>NC_143021.1:25155000-25755000 GCF_055824585.1 Amblyomma mixtum | reverse complement strand
TAGTAAGATGCCTAGTGAAATCCCCAAGGCTAGAGTGGATTGGTCTTCATCAGGCTCATTACACCAATTGTAGGAAAAAGGCTTCTTTCATATCTCTCCAAAGAACCCTCTCCTGTGCAAGCTGCGGCCACTATATCGCTTCAAACTTCCTGGTCTCATCTAACATCTGACTTGCAGCCGCATCCTGCTACGCTTGCCGTCTCTTGTTATACTGTTCGTTATAATTAACGATTATCGATTACCTTGCCTCCGCATTACATGCCCTGTCCAAGCCCAATTTTCGACTAGGATATTGTTAATTCCAGCTTGTACCATCACCTAGTCTGCTCTCTTGCGCCCTCTTAACATTAAATCTATGATTTTCTTTTCCATAGCTCGCTGCGATGTCCTTTAGTTAAACTCATTTCGTTAGCCTCCACGTTTCTGCCCCGTAGGTGAGCACTGGTGAGATACAGCTGTTTTATACTTTTCTCCTCATGGATACTGGTAAATTGTCATGCATGATTGTAGAGTGTTTGCCTAATGCGCGCCGCCTAATTTATATTTTCTTGCAGACTTCAGAGTCGTGGTGTGGATTTGCGATCACTACGATTCCGTAGTAGGTGGTATACCTTAGCACTTCGAGCGTGTCACACCGATAAGCTTTTTGCTGTTTCCTTTTGAGCGTGATGAATATTACGGTACTTCTTTGCATGCCCAAATTTAGATCCACCGTACCGCTTTGCGTGACTATAGGTTCTCATATTGCTTTCCAATTCGACACCTGAGTTATATAGCAATGCAATCTTATCGTCAAATCTATATTTCAAACGTATTTCATGTTAATGTTTATCCCCTACTCTTCTCAATCCATGTCTCCGAATGCGTTATATGAATACGTGGTGAACACTATCAGAGATAATTCATGTTGCGGCTGCTTGCGTGACGCCGTTCCTGATTTCTGTTTTTGTCTTTATTTTCCCTGTGAACGACTCGATGGCTCTGCCGCTTTCGGAACCGATGCTTCGACCATTATAGAGAAAAATGTATCGGCTACTTCAGAGTTCTGTGTGCAATTTCTCCGCTACCTCAACCATTTTATAAAATGACACTGCTGAGTACACTGATCTCTCTGGTTCGTAGCGCGTACAACTGATTTCTGCTTATGACTTTCTTCCTCTTTACAACCTATAGGGGACCTTTTTTTTAGAGAACGCTCCCTTCTCTTCGTATAACACTTTCTCATGCCGACTAAATTAAGCTTATTTGTCAGCTTTCACAATACGACCAATTCTGTTTTATCCAGGCGGTTCGAGGTATTTACGCTTCCGCTTTTCTTCATCAGGTCTTCTGCCGCCTTAAAGAATTTAGTGCTATCCCGCATTACTACTCTACAGCGCGAAATGACGGATGTCACTTAAGGTTAATTGCGTGCTGTGAAAGCGAAAGCATGCACGCGGAGTGTTCGCCTGCGGCGATGGCGTACTACTCTAATGAAGCGGCCAGTGAAGCTGATCTGTCCGCGCAGCCCGAATGGAAGTTGATGAAGACGACCATATCTAAATTCTAAGCGGCAGACTGGCAGTTTAGCGCGAAGGGTGTTGTTTGGTTTGGTTTGGTTTATGGGGTTTAACGTCCCAAAGCGACTAAGGCTATGAGAGACGCCGTAGTGGAGGGCTCCGGAAATTTCGACCACCTGGGGTTCTTTTACGTGCACTGACATCGCACAGTACACGGGCCTCTAGAATTTCTCCTCCAAAGAAATTCTAGCCGCCGCGGCCGGGATCGAACCCGCGTCTTTTGGGTCAGCAGCCGAGCACCATAGCCGCTGAGCCACCGCGGCGGCCGAAGCGTGTTGTGTTGCGCCGATGATGTAGTGCTCAAATGAAGTGGGCAGCAAGGTGATCTGTTTGCGCCGCCCGAATGGTAGTTGTTGAAGATGACGATACTCAATCCCAGCGTGAGAAACTGGCAATTCAGCGTTGGGGGTTTTCTCCTGCGGTAAAGGCTTAGTGCTCTAATGAAGCGACATGTCAAGCGGATGTCTTCGAGCCGGCCTAGCATCGACACCCGCTTCTGAGGAAATTTAATTTAAGAAACTTCATTATCGTTTCTCTGCTGATGGCGTCAGGAGTGCCACCAGTTTCTAGAAGGCGGAACACCGAGCATCCGACAAGTGAGCCATAATGAGAGCTTTCTCATTAATAAGAGAGTAGTTGCTCATTAGCAACTGCACAAGCGAAGAGATACGGCAACAAAGGAAAGCGTTACAGCTTTGAAAGTTCGTAGCTGTAGAGAAATTCCTCCTTGTTCAAGGACTGTGCCCGCGACCGCCACCTATAGCTATGGGTGCACAGGGATTGATGCTAAAGAGCAATATTATCCCCTTATTACAAATATTCTCTAGCTTGGGGTATCCCTGTGAACAGTGCGCTAATAACGTTTCCACTTGATCAATTCGATCTTATATTACCGTCTGCTAGTCGCTCTCGCTAGCTTCGATGCTAGAACGACTGCCCTGGATAAGCGGTTGTACTGGGTTCGATTCCCTGACCAGGTCGAATCTTTCTTCATCTATAAAGATTCCTTGAAAGCTGTGCAGTTTTCTTTTCTAGCTGTTCGGCTGCACTAGGGTGGATGCAAGTAAGTCAATACTTGCTCTTTATTGAAACATGTCAATATTCTTCATAGCTTCCTGGAACAGATCCGCACATTCTGATGGCAAGGTCTATCAGAATGCACTGGTCAGGAGACCAAATTCAAGAGGACGGAGCACCTGCGACATGCCGAGAAGGTGGCTGAAAAATTTGGGAAAGCTTTGCAAGGAGACTATGTTCTGGGGCTACCAGCCTTAATCTGTTATTGGAAGTGGTAATGTCGGTTTTGATAAGTGCAGGCTAATCCATGCTTTACGATAACATGGTATAGAAGTGTAGTGACCCAAGTAGGAAGCTTGTCATATAGCATACTGTTGTGCGCAGCTTTTACAGGCATGTGAACATTAGTTCTGCCGATACCGAATTTGAATTACAAGCTAGTCTGGAAACCAACTGAGGCACCTTCATGCATTATATTCTGGTCTTGTGAACGCCGTCGTGAGGTTACTATGTGGTATCGTACTCTCGAAGTTGCGTCGCTAGTCAATAATTTTATCCTCACTCGACTTTTTGGAATCGGCACAGGGCTTTGTTTTCTTGTCCGGCGGTATGAGCATACCAATGAAACGCTTTTTGATGTCAATATATGCACTGAAGTCGCATCTGGACAATGTGTATGAAGGTTCACTTAAGGCAAAGAAATTAAATTTGTTTCTTACACTGACACAAGCGCTACGAAAAATCGTACTTTTTCACGCATTTCTCTGTAAGGTCAGACTCAGATTCTTGGTTTGTGACAGAACAGCGCAAAACACCGGGACAAGAGACAAGCGCTGGCAAGCAGCGCTTGTCTCTTGTCCCGGTGTTTTGCGCTGTTCTCTCACAAATGAATAACCAACATGCCCAAGCTGCTGTCCTGTCAGATTCTTGGGTGCCACAAACGTGTATGCTAGCCGACCGAGCTGGAATTGTTGGCAAGAAGCCGTCCTAGAAGAAATAAACTGCATGAGTATATTCGCTAACTTCAGAAAAACAGCTCTTAGTCTTCCCAACAATGTGTTACGTATGGTGATTTGAGCTAGTTAGAAAACCGAGGGCCAGTAACCGCCTTGGCCGCCGCGGCTGCCTCCGGGGTCCACGATCTCGACACTGAAAATGTTTCCTGTGGTGCCCGTAATCCGAAGGCAAGATAACTGATGGTCCTTCGGAGTAACGAACTGGTTTCCAAGAGAAGGCCAGCATAGCAGGGGTAGGCAGAGAGTTAGGTGGATGGATGAAATTAAGAAGTTTGCAGGAATAGGGTGGCTGCAGCTGGAACAGGAGAGGGTTAATTCGAAAGATATGGAAGAGATCTTTTTCCCACAGTGGGCGCAGTAAGCTGATGATGATGATGCCCGGGGCGGCATCTATTAACGCGAATACAAGCCCCAGCTGCCACGTGCGTGTCAGCTAGGAGCGTGGGGTTTCCCCAGCGCATTTCATACTTGAGAGAAAAAATTCGCTGTGGCTTAGCTTGGTTAAGCCCAGTAATTGCGAAAGCGATATCCGTACCTACGCCATGGTTCAGCTGGTAGTGTAGCTGGTGGTGGTGCTTGTGGTTAGACTTGTAGTGATGCATCGCTTATACAATCCAATCCACTCCAATCCACTCTACTCCACTCCACTCCAATCCAATCCACTCGATTCAAATCCACCCCAATCCAATGTAATGGAATCTAATGTAATCTAATCTAATATAATCTAATGTAATCTAATCTAACGTAATGTAATGTAATCTAATCTAATCTAATCCAAGGCCGCCGGTGGTGGCACCGCCACTACTCGCAGACTGCGCGAGATGGTCGCCCAGCTCTTCGGCGTGACGTCACACAGAGGTCATGCGAAAGGTCAATGGTGGCACCACCGCGTCACGACAAAGGATTGAAAGTGGAAGTAGTAAAGCTATCGCTTTAAAAAATGAATGAAAACTGCCACGTTTTTGGCACCTGTGATGTAAAGTGTCAATAGCGCACACAATGTTAATTCAAAAAGCAACAAGAAGGTATCCTGTGGAAGAACTGCGGCAAGGCCGGTCTGATAAAGTCGTGAGCTTTGTGGATGGCGTAACGTCACACGCAAAGCTCCAAACACTGAAGAAGACACATGCAAAATACAGTAGGCCACAGCAAAGCCGTTGGAAAAGTTCTGTTTTAGCTCGGTTCGTTTTGCCTCCTCAGCCCTTCTTACCCTTCAATGTGCTCTCGCTGCCACTGGTGTTGGCTACTAAGCGCGGTAAATGAAATGTGATTGATCTTAAGCACAATAACAATTAACACTTTTCTTATAAACATTTAAGGGGAATATCGTTTCGCAGTGTGTTCTTGACTATGACATTGCACAAGACTGTGTTTACGTGACTATAGCTTTACCTATATATGGTTTCTTTTGTAAAACCTCACGCCGGTCTTTCTAGGTATCTCAACGAAGTAAACCGATTCTGTCAATCTTTACGATATACCGCGAACCCATAAACTGGATGGCAGAACGACCGAAAGTTTACGCAGCCATAGCATCGGTAGAAACGATTTATATTCAACGATTTATATTCTATATATGTATATTATTTATATGCCCACAGCCATTTTATGTATCCCATCGTACTGACCATATTCATAAAGTCGGTTTAGTTTCTTTTAACACCAAATATTTTTCCCAGTCATTTTTGCTGCGTACCTCGCATTACTGGAATCCCCTTCCTATAGATATTGCCGACATCAATAATTATGAGATATTGCGCGAAGCTACCACTAGCATTGTATACTCTGGTGTTATTTAAATTTGTCTCTTCGTTGTATTTTCTAATCTTATTTTTGTGTTTTGTCGCTCCCCCTCTGTAGCGCTTCTGGCCCTGAGGGATGCAATAAATGAAATGAATTATATATCTCAAAGGAAGGTGATCGAATTTTATAGCAGTCAAGGAGACTCATATACTGGATGTTTGAAGCTTCTAAGTGCGCGCAATGGTCGATTTTTTTTTGGCGCCAACATTTAAATCAGTAACAAATTACCGATTAAATCCATGAAGATATGAAGGCTTCTCTTATGAGCGCTGTGACACTGCGGAGAAGCTTGACCATTCCGTCATGGGCGGTGTGACTTCTAGTTGTGCACTGCCTTCACCCTACCATGCTGGACGTCATGGGATCCGGACAAAGGGCGCTCTGAGAGATTTGCTTTGGAGGGTATACTTTCCGTTCAGGTAATCGCCTTTCTGTTGTAAATCCACCGCTGCCGCAGGTGATATCTACATGATACACCCTGCCTGGCACTGCGTATACGGCAGAATGCCCTCGCAGATTTATTCGACCATTAAGCCATGATCTGAAATGCTAGCACAAATATGTGTCACATGGTAAAACTTAAAATCTCACACAGCCGGTTGTTTTATGCTCGTGACATTCCAAGACTAAAGTTCCCATCATTTGCCGCCTAATCTACGCTAACGTAGAGATCATGGTACTGCAACAATGTGCGCGCTCTTTATTGTTTCGATCTTACGCAGAAACAAGGAACAACACAATAAGTTTGTCGCCAAAGAATTGCGTTAAGACGTTTTGGCAGGCTAGTTGGTTAAGCACTATCATGGTCTCACTCTTCGAGGTGCTGTGTGTGTCTAAGATTGCGTTGTTCGCTTCGTGATAACGGTGGCTCACTGGTTATGGCGCTCGGCTGCTGACCAGAAAGACGCGAGTTCGATCCCGGCCGCGGGGATCTAATTTCGATGGAGGCGAAATTCTAGAGGCCAGTGTACTGTGCGATGTCAGTGGACGTTAAAGAACCGCAAGTATCGAATTTCCGGAGCCCTTCACTATGGCGTCCCTCACAGCCTGAGTTTCCTGGGAAGTTATACCCCAATAAACTAAGCCAAACTTCATGATATCGCTAAATCAACCTTTATGAACTCTTCGTTACGGGACTTCTAGCAGCCATGCCATTCATTGAGGGTAATGTGGATTCATAAACATATAAAATGTAACTCCTGTTCTGTGTCTTTTTTAAATCTTTTTGCTTTCTTCCTTGTGCTTCAATGCTTACCAAACTAACCCTGTTTTTTATGACGCCCTAAGTGCAACTATTACGTGATAAAGTTCCTTTTGCGTAAGCTTCTACGAACTACACGACAGGGAAATCTACTAGTAGTGCCGTATATTAGCCTGGCCACCAGTTCTTACAGTGGCATCTCATAGGCGTGGGTTGGAGTCCTCGAGAGATTCGAGAGATAACCTAAACCTTTTCGCGTGCTTCATTTTCACGAGCCTTCGCGTGGTGTGGACTGATGGGCAAAATATCTACTGGCAAAGAAGCGAAAATGTTGCCGTTAGATGTATTTCTGCATTGAAAGGTTTCCCCATCTTGAAAGAAAGTAAACACCAAGCCATTGCCTGTAATACGCCATATCCCGCGCAGCGAATACCGAACCTTTGGCTCGTGAATAAAAATTCATTTTGAGTGACATGCAATGTACCCTTTCAAATCCTCGCTTTGTGTGATAACTTCCCACGTAGATTTCCCGCCGCAGGTCGAGTTGTGTTTGCCTGGCGCCCCTGCGTTGTCCTTATGATTGGTGTTGTCACAGAACGGCGCCACCTGTGCATATAATAGCCAGGTGTGACTTCTAAAAAACTGAGTATGTTAATGATCCACTCAGTGTTATCCGCGACATAAGACATCCATGAATCACCCTCTAAGATATGGCAGTGCAACAGGAGAAGAAGACTACGATTTAACGATCAGTGCAATTCGTTCTTATGCATGAGACAACCAGAAATAAGGCATTCAGTTTGGATTCGAGCTATACCCACCCGCTCCGTAGCCAAACTGTGCTAAAGAACAGTGCTGTTGGGCCTAGTTGGCACATGACAATACTACAGATGGTCGATGAGCGCAAAACATTAGACAATCCACGTACTCGAGAGAAACACAACAGGCAAAAAACACATGGACAGTTGCGCCTGTCGTTGTTTTTCTCTCGTATCCGTGGATTGTCAAATTTTTTGCGCACATCGATCAACCGTACTATTATCGTGCGCTCAAGAAGCTGACAAAATTAAAAATGCTTTACTTTTGCCAAAAATGCAGACTACACGTTCAACAGAGAAAATAAATGCAGGAAGCACTGCCGAAGCACCCGAAATAACAGCGAAACGGCTGAAGTGCATTCCAGCGCCACCTAGCCAGGGCGGAGAAAAACCCAATGCGGGGCTCGCATTGAAGCAGGGATTGAACGGACGCCAGGGGTGCGGTAGACAGTGGTGCATTATGGCGCACTGACAGCGCTGTACGTCGTTGCTCCCTGAGCCTCTTCAAGTACGACAGCTACTTGTGCCTGTGAAGTGGCGGTCAACATCAACTGACGTGTGTCATCCGCATGAAGCTCGAACGCGGTCTAGAAGCAAATACCAGCGCCATGTACTAGCGCCAGTGGAACTGGAGTGCAGAAATCAAGTCAGCGCACAAACATTATAACGAAACATATCAGTTGAGCACATACTTGCGATTAAAAACCAAAAACACAATACAAGTTATGCCTATTTAAAGACCTTTGAGTCAAGTACTATCTAAGGCGAAGTAAGCATGCACTCCCTCTGTAAGTCCCGAATCTTGCCACACTGCATACAGGCGTCACCTGACGACGCACTTCTGGTGTAGAGATCGGTCCAGTGCTTCGCGGGTCGCTTCTATGAATAGAATCAGTTACTTTTGTCCACGATAGTACACTTCGTTGGAAAGAACAACACTTTTCTTGTCACAAAAATGCTTTGTTTCGTTAGCGCAATCTTACAGCCTGAAGCGGCGTCTACGCTGCGAGCTGCCGGCCCTGACCTTCCGTGTCGGTCCCATAGAGATATGTCGGCTCGCCACCTTGTCACTTTGTTACGTTCGGGTCCTCATCTTTTATCACCGCAAATGACTAAGGTTTGGTTATTTTTGTCCTTGTGTTACGTTCTCGTGGGCTCGGCGCTTATTTTTTGCTCTCTTGGTTACAATTCCACTCCTAGGTTTGACAATGCTGTCCTCGTAAAGGTTTCACGCTGCTCAAAAACAGTGCAGAGCACGCGAGGGAGAGCTCGGTGGGAAAGCGTAAAGGCGACAACTACTTCCCTGGCACCACACTACGGTAGCATGTGCGGTATTAAAGTCACTTTGGTACTTGTACGCCGTTGTAACTTGGCGCTGATAGCTGTCATGAAGATGTTTACAACAACTGTGTGGAGAAGTTGGTTGTGAGTTTATCATGATTGCTTTCTAGTTTGCACATCAAAACACGTCCCATGGTGAATTTTCCTCGATTCCTGGCACCTGCAATATGACTGAATAATAATGCGTTGTGTTGACGGGATGAAATATTGCAGAGGAAATATTTGTGTTCATTGTGAAGAAATCACCTAATCAATGTATACTTGGTAGGGCTCTAATGTTTAAAGTAAGGTTACGTCTCAAAGTTTTTCTGAAAAACGTGGTTGCGTAAGGCGACCGACGAAAGCTGCCGGCAGACTGAGGGCTCAGAGCGAGAGAGCCCCGTGGCATTCTTAGTCTTCAGTCCGCGAATCCTACATCGTCTTCGCGGCCGTTACAATTTTCTCCCGCACATCTAAATCTGCTGGACGAACATTGCTGGCCAGCAGGAGTCGCAGTCAATAAAGCGAGGCAGGTTCGATAGTTCAGCGTTTCTGCAACGGTGAACAGTTGCGGTGAGGCGTGTAATCTGACAAATTGCGTAACTGATTCCGGCGAGAAACCCATAAGGTACATTGTAATGAGCCAGTATATAGCTTAAGGTGCAAGCAGCGGTGCCTGAAGGGTCTAAAAGCCGGGGCCCATTGCCTGGAGCTCAAGTGACATACTGCCGGCGATCATTAAGCTGTACACGGACTACCAGGACACGGACTATCTGGTAACGAGTGTACCAGGAGCTTGGAGGAACGCTAACATTTTATTATTTCATAAGAAAGAAGACGTAAAAGACTTGAAGAATTACAGACTGATTAGTTTACTGTCAGTTGCCTACAAGGTATTTTCTAAGCTAATCGCTAATAGAGTCAGGACAACCCTAGACTTTAATTAACCAAATGATCAGGCAGGCTTTCTTAAAGAATACTCGACAGTAGTCCACATTCACGCTATCAGTCAGGTGATAGAGAAATGCGCAGAATATAACCAACCCCTATATTTAGCTTTCATTGATTACGAGAAAGCATTTGACTCAGTGGAAACCAAAGCTGTCATGCAGGCATTGCAGAATAAGGGTGTAGAAGATGTTTTGCGAAAATATTGGAGGATATTTATAACGATTGCACAGTTACCATAGTCCGCCATAAGATCAGCAATAAAATTCCTATAAGGAAAGGTGTCAGGCAGTGAGACACTATCTCGCCATTGCTATTCACTGCCTGTTTACAGGAGGTATTCCGAGGCCTGAAATGGGTACAGTTGGGGATAAGAGTTAATGTGGAATTCCTAAGTAATTTGCAATTCGCTGATGACATTACCTTGCTAAGTCACTCAGGACATGAACTGCAGAGCATGATCAATGAATTATGCAGGCAGAGCAGAACGGTGGGGTTAAAAATTAACATGCAGAAAACCAAAGTAATGTTCAACAGACCAGCAAGCGAATAGCAGTTCGCCATTGGCAGTGAGATGCTGGAAGTGGTAAGAGAATATGTCTACTTAGAGCAGGTAGAGACCGCTTATCCGGATCATGAGAGAGAAATAACTAGAAGAATTAGAATGGGGTCAAGCGCATATGGCAGGTTCTCTCATATCATGAATGGCAGTTTGCCAATATCCCTCGCGATAAAAGTCGACAATAGCTGTGTCTTAACGGTACTCACCTATGCGGCAGAAACGTGGAAGATAACAAAGAGGAATCAGCTTAAGTTAAGGAGAACACAGTGAGCTATGGAAAGAAAAATCATAAGTGTAACGTTAAGAGATCGGAAGCGGGCGGACTGGCTGAGGGAATAAACGCGAGTTAATGATATCCTAGTCAAAATCAAGAGGAAGAAATGTGCTTGGGCTTGGCATGTAATGGGAGAGGCCTGGGATACGCCTTTGCCCTGCAGTGGGAGTAGTCAGGCTGATTATGATGATTATGATGATGATGATGAACTACGCGAACTCGCGTCTTAGAATTGGAGTTATAGCAGGATCAATGAAACCACACAACTCCGTACCTTTATTCCATACCTGTAAGAAACCCGGAATAATCTTTATTGACTTTTAAATACGAGCGGACACCGCGGTAATTGGGATTACTTTTCGTACTCTAGAGCACTTCAGACGAATATTTCTGGCCAAAAGTATAAATCAACGAGGGACGCCAATTGAGAAACTGCATAGAGTTTGAAGGACGCAACGCACCGGCACGTGAAGAGGCTAGCAGCCCATTTAAACTGCAATTGTAGCATTAGCATTCCTTTACATCCAAGTGGAATCGTGCTTCAGAGCAGATTACCAGCCTAAGCATCTTATGAACGCTGGCCATAGTGTCAACCGAGTACTCGACTCACCAGTGAGAAAGATGGAGTGTGGTTAGATGATACAAAATTATTAGTCGAGAACTGTGTGGTGCACAGACTTCTGAACTAAACAAAATCAATTCTTCACAGCATTCTGTAAATCCATCGCAACTAAATACAATATCCCTAAGGTGGTCTGAAGGAGAGCTTCAAAATAAACGTCGTGGAAATAGACTTTAAATTTGCAGTGAAGACGAATATAAGATATTGAACAAAATCATTTTGTCCGTGGTATACGCGAGCATCAATTCAACACTTCGGCATAAGATTCCTCACACATAAGAAAGTTCAAGCTAGGCAACGTCACGCTAGCTACAGCAGCAAGCTCAGGAGGACGCTAGAACGAGGCATTATCTAGAATCGCAGAACAATACTGATGATGCGAAGCTGGGTGTCACTAGTTTCCTGAGGGCGAAAACAAAGAGACTATAGACTGCTCGGACAGTATCGCGTTGGACGTGGGCTAGTACACCGCAACTACCGCTAGGCACTAACGGGAAATATTCTCCATTAATCTGCAAGAAACCTCTGGAAACTGGACAGCAAATTCATGCCTCAAGCTGAAAGACACCGTCGTATACTACGTGCGCGTAGGAAGGAAGCCTTGCGTGTTTTGCTTTAAAGCGAACTACGTGGGATACTTCAACCTAATGTTTGTTTTCTTTCGAGCACATTCACGCAGTGTTTGCTGCTTCGTGAAAAGCATCCATTTGATATCTCAGAACTAGATCGACAGTTTTCAATTTAGATAAAACGCTGCGTCTTTAGGTATCGTTTGCTTTCAAACACTGGTGCTATCTGCTCAGACTCGCCTTTTTCTTTCTGTGTAACAAATGCACCTTTTCCTACCTGTGTGACCCGGAAGCGAATAGAGACATGCGTAAGACAGTTTACATAAGCTAGAAGTCAGTTCTTCGAAATACAAAACGAGCTGACAGAGGACCCAATTCCGGTTGTACTTGCAGTGAATTTTAAGAGGCTGAACGCTCCCGAGTTTCCATGTCAAAACACAAAGCGCACAAGCTGAAACTCTTTTTATTGGTTGCTGACTATGGCTGTGCCGGTGGCCTGATAAGTGCGCGTTTGCGTAATTTATTTTGTCAAGCGTGTCTGGCTGAAACGGCCCACCCCGTGCAAGAATGTTGAGTAAACACGATGTATTAATCGTTGTCTATACCCAGCCGGCGCATATCCTCCCGACAAAACATCCAGAGTCACTCTGATTCGAACCATGCGAAGACCACTAACAGTCGCCAGGAGAGTGATTCTACGCTATTAAGCTGCCTACTCTTCTCTGATATTTAAGATTTATTTCGAATATGAACAAAGGTCCTCTCAAAATTTTTTAAGTGTGCTTAAGTTAAGTACAGTTGGGAGCTTCGCTGTGGTGGCTTCTGTAGCTCCGTCGCGATGCTTGTCGTCAACGCTATCACCATCGTAATCTCTCCAGCGGCACAAGTCTGGCCCAAAATTATTTTGCTTTGGGAGCCTTTGTGGTCCTATATTCCCGATTGCTTCAAGTCTTAGAGCTTGGTGGCGACATCTGGCGGCCATTTATAGCGCATGTATGGAGGCAGCAGATAAGCAGCGCATGGTTACATGGCTGCTACAGGCTGTAAAAAAAAGGAATTGACGTTCGCATGCTTACCAAGCCATCGTCACAGTATAGGGACGAATGGCGACCGTCGCCAGATATGCCGAACTGATCGAAGACGCCATAACGATAGCGGGCCCACTCGTAGAGAAATTGGTGCGCTGCAATGGACAGTACCAAGAAAAGTTACCCATTTAGTTCGCTTAACCAAAACGATGGCGTTAAAAATGATGCCTGGTGTTTTCATCATACTTAAAGAGATTTCAGAGTTCCTTTTGATTATCTTTTAAGAGAAAGGAGATCACTTAACGCCCAACTTCCAATCACTTCGTTAGAACGGGGGGTGGTAGCCGCACAGGGCATTAGGCCTTTACCCTGGGGCCAGTGGGCGCCGGACGCGCCGAATCTCCCCGCACGACGACCTCGGAGGGGAATATATGCCCTTCCTGGGAAAGGGTCGGGACAGTTGCAGGGGGGACCGGGTTGTCAGAGTGTGTGTTGTGTTGTTGACTTGCCATGTGTTGTCAGTGTGTAGTGTTCAGCCCTTTCTCCCCCATGGAATAAATGGTGGTTGTTGTGTTGCAGAAAAAGAATGTTTGTGGTGGTGAGTGATTAATAACGCCGATTGGATCACTCCGTTACTACAGACTTTACTTTTATAATCCTGAAAAGATCTAACATGATAAAGCGTTCATTTCAGTGTGTACACCTCGTTCCTTCTATGTTCCAATATTTTTATGAGCATGTCAGCAGAATGCGTAGTAGAGAGTTATTCTTCGCGAAAATAATGCTTGTTAAATTTGAGCTAGTTGATATAATCGGCATGAAATTCAAGAGTTATCGCGGTTCACAATTTGATATTCGTGCTTTACGGCGAAGTAATATATCCACAAAGCAAGAACAATTATGAGGTAAGAAACCAGGACTTTCTTTTCCCATCTTTAGATTTTTCTGGAGAGAAGGAGCATTGTTTCACGAAAAAAAAAACACATGGAGCACATTCGTAATAGGTTATCTTTGCTTCAGGTCCGAGCGACTACGGCCGAGAAGCACACTACCATTAGGACGTTTCTGCAGGCATACGAAACCATCGCCCATAAATAGAGAACGAGAGTTGAGAACATCAGCTGCAACGTTTATTCGATACGTCTTGGATTGCCATTTGATGTTTTCATCCACAGTCTAGGGAGAAGGTCCTGCTGAGACGAAAAAAATTCTTGAGCACTTTCATTTCATTTGATTTTCATTTTTATTTGTACTTATTTTTCACTGTACAGAAAGCTAAATGATATGGGACGAAAGGTACTGTGTACCTCACACTAGGTTCCTGAACCACTGCTTTGTTCGGAAACAGTGCAATTTTCAGAACAAAAGGGCACCATATTGATGTAGTGGGCGCTCAATTTCCGTCTAGTTTTCATATTCTTTGCATATTTCTATTGTACTGTTGTATAAGAGATTATACTAGACGTGCTAAAAGACGGAAATGGCGTGGAGCAGCCGTCTTTGAGAAACCAATCTTAAAGAGGCCCAGTAAGGGGCTTTTAAACGGGCTCTCAGTAATGTTGTGGCATGCTTGAGATGACAAAAGACGGCGCTACACAAATATCCTGCAGTAAGAATTTTTTAATGTGCTTGTTGAAGCTGATTTACCTCTACTCAAAATTTGAATTTCTGATTGTGTGCCTTTCGCAGTTCACTCGTCACTTCTGGCACGCTGAAAGGTCGACGCTGCCATCGGGCCCATCACCGACGCACGCGGGAATTCCTCAGGGGGCGGAGCTTCCTGACCGGCCAGAGCGAAGACGCTGACTGGCCGCGGCTATGGTAGCTGCCTAATGCTCGAAAGAATCTTACCAACAGCCACATCTTGTCCTATATACGCAGCAGCGTGCGATAGAGAAGGGTGCAAATTCGATGTAGAGGGCTCGCCAACTTTCGCGCGCAAATGTGGGTTCTCTGCATCGTTTAGAAGTGTATTATTTCGCTCGGCTGCTCGTGACAACAAACAGTAGCGATTAGCGAGTTGATGTGCGCTTCTGAAAATGAATTTCAGAGCTCCTGCAAATACAGGACTATTCTGCTCGTTCTACTTCTACCTCGTAAAGAAGAGTGTGGACATGCGAATTTCGGTAATATGCGCTGTTGGTTTTATTTAAACTAATGAAAAGGGACAAGCTTTTGTATTTCAAATTCTATACTTGCTTACAGAAATATAAAAAATGCCCCGCCGCAGTGGCTCAGTGGTTACGGTGCTCGGCTGCTGACCCGAAAGACGCGCGTTCGATCCCGGCCGCGGCGCCCGAATTTCGATGGAGGCGAAATACTAGAGGCCCGTGTGCTGTGCGATGTCAGTTCACGTTAAAGAACTCCAAGTGGTTGAAATTAACGCAATACGGCGTCCCTCATAGCCGGAGTTGCTTTGGGACGTTAAACCCCAATAACCAACCAACTAGAAACATAAAAATGCTATGAAAGAGTACCCAAACGAAATGTCATCCGATTCAGAAATTCAGAAGTAATACCGGTTATTTGAAATTGAAGAGGATATACCCGCAACATGCAATAAAATTGCCGGGAACAGTTAATCTCTGGCTTAAGGGTATGACGTGATAGCGTATTGATTTAATTTCCGTATATGCAGAAGGTCGTTCTCTATTTTGCACTCATATATTCCCGGGAGTCATAATACCCCTCATGCGCAGCGGTGCGGCGATTTAGGGATGCGCCACTGCCCTGCCATGGGAGGTGCTGTTTCCGATGGGCGTTGTGCGATCCCAGTTGCTCTTCCCCACTGGAGAATCATTAATGTAGCTATGTAGCTGCCACCTGCCACGGAGGGCAGCATTGCTCATCATCCGAGAGGCAGATTGTGATGACGCCGCAAGGAGCGTCACCTAGGTGGACCACGTGCCTCCTAGGTTGCTCTGTGGGGACTACCTGCCAGAGACATACTCGGGATTTTTTTAATATACATCCTCCGTTTCTTTTCTTTGCGCCCTGCGCCCCGCCGCGGTGGCTAGTGGTTACGCCGCTAGGCAGCTGACCCGAAAGACGCGGGTTCGATCCCGGCCGCGGCGGCTGAATTTCGATGAAGGCGAAATTCTAGAGGCCCGTGTGCTGTGCGATGTCAGTGCACGTTAAAGAACCCCAGGTGGTTCAAATTTCCGGAGCCCTTCACTACGGCGTCCCTCAGAGCCTCAGTGGCTTTCGGACGTTAAACCCCAAAAAACCAAACCAAACCATCTTTGCGCACTGTTCCGCCTTAGCTCGAATTGCAGGGCATAATGTTTGCAGTTTTTGGGAGCCGGAAACATGACACGAATGCCATACCTGCCAGCAACTTTATTAATCCCATGTGAAAGACGGTACTATCACGCGTTTGTTGTCTTCTTTCTTGAAGAAGTGAAGAAGCAGGCCGTGACACTTATTCATAGCCACAACCTTCTACGTCTAGCGTCTTCAATGAAGGCAGCCTCGGCAACTCATCTGTAAGCCTTCTTCGGAGTGAAGACGCATAAGGAAGGTATGCCCTTCCATTCCATCATTTCGGAGAACAACTCGTGGCAGGATGCCGCAGGATACTATACATGCCGCACAACTTGTTAATCGGGTGCGTCCATTGATGCATCACTGGTGACAATGATGAAAAAGGGTTTATTGAAATGTGTGGTGTGTTCCTTGAATCCTTCTTAAAATTTCTGTCGTTCTATTTGAAATCTACAGTAATTGGTTACAGTGACAGTTTCTTTGTGCAGCGAGCTGGGTGGTGCATTGGGTCAAGGGTAACTCCTGCTCTTAGTAACATGTTCTTAGGCTTTGTTAACAAGAAGGTAGATCTGTATTCAGTTGAACTGTTTCGGAAGGCCTTTCGTTACGTTGATCATACTTAATTATCGCCAACAACTGTGACAGCTTTGTACGTAGGGTAATAGACATAGTGAAATTGTTTAAGGACAGCGGTATGGGCCTAACGTTCACGTACGAGGTTCCAAATCGGGGAGGGTTCCAGTTTCTGGACCTTCGATTGATTAAGAACACGGACCATCTTCGTTGTAGTTACCGTTCGCGTTCCGCGATAGGCTGTTCAAGTTTGCATCTGCCGCGGTGGTGGCTCAGTTATTATGACGCTCGACTGCTGACCCGAAAGACGCGGGCTCGATCCCGGCCGCGGCGGTGGAATTTCTGTGGAGGCGAAATTCTAGAGGCCCGTTTACTGTGCTATGTCAAAGCACGTTAAAGAGCCCGAGGTGGTCTAAATTTCCGGAGCACATGACTACGGCGTCTCTCATAGCCTGAGCCGCTTTGCGACGTTAAACCCCCATTAACCAAATTAAATTTTGCGTCAGCTCACTCGAAGCTCATCAAGGATGGAATCACGGCCTCCCGTTTAAATTCAGCTGCATAAAAGTCTTGTCACCGTCGCATTAAAGAAAATGTTGGTTATCAGGTGGAAATCCTGGTTAACAGCGGATATCCAGGTCTCGTGATCGGCAAAACCAGCGAGAAGGTTATTCGCTTGGTAAAGGGCCAGTGAAAAAACGACAAGAAAGAACAATACAGCGAACCCGTGATAGTACCGTCTGTGCATAGACTTTCACAGTGGATTTATAAAGTTGCTGGCAGGTATGGCATTCGTGTCATGTTTTCGGCTCCCAAAAAACTGTAAGCATTATGCCATGCGATTCAAGCTAAGGCGGAGCAGGGCGCAAAGAAAAGAAAAGGAGGATGTGCTGTCAGACATATGTCACGGTACTTCGCGTGCAAACTGGGCAGAGTGTACAAAACCTCTTGTCGTGACGAGAAATGTACTTAGGAGAGTGGCCGATGTTTGAATGCGCGGTTGATGGAGCATGCCGGAGATATGGAAAAAAGGCTACACTTCAAACAATATTGTTCTTCATTGTCGTAACTCCAGCAAGCGCAAGAAGAAATGTTCTCACCTGTTTTCCAAAACGTCTGCTCTTTTTCGTCACCGAGATCGTGTAACGCGGGAGATAGTTGAAGCCTATCATATCGCAGAAACGGGGCATACGTATGTTAGTGTCCCTTCAGTTGGATTGTATAGTAGGGAGATAAGTTTTTTGAAAGATCGAGTGAAAACCGTGTGTTATACTTTGCCTGCACATCGGTGACATGTGGCGTGCGACTACTCTGGGTTTGTTTTAGTTGTATATATAGAAGCTTCTGACTAAAAATTCTTGTATACTTGTGAGTAAGCGCTGTGTCTCCTCAGGGTCGTTGTTTGTTAGCGCCTGTATTTTTCATAATGAACGTATACTAACTAGCTCAGTTTTCTGCCCTTTTACAAGTCATTCTTCATGTCTGCAGTTAGCGGGGCAATGTATTGTTGACCGCACCTCAACGCCATCAAGGAGCGCCGCCACACCCCACGCTTTAAGCACAGCACCGGCGCCACAGACATGGCACAAAAGCCACGCGACGCGACGCGGATTATGATGGCTCGTCACCGCCCGCGTGCGCCCACCTCTCGGCAAGAACGGCGCAAGTGGATGCGACCTGACATATACGCTCCCGGAGGGGTTTGACCTTTCCCGTATTCTCGAAAGCCACCGCTGTCCTGCTCCCCTATCCAGAGCGGTAGAGTCCGTGACTCACGCCCTCCTACGCTGCTCTGCGGAGGCCAGAAAAAAAATATCTCATGGGGAATTCGATGTCACGAACCCAGACGCGGCACACACAGAGAGATTATGTAGTTCTTTATCTGCGGTAGTTTCCATATCCCTTTCGGCCCTGGCGGTGTCAATTGACACCACAACTCAAATATTCCGTTCACGCCTCTGCAACAGAAGAAAATACTACTAAATTTTAATACAGTAGTTCCTTAGGGATCCCTGTTGCTATCGGCATCGCTGTTCACGCCCTTCAATTGAGCTGTGCGGTTTAAGGAAGAAGCAGCAGCAGCATGGGAGGCATGGAGTGAAGAAGCCGAGGTGTAGCAAATTTGTGGATTTGTATCTCACTAACCATTCGTTCTTCTGCGCTCAGGTTTTTATATGTTGTGTGAAACGCCTATCCAAGCTCACATCCCCGTCTTAAATATTATTGAATGCGTAGACGCTGCGTTTGAACACATTTTTGACATGTACGATTTTGACACCATCAGGGCTCAACGGTTGCCAGCGGTGGCCATTGAGTGAAGATGGGTGATCTTAATCTGCTAGCATTTTTGCCGATGCACTTATACCAACGGCCTTTTTGGACTGCTGACATTATTGTTCATCGCAGAAAATGGACGAAGGAATAAAATTATCTTTTTGATAAATTGGAAGAAAGATATGATCGCTATCATACAAAATTAATATTCGGATCGAGCCTGGAAATGACCATGCGGATGTCAGCGAACAGCAACCGGACCAAAGGAATAGCGAAAATAAATGCACGCCTGACCTAGCGCTTTTATTCCTTTTTTTACCGCTCTCCTCCTCCTGTGAGCATCGACTCTGAGCTGCAAGAAGCGACCGGAGTTTTCACACTGCAACTCGCGCACCACCGCTCGTGCAGCACTTGTGGCGCACCCTCGACGTTAGGATCAATGCAGATTGTTTGGCTATGTTTTCTTGAGAAAGCGTATTTGGTGTGCTGATAAGCAGCTTCTGCTTTCTCCCCGGCCGAGAGGTATCCCGAACTCATGAGGTTATGGATGAGAAGGAATTGATTCTCACCTATAGAGAACAGCATCCGCTGAAGAGACAGACAGGACGAGATTATCTCCCACTTTATGAATTCTTCTATAGCAAATAGCTGGTTTGAAAACAGGTGCAAACCAGATGCATTATGTTTCGGCAAGCTTAGAACTTAGATGTGGAGAGCTCCGCGCTGGGCCTGATGAAAGAGCTTTATAAAGCTCGATAGAGGAGGGCGTTACAGATTCGAGGAAAGCCTTGATCGTGTCCCCAATCGCCTCCCAGGAGGGTTACGCAAGTTTTTAACATCTGTATTGTTGCTGTGACGTACACAAGCTTGAACATAAGCCTGTCAGCAAAAAAAACAAAAATAAACGAGGAGCTGATACAAAACGCAGGGGAAAAAGGAGCGAGCGGCGTCTTTTGTGGCAACTGCAAGATCCATCTGTCCCTTACAAACTAAAAAAAGCTTCTTTAGAGGTCTCCACATAGCAAAATAAGAAATTTTTGCGTTCATTTCTTTCTTGTCGGTTGCGATTACTAAAACGGTCCCTTTCGCATTTTACACCCATTGAGCCCTGATGTACGATTTTGACACCATACCTCTAAATCAGTTAATACTCGCACCACGAGCTTTACATTTTTACTGCGGGGTTATTGGGCCTTAAGCGTTGTAAAAACGCGGAGCAAAAAATCTACAACCAAAATGAAAAATCCAGGGTCGAAAGGGATATAGAGGGCGCTTTGCGGTTACCGATCTCGCTATATGTTCTAATCGCTCGTCCTTCAACCAGGTGCTCACCCGCGAGTCGCATCTCATCTTCGCCAGCGGTGGCCTTGAGAAGCCACCTGGCGGACACAAGGACGCCGCGGCCAGGACTTCCGCAGTGACCGGAATGCAGAGCCCGGGGTCCGGGTGGAGCTCCGTCCGGCAAGGGTCTCAGCCCGCTTCGTTCCTCTGCTGCTGCTCCCAACACGCGAACGTCGACGGAAGAGTGGCCATATTCGTGGTAAGCGGTGTGTGCCTCCTCAGCCGGCTGTGACACGTTGTCGCGTGACCAGCTCCCGGGCAGCGCCAGGACGACGCTCTTGAAGTGTACGCGTCCCCGCGACGCTTTGTTGAGTAGCACAGAGGCTTTCCGAAACAATTCCTGCGAGAGAAGTCGTTGCCCGTGGTCAACGTAGTGCCGCCGCCTCAAGAGACCACAGAGACGCCCGCAATATGCTGTACATAATGAAAGTACGGTTTCCGAAACGTGTTCGTTCGAAACAGAGAGCATCAAGTGTTTAGAAAAATATAATTACCGAGGATAAGTAAAGCAGACTCGCCAGTCGGCGGTGTCGTTTGCGTACGTTTCACCGCTGTCATTGCGAGCGCATCGATGGAGCCGGATTTCAAGGCATGTGTTTCGTATTTTTTCAGGCACGTATTTCGTATTTGTGAAGTCGTATATAGACGGAGGCAAAATGCGAAAGCACCCGCGTGTCATGGGATGTCGGAGCGCATTTAATAACCCTGGGTGGTATAAACCGATACACATCTCTCCACTACGGCGTTTCTCACAACCCACGCATCGCTTCACGACGTTAAACCACATACTAAATTATTTTTATCTGGTTTAGATATGAACCGCTTCAAAGAACAGAGGTGATATAGAAAAAAAGATATATCTGACCTTTCCTAATTATTAGATAGTTTTGGGATTTGCTCGAATTGCCGAGAACGAGAAGTGCCACACAACAGTTCCAACGATAGTAGCTGTTAACGCTGACTGATCTGTGGCAGCTTCGGTGGCGAGAAATGAACGTTGCTCAAACGAAGTGCGCAGCGGTGCGCCCTGCCATTCCTTCATGCGAACTTGCACTAGGTTATTCAATAGATATTCTGGAACAGCTTATTTACAGCAGATTTAGTAGTTATTTAGGTGCGCCATATTTACGTTATTTAATGTTCCGTACAATTTATTTCGCTCTGCATAACTTAGGAAGCTTATATTTATCTAATATAATTTAGATACTGTGAATTGCCTGCAGCTATTTGTCGCACTACATGCAGATTTCTGAATCATTATTTAAGTTAGCCTTGTGGCACCAGGGCATTTGGATGCACCTCAACAGTTTCAATGGCGGTTATTCAATGCGCATTGAGATTGTCTCTTTGACAGTGTCCTTAGACGGCAGGTGCATTGGGGAAAGCAAAGGCGGCACAGGAAACCATCACTAATTTTCTGACTTCTCCTCGCACATGGGACGCACTAACTGCTGTAGACGCGAAGGGAACCAGGTTCAACGACCAGTTTCGCGGCGCAATCAACCAAGGCGCCGGCAACTCTTTCGTTTGTTTCCAATCTCCTTTTGTAGTTTTGTACCATAACAGCGAGTGCTCGCGTATGCGTGTGCGTGAGATGCCATCTGAACAAAGCAACTTTAGATGGAACTCTGTACATTTTTTTAAACAGCCCTAAAACTCGGGTCGCTATAGTACAACGGGAAGCTTTATTGAAATGTGTGCGCAAACATCAATCTGCTGAATTCGCCATTTTTAGCTCTGTTTTCCGACAGTTATGAATTGTATTGTATGGTGTGGTGTGCTATGGTATGGTATGGTATGGTATGGTATGGTATGGTATGGTATGGTATGGTATGGTATGGTATGGTATGGTATGGTATGGTATGGTATGGTATGGTATGGTATGGTATGGTGTGGTGTGGTGTGTGGTGTGGTGTGGTGTGGTCTGGTGTGGTGTGGTGTGGTGTGGTGTGGTGTGGTGTGGTGTGGTGTGGTGTGGTGTGGTGTGGTGTGGTAAAATATGGTATGGTTTGGTTTGGCAATGGTTTGGCGTGCCATACGATACGGTGTCGTGTGGTACGTATTAAAGCGGGAATTAACATAAAAAAGCTGTATGTTTGCAGCTAGAGATGGCATAGTTGAGTATTCGATATTAAATTTCGGCTCCGTGTGCTCTTTAATCTACACTAATGTCGCAAACGACATAGGCAGTTTGGAATTTAACGTAGATCGACATGCCACATCTGCACCCCAGATTTCGCGTCCTTGAACTCGGCAGCCGAACGTCATTGCTACTGAGCCTGCGCACTAGGCAGTTCTCAGGAATGAAGCCAGTGTGCGACCTTGCACCGGAAACTGTAGATCAAAACGCACAGCACATTTTATCCGACGCCGGTGGTGGCGAAAACAACAGAGGGTGAGCCCAATAATTACTCATGCCAGCCGATCACGGCTTGTGCGAATATTCCAGCCGGGAGTAGGGCTGCATATGCACACCACAGCATCATTCATTATGCAACGTTGCGAGCAGCGCGAGATACAAAGAGACTAAAAAACGGTTGTGCCCGTTGTTCTAGAAAAATTTCACCGAAGACACTTTGGAAATTCTAAAGTGTGCTTGGCGAAAGCCTTGGGGTCAACCCACTGCATATAGCATGTCGTACATGGCGCCCCAGTGGAATGGCCACAGTCTTCGCCGATATCACTTTGAATTACCCAAAGGTGCTTGTAGTAAACGAAGGACTCTGTGGGCCGCTTCGGAGCCATGAGTATTACTCACTCGACTGCAACGAGACGGCTGGCGAAGGAGCGGCAGTGCAGCTGCCACCGCCGACGCGCGCGCCCTCGTTCTACCGCTACTGTGTGACGTCACGGTTGCTATGCACAGGTGAGCCCCCAACCAGCGCGCAGGTTACTAAAGGGGGCGGGGGGGGGGGGGGGGGTGTTTGCGCCACTGCGCAGAGGAGAGGCCATAGTTGGCACGAATCCAGCGCACGGACGGACACCGCGAGTATGAGCCATTAAAAACTTTCGCCTTAAGACGTCGTGCATCGTTATCGGCCTTTCAAGTATATCATAATGTAAGCCGACTTCGACTGACGTCGGTAAAAACACAGCATCGTTTTGAGAGAAACAAAAACACACCACACACACTGGCGTCAAAAAACAATTTAAAAAAAACACTCACTTTGTTAGAAAATTCAAGTACTTCACCAAGAGAAAAAGTAGGATAAGAAGCGAACTCCAACGCGGCTGCCAAGCTGCGTTTATGGTACACGTATTCGTTTCGTCTTCATCTTTTCTGTTTTCTCGGTGCTGTATTGCAGCGCGAAGCAGAGAAGCTCAAAGATTTAGCGTCCGAGATGGTAGAAATTACCTGGATCCCTAAACTATGGCTTCTCTTACAACCTGAGTCGCTTTGGAACACTAAACACCCTAAACCAAACCAAAGATTTACCAATTACTCACTAGGCAAGCAATAATGTTGCGCTTAAAAAGGAAGAAATCTAAATTTGCTGAGCACTGGCAAGAAGGGCATAGTTCCTGCAGTTGAAGAATGTCAGTATAGTTGCCGAACTTCAGCTTTTCTTTCCGCCGCGCTGGACTGACTTCTCTATCAGAAAACAAAAACAAAATGCACTAAAGCGATCGCCTTCCCGAAGGCTTCGCACCCGCGTAAAACCATTTACCTTGATGGCCTCGACGACAGCATGGTCAGGATCGACAGAGTCGTCTATGTCGACTACCACTTCCCTGTACCCGCCATCTGGTTTGTCGATTGCCAGTGAGAGAACGGCTGCAGGTGTCACAGCTGTCTGCAGAGCATACAGCGGCAATAAAAACCTGGAAGACGCAGACAGCCAAGTCGTGTCAGCGC
Organism: Amblyomma mixtum; assembly: GCF_055824585.1. Classification (NCBI taxonomy): domain Eukaryota; kingdom Metazoa; phylum Arthropoda; class Arachnida; order Ixodida; family Ixodidae; genus Amblyomma; species Amblyomma mixtum. Next base: position 25,730,955 of record NC_143021.1, on the reverse strand, counting down.
AGATATGGAGCAATGCTTGCAGCATGCCAGCTTAAGACAAACAAGGTACATAATATATACACATCGATATTTCTTCTTCCGGCTTAAATCCATATACAGCAGCTGTTCAGTGTTTATGCTTGTGAACATGAGCACAGCTAACAGGGATACTGAAATTCATACATAATAAAGTCCAGCACAGCTTGTGAGGTCAAGTGGTTATCATGTTTAAAACAGAGTGAACAGAAAGATTGGATGTCGTTACTTACGGGCGCTTCCTTAGTGATGGATACAGTCACGAGCGCAACATAGAAAACTTGAGCTTACTGCGTTGTGCTAAGCCAATGATCTTGCTTCGCGGCTCGACAAGTGCGGATGCGCCGGTTTACCACGGAGCGGACAACTATACGGTGTTGCCTGAAAGCTCAAACGACAAATGGAAGCTCATGCCTGCCGACCAAGCGCACTTCGCTCACTACGGAGATGGAGCTTGGCAAGCTTGTATTGTTTCTCCAATTGGTGACAAGAAGCCTAAGTGCTCAGCTTTCACTGCTACAGGGCAAATGCGTTTTCAGAGTTTGATAAAATTCCTAGTGTGCTTGACCAATTCATTCATTTCTCTAGATAGATTTGTTCAGCTTAGAACACTATCTTCTCTTTTGTTTCTTGTCTTTATCTTACATTGGCATTCTCCCAGATAACCCAAAGGAACTTAGGATTAACGGGTCCAACCGGTGAACATTGGGAACCTTTACTGGTCAACATTGGGAACGTTCCATCAGCACTGAGAGACTGCTGACAAAAAAAAGGGTTGATAGCTGCCTTCTTTTCTCTCCGATTGCAACTGTCACCAGCATGCAATCTCCGCATGCACACTCGAGCATAACGGCCGCAACTAAAACGAGCACTAATTGTTACGAGCGACATTGGTCATCATCATCAGCCCTACTACGCCCATTGCAGAGCAAAGCATTCGCACACAGCTCCAATTAACCCTGTCCTGCGCTCATTGCGGCCACTCTGGCCCCGCAGACTTCTTAATCTCGTCCTCCCCAGGAGCTTGATCCCGCCCGAAGCTACGCTTTCCTTCTCTTGGAATCCACTCTGTTTCCGTTAAGGACCAGCGGTTATCTTGCCTTTGCATTACATGCCCTGCCCAAGCACATTTATTTCTCCTGATTTCGACTAGGATGCCATTAACCAGCGTTCATTCCCTCATCCACCCTCCTGCTTTTCTGTCTCGTAATGTTACACTTATAATTTTCTTTTCTATAGCATGCTGCGTCGTCGTTGACTTAAGTTCAACCCTTTCATTATCCTCCACGTTTCTGCTTCTATAGAATATATATAGGATATATTGGATATTGGTGAGTTGGTATTCATGATCTGAATTAACCTACTAAATTGTTTCATTCCATTTTTTTTCTTGTTATTTCACGCTCGTGATCTGGATCTGCGATCACTACCTACCTAAAGTAGATGCATTCCTTCATCACTTCCAGCAATTCGCTACCAATCGTAAACCGCTGTTCCCTTCGAGGCTTGTTGAACCTTGCTTTGGTTTTCCCAATGCTAATTCTTAGATTCACCGTTCTGCTGTGCCTGTCAAACTCATTGACAGGCTTTGCAGTTCACCTCCTGAGTGACGTAGCAGGGCAATACCATAAGTTAGTCGCAGATTACTAAGGCATTCCTCATTAACTCTCTTCAAAACTGCTCCAAATACAGGCCTCTGAATAGCTCCTGTAAATAGGCGGCGAATTGCAATGGCGAGATCCGGTCACCTTGCCTCATATCCTTCTTTATTATGATTTTATTGGTGACTTTATGGAGGGCTACGGTAGCTGTGCAGTCGTTATAGATACCTTCTAGCATTTCTACATAAAGCTCTTCTACACACCTATTCCTCAATACCTGCATCAGTGCCGAATTTTCGACTATGTAAAGTGCTTTCTTGTAATCAATGAAGGGTATATGTAGGGGTTGGTTACATTCTCCACATTTCTCTGTCGCCTGATTGATGTGAATATGGCCTATTGTTAGGTGCTCTTCCTTTACGAAAGCCTGCTTGTTCATTTGGTTGATTGGACTGTAAGGTTGTCTTGACTCTGTCAGTGATTATCTTAGTAAATACAGTATATGTAATGAACTGTAAACTGATCGGTCTATAGGGTGATACTACCGTCATAATATATATTAGAGCATTGACACTGCGCCTCAGATACAGGCCTATACTAAACACCTGTGGCTGCACAACTCGGTTACAGCGAACAAGGAGGCGCTGCACACTCGGCCCCGCCGTCGATAACCACTGCTTCTTGCAGGAGCGGACAGCGACGGCCGTCTCCCGGCCTCCGTGTCCACTTCTCCTTCCCCTTCCTACGAAAATAGCTAGGCGCATAGAATAGCAAAAACAATAAAAATAAAATACAAATACGAAGTACGGTGGAAACTGCGTAAGCTTTGCGTTAGCTGTTCTCTCTGCGCGAATATGACCGGCAGCGACAGGTGGACACCGTGTGTTTTCGCGAAGACTAGAAAGGCGCAATGCTTCGAAAGCAACGTTCTCGTACGCGACATGCCGGGCACAAAGGCTTAAATGTTGGGCGTAGTTTTTTTTTATTATTTGAAGAATGCGCTACTACGCATAAGTCAAGTATGGGCACAGGAATGGCAGCCGATATGTTCGGTGAAAAAAAAAATCTCTGGTCCTCGTTCGCTAAAACGATGCGGTGCACCACATGCTTGCTTCCATCACTGCGATGACCACTCTGCTCTGGAACCGGAAGCAAGACCAGCCCCTTGGCATAAGCGCAATTGACATAATCAAGGTAAACTGTCACCGGTGGGCAACTAACACATAATGACAGAGTTTGACAGACCAGGGGCCGTGCCGCCCCAATTGAACTTCTCTACATCGCCGCAGTGAAATGATAAGGTCCCGTAGATGGAAGACTGCGGAGACGAACAGGAAGTGCTTCAGTAAGGGAGCGCTCACGGACACGGGAACGGTGGAGGACGCTGTCGAATACCGCCTAATTGGACGCATGTGGCATGAGGATTGTCGTTGTGAGAAACTACTTCGTAGCAGTGATTACGAATAAGACCTTCTCCAAACTGCACCCGGGGCGAAGTTTTTGGCAATAGCGCAGTATTCATCTCAGGAAAGCATTTTCGAGCTTGATCACTCTGTTGAGAGGAGGCGGCCTCTTGGCGCCAAATAAAGTCTAATGTGCATTTTAAAAATGGGTAAACTGGTAAATTGGTTTATGAGGAAAGGAAATGGCGGAGTATCTGTCTCACTTATCTCGGCGGACACCTCAACAGCGCCGTTAGAGAAGGGAGGAAGGTGGGAGTGAAAGAAGAAAGAGAGAATGAGGTGCCCCAGTGAAGGTCTCCGGAATAATTTCGAACACCTGGGGATCTTTAACGTGCGCTGTACCCCATCTTGACTTAGGCGCGCATATTTTAGCCCACACACTATCCTGCAAATTCCACTTTCTGCGGCGGACATGAAACCCCCTACCATTCAACATAGGCATGTAAAAATTATCTATCGCTACCTCCCATAGTAAACCCCTTCCCGTCCCAGTATGAATCCAACCTGCCTAGCGCAGCCCGGGACGACCACCGTGACCCGATCGCTCGGTCCACCCAAATAGCTACTGCATATGGGGCCTGGACTCAGGGTACGCCCTCGGGGGGCCTCCCACCTTACGTTTGCTCACATGTGTTTTTTCTCTCACCGGTCAAAAAATTGAATCAAAATCTTGAATCTTGAAAGCTTGAATCAAAAGACGAACAAAAACCTTCTCTGCGACAGGCGGAAGAATGAGATTGTAGAGAGCAATTTCAGCGCACATACCTTAGCGCCGTCATTCCAGCCGTGGGTCTTCGTGTGAGGCAAACACCGTTCGATCTTCTTTCTCGCCAAAGAAAGGAACTTCGTCGTCGTTTTCTGCTCCGCAATTGCAGGTGGAAACCACAAGACGGGGACCAGTGGCGTAGAAAGAAATATTTTTCATGTGCTGTTATACGCTGTCGGTTTAATATCAAAAAGAAAGAGAGCCTGCGCCCATTTAATATCTTAGCCATTTTTCTGCTTTAATAAAGCCGAAGGGTGAATTGTTTTGTTCACTCAATATCTACATGGAAATACGAGTGCATCAAGGCCCTGATTCGTAAAGAACATTTCTTTTTCAAACAAAAAGGCTCGTACAAAATTTCGTGCCTATCTACAATATTTTGCCTGGGCATGCAAACGGAAACGCAGCGACACCTTCAGCTTACTGGCGCGATCTTGTTTTTACAACAGGAACCATATTTCAACAAACCGAGACTCTTCTTTTTTTCGTATTTACATTTTAATATATTCATGCGGTGTTTAAATGGCTTTCGCGAAAAAAAGGCGGAAAGGAGAGGGGATGCAACGCTCAAAAAATTTCAGGGAGTATTCTGAACCACACCTCCCCCCCCCCCTCCCCGCCCTGGCTACGCCCCTGATGGGGACGTTGAAACAAAGGTGATTGACGTAACACAAGGAGCGAAAGTGAAAATTATTGTTTACTGCAACCTGCATCCGAACTTCATCTGTTGTTTAGTTTGATGAACTGGGGCCTACTTACTACTAAAATAAATATTTAGAAAACTACTCCTAACTATGTGAATAGGTTATTGTCCTGTAACATGTCACCATAGAAACGTTACATATCATTTAGATTTTGTTACTGCCATCCTTTGTAATTCTTGCTTTCGCTTTTAAGGGCCTGTTACGAGTAGGTCTGCCGTTAGCAAGTTCCGTCATCATCATGCCCCGAACTGCGCAAATGCGGCGGCGTGGTCACGCGTTTAACTTCATGGTGGCGCTCCACACGTTACATGATTTTGTGACGCAAAGCACTTGCACTCTCCAGTAACCGGCGTCCGGATCTGTGTGCGTTTCTATCTGCGATTCTTCTCTTCGAACAACCTCGCTTTCCGCATATAGAGTCAGTATACTTTCTCTAGAGGGAATGGGACTGCCGAAATACAGCGCAGTAAAATATTCGCAGTGGACGAAAGCAGCACAGTGCAAGCGGAGCAGAGCATTGAGTTTTTAGATATTAACCAGTGGGAAAGCTGGTGGTCCCGCACTTAATCCACCAGGAACACTCTCGGCATGTCGCGTAAACTTCACTTCGGATTGGAATGTTGACGTTCTACACATCGGATTTCACAGTAATTCAATTTCATTTTCTGTGATGTTTTTTTTATGCTTTTTGGTTGTGTAGTTATTCAGCTATGCCGACAGTTTATTCGACTCGCGACTGACGACAATGTTTTCTACAGAATTTCCTGGTGCAGGCATTTCACTCGAAGTGAGCTCAAGGCAGTGTCGGTGGCCTGCTGGGAGAGATGTCCGTTTGTCCCGTAGCTTGCAGCCATTTACGCAGCAAACTGGGTCTGTCTAGAAGGAACATGTGCATTATTTTTATTATTTATTTATTTACAATACCCCTAAGAGCCCTCGTGCGAGGGTAGAAGGTGAAAGAATAAGACCAAGTTTATTTGTGTGCTTAAAAAGGAAGAGCCTGCTACTGTGACCACTCTGCACATTTCTCGAACGAGTTTTGTAGACTCTTGCCTTTTAGAAGCACAAAGCGCTTCATTAAGTGCCATTCATGTTAAGCTTACTCGTCGAATATTGCATTAACTTCATTTCGAAGTCAGGCGGTGGCCAAGCATTGCATGCAGGAGCTGCTTTCAGTTCATGAATTGATTCAGGGAAATACTGACACGTGGCACCTGCTAGCATGAACACGGCCCTCACTTACTTGCAGCAGGGCAGGTTAAGGCGTCCTGATTCATGCTTCTCTTCGCGAAATCCGTAAGTGCAGTGCAAGTACTTGGTGAGAGGTGGCACACTGCACGCAAAAAACAAGTTCCTGATGCAAGGATGAGGCTTTCGGATACTTTTCCATGGCGCGACCATAAAGCGCGAAACGGCAGTACCAGAGGGCACCAATGAAACCTTTCTATTTTTTTGAATGGCAAAACTAAATCTCTTAAAATGGTCTATTTTAAGCGTTAACATTTTTGTGCAAGACCATTTGCTCTAAAAAATGTCTGTTGAACCCAATAAATTCGTTTCGACGGAAGCTATGTTTGGCGGCATGATGAGAAAGCCCTTGCTAACCACGCGCTAATTCGCTACTCGTTTGCGCATACCTGCTCTTGCACTGTACACTGCACTGTACACTGTAAACTGTACTGTACACTGTACAGTACAGTTTGCACTGTACAGGCAACAGGTATTAAAGGACATTTTCATTAAAAGTACGTTTCCTTTCAAAATATTTTTAGATTTACATTTCTAAAGTAGTAATAACGTTCTAGAGCTAACGCTAGCCAAGGCAAGTAAGAAAATCGGTCTTCCTGAGATTACTGCAGATGATACAGTACTCTTAAAAAAACTCGCATAGACGGTGGTGCCAGATTTCTTACGAGGTAATATTTCATCACATTCATCATCATCAGCCTTTCTACGCCCAGTGCAGGGCAAAGGCCTCTCCCATGTCTCTCCAATTAACCATGTCCTTTGCCAGAAACTCCATAATATATGTACACCGTGCGAACCTAGAGAGGGACACCAAATGAACAGACCGGCAGCGCATTATGTCAGCGTCGCCGCGAACGAGCGCCGCCTTCTGCATAAGACCTCCACATTTCTTACCACTTATGCGGGAGAACATCCCGTTCCTCTGGCTCGTAACGGCTCCCACAGCAACCTCACGAAATACTTGCGCAGACCTAGTCTTTAAGAACCAGGCATTGTTGCAGCAAGTCGAGCATATATCCATCTATTTCTCCGACCACAAAGCTTCCTTCATGACAGTCAAGAACTACTAGTGCAGTGTTTCTTGAAGGAATATGCGCGAAAAATAACTGGTCTGTAATTGTGCGTACATTAATTGCTCGAATTCTTTGACTCAATTTATCGAACAGCTTTAACAGATGACGAGCTGGGCTCAAATTTCGCATTAGGAAGTAATATAATGATCGGCAATTTTTTTTCTGAACAAATGTCTAAATGTGCTGCTTTGCTAAGGACAACAAAAAAAACGAGCGCTCACAACTTTGTTTTTCGTAATTTAGGACCAAATCTGCCAGGGTTGAGATTTGTTTAAAAAAAATTTCGGCTTCATTCCTTTGGAAAAAGTAGTTATAGGCTGCCTGCAACTCGCACTGTTAAAAATGAAGTGTTCCAAGAAAATATTTAAAAAATTAAGCATTCGATAACCAAAGCTATTCGTCTTCCTCAGGTAAGAAAATTTTTCGATGTGAATTTGATTTTAGGTGGTGTTAAATATTTTGAAATCTCAGCGCCCGAATTACCGCCAATTTACCCTCTGTACGGTAACTTAGTGGACATCACTGCATTCTGTCCATTAATCTGGCCTCCAGGTGTTCATGCTCTTTTTCCGAGAGCGTAGCCGGCGGCAGCGTTTCACGAGTTCTGTGTGAGAGTGTTTATACAACCTGCGGCGCGTCCAACCGGCGTCAAGGGAATTGGTATTCGTGCTCTACTAACAGCACCGTCTCCTGTGTCCAGTCTACTGCCATCGCTGAATCTTGCCTTCGGAGCTCGATGCCAGACATCGTCCATGCTGTCATTTCTTTCCTGGGTTCCAAAGATCTCCAACCACTGTTAGTTGTCTATTAAAAAAGCTGTAATACAGTCCTCGCCTGAAATTTGTTCTCAGAGGCATTGCATTATGTGAATATAGAAAAGAGATCACCGCGTGTTCCCTCGCAACTACTTCGTACAGTGTTTGGTTTGAGGATGCTACTAGAGGTGCAGAAGAGGCACTGCACTGGTGCTTTAGAGGTGGTCAAAGCAGCGGTTGCTCACATCCTAGAATATGGAACCGGAGGTCGTACAGCTTTTTTCATACCAAAGCTCCTCAGGCGCTGAGTACGATGTCGTGGAGCACGAACAATAGGGAAAAATGTGGACTTACAGTCCTCTAATACCCGTGTGCCTTCCTAAGGCACATGTCTTGTTACCGAAGCTTAGCCGAAGAGACCGCTGGTATATGATTTGTTTGCTGCACTTCTCATTACATGTGGCCTCAGAGAGTGACTACTCCCAGCTGTAGGTTATCAGAAACCACCAACCATGCTGGATCCCATTAACCAGTCCTGCTACACTTTTGAGCTTCATTTATGATGTACATTCGCTGTGATGCAAAAGCAGTGACTTTGGCAGCAGCGGCAGCGTACGCCCTTCCGCGCACTCACGCTCTACACTGTGCATAGGTTGGATGCTCCGCTTCATTTCATTTCATTTCATTTATCATAAGGGGGGGGGGGGGGGCGTACATATAGGTTGGAGGGCAGTGGCAGAGAATACAAAAAAAGAAAGGGGGAAACATGCACAGGGTACAAAAAGAGTAATAATGTACAAACTAAAAGCAAGGAATAAACATAGAAAAAGAAAACAAGGAACAGCTGGCGCTTCAGTGTCGCAGTATGAATGATGTTTATGAGAAGTGATTAGCCAGTTTCTCGCGAAAAAGGTGACGATCGGAGCATGTTATTATGTTGTCGGGAAGGCCATTGCAGAGAACTATGGCGTCGGGAAAAAATAAACTGCTCATTGCGGTGGTGCGGGTTTTAATGCGTGCGGTTGGGTTACTGTGGTTTAGGCGGGATGACGTACGTGGGGGTGGCTGCAGCAACAAATGTCTTGGTGAGCGATAAAAGAAAGAGTGAAAGAGGCATAGACGGGAAATAACACGGCGAGTTGCTAGCGTTTGAAGTCCGAAGAATCGTTTTAGTAGTGTTACGCTGGCATTTCTTGAGTATTGCGATGTAATGAAACGGGCGGCGCGATTTTGAATGGCTTCAAGGTCCGAGATGAGATACGATTGTGATGGATGCCAGACAGATGACGCGTACTCCAATTTAGGACCTACGAATGTTATGTATGCCAACTTTTTTACTTCAGGTGATGCAGATTTTAGATTGCGCCGGAGAAAAGCAATTGTGCCTGATGCTTTGGAACAGATGGTCTGAATGTGTGTTGTCCATGACAGTGATGACGTGATGTGTACTCCTAGGTATTTATAAGATGATGTTCTGGTAACGGCGACCGATTTTATGTTGTAAGTGCTATCAATAACTGTGTTTTTGTGGGAGAATGATACGGATTGGCATTTATTTAGATTAAGAGGCATGTGTCATTTGTCACACCACGTTGATATAGTGGTTAGATCCTGTTGAAGAGCGGCAATGGCGCTAGCGCCGTGGATGGGGTTGTAAATTACGCAGTCATCTGCGAATAAACGTAGCGTAAATTTTATGTTGATCAGTAGGTCCTTGATGTAGATGAGGAATAAAAGAGGTGATAAGCCTGCACCTTGAGGTACGCCGGATGTTACATCGGTAAAAGCTGAGCGACAGTTAATAACACAGGTGAACTGCTTACGTCCTTTAAGGAAGTGTTCTAGCCAGGAGAGCAATGTTTGTGGAATGCCGAGCGATGACAACTTAAAAAGAAGATGATTATGGGAAACATGTTAAATGCTTTTTAAAAGTCGAGAAAGATACCGCTGATCTGGACAAGGTTATCTAAGCATTGTAGAATGTCGTGGGTGAATTCAGCGAGCTGGGTCTGACATGACAGCTGCTTCCGGAAGCCGTGTTGATTCGGAGAGAAAAAGTTCATTGCTTCTAGGTGGGTCATAAGATTAGAAAAAAATAATGTGCTCTAGTAGTTTAGACGGTATACTAGTGAGGGAAATGAGACGATGGTTGTTAGGGCACGTGCGGTCATCCGCTTTAAATATGGGTGTAATTTGAGCTTTTTTCCAATCGTCAGGGACAACCCCGGTATCTAAGGATTGCGTAAAAATTAGGTGCAGTACCTGGCTAGACAGTGAAATGGTATTTTTTTAGTAGCTTACTCTTAATTTGATCGCAGCCGGCAGATGTAGATATTTTCAGCACTGCCTTGGTTCACGGCTGACATATCTCGTCGCTAGATGCCTTTCGTCTCCTGCGATCAAGTCGTGACTCCCTCAGGTGACGTCACTACTCACGCCACGTTACACGTTTCCAGAGAGGTGGAACGACTATATGTGCCGACGTGGTTTCCGCCTGGCCTTCGCTTTAGCAACAGCAGCGGACGCCCTTGCACGCACTCACGCAGTATACTCTACACAGGTTAGCGCTAGCATTTTTTCTTTCTCCCTTATTTTATTCACGATGGTGCTGTTAAACATGAAGTGTACATGAATTTTGCAAAGTTCCATGCGGAATTTCAAACCTTGTAAAAGAGCTCATAGAAGAAATACGCGACTTACGCGGTGCAATGGACAAGGAACTAAGGAAAGATTTGATCGTTTGGTTTGGTTTATGGGGTTTAACGTCCCAAAGCGACTAAGGCTATGAGAGACGCCGTAGTGAAGGGCTCCGAAAAATTCGACCACCTGGGGTTCTTTAACGTGCACTGACATCGCACAGTACACGGGCCGCTATAATTTTTCCTCCAAAGAAATTCTAGCCGCCGCGGCCAGGATCGAACCCGCGTCTTTTGGGTCAGCAGTCGAGCACCATAACCACTGAGCCACCGTGGCAGGAATGAATACCATCGATGGATCTCTTTACAACACGCAGTTGGAGGCGATGGTCACACACTGCTTTGAAATTAAAGCTGACAAATCTGCACTAAAAAAAGATAATGCGTCACCACATGCCAAATGCAAATCGTTCAAAGAGCTCGTGTGCAAATATGAAAAAAAATACTAAAATCCAATAGTACTGCCGGAATAGACATCTCGAACTGAAAGGTGTACCAGTCATAGAAAACGAGAACCTTACAGGCACGCTGACCAAAATCGATGACATGATTGAGGAGTCCATAACAGGATCTGATATAGATGTCGGCCAGCGTATCCCTTAAAAGACGAGGAATGCCCAAATGTTGTTCAGTTCAGGAATCGCACAAAGTCAGACGCAAAGTCAGAAAGCACTCAAGTATCGACTTGACACATCGGAGATTCAGCTACCGGGCAGCAGCATGCTATTTCTACATGAGCCCCTACACCCGACGCTCAAGGAGCTTCAGGGCCAAAGTGTTGCACACAAAAAGGAGGCAAAATGGAAGTACGCCTGGATTAAAGACGGAAACATCTTTGCGAGTAAACCTGACACATCGCGTGTACTGCGTATCACTTGTGTCATTGACTTAGACAAGATACAATAAACACCTTCCTTCAGCTTTTTCGCGCGTTCACGTTGAAATCAGCAGCCAAGCTGATTTCAATTTCATGCTGATGATGCAGGACATATGCGCTCTACACGAACCAATAATGAGACGCTTAACTTTCTTTCATATGAATCTGCATTCAGCGCGCAACATGGAGTACGATCTGCATGCTTTATTTTCACGCTTTAGCTTTACATATGATATAGTAATGATTTCTGAAACCTGGTCCCATAATGATTACGAAGTACTAAATGTTGCCTCGGGCCGCAGTGGTGGCTGAGTGGTTATGGCGCTCGGCTGCTGACAAGAAAGACGCAGTTTCGATCCCGGCCGCGGTGGTCGAATTGCGATGGAAGCGAAATTCTAGAGGCCCGTGTACTCTGCGATGGCAGTGCATGTTACAGAACCCCAGGTGGTCGAAATTTCTGGAGCTCTTCACTATGGCGCCTCTCATAGCATGAGTCGCTTTGGGACTGAGTTCCCCTTTTTTATGTACCCCTTCTGCTTTCTTAAGCCCAGTATCTCCTGTTTGTTCGTTTTTTTTTCTCCTCGCTGTCTTTTCCTGTCTCTTCTTCCTTCTTACAGATCCCCGCACCTTCCCTCCTTCTGGCCGCCTGCGAGCCTGTCTGAAGAAACTGGGCACGCTGGACCCATCCCTGTTTCATGTTCATTTCGTACTTTTTAATCCTTCAGGGGCGTCTTGCTTTAAAAATCACTTTTCCCCGCCCATCATTTGTGCTTTTTTTTTCCTCTCTTGTAATTGGTTTTTCTTAAATTTTCTTTTGGGCGTTGGCCCCTTTTCTTTTAGGTTTAATTGAATCGCCTGCGATAACCTCTGGTTGGGTGCGGGCTTCCTCTCCAATGTTTCTTTATGTTATTTCATTTCTTGAGACTTTACAATAAAAGGGACATAAAACCCCCATAAGCCATAATGTTGCTGGGTGCCCCACGCATTACTTATACTGCGCAGTGAAAGAAGAGGCGGCGTGTTACTCATGCCGAAAAGTTCGTTAAAGTTAATGTTGTTGCTGACTACACCAAAATGGCTGATGATTTTGAAATCCTAACGGTGTCACATGGTAATGTTGGAGCCTTCCTTATATTTATGGATGATCTTATTAGCTGTCGAAACGAAACTATGTCCAAACTGAATCTCGGAGGCGATATGAATATTAACATACGAAATGCATCACTGACACAGCGTGATTTATTCATGCTGTTATAGTCTATGATTGCATTACCAACATGAGTGAGCCCACTCGTATCCACAAGAACACTCAGGCGGTACTCGACGTCTTTATCACAAACCAGACCGGCTCTGTGACGCTTTAGGGCGTAATTGGCACCACACAACGGTGAACTGATCCCAATCTATCACTGAACTACATAAACCACGCTACTCGTTGAATATCAAGAGCAGCACGTCTCATTTCAAGACAACAATCCAGATTCCTAGAAAGATTTCGCGGCGATGTACTGACTGTAAACTGGTCTGAAATATATGGTAATGCCGCTGCTGATTTGCGTAGAATTTTTATATCTATAGGAATCCATTTAATTCACACATTTTTCGTACAAGACTAAAGTGCGCAGCAGAAAAGGCCAGAAACGTTGAATTAGAACGTGGTTACCTCAGATTAAAGAAAAAATAGAATGTACTGGAACTTTTTTCAAATAACGTAGCCAAACGACTACCAGGAATCCAAAGCTTTTCGAATCAAGTTAATTCGTACCCTAAGAAGGGCTAAGAAGAATTATACGCAAAACCTATACAATGGGCAGATAATGAAACGTAATACACGTTGCCTGGCACAGACTAAATGTCCTAGGACGGAGAATAATTCGGGGTGCTCCGCAGCTTCCACAAATATATTTAAATTGCGCATCAATTTCAGGGTATTCAATAGAATTCCTTTAATGATTACTTTAATTATTTTGTAAACAGCCTCCATCTTCCTGGAAGTCTTCACCATCTAAAATCTAAAAATCCTGCGAGTGCATTATAAGACCTACTAATGCCCTGTAAATATAGAATGCATTCATAACTTTTCGAAACAATAGAATCACTGGTGTCGACGACTTAAATTCGCCCCGTTAATTATTGCATAGATATAAGTGTTCCGGTGCTAGAGCAGATATGTAATCTCGCATTTTAGTACCCCACTTCCGAAAAGCATGCAACAAGCGAAAGTAGCAATAATTCAAAGGGGCGACAAAAAGCTGTTATCAAATTACACGCCTATATCAATAATGCGGTCTTTAGAAAACGTATTAAGAAATTAACGATACAATGAATTCGTTCTGGGAAAGTATCACATCATTACCCACAACCATCAATGGGGGCGAATAGAACCTTTTATCAAAATACGCGCCTATATCAATAATGCGGTCTATAGAAAAGGCATTGAGACATTAACGATACAATGAATTCGTTCTGGGAAAGTATCACATCATTACCCATGACCAGTTTAGGTTTACATAACGTCCGTCAACAAAAATAGCACTTTTACCACAAAAAACAAATTGATCCTGAAAGCATTTCAATGGAAATTATTAACATTAAGGGTATTCATAGAAAATTCCAAAGCCTTCGATTGTATTAACTATAAAACACTAATTGGACAGCTGGAAACTTTCGGTTTTAGAGCATGATTCTGAAGTCCTGTAAATAGCATTCCCGAGCATCAGTACCAAACGGTGGCAATAAGAAACCATGTTGCGCTTCTTAAATCAATTACAAGTGAGTTATCTCAGGGAAGCATTCTTGGGCCGCTATTTTATATTTACATCAATATCTACTGCGATACCATATCGACGCCAACATATCTATTCCGATGCCACACCCCTACTATTTACGTCTGGTAGCTGTAGTGAACTTTTAAATCGCGCCAATTCAGCGTTAAATAACTTAAATACATGGTGTCGTGTAAAATGGTAACATTAAAGCGAACAAGATGAAAGAGGTTCTATTTCAAACTAAAAAATCTAGAGCCATTATTGCCGACCGTATAATTATAAACTCAGTTGCGAATGTCAGGTTCTGAGTTAATGCCTCGGTGTCACTACTGACACCGGTTAAACCTAGGTTAAACATTTCGACATGCTTTGAGGTAAACTTGCAGGCATTTAAGGCGCCCTTGCAAAAGTTCGCTTCTTTCTGCCCCGTTCTGGCAAGTGACTAGAGCACAACCCCTCTTTTATATTGCAACAAAAACTGTTACCTAGTCTAGGTAACGCTACAGGATCAAACATTTCTAAACTTTATCTACAACAGAAAAAGGCTGCAGGAGCCATTAGCAACTAAACCCGTGATGCACATACTGAACCTCTTTTTAAGTTTGCCCCGTAAATTTATTTTTTAATGAATTGCACTTGCAACGCTGTTTAGAGAACAAAAGTGAGGAAGCCACTTTTGCACAACTATGCAGTTGTGCAAACACATAAAAATATACAACACTCGTCATGACAAGACCTGGTTCGTACCACGTGCGCACACAAATTATGTAAAGTAACTATCGTCCAATTCATTACCATACCTTTTATACTTACTTGGCTTTTGATTCTCCCTTCGTTGTCGTGCTTTTGTAACAATAATTATTGTCCTTGTCTCACACTGCTAGCGTTACATTTCAGTTAGTATAGCTACAGCTCCCTCTTACAATTGTTTAATGATGCCTAACCATGTGTGTTGTTGACAGTCTGGTCTCTTCATTACTCCATATGCAAATTTTAAAGGGGCAAAGACCGTCGTAAAGCCGAAAAATTTCGACTTTTTCTCTGTGCTGCTTGCATCATGTGCTGATCTATATATTTGTTTTTTTATATGCATCAAGTGTTTGATTTATATGCTGCGCAGCCAATGAACAAAGGAACTAAAAATTGTCCTGCCTAAAATTTTTCCTCCGCACGAACAAAGCAACTTTTCACGAAAAAGCAAAGTTATCAAAGCGGTAAGCTTACGTACGCGACATATTTCCTCGGAGTATGAAGTGGCCCGGCCGGTGGTGTTGGTAAAAAACTTAAGGCAAAAGCCTTTAATGGCTCAGGCTATCGGGAAAAATGCTGTCACACTATAGCTGTCAATCAAACTGATGACGTCATCGGTGATGTAGTATGCCGTAGTCATGAATACTAGTCTTGGTCATTGAGTACATTGCATTGTCGTTAGTAAACAATTAGTAATTAGCCATTGATAATTAATTCATAGTACATAGTCGGTGATTCCAACTAGTGAAAATTAGCAATTGGTCATTAAATAGTAACTAGTGATTTCTCGGTGTGACGTCATCCAGTGGTGACGTCACAAGTGTCATTGGTAATGTCACTGAGTTAGTGCCGCTTCTGTCTACTACGCATGCGCCTGACGCCAGATGGCGCCACAGTACCGTGCCACAAGCGATGTCTTTCATTCACAAATAGCATGAAATCAGCAACAGAGGCAGTCAAAGTGGTGCGGAAAAGGCTATTGCTTCTACGCACTTTAGAGTCAAGTGCCCCTTGGATTTTTATTATGAACGCCTACTGGGGAATCAATCCACGTGAGCGTAGATTCAGTCCAGGTATCCAATAGCTTCTGGTATTCTGCAGGCTCGAGCGATGAGCCATTTTTGACCGCACCAGAAAGAGAGTGGTGCCGGGGTTTGGGCACTCCCACGTGGATTGGTATAGAGTATGCTGGGCGTTTTATGTGGCGGGCAGTGAGCGGGATATTTTGAGGGGAAGGTGTGCTTGTGGTCGAGGTTTGGGAAGGAGTTTATCGAAAGCTGGAGCTATATATTTGTGTGTTTGTAACAGACAAAAGAGTTTAATTCAATGAATTAGAAGTACGTCCCAGCGGTGCCAAACCTCAAATTTTTTGTAGCGTACAATAATGCCCTCAATACCCCAGAGCGCGGGGCCCGTAACACTAGAGAGTTTTACCACCGTCGTAAATTATGGTAACTAGGATTGAATGGAAAAATATCGCCTAGCAAGCATTTTAACACTAGCATTTGGTGCCAAAGTATCGCCGTATTGGCCAAGCGATTGTCCGACTCTGCTGAAGCCCTCTACAAGCTCTGAAATGCTAAATATTTTTTATTCAGACCAGCTCAGTACAGAGTTTTTGAACGAATACGACGCAGAAAGCACTTTTTCGCATCTAATGAACCATCACTGAAATGAATTTGCTGGAACATACTCATTATTCTGCTTGTGTAATACTATATCACTCGTATTCTTTGTTTTACATAGAAAGTTTTCATTTTGTTGAAGTGCCTGAGAACAATAGTAGAGTAATCCAGGAATTCCCTCTGATTGTACGAAAATTATTTTGGTCATTTCGATGAAAGCAAATATAATTTGTGTGAGAACAACTAAGGCGTTTGACATAACCGCGCAGAAAAACAGCGTCGGGTGAAAACAACTGACAACGTGTGTCTTTACCCGTCCGTGTCTTTGTGCTCGAGCATGCAAACAAGCTCAGATCCATATCTTACTGCGGCTAACACTGTTCAACGCGGCAAAAATAATGAGCACAAAACGCAGCTCTGTAACAGGGGATTAGAGCAAAATAGTTGCCTGCGCACTGTTTGCGCGGCTGTAGGTCATTCGTATGCAGATGTCGCGTCTAGAGCAGGAACTTCAGAAATTGTAAATGGCCGACCAAAATGTTTAAGAAAGGATTCCAGACGATGCGTAGTTGGCCGGAAAGAAAATTAAATACAGTATACTACACTACATGCTACTATACACACTGAACAGATTTTGCGTCCTGATGTAATGCTTCATACAACTATTTGAACAGGCATGAGAAGACGATGAGCGCACGTTGCGGAGCCAAAACACATAAAGAAAACATGAATTCTCCAGTAGTGGTGCTCTGACTGAAAGTTACCCTTACATTCGCGCTACACAAACAGAAACGTGAAGAGAGTGATATACTATAGGCAGTGTTAATAGAGAAAGAGTCCCTGGTATAAAATCGTTGCGCACGCACAAAAAGATGTTGAAAATAGACACCAGTCAAGGACCATATGCAGCGCCAACCCAAATGTATCTTGACCTCCCGCTGACGCGACGATCAGGCAGCAGCGGGCGCTAATCAAACAAAGTTCATTGCTCCCTTTGGGTCATTCAGGTGACGGCGAAAATTAGCAGGGGGTTGGATGAACAGAAGAAAGCCGTTCGCATGAATGACGCTGCCATGGAAAAAATAACTAAGGAAGGACAGTGTCGAGGTCCGATGATACCCTCCAGGCTGGCGCAGCAACTCTTATTTTTGGTCGAGGAAGTCTCGGGCAGCCTTCAGGCGATTCATTTCGCCGCCGCATTCGGATGGGGGGACGTTCTCAGAAATGCTGTCCACAGACCAGCCGACAATGTAACCGGGTTGATTCTGCATGTAATCTTTCACCTTTTGCATCTGAAACGCGTTGCAAAGCGAAGGAAAGCTTTAGTTAGCAAGCGCCGAAAGCAGGCGCAGAGCCCCTGACTAAAAACAAATGAATCCCCAAAACTATGTCCTTTATCGGGTTCCACAACACGTTTCGCTAGTTCAGGAGTGATGTGGACCTCAGCCAACCATAAGTGTTTAGTGCTAGGATTTTGAAAGAATCAAGAAACAAATCATGACAGCTACAACATACGTGGTAAGTTGCTGAACTGCAATGATTTGTTTCTTGAGGTAAGTTGCTGGGCGAGTTGGTTCCATTTGACGGACTATGCACTCCATCATTCCATAGGTTACATCAATACTCGCCATTGCATCCTTAGTACCCATTTCATGGCCGCATTTTATCTTCGTTTTTTTTTACCTCTTCCACTCTGCTGTCCTTCTGTCTTTATCTCCCAAATTCCCCTCCCTACGCAGAGTAGCATGTCATCGATTTTTAAACGCCGGCTAAATTCTCTGCTCTTCATTAAAGAGTCTCTCTCTCTCTCTCTCGAGTTGGTTCCGATATTCCATGACTACAGCGCAACGAACGGGACAAGAAGAAAGATACAGGCAGCGCTGTGTTGTGTCTATGCCTGTGTCCTTCTTCTTGTCCCGTTCGTTGCGCTGTAGTCATGGTACATCATACAAGGTGATGAGCAGAGTTAAAGCTGTTCTCCCAAAGATTTCTTAGCTCCGGGGTAACTTGAGCAAGTGTTTAGTTGGGAATTCGTAACTCTGGACGTTTGGGTGATTTCGCTCAAGGAGTCTGAAACCCGGCCGGCAGCCTGATTTTTATGGTATGAATTTCTGTCGGGGGAAAAACGTGCCATTCAGCGCCAGCCAAAACAAGCCCCTGTAGGAGGTTACACTAGGTCCTCACCCTAAAGCATTCTAGTGCAACTTTGCATTCGTCCTATACAAGCCAGGGACGGCCCTCGTCTACCGATCTGGAGCTTGCAGCCCATTGCTGCACATGCGGCCATGCATATAATTCGCACAAATTTCACGAGTTCCAAATCTTTAGTATGACGGCAGCCCGTCTTGTCAGGATGGCATGACCTTTGTCAAACGTAACGAGCCCAACAGTTAGTTCATATTGCAAACATTGGAATCCGCCAGGGATGCGAGATACCGTCGTCCTCGCCCCTCCGAGATTTAACACTTGCACTGATTCTACAAAGCCCAACCACATGGTTTAGAAGTGAACCCTGGGGCGTTTTGCTTTTGACAAAAGCGGTGCATGAATTAAAATGGATTGACGGCGTCCAAAATGGTAATAATATTTCTTTTAGGCTCCCACCTGGCAGCCTTCATCAGAGCGAGCTCTCACAAGGCTTTCACACAGCGGGAAAGGCCCAGTAAACATATTTTACGCGGAAAGCTATTTTAACCTTCGCTAAAATGACGCTATTTCTGTCTTTTGAACATCTGGTAGACTTCTGTTTACGTCACAAATGGCTGTACGTGTGGCCCATTGTTCGGTGCGTGAGCTCTTGGTCTGCAAGGCTAAGTGACTTGATTTTTACGAACTGACACGCCTACAGAGGTGCGTGGGTGCGATTTTGGATTAGACTTCATAATTTCATAATGAAAAATTGCAGAGAACTGCAGTCTGCTGCATTAAAGAATGCGAAAATTGTGTTTGAAGGTCAGCAACTTTTTTCGCAAGCCATTGTTATCACATGAAACCTATCACCTGACCCTTGGTTGATGTCGGCAACTTTTTTGCGACTCACTGTTGTCACGTGACTCTTATAACTCGACCCTTGGATGAGGTCAGCCACTTTTTTTGCAAGTCATCGTTGTCTACCATCAGTGCACACCCCCCACGAACTTTACCAACATAGACACCACGATTCTTTCACTTCTTGAACCAACGATTCTTCGCAGCGTGCTGAACAGTGGAGGCTGATTTGTTTGTATGCACCGAGAAAGAGGGTTTTTCTCTATGCTGCTGGGCAACGTTCTCTGCACGGATTGCCAAATCATATTCCTTGGTGATTTGAATTGTTTTAGCAATAATGAGGAACAATCAGTGCTACCTGTGCGTAAGGGCCCTAGTAAAGCTATTTTAACTAATTTGTTCGCTGAACATAACTTTGCTCACACAGGGTGACAAAAATAGGATAGTAGGCAATGCGCACATTTCCAATCTCCCTCAAACGCTTGGTTGCACAGTATCTCTGTTTCTGCTAGACTGTTATATAATGTGCATAGCTACTCGGTACAGAAGGTTTTCTTTAGTGATCATTGTAAGGTGTCTGCTAAGATTCGAAGGTGTTGCTGTCGTGTTCTATAGCCTCGGTGGGTGTTCTGGAAGCTCAGTAACTCTGCTGAAAGATGAAATATAGGACACATCGGCCCGTGGTTATATATCAGTCTTTCAGAAGTGGGATCTATTCAAACAAGAGGATAAGATTTTGCAATCTAAGCCTCAGCACAAATCACATTTCTGAAGCGTCATAACCATCGTGAGCTTGGACGTACATTAAACGACCTGCATGAGCTAGAAAGAATTAATCCTGAGGCTTACGTTGATGACAAACAATATTAAAGCACAGTTGCAACAGTTTAAGGCAGAAAAATATTAAGGGGCCATAATTAGATCTCGGACGTGTATGTTCCTTGAAGCAAAGCCGTCTGTATGCACATTAAGTGATGAAAGGCAGGCTGCTCTCGTAAAAGAGGTATTAGCAAGTCAATACAACGGAAATACTTACAGTCACACACCGGGGAATCTCGGCAATTTTATGAATATTAAGGGCGTTTGTTTGGAGTGCTTGAAGTCAGACTTGTGGGTCAGACTTCAGTAGCTTATAAAATGAGTTTTCTCGACTTGGCGTGGAGCAGCGAGGTATAATCGAGGGCCCTCTTAGCTTGGACAAAGTCGAATAGGCAATTTTCGCTCTGCAGGGGCAGAAATCTCCTTGCCCGCACGGCTTGAGTTGCGAATTCTACAAAAAGTTCAACAAGGGAAAGCTTTGGGCCAGTTGGTGTGACATGTTGGACATGTTACCGCTCGTCCTGTCCTCATCTCGTTCTTCAGTCTCGTCCAAGTTCGCGGTTATTCCGCCTCTACAAAAAGTTTTCGCCATTCTTGGCGCCTGCATGTGTTACTGGAAGCCATCAGAGGGCTTTTTTACCCTCCACTTTTCATTCTGGTCATACAAGACTCATTTCGAAAAGCACAGATAAGGGCCTGTTGAGGACTATCGATGGGTACCGTCTAATTTTTTTTGTGCAGTGTAGACTAGAAATTACTTTAAAAAATACTTTTTTTCCAGATTGCTCCTTATGACGCTTCATTAAAATGGCTCACATTCATCATGTGGCATTCCAGGCCGCCGTATCCAAGCTCATAAGCATATTGCAAGTTCGCTGTGGGTGTCAGTAACCGATGAGGCCGGACAGGTTGCTCTAATTCAGATTTATCTTGCGAAAGGCATTGATAAGGTACGTCATGAGTTCTTGTTTGCCGTCTTGGAAGATGCAAATATTTGGGACGTATTGCTTAAGGGCATTAGACTATGCTACAAAGAGCTCTGTACAAGGTTTATTGTAAATCATGAACTTACATCATCAACTTTAGAAAATTCCACAAATCTCGTTTGTCCGGCAATGTTGCCCACTGTCACCTCTGTTATTTGTTTTATATCTTGAAATCTCGTGTCTTAGTATCATCAGATCCAAATCTAATAGAGGATTTTCACTTGATCAGTCGGAAATTAAAATTTTAGCTATTGTGGTGAAGTTGCCCTTTTATGTTCAGATAAAAAGACAGTGTGCTTGAAGCTCTGCGTGTAGCAGTGCAGTCCTGTAACGTCTATGGCGCAGCTCCAACTTTAGAAAAATCTAAAGCTTCTCGTCGGGTTACTGGGGTATGAAACCTTGGGGTTCCTCTTCATCAGGTCCGGAACAATGTATCTTATTGCGAATCCCAAATTCTCTCTGTGAAGCGCCAAACGGCGGCGTGGATAGATAGGGAGCTCTCAATATTTGCTAAGGCGTAAGGTTGCAAGATCGTCTGAGTTGCAAAGCTCCTCTATGCACTGCAAGTGGTGTATCGTGCGAGGAAAAACATAGAAGGGCTGCACAAATTATTTGCGACTTTTGTTTGACGCTCTCAATGGGACCCTATGCGTCGAGACAATTTGCATATTTCTCTCTAGTCTGGAGGAGTTGGCCTTCTTCACTTGTTTTTGAACACCTCGTTTTCCGGTTTTCTCCTTCAAAGCTGGAAGCCACTCGTGTCTGCTAGCTGTGCTTCGAAGGCATCTGAGTGGGCGTCTACCTGATATAATTGCTTCGACTGATCATGGCAGAGAGGATGCTTTGTGGAATTTCGTGAAGGAGGCCTCTAATACCTGACTGTGCTCCTCGCTGAAATATTTATTCCACCTATCCAGAATGCAGATGACCAAACTACTAACAGAATCTTTATTCCCCGTGTACGTGTGTCGGCCGCCTGACCTTGCTTTAATGGATTCTTGTGCATTCAAGCGAGTTCAGCAAACCTATTTTCACAGCAAAATTCTTATTTTTGAAACACTGCACTTACTCTAAACGTCAAAGCCTGCCTTCACGCCAAGGGGACTTCTGTACGACGGTGCAGACTTGAAACACAGGCGCAGACTCGGAAGTGTGCGCCTGTGTTCTCGTCTGTGTTCTTCGTTCTCGCGGTACTAATCTTTTCTGCGGTGAACTGTCACCGTGAGACGATCGATCAATGCTTTGTGTAGTGCGTGATTCAGTGTTTTTCTGGGACATAGTACAGTGGACAAACAAAAAGGCCATTGAGATCTACACTTACAGTATAAGGTTATTGCCTGTCTGAAAGACTCCGAGGTTCCATGCAATATGTTAATGCTAATTGGACTTAACAGCCAGTGGAAGAGGCGCATGATGAATCGACACACAGAACCACCTCGTTCATTTAAGTCTCTGTTCACTGAACAGTGCGCCTTGGTGCGGGAGGTTCATGCTGTGCTGGAGCGCCACCTGAATGGGTGCCGATTCTTGACGCATGTGTATGTCTCCCGCAATTTTGAGGTGCTGGTGGAGTGCAGTTTACGAAATCATGAGATTGTGTACCTGCAATACAAAATTCTACGCGTGTACATAAAACATTTGATAGCTCAGTGGGTTTGATTTCCATGCAATAAAAAAAAAACATGCTTAGTGGCGTACGCGTTTCGTGCCCGTCTGGCATATAGAAGGCCTGGGTTCGAACCGCAATGCCTGTGGATTTGTTTTTTCCAATAATCATTTTCGTGCGGACACGCTGTGATCGAACGCTCTGCTGACAGGTCCTGTACGCACCACTTATGAGGGAAGAAATGCTTTCGCATTTAAAGTGGTAGTGTTTTACAGTTTTACATTACATCGAGAGTAATATTAGATGATGAAGAGGACGAGATGCAATGCACAGCGCGAGAGTGTATTGCAGTTTAACGCAAGGCGTGCTCGGTTGCAAAGACAGCCTTAGTGCAGTCGTGAAGCGGCCACCGCGACTCCCAGTCGTGGATATTTATTTCATTTCTTTCTTTTTACGCACGTACTATCGGTGACAAGAGCGCCCAGCTCACGCGATTGACAGCCGAAGAATAGAGCTTTGTTATCAGCCGGTGGCTGCAGGTCGCCATTGCTAAACAGCCAATTCTCTCCGATGCATTTCACAAAGTGCTTTAATGTTCTGTGCTCGAGAACATTTTGATGCGTGCATGGGAATAAAGTCAGTCAATTATTTTGTGCATGAAGATTTTCTCAATTTTTGAGAGTATTGAAATTTCAGAAATTCCCAATTGCTGGACGCTTGACCGCCACGCAGTAGTAATATATTGATAACATGGAAACGTGACATATGAGACCACCGTTTACAACTTTATAACACATTCATCAGCAGCTGATAATTTGCTCAGGTATAGTTTGAGAAGCAGTGCCACTAAAATGCGATTTCTAATAACACTTTTCGGCCATTCTGAGGAAAAATTAGATGTAAAACATTTCACATTTTGACATAAAAATAAAGCACAACAAGCAATAAGAAGTAAAAGGTTTCACGACACACAAACACCTAAAAGACGAACAAAAGCAACCTTCTTGCAGTTGGAAGCTCTAATGAAGTTTTGAAGAGACATACCTTGCCTTGAATTGATAGGTCTGTTTCAAAACTATACACAACATTAAGCGTAGCGTCGTAGAAAAAATTTGCCGTACACTGGTGATCGTAGAATAGTTGCAGACTTGGATTTCCGCCCGGATAAAAAACTGTACAGTTCTGAAAGGAGGCACATTTCTTTGTTAAGCAAAAATTGACCGCATCAGTGCGCGGCGCCTGCCTCAGTGACGAATTATAAGTATCAATAGTTTACGATATGTTGAGGTAGAGAATATGATAGAAACTTATCTGTAATGTCCTAGAGCGCTCTTTTCTATTTTCTATTTTCTATTCGACTACTCCGATTTCCCGTGCGCCGCTCTGTGCGCGTCACGTCAGCGGTAACCCTCTTCTAATGTGGCGCGTTTTGCAGCTCGTGGGGGGGGGGGGGGGGGGGGGGGGCGCATATACAGGGTGTCCCGGCTAACTTCGACCAAGATTTATAAAAAAAACTACCCGTTCTTCTGAACTTAAGACATAAATGGTAATAGCGCTGCAATAAGACGTACCCAAGAAAGACTGACATAGGAGATGCGCTTTTCTGTCTCAAATAATGCACCACCACCAAATTGACGTTCTTCTGAACCTTCTGAACTTGAATCACGTGGATGTTGTTAGGATTTATCTAAAGTTACTGTACCATTTTTTTTCGCTTGTCCTATTTGAATAATTAGTCGAGATATATAAACTAACTTTTTAAATATAGCGTGAAATGTTCAGGCATCAATAAAAGTGTTTTGTAGGTCCACAAATATTGTCCGACCCACGCACTTCCATCGAGATAGACTCATAGCGTGGCCGTTTTTAAGCGGAAAAAAAGAAAACCTGCAGAGTTTAAAAAATACCACGTGACAGCGCGCACCGTGTGCACGGATGCGCCGCGATTACAGCGCTTTCATCCATGCTTTGTAAAAAACATCACTCGTTTCGCACCTTTCGTGCTGCTCAAGAAAGGGCTTCGCGTTGTGCTTCGTTCCAAGATAAGCGCTTGTGGGTACGGGCGGCAGTTGAAAAAAAGCGCGGCTCTCTAGGCTTTTGGAATGCTTTACGAATCAAAGTGATGAAACTGACGCAAAACGTGGTGCTAAGCAATTGCTTAACACCGATAAAGTAACGTTGGTGAGCAACTCTGCAACAATGATATTTTGAACAATTGTTCAAGGGGGGCCGCCAGCAATGTCAGTCAAGGCCGCCAGTTAAGGGTTTGGTTTGGGTTTGGTTTTATGGGGTTTAACGTCCCAAAGCGACTAAGTCTATGAGAGACGCCGTAGTGGAGGGCTCCGGAAATTTCGACCACCTGGGGTTCTTTAACGTGCACTGACATCGCACAGTCCACGGGCCTCTAGAATTTCTCCTCCAAAGAAATTCTAGCCAACGGGGCCGCCAGCAATGTCAACATGAACAACACATACGGGATCACACCCTAACTAAATTGCGGTTTCGTGGCTAAGAGCTTGACCACCAGAAACCACGTGATATGTCATAGGCGCTTCAAGATAAATGTATTTTTTATTGCTTTGGAAACAAAGAGCCCAATTTCACTTCAAGATAAGCTTCATACTGCCAAGCATTTGTCTAATATCGGCTTAACACCGCTGTACTAAGCAAATGACAAAGGTTTTCAGAAATTCTTCTTTTTATTAGTTTTTCATTGCGACTGGTTTTGCATAACTTGCTCTGGGCAGTTTTTTAGGCAGCCAAAAGGGCACGATTGTACGTGAGCCGCTCGCTTTGAGAAGCCTAATCTTCTTCCATACCTTTTTCTTTGGTATCCCATCAAGTGAAATGCTCATGAAAAAGAGACACATGCTTTACTACATATCAGCGATTTCTACACTGTGACACAGTCGAGATTTAATTTCGGCAATGACTATTCTCCATAGAAAGAGTTCCTCATTGGGCGATTACACGTTACATCCTAAACCGAGATCTACTCCTCTGGCTCAGCTGATCATCGTGAACCAGAACTTGTGTTTAGTCACCGTGTTTAATCACCGAGGTCCGCATAGCCGGCAGGAAAAGAAAAAGATGACGCTCTCGATGTGGCAGCAGCACTGCACACGATTGAGTGTCTTCCCACAGGTTACACGGGCCGCCAGTACAATGTCGTAACCCCAGAACCAATCCCAAAATGCACAATATGGAGCACCAACGCACTGAAGAGTCGCGACGGTGTGGTTGGTGCGGCAGAAAATAGCCAGACGACCGTGCGGCCTAGATCGTGTTGCACGCAAGACAGTTTTCAAGCACAGTACACATACCAACCCCGAACGAAATCGATAATGGATGCGTGGCCGAAACAATTTCGTGTGGCTACAACTGCAACAATAGCAAAGAGTGCCACCAGCCGCACAACACCAAGTTCATTTTAACATTAGGAAAAGACGGCGTGTGTAGTGGCCTTTTGGCATATACATTTCACTGGCTTGACAAAATAACGCTCGCGCCTATATTTATCACTTTTTCTACGCGGAAGCTTGTTGTGCGATGCTTATTCACGACCAGTAAATTCACCGTCTGCAGCTGTTACTGCCGCTGTCCATGACGATTGTCGCAGGAATTAGGAACGCTTGCGACAAGCGAAAAACGACTTCAAATGCGCTCTTCCTGATGCCGCCACTGCATAGGTCTTGCGTCGGATTGATGACTCCTCTCCCAAGTCGAGCCGCGCAGATGATCACAAAGCCGCCACGGTGGCTCAGTAGTTATGGTGCTAGGCTGCTTGTCTGAAAGACGTGGGTTCGATCCCGGCCGCGGCGGTTGAATTTCTTTGGAGGATAAATTCTAGAGGCCCGTGTACTGTGCGATGTCAGTGCACGTTAAAGAACCCCAGGGGGCCGAAATTTCCGGAGCCCTCCACTACGGCGTCTCTCATAGCCTTAGTTGCTTTGGGACGTTAAACCCCATAAACCAACCAACCAAGCAGATGATTCCAGAATTCAACTTGGGAGGAAGCGTCGCTCACCCGCTGCTGCCCGCGGAAAATTTCGCATTCACTCTAAACATTTGTAATAGCAACTCGTGGTTAAAACAATAAGTTTTCCCGGCGTAGATGAAAAAATCTAGACCTCGATCCCCAGTTCGATCTATCCACGCTCGACAATCTCTGCCCTAGTGAAACCGAGGAGCGGACTGAGACATCACACAAAAGAGAAGCCAACAGCTCCGGTCGTCGTCCGGACCAACCACGTCCGCGCAGAATTCCAAGTTTGTTTTTCGTTTCGACGTACGTCTACTGTTTGGCCAGTGCGGTCCTTCGTTCTCATGCCGTGCGGAACAGCGGAAAATCGATCGCATAACGGCCTTTCGAGCGCAGCATTTTCGTGCAAGTATTTCTGGCTTTTAAATGTTCTAAATGCGCGGGTGTCGGCTTTGACACAAATCGATTGATGATTTTTGTGGCCCAGAGCTGGAGAGCGACACGAGCAAAAAGTAGTGCGTTTTCCAGTGTGCGTAGGGAGCATTTGCGCCGGCGCTGAGCGGAGGTATGCTACCAATTGTGTGTAATCACTGTAGCGCATATTCTGCTAATGTATTTTTAAGCTTTCTTTTGTTAGCTGCATTTTACACTCTCTGGACTGATTATATATATATTAAAGAAGCCAACAGCCACAGAAACCAAGAAACATTGGATTTAATATATACGAGGTCTGTTAGAAAAGTATCCGACTTCATTTTTTTTGCGAACACCTGATGGATATGAAACAAGCGCGCTTGCACCAGCCGACCTTGAACCTTCGTGCGCATGTACGAATATTTTCCGGCCTGCCGATAGCGTCAGTCGCTGGGACGCAGCGTTTGAGTGAGGCAGTGCGCAGTGATCTCGTCGGTTTTTTATAACAAGGAAAATAGCGGAGCGACAGGAGCATCGCTACTGCATCAAATTTTGCCAGAAACGGGATGACAACCAAGTGGAAACTGTTCGGGATATACAGTGCGGCTTTCGGTGAAGATGCTATTAGCAGCACACAAATTAAACAGTGGTACAATTGGTTTAAAGATGGCCGCACATCGGCGGAGAGCGAGCCACGCTCTGGTCGGCCATCAACACGCCGAAATGACTAGGTCATTGCCGAAGTGAACGCTGTGGTGATGCGGGACTGTCGTGTGACTATCCGAGAAAGTGTGGAACAGGTGGACATCAGCAATTTTTCTGCACATTCCATTATCCCCGAAGATTTGGCCATGAGGAGAGTTGCGGTGAAATTCGTGCCGAAGCTGCTCACGGCGGAGCAAAAGCAGCTTCATGTTGAAGTCTCGCAGGACATGCTAGATTCCACAAACATTGACCCCGACTTCATAAACACCATAATCACTGGTGACGAGTCTTGGGTGTACGGGTACGACCCGGAAACCAAATCCCAGTCGTCACAGTGGAAGCATTTCATGTCACCGAGACCAAAGAAGGCCCGCCAAGTGCGCAGCAATGTCAAAGTGATTCTGACAGCTTTCTTTGACTCCCTCTGTGTGGCACACCACGAGTACGCACCCTACAGGGTCAAACAATGACAAAAGAGTACTATAGGGACGTCCTCCGTCGCCTACGTAGTGCTGTGCGGCGCAAGAGACCGGAGTTGCGGTCAACAGGAAATTGGCGCATCCATCACGACAATGCTCCTGCACATTCCTCGCACTTGATTCAGACTTTTTTGGCGAAAAACCAGGCTCCCGTAGTTCAACAGACTAGTTACTCTTCTGATATGGCGCCCTGCGACTTATGGCTGTTTCCGAAAGTCAAGAGAACATTGAAAGGAGCGCGATTTCAGACAATAGAGGACATTATGGCTGCAACGACAGCTGAGCTGAACTCCATTCCGAAAGAGGCCTTTTCGGAATACTTCCAATAATGGCAGCACCGCTGGGAGAAGTGTGTGGAGTCCCAAGGAGATTACTTTGAAGGTTATTAGGTTGCTAACGCTCCAGTTATGCCAGTTTTTTTTTCTTCGGCCAAAGGTCAGATACTTTTCTAACAGACCTCGTATCTATATATTTATATATTTAGTGGTGTTAATCAATAAAAAATATCACTCATGTAGTGTATTGCCTGATTCTTCGCCATGGGGCTCCTCTCTTCAAAAACTGCTTTGCGACCGTGGATGCGCATTCCAGCCTGACACTTTTGAGGCCCTCCTCAAGGAATGCCGCATTATCCATCGAGCCACTTCGTCTTACCACCCTCAGACCAACGGCCTGACTAAGCGCTTCAACCGAACCCTCAGTCACATGCTGGCCATGTACGTCGACGCCAACCACTCCAACTGGGACCAGGTTCTTCCCTTTGTCACCTACGCATATAACACTGCGACGAAAACCACCACTGGATTCTCTCCCTTCGTTCTTCTGTACGGCCGCGAGCCCCCCTGCACGATGGACACTCTTCTTCGCTACTAGCCCGACATTTCCGAGTCCACGCCACTCTCCGACACTGCCAGGTACGCCGAAGAATGTTGTCAGCTTGCTCGCTCGTTTACCACACAGACCCAGTGGCAGCAAAAGCATGACCGCGACACTTGCGAGGGCTCTACCTTCTATCCTGTCGACTCCCTTGTGTGGCTCTGGGTGGCTCCCACAACTCCAGGCCTTTCGCGGAAACCGCTGGCTCGGTATCATGGTTCCTAGCGGGTTCTCAAGCAAACCTCTCCGGTCAATTACATTTTGAGCCCGTTGCACCCTCTGAGGACTTGCGTCGTCGTGGCCGCGAAACCATCCACGACCACCGACAGAAGCCGTACTACGACCTCTTTGTCCTTCCTTCCCCTTAAGACGCCAGGTTAGCTCCTTTTCACCCGGCGGAAACTGTTGTGTGCAAGCTGTGACGAGTTCCGCTACCGCCATGTGCCGACACTACGCTGAGCCTGACGACGATGAAGTTGCGCCGCTCCCTTGGTGCTGGCTACGCCTGTCTACGCTGCCAGATCCTACACAGCGGTGCGGTCTCTTGAGGACGCCCAATAAACGCACAGCTACACTCAATATGTTATCGCTTAAAGACAACTGATTAGAAAAGCAGAAGAAAAAATTGCTGAGGCTCAGCTTGGCTAAGCCTGGGGACTGCGAAGCATATTAGTGGCTAGGCTTGGTAATACATGGCTTTCCTTGGTTGAATACTTCGTCATTTTAATACAACCACTAGAAGCCTTCGTCGTGGGGGAAGACAACGGCATGGCTACAGCGGAACGCCGACTAACCCCGAGACGCGCGTTGGGTGAGCGCCTGGATTGCCACGGAAGCCTGCGTTCAAAGGGCAAGGCATCGCGCCGAACGGGTGGTGGCGTTCCTCCCTTCCTTTACGGTGCGGTTCGGGTGTCCACCGAGATGGCAGAGAATTACTGCGCCATTTCCTTTCCTCAAGAAACCTTGGGTTCAAATGGCAAGGCATCGCGCTGAACGGGTGGTGGCGTTCCTCCCTTCCTGTACGGTGCGGTTCGGGTGTCCTCCGAGATGACATTAGGCCCGTAAACATTTCATGCTTACTCTACTCTCGGTTACGGGAGAGGCAGAGATTTTTGTCCTGATCGTTTGGAAGTCAATAAACTTCTCTTTATAGTATGAAACACAAGGATATTCAAGTGGTTGTATTAGAAACAACGCTCTTCAAGCCGGTGCTCTCGTTCTTCAGAGGATTCCATGGGGCGCCTTTGTCGTCTATAGGCATTCCGACGCTCCAAACGAGTCGACATACTACTACACTCACTACCGTCCACACTGATTGAAGCACAGTTTAACTCTTGCACCAGAGTCGATACACCACTGTCCGCTCTGGTTGAAACACAGTTCGACGGCGCGAGGTGGAGGCCGGCTCTCTCATCCGATGTCACGTAGTGTGACGTTACGGTGTTTACGTGGTGTGACGTCACGGTGTCACGGGGGGGTCCCACGGCGACGGCGTGTGTGGTAGCTCTAGTAATATGCTTCGCATAAAAACAACCACATGCCGCCGGTGGGAACCGAACCCACGACCTCCGAATTACGCGTCCGGTGCTCTACCAAGTGAGCTACGGCGACGGCTGTCAGATGTTCTGCCTTCGGAGGTATTTATGTTTACAAGTGACCTAAACTTCACAGTGTTCATCAGCGGCACCCACGCTCACAAACGGCGGACGTAATACGTCCTGAGTTACCGCTGGTGTGACGTGGAACGTCATCGAACGACGACAGTGGAAGCTGTGTGAGAACCCTCTTATGCTTCCTATGGCATCAAGCCTCCCAGAACCGAGGCCCGGTTGGTCCGATTCCCACCAGCGGCATGTGGTTGTTTTTTCTTTTTTCTTCTGCTTTTCTAATCAATTATCTTTAAGTGATAACATAATAACATATTGAGTAATATTCTTCATTGATCAGCACCACTATATATATATATATATATACATATATATATATATATATATATATATATATATATATATATATATATATATATATATATATATATATATATATATATATATGCGGCCTCTGCTTTCTTAAGCACCACAGGCTTGCTTATTGACAGGCGTGCCCAGCTCCGAGAGGCTCGACAGGGTGCGTGGCCGTGTAGCAACTTTCGCGGAAAAATGCGGGAACTAGTCCCTTTACCTGGCCGCGAGGGCAGGAAAAAAAATATATCTGACTCCCAACTGAGAGCGCATCGAAGAGAAAAAAGAAAACGAGAAAACGAAAAGCGCAGGGAAAGGACGTCGGGAAAAAAAAACCCTTTAAAGCGGTGCTTTTTCTTCGCACTCCGCAATAATGCAGCCACCCCTGGTTGAGCAGAAGTATCGGAAGGAATGTCAAAATATGTAAGCTTAGTAGTAGTAGTAAAAGACTTTTAATCGACCATAATTTACAGGCCGAGCATTTCGACCGCCTGGGCGACCAGAAGCCGCTGTTCTTCTTCCCCTTCAGCGCCAAGCCAGCCGAGCCAGGTGGTGATGGATAGAGAGGGTGGCGGGAAGGAACCCGACTGCTGAGCAGCCGGGCAATAGAATAGGCAATGGGCCAGGTCCGCATAGATACAGGGGCAGTTGGGACAGGAAGGGTCCGATCGATAGCGATAGAGGAAGAGGCGGGACGGGGTGATAACTGCATTCATCTGAATGTGCCGAAGAAGGCGAGACTCCGGCACCGTGAGTGATGGATGAGGGGGAGGGTAAAGGCGTTTGTCGAGGCGGAGCTCAAGGTAGACCTCTTTTATGGTGCGGCGAAGGGTGAGTCTCCCACCGTCCTCCGAGGGCTTGGGCCAGGGGATCAACGGTGCCCGGAAAAGTGTGTCGCGGGCGAGCTGATGAGCCAGCTCATTGCCGTCAATCCCTGAATGCCCAGGGACCCAGCGGAGGAAAACGATGGAAGGCTGCAGTGCGGAGACCGCTCGTTCGACCTCCTGTTGGAAAGAAGGGGTCAGGGTGCGTTTCTGTATGTGGTGTATAGCGGCTTGTGAGTCCGAATAGACTGTGTACTCTTGGAGAGAGGGAAGGAGGGAAAATGACTGGAGGGCATGCGCAATGGCGAGGACCTCGAGGGACAATGCGTCTGGAGGGTGTAGATACGGCCCGCTGGTGTGGGTTTCAGGAGCAGGGAGGTGTGGATGGTACAGGGCGTAGCCGCAGGAACCTCGAGGAGCCACGAAGGAGGCATCCGTGTAAGCTACACCCTGGGTATCAAAGAGAGGGGAATGGTGCTGTGCGGCCGCATGACGACGTCCGGCGTGCAGGACGGGGGACATGTTGGTCGGGAGGGGAAGGATACGAAGATTGGGGGCAGGGGTGGGAATAGGAGAGATAAACGGGGAGATTGGAATGGGCGAGATACCCGCTTGAGTCAATAACCACTGACCCTGACGGGTAAGGGAAAGCCGGGCAAGCTGCGAGTCACGATGGAGACTGAGAAGAGAACGAAGAGGATGGAAGAGGCCTGTGGCAAAGAGCTTAGTGGTAGAGGTAGTGATAGGGAGGTTGAGAGCTGCCTTGTAGAGGCCCACAAGGGCAGTCTCGAGAGCGTTAAGTTGAGTCTGAGTGAAGGAAGCGTAGGGTGCAAAGTACAAGACCTTGTTGAGGGCCAGCGCATGGGCAACTCGGCACGCGTGAGCCTCGTGGAGACCTGAGCGTCGAGTGACCACGCGCCGCAGGAGGTGAGTTACAGAGTGGCAGGTGGTGACAGCGCGGTGAAGGGATTGCACATTCTTAGCCGCATGCAAAGGGAAGCCAAGAACTTTGCACTGTGTGACGACAGGAATGGGAGAGCCAGAAAGGTGGAGAGAGACGAAGTGGTTGTGTGAGCGCTGGTAGGAGGAATGGTTGAGAAGGAGAAGCTCGGATTTCTCAGGAGCAGGAGAGAGGCCAGCGGTGGTGAGAAAGGAGTCGATGAGATCTAGGCCACGTTGTAGGGTGTCCTGTACGTGACCGGGAGAGCCAGATGAACACCAGAGAGTGATGTCATCGGCGTAAAATATATGATGCAGGTCGGGAATTTCAGCTAGCTGGGAGGCGAGAGGGGCCATAGCAAGATTGAAAAGGGTAGGAGAGAGAACAGCACCTTGAGGAGTGCCTCGGGTGAGGTTGTGGGGATCGGACAGATAGGTGTCGACTCGAAAGCGAGCGACACGTTTAGAGAGGAATGAGCGGATATAACAGTACATGCGGGAGCCACAGTCTAGGGAGGCGAGTTGGGAAAGGATGTGGTCGTGGCAAACACCATCGAAGGCCTTGCGAACATCGACGGTCACAAGTGCATGAATTTGAGTGGGGGTAGGTGACAGAAACGTGTGCTGGAGAACAAGAAACATGTCCTGTGCACAGACGTGGCGTCGGAAGCCGATGAGAGAATGAGGGAAGAACTCCCTCGTCTCGAGAAAATTAGAGAGGCGAGTCAGGGCCATTCGCTCAAGGGTTTTACCGACACATGATGTCAGGGAGATTGGGCGGAGGTTAGAGAGAGAGGGAGGCTTGCCCGGCTTTGGAATCATAGAAATGAGGGAGGAGGTCCAGGAGCTGGGCAGGCAGCCGCTGTCCCATGCATCATTGTAGGTTTTAAGGAGGAATTCTTTGGCGCTGTCAGGAAGGTTGCGAAGTGTGGTGTATGTAATGGCATCCTCACCGGGAGCCGAGCGTGTGGCATTAGCAGCCAGAGCCGATTCGAGCTCCCGGAGAGTGAAGGATTGGTCCAGATCGGGGTTAGGTCCACCGCAGTACACCGGGTAGGAGGGTGCCAGAGGGGGCGGGAGATAGAGAGAGGCGAGCTGATCAAAAACATCGGAGGGAGTTCCTTGAGTGAGGGCTTTAGCTAGAGTGGGAGCAAGGGTAGGCTTAGTGCCAAGGAGGGATTTGAAGAGAGACCATGTGGATCGCGAGTGCAATGCAGAGTCAAGACGGTCACAAAGAAAACTTCAACGAGAGTGCTCGAGGGAGGCGCAGTGGGCGACGATCTCGGCCCGCAAAGCAGTGATCCGGGAGGAAAGTTGGGCATTGTGTGGTTGGGAGCGAAAGGAGCGTTGAAGACGTTTACGGCGACGCCATAAACGGAGAAGGTGAGGATCTGGGTCTTGGATTGGGTAACGAGAGCGAACGCGACGGCTACTGGACGTGAGCGCTGCAGAGATGCGCGACGTCCAGTCGTCGTAGGATTGAAAGGAGTCGGAGGCGAGATTAGTGCGAAAAGCATGCCAGTCAGTGTGAATAATCGGATGACAGCGAGGGATGTGGGAGAGAGAGGTGGTGATATGGATGAGAAAGTGGTCACTTAGAAGAGTTTCGGCTGTCACCTGCCAGTGAAAGGAAAGTGAACCCCGAGAGAAAGTGAGGTCGGGTGTCGTAGGGCGTTGTGAGGCAGTGCCCGCTCGAGTAGGAGAGCCAGGAGTATTAAGAAGGGTGAGGTGGCGTTCCTGGGCCAGACAATAGAGGAGGCGGCCGGGTTTGAGGGTTTGTGGGTAGCCCCAGAGTGTGTGAGGGGCATTAAAGTCACCACCAAAGAGGAGATGGGAGGTAGAAGAAAGAGAGTGAAGGAATTTGCCCAGAGCAGAGAATAAAGAGGAAGTGACAGGGGGGTTGTAAAAAGACAAAAGGACGAGTGAGATGCGGGAAGAAGGGTGGTAATAAACCACACCGACTAAATATTTAAGGAGGGTGGAGGGGATGTCAATTTGCTCTACGAGCACGTCACTGCGCACATAAATAGACGCAAGTGGTGTGGCCGTAGTGGCATGGTAGGCGCGGTAGCCTGGGACATTGCGGGCCGTCCGGGTCTCCTGGAGAAGGAGAAAATGAGGTAGGGAGGGGCGGGTGAGTAGATACTGGTGGAGGGGGGTCTTATTGTGGCAAAGATTTCGGCAGTTCCACTGCACAATCTCGAGGTCCTCGCCAAACGCCATTATGATAGTGGAGAGGAACGCGATGGTACGCGTTCCTTCTTTTTTGCCGGGGGCAGTGACTCATGGACGGATTGGAGCATAGATGCGAAGGATTCCAATTGCTTTGATTGTGCTTGGAGGGTGGTAAGGATCTGGAGAACCAAAGTTTCCAGCTGAACCAAGCGAGTGTGATGTGCCTGTGTGGTGGTTTCTACAAGGTCAGCCAAAGGGGCGACCTGGGCGCTGGAGGAAGGAGTGGTGAACGTGGCAAGGTGCTCATTTAGCTTGCTAAGCTGGGAGGTAAGAGAGGAGGTGGTTGTCTGGAGGGTTTGAGTCAAGGCATGTATCTGCTGTTGTAGATCGTGGGAAATGCGCTGCTGTTCTCGCTGCTGGCGTTCCAGCATTGCCAGCCGGAGGTCGAAGGAGCGGTTCTCGTCAGTCAAGGATGGAGAGGGTGGTGTAGTGGAAGAGAGGGACGCTGGCACCGAGGAACCTTTAACTATGGCGGCGTAGGAGCCTGGTGGTGACGTGATCGGAGATGGAGATTCATGATTAGAGGAGGAGGAGGAGGAGGCGGGGGAGGGGGGAGGGTTGGTGGGTTGAGTGGCCCGGCGCAAAGCTAGGCGTCGGAGGTATGCAGCTTTAGCACACTCGCGTTGCTTAGCAAGGATGAAGGGGCAAGTGGGGTCGAGGGAGGGGTGGGTGTTCACCTGGCAATGAACGCACCAGGGCTGGGCACACACATGAGCGGAAGGGTCAGCGGGTAGAGGAGCAGCACAGCGACGGCACTTGGCCGGAACGCTGTGCTGGGGGCATTGGTGGGCGCGATGGCCTAGAGTGAGACAACGGGTGCAGGTGGGAGGCTTAGGTTTATGAGGACGGCACCGGAAGGCAACGCGTTTGAAATAAACAAAGTGGGGGATGACGGTGCCAGCGAACGTTATGAGCACTGATTGAGTGGATCCCATCATGCGAGCAGCGAGAATATCTGTTTTGAAAGATTCCAGGTCATGCATGAGGTCATCAGGAGTGAAGTGGCCCCCGACGTTATGGATGACGCCGAGGCATGAGATGGGAGGATGGGGGGTGTAAGTTTTGATGGTGACAGGCTTACCATGAAGCTGAAGATGCGTGACAGAGAGTAGGAGGTGGGCGGTGAGAGGAGAATGAGTCTTTAGAAACACAAGGCTTTGGGCTGGCTTGGCCTGAAGGGTGATGTCGGCACTGGTCTTCTAGGAAAGTTGTGCAGCGGAGGCGACTGCGGCGAGTACGTCGTAGAGAGGTAGCTTGGGGGTGAGGGTTCCAGGGGGAAGCTGGATGGCAACTGTGATGAGCTCGGCGCGGGGTCGGGCTGCGGTGGCAGGCTTACGGTTGGCACCGATGGTGGTCCAGCCGATTTCCTGGGAAGGAGTGTCGTCTGCCGGGGACGTCGTAAGGTCCATGGCTGAGTCCTCAGCCGGAGTCTCACTGTGCGACGCGGGTGCCGGGCTGAAGGTCTTGGCGTCAGTGGGACCTTTGGCTGGAGTAGGTGCAGCGGCTCCAGCGGCGGCGACGAGCGCAGCCGGCTGCGACGCGTCTATGACCCCGAAGCTCTTGGCGTCCCTTGTAGCGTGGAGTTGGCTAGGTGTGGACGCTGCGTCGACGACGAACGCTGCCGGCTGCGCCGCGGCTGTCGATCCGGTGCTCCCAGCGTCGCTCAAGGCGTGCAGTGCGGCAGGAATGTGCTCGGTTGCGTGGGCGGCGTTGAACGTACCCGTTTGAGAGACGGCTGTCGACGTGGTTGGAACAGGCCCCGCGGTGGCGGCATCGGTCGGTCTGGGCTGCAGGGGCTTGGTCAGACGCTGCATTGCGGCGGTGGAGGCGCGGCGCGTTAGGTTTAGCGAGGCGCCGCGCCGCTTCACAGTTTTGGAGACGCTTGGAGGGCCAGTTCGGCAGCGGGCCGTGATGCCGATGGTTTCCGCGTGCTTCGGGAGCCTTCCTGAAGCGATGGAGTGTAAATCCAGGGGCGGGCGAGGCCCTGGACCAGGCCAGGGGCAGGTTAAAGCAGAGCGCGGTAGGCAGCCAGCTAACCAGGGCGGCGCCACCTAGCGGAAACCTGTAAGCTTACATAGTAAAATTAAAAAACGAAAAAAGAGAAAAGAAAAATTATGTGGCATTCGCGGGACCGCCAGGTGAGCACACCTGGGGGGGGGGGGGGGGGAGGAACGGCACAGATGTGGCATGCAGAAAGGGGTATGACCTCATACGACATAGTCAGTGGCGCTTTGTTTAATTTCGTAGGCCTCTGACCACGGAAGACAGTTGAGGGTGCCGTAGGTTTCGTTAAGGCCATTTTGCACTGTGTTAAATTTAAAACTAAAATATGATTCTCGTTGCTCGCGCTCTCTAGTCTTTTTAAAGCCACTCTGTAGTATTGTTACTTTAAGTTTGTTAAACTCGTGGCCTTCCTCGCGGAGGTGTTTCGAAAGAGGGAGGTGTGGGAGTGATTGAGTATGTGAACGGTGGTTATTGAATCTGAATCGGAAGGAATTGTCTGTTTGACCTATGTATTGCATTCTACAGTCGCCACACTCGAGCATGTAAACCACGTTGCTGGAATCGCATTTAGGTCTTCCCGGATAGAAAGCTTGAAATTTGAAATCGGTGCTTTTAGCCAGTGCCGTGGTTTCCGTGTGTTTGCAGACTTAGCATCGGCTTTTCCGGCATGGTGTGCAACCTACAGCTCTCGGTTTATTGACTGTCGAATGGACAACATGGTTCTGTAGATTTTTTGGTCTTCTATATGTTGTCTAGGGGACCGTTGTGAAATTTTTTGAAAGCCGGTCACTCTGTTCTATGATATTAAAGTGTTTTTTTAGGATTTTGTTAATATTCGGGAGGTTAATAGTGAAGGTTAAAGATTAAAGCGCTGTGATGTTGGTTGAGATTCCTTAATGACGTGATTAATATTAGTTGCTTCCGCCTTTTTAATGGCATCACTGAATATAGAGGACGGGTATAATGTTGTTTGTTTAGTGTGTCCCGCATGCGATTAGCATTTTCGTGAAAATCCTCCAAACGTGAGCAAATTCGTTTGAATCTGGTGGCCTGTGAGTATGGAATTGAAGTTTTGCAGTGGCGTGGTTGGCAGCTGTTGAAATGAAAATACTGTTGTCTGTCCGTGGGTTTCTTATAGACACTACTGATAAATGTACTTCCCTCTACTCGAACCAGAACATCCAGGGAGTTAATTTCATTGGTTGGGTAGGTGTGTGTGAAAGAGATATTGGGATCGATTTTGTTGAATGAGGAGATAAACTGGATGAGTTCGTCCTCGGTTTCTGTCCAAACTATGAATATGTCACCCAGCAAGCGTTTGTAAAAAGCTGGTTTTGTTGGATATGAAGAGAGAAAGTCTGATTCAATTTTGTTCATAAATATGTTGCAGTAATTTGGAGCCTTTTTGTGCTCACAGCAGAACCGCTAGTTTGAA
This sequence comes from Amblyomma mixtum, assembly GCF_055824585.1. NCBI lineage: Eukaryota > Metazoa > Arthropoda > Arachnida > Ixodida > Ixodidae > Amblyomma > Amblyomma mixtum. The sequence goes on along the minus strand of NC_143021.1, from coordinate 25,692,361 downwards.
GATAATATGAGTTGTTGAATTAAAAGGTGTTAATTAATGACCAAATTTGCAAGCATCTCGACGCCACTTGGACTAGGGGTGTCTAGAATTTTGTATTCTTTATATGATCCGATTATTGCCTGAATTCCGTCGTCATGTGGGATGTTTGGGATGTTAGTGTAAAGTGATAACACGTCTAGGGTAACCTGGAAAGCGCCTTGAGGGAAGGTGACATTGGATAATTCTTTCAGGAAGTGATTAGTGTCGCGTATGTAAGATGGATGTTTCGGAGGTATATGTTTGATGAGAGAATCGATATACTCTGAGATCGGATTTGTTATTGTGCCACTACCAGAAACAAACGGTCTCCCTGGATGATTCTGTTTGTGTATTTTCAGGAGCATGTAGAAGCGCCCCGCGAAGCCATTTCTTGGCGTAAGCGCCTTACCTACTCGCGGTGGTTATTCCCCTTCATTTGTTAGTTTTTGATAGTTTTCGTTACGATGTTCTTTTGCTCAAGCCATTCTGCAAATTCTGCCCAAGCCATGGCAAGTATAACGAGTACAAGTTACTCCAGAATCTAGATAACTTTTCCCGAACTCTCAGATTACGGGAATATTTCTTCGACAAACCCAACACAAATAATAGTCAGTCAGTACCCCCAACCTCAGGAACAGTGGACACCCAAAACTGGTAGGGATAGACATCTAGACCTATATATAAAAGCGGTACAAAAGGAGATTCTTCAAGCTCTTGGGACACGAAAATCCGGGCCACCTAACCTCAGAAAAAAAGAGCGTAACGCTTTAGGCTCACTTAGCAAAGGAACTGACATCATCATTAAGCCCGCCGACAAAGGTGGAGGCGTAGTTATTTTAGACACAGATAACAATATTCAGGAAGGCAACCGCCAGCTCAACAACCCAAAATTCTATACTAAACTCCCATCAGACCCTACCACTGAGCAAAAGAACATCGTAACGAAAACTATAAAAAAACTAACAGATGGAGGTGAATTACCACCGCGAGTAGGTAAGGCACTTACGCCAAGAAATGCCTCCGTGGGGCGCTTCTACATGCTCCCGAAAACACACAAACAGATTCATCCAGGCAGACCGATTTTTTCTGGTATTGGCACAATAACAGAACTGATCTCAGAGTATATCGATTCTCTGATCAAACATATACCTCCGAAACATCCATCTTACACACGCGACACTAATCACTTCCTGAAAGAATTATCCAATGTCACCTTCCCTCAAGGCGCTTTCCTAGTTACCCTGGACGTGGTATCGCTTTACACTAACATCCCACATGACAACGGAATTCAGGAAATGGTCGGATAATATTAAGAATACAAAATTCTAGACACCTCTAGTCCAAGTGCCGTCGAGACACTTGCAAATTTGGTCCTTAAACTTAACACCTTTGAATTCAACAACTCAGATTATCTTCAAACTAGCGGTACAGCGATGGGCACAAAAATGGCTCCAAATTACGCCAACATATTTATGAACAAAATTGAATCAGACTTTCTCTCTTCATATCCAACAAAACCAGCTTTTTACAAACGCTTTCTGGATGACATATCCATAGTTTGGACAGAAGCCGAGGACGAACTCATCCAGTTTATCTCCTCATTCAACAAAATCCATCCCAATATCTCTTTCACACACACTTACTCAACCAATGAAATTAACTTCCTGGATGTTCTGGTTCGAGTAGAAGGAAGTACATTAATCACAAGGGTCTATAAGAAACCCACGGACAGACATTAGGATCTTCATTTCAACAGCTGCCACCTACGCCACAGCAAAACTTTAATTCCACACTCACAGGCCATCAGATTCAAACGAATTTGCTCAGGATCGGAAGATTTTCACGAAAACGCTAATCGCACACGGGACACTCTAAACAAACAACATTCCCCGTCCTCTATAATCAACGATGCCACCAAAAAGGCGGAAGGAATTAATAATTATCACTTCATTAAGGAATCTCACCCAACATCACAGCGCTGTAATCTCATACTAACCTTCACTAGTAACCTCCCGAACATTAACAAAAAACTAAAGAAACACTTTAATATCATAGAACAAAGTGACCGGCTTACAGAAATTTTCACAACGGTCCCCCAGGTAACATATAGAAGACCAAAAAATCTACAAAACCATGTTGTCCATTCGACATTCAATAAACCGAGAGCTGTAGGTTGCACACCATGCGGAAAAAGCCGATGCCAAGTCTGCAAGCACATGGAAACCACGTACTGGCTAAAAGCACCCATTCAAATTTCAAGCATTCTATCCGGGAAGACCTAAATTGCGATTCCAGCAACGTGTTTTACATGCTAGAGTGTGGCGACTGTCGAATGCAATACATAGGTCAAACAGACAATTCCTTCCGATACAGATTCAATAACCACCGTTTACATACTCAATCACTCCCCAACCTCCCTCTTTCGAACCACCTCCGCGAGAAAGGCCACGAGTTTGAAAAACTTAAAGTAACAATACTACAGAGTGGCTTCAAAAACATTCGTGAGCGCGAGAAACGAGAATCATATTTGATTTTTAAATTTAACACAGTGCAAAATGGCATTAAGGAAACGTACGACACCCTCACCTGTCTTCCGTGGTCAGAGGCCTACGAAATTAAACAAAGCGCCACTGACTATGTCGTATGAGGTCATACCCCTTTCTGCATGCCACATCTGTGCCGTTCCTTCCCCCCCCCCCCCTGGTGTGCTCACCTTGCGGTCCCGCGAATGCCACATAATTTTGCTTTTTCTTTTTTCCTTTTTAATTTTACTATGTAAGCTTACATTTTTGACATTCCTTCCTATACTTCCGCTCAACCAGGGGTGGGTGCATTATTGCGGACTTCGAAGAAAAGCACTCCTTTAAAGGTATTTTTTCCCTTGGTCCTTTCCCTGCTCTTTCCGTTTTGTCGTTTTCTTTATTTCTCTTCCCTAGTCTCTCAGTTGGGAGTAAGATATATTTTCTTTCTTTTTTTCTTCTGTTTTTTTTTTCTGCCCTCGCCGCCAGGTGAAGGTAGAAGTTCCCACATTTTTCCACGAAAGTTGCTGCGCGTCCACACACCCCGTCGAGCCTCTCGGAGCTGGACACGCCTGCCAATAAGCAAGCCTGTGGTGCTTAACAAAGCAGAGGCCGCATCTTGACGTTGTATTTTCTTACTGAGTACCTGTTCATCACACTTTTTTTTTCATGTGGGTCGCACTCCCTCTATATTTTTTATGTGTATTTCTCTGCTATGTGCTTTGTGTTTCTCACTTACCTCCTCTGTGCCCACCCCTATGAAAGGAAATGCAGGAAAGGGGGGTCGCTCGTAGTAAGGCTTCATTCGATACCACATGCACAACGTCACTGCGCTTGTCGTTGTGCGATGAACGAGCTGGCGAGGCTGGTGCAACTTCGTACGTTACATCGCTGTGGTGGCGGACACCAAGGTAAGGGCCGAAGTAGCGGCGCAGTAACTTTTCGGACAGCCCGCGGCGACGAACGGGCGTCCAGACCCACACATAGTCGTCTGGGTTGTAGGTAACGTAGCGGCGTCCAAGGTTGTAGCGGTCAGCATCGATCTGCTGCTGACGGTGAATGCGGTGTCTGGCCAGTTGCCGCGCTTCTTCCGCGCGCTGAATATAAGTGCCGACGTCGACATCAAGTTCACTCTCACTGTCAGGGGGGTCCACGGCTAGCATAGCATCCAGGGGGATGGTAACCTGTCGACCGAAGACTTATTCGAACGGAGTGAACTGCGTCGTCTCTTGCTGCGCGGTATTATACGCGAATTTTGCGTATGGGAGAATTTGGTCCCATGTTTTCTGCTCGATATCAACACACATGGAAAGCATGTCGGTCAAGGTCCTGTTGAGGCGTTCCACCAGGGCATTTGTCTGCGGGTGGTAGGCCGTTGTACATCTATGGCTGGTGTGCGTGAGCTTGAGCACAGATTGTGTGAAGCGGACCGTAAATGCAGGTCCACGGTCAGTAATGATAGCTGCAGGAGTGCCATGACGCAGGACGATGTTGTGGATGAAGAAGTAGCCGACTTCAGCAGCAGTACCGTTTGCAAGTGACGTCGTCTCAGCGTATTGGGTCAAAAAATCTGTCGCGACCGCAATCCACCGTTTTCCTCTGGACGAATTCGGAAAAGGGCCGAGGAGGTCTATGCCAATTTGCTGAAAAGGGGTCTTTGGGGGTGCTACGGGCTGAAGAAAGCCGGCTGGCTTCAGAGGAGATTTGCGCTGTTGGCAATCCCGGCATGTTGTTACGTATTTACGCACTGATGGTAGTAAACTGGGCCAGTAATACTTAAGTCGAATCTTTGCCAGTGTACGACTGACCCCCAAGTGGCCGGCGGATGGTTCATCATGACAAGCGCTCAAGATTTCGGAGCGTAACTGGGATGGAACAACAAGCAGAAACGTCTCCTTGCTGCTGTCAAAGTTGCGCTTGTAGAGGACTCCACGCCACAGAATGAAGGACTGTAGTCCACGGCAAAACACACGAGATACACGAGCATTAAAACCCTCCAGATACTTAATGATTGGCGCCAACTCAGAATCTGCTCGTTGAAGCTCCGCCATACGGGAGATGCTAATGGCCCAAAGAATAGGGCAATCTTCGGTGATGTCTTGCGTAGCCGGTTCCACGGGCGCTCGTTATAAACAGTCCACGTTTTGGTGCTACTGACCCGATTTATAGACGACTGTAACATCGTACTCCTGCAAACGGAGGCTCCATCTGGCGAACCGGCCAGAAGGGTCTTGAATGCTGGCTAGCAAGCATAGCGAGTGATGATCGCTGACAACACGAAACGGTCGGCCGTAGATGTATGTTCGGAACTTACTCAGAGCCCAGATGACGGCAAGGCACTCTTTTTCTGTCGTCGAATAGTTCCGTTCCGATCGAGAAAGTGTGCGGCTCGCGTAGGCGATTACTCGCTCTGCGCCGTCCTTCCACTGTACGAGGATCGCTCCGAGGCCGACATTGCTGGCGTCAGTGGCGTCGCGCCTCGTGTAGGTCCATCACAGCACCGTTTTCCTGTAGAAAGACGAGGTACAGGATAAAATGTATCGAACGCTCGTGAAATACGACGAATTCACCCACGTAGACGTAACCGCGGATGCCGACTCGATCTGTGCACCTTCCGGCCGGGCTAATGAAGTGACCTCCAGCCGTTCGAATGCTAGGGCCCAACCATGGTGCCAAAACTTTGCTCAATTCCTGGCCGAGGGCGTGGCTCATCACTAAATAGTCTGCACCAGTATCAAGTAAAGCGATGGTGTCAGTTCTGTCAATTGTCACACACAAATCAGAAGTACCACGTCGGGCGCTGTCGCTACCCAGCTCCTGTGAGGAATCAGCGTATCGGTATATCGGCGGCGGAGGGTCTTCAGTTTTTCCGACAGCAGCGGCCTTGCCTCCGGAGACCGCTGGAATTAGTTTTCCCGACGTGGACTGGGAGAACGCCACTCAGGATAGCCGACGTCTCGGCGAGGGCTTGGGGAACGGTAACGCAGCGGAGATGACGACCTAGAATTATAGCGACCGCATGTCCCAGGCCTCTGACGGGCCGACAGATGAGCTTCAATTTCGACTGGACGTTCGCCATTCCGGGGGCAAGGGTCGTCGGACGCGAAACCATGCAGACCCACTCGGCGGTACGGGCAGGCCCTGTAAAGATGTCCCGCCTCCCCACAGCGGTAGCAACGGGGCCGCCGGTCCGATGCACGCCACACATATCCCACTTCCGTGGCCGCTGATAAGCTGGTCGAACAGGCACACGGGAATGACCAGACTGCTGCGCTGCTTGAGTCGCGGTATTCACGTCGTAGTCTGACGTCGGGGCCCGGCAGAGGACAGATGCATAGGTAGGTCTGACCTCAGTCTGTCTTGGGATCTCATTGAGATGTTGCTGCTGCGCTGCTAGGCACATCTCGTCCCGGACAACTTCAGACAACGATGTAACAGGCCGCGCGCTGGGAGGCAGCTGGAGGGCTTGTAATTCCTCCCTAACGGTCGAACTGATTAGGTCACGTAAAACGGTCGCATCACTCCCTAGCGGCATCGAAGAAACAGCGGGCCCAAGCGTGCTTACATCTTGATTGTATTGCCGGGCTCGTTGCAGGGGCGTCGTCTCCATGGTAGTCGCTTCCGTGAGGAATTCGGCAACAGTACGCGGTGGACTGCGCACAAGACTGGCGAAAAGATCCTGCTTGACCCCGCGCATGAGATGGCGAAGCTTCGTCTCCTCCGCCATGGATGGGTCAGCACGCTTGAAGAGGCGCGTCATGTCCTCCACAAACATGCTGACGCTTTCGTTAGTCCGCTGGTTACGGGAGCGAAGCGCAGCTTCAGCTTTCTCCACGCGGTCTGCGTAGGGGAACGTAGCTAGGAGATTTTGGCGAAATGTCTCCCAGGTGGACAGGTTGCTCTCGTAGTTCACGTACCATGTCGTAGCGGAGTCCTCGAGCGCAAAATACACGTTATGGAGCTTACGGTCGTCGCTCCAGCCGTTGTAGCGGGCGATCCGCTCGAAGGTGTCTAGCCAGTCTTCCGCATCTTCGTACACGTCGCCGTGAAAGGATGGCGGTATTCCCGGTGTGTGGTAGAGGATGGGCGCCGGGGACCTACTATCTGTGGCCATTTCTGGTGGGACCGTCGGTCTAGACTGCGTCATCCTCGTCGGGTTGGCAAGAGGCCCGAATTGAGGTGACTAACCACGGAGGCGGCGGCTTGGGCGCTAATGTACCGGTGTGAGTTCCGTCTTTATCTCGTAGGCCTACGCAGGTCAAGAAGCGTACCCAGCACCTCCACCAGATGTGTAACAGTTGTTACACTGAAAAGGAAATGCAGCGGCTGAACGAGGGCACCAGAGAAAACAGACCTACACTTCAGCGTCGTCTACTTGTACCGGCTGCGATCTCTTCTTCTACTTCCGATCCTCGTGTCAATATATATACAGGGTCTGTTCTGAAAGTAGTAGGACTGGTTTTTTCCTGGGCGAACGGGCGGACGAGAGGCTGTCTGCGCGTGCAGGATCGTTGAAGGGGGATATTGGGAATGCTGGGGAAAATCGGCAGTAGGCTCTCAGCCGTTGAAGAGAGGAGGTCGCTTGTACTGCGAACCCCTGTCGAAACGTCTCGTCACGCAGAATCGTCGAGCATTTACTGGATCAGCGATACACGATCAAATTTTGAGTAAATCTTGGTAAAACGGGCAAAGAGACTCACAACATGATTAAGGAGGCCTACGGTGACGCTTCCATGGGTAGATCAGGTGTTTTTTGAGTGGCACAAGCTTTTCCGAGAACGTAAGGAAAGAGTGGAGCAAGACGACCGCTCCAGACGCCCTTCGACCAGCAAGACCAACGAAAATGTGTAGTGAGTGAAACATTTACTGAACAGTGATCGTAGAATGAGTATCAGAATGGTTGCTGATGACTTGAGCATTCCTCAAACCCAAGTTTTTGAGATCGTGAGAGAAAACTTATCCATGAGGAAAGCGTGCGCGAAGTTGGTGCCGGGAGTGTTGTGAGAGGAGGAAAAGGCCAACCGATAGAATCTTCTGCATCATGTGAATGAGGACCCCGATTTTTTGCCCAGCACAAGGCGGCAACGCTGCCTCAGCACCCCTACAGCTTCGACTTGGCCCCGCCAGACTTTTTTCTATTTCCGAGTATAAAATCGACGCTCGAGGGGAAACATCACGAATCGGTAGAGATGGTTCAACAGGGCGTGACGAGGGAGCTAAACAGCATTCCAGTCCCGGCGTTCCTTGAGGCGTACGAAAACTGTAAAACTCATTGGCAGCAGCGTGTAGGTATGGAAGGGTGCTCCTTGAAAAATTGTAATCGTTTGTACTATTCTCTTGAATAAATTTTAAGGCGGAAGCCTTTAATGCCTCATCGTTCTAAGCAGGAGTTGTCGACAGAAAATGTCACGCTTTTCAATTGGTCGAAATGCTCGTGACGTCACAGTGCGCGAATTTCAAATAGGGCCAATTGTACTTTGGCTAGTAACCATGCAACCAATCAAAGGGATCGTATAGTGATGCTCCAACTAAGTGGGATTGAGTTTAGTTAATTGCTTAATTAATCAATTAGCCTAAAGTTAATTGATTAATTAATGAATTAGCCTAATTAAGATACAGGAGAATGAAGAGGTCAGAAGACAGAGGAAAAGAAAAGAAAGAAAGACGCGGGTCGCAGCGACAACAGCGTCCGCGGAAGGAGACGCTGCTGAAAAAACAGATAAGTACGAAGCCGCGTTCGCTCCACCACCACGCACTTACCCACTCAGTTCGACGTTGCTCGTTTCATATACGTTGTGTCGAACATCCTAGACAGTTCCAACATTTGACAGGTGAATGACAGAACACGATGGATAGAAATACAATGATATAAATATGAAATAGCCTAATTAACCTTTCTAGTTAGACCGCATAAATCAATAAAACCGAGAACGAAATTGGTCGAGTTGGGGAATCGAACCAGGGTCTCCGGAGTGCGATACGAGCACGCTAGCCACTCCGTAATGCCAGCTGAATGGTTTGGAATGAACAAAGGCGCGTCTAGCTAATACGGCGTCTTCGTTCACTCCCATCTTCCCCCTTTCCCTTACGGCGAGGTGCAGGTATCCACCCAGATATGCGAGACAGATACATTTCCTTTCCTCAAAAAATAAATTTACCGTCCAGCAAGGCGTACAGCCAAATTGGCGATGGTGTTCTGTGGACTCCCTGGCAGCGTTGCAAGACGCTGTCGCGTTCCACTCTTACAGGCGAAGCTTAACATGTTAACCACACATCAGTAACACACGCAGAGAGCCAATGGACGCGTCATTCGCTGGTAGCACTTGAATCATCATTCACAAGCACATTCGTGGCAGAATGCTGTACTTAGGCTTTCGCCTTGCACCACTTTAGTCGCCAAAGTGACTCCTAATTTTTGTTTAAAAAAATGAGTCCTACTACTTTCAGAACAGACCATGTATATATATATATATATATATATATATATATATATATATATATATATATTGGAATGAAGAAGATGACTCAGCACCGCCACCAACGACGACGAAGCGCTAGCGCCGCCGGTGGAGGACTCGTGCTGGAGAACTGCCGCTTGTGTGCCGGGCTCTCGCCACGCTGGTTCCTAGACGACTTGCGCCCGGGTCATCGTCGCCAGCCCTTCAACGTGCCAATAAACCACTCTACATTTGGTGGAGGTGCGGGGTACTCGCGGGGTACTCGCCACCATCAAAGACTTAGTGCGGGAGGAGGTCGCCCGGCAGCTCTCGCTCATATCTAACTCACACCTGTCACCGCCTGTCCTCAGCCCTGAGATCCGGAATGCCATCACGCAGGAGGTCGCCGATGCACTTCCTAGTCTTCGTCAACCGGCACCCTTGGCTCCCCAGGCCGGTCTTCTCCCGATCCAGCCCACCCAAGTTGCCGCCCCTTTAAGCTACGACCCTCAAGTAAGCGTGCCGCCTGCGTCCGCACCCGTGCCTTTCACGGTGGCTGTCAGAAGACCACCGCGGCCGCAGGCCTACGCATATGTTCCTCCTGCGGTGCCTGCGCCTGTTTTTTCTCGACAGCGTTTCGCGCCCGCTGCCTACAATCCTTGGCGCACTACAGACAACAGACCGATCTGCTACGCCTGCGGTTTTCCAGGCCACGTCGCTCGCCTCTGTCGACGTACTCTGCCGGCGCCTCTCCACCCCCTGCCGGACTACCGCGATGCGGACCGCACCTTTCGCCCTCCTTTCGATCCACCCCTTCAGGGGACCTCACCTGACCACGCGCTTGGCCGCCAGCCCTACGTTTACCACCACTCGCTCTCCCCTCGACGCCGCTTCTTGTCGCCCATGAGGCGTCGCCCCGTCCCCGCCGATTCGGAAAACTAGCAGCCGCAGTTCCTGGGGCACGAACTGCGCTATCATCGCCCTGCTTAAGTCCTCGCCTTTCACCGCCGAATCTTCTTGATGTGTTTGTAGACGGCGTCAAGATACTTGCGCTTGTGGACACTGGGGCAACCGTTTCTGTCATTAACGAAAACTTCTGCCGTTCGCTTCGAAAAGTTACCACCCCTTCTTCTTGACTCTCCCTCCGTACAGCTGGCGCCGAGCCAGTTCATCCTTCTGCCGCTTGCACAGCGCGCGTAGTCATCGCCGATGTTTTATATGTTGTCGAATTTTTAGTTCTCCGTGCAAGCTCCCATGACGTCATCCTTGGCTGGGATTTTCTATCCCGCCGCAGCGCCGTCATTGACTGCGCCCGTGCGCATGTTGTCTTTTCTACGCTATGTGATGCGCCCTTCGACGAGCCTTCGATTCGCCGTGATGCTAAGCTTGTTGTCGCCGACGACACTCACATTCCCCCTGACAGTGCTGTGCTTGTCCCTGTTTGCGCCGCCTTTGTTTCTGACGCCACCGTTCTCTTCACGCCTTCCCCCATCCTTGCTTCTCGCCGACGCCTCTCTGTTCCCTTCGCCGTCATCGACATTCAACACGGTGCTGCCGCCATCCTCGTTTCTAACACCTCCTTCTCTGCGTTCTCCCTGCTCCGTGGCGAGTGCCTTGGCCATGTTGAATCCGCTCACTTGATCACTTCCTTGGACACCGATGTTACCTCCTCCAGTCCCGACATCGCTGCCCTCACCCCACGTGGCGCTACTCCCGATCACCCACTGCCTTCGAACATTTTCGACCGCTGTATTGACCCCGCCCTCGACACGGCTCACCACGCGCAGCTTCTTGCCCTGCTCAACCAGTTTCGCTCATCGCTTGACCACCAGTCCTCTTCTTTGGGCTGTGCGACCACTGTCCAGCACCACATTAAAACCGGTACCCATACTCCTCGCCGCCAGCGCCCCTACCGTGTGTCACTTCCCGAGTGCCGCCTCATCGCTGAGCAAGTGGACGACATGCTACAACGCGGCATTATTCAGCCATCTGCCAGTCCTTGGTCATCCCCCGTTGTCCTGGTGAAGAAGAATGGCTCGATACGATTTTGCGTGGACTATCGCCGGCTCAACAAAATTACGCGCAAAGACGTCTACTCGCTACCCCGTATTGACGACGCCCTTGACTGCTTGCAAGGCGCAGAATTCTTCTCCTCTCTGGATCTCCGTTCCGGCTATTGGCAAGTCCCGATGTCTGACTCCGACCGTCCTAAAACGGCATTCGTTACCCCTGACGGTCTGTATGAATTCACCGTAATGCCGTTCGGTCTTTGTAACGCTCCCGCCACGTTCGAACGAATGATGGACAACATCTTGCGCGGCCTCAAGTGGAACATTTGTCTCTGCTACTTGGATGATGTTGTTGTGTTTTCGCCCGATTTTCCGACGCATCTCCAACGCTTGCGCCAGATATTGAGCTGCCTCACCCGTGCTGGCCTTCAACTTAACCTCAAAAAATGTCACTTTGGCGCCCGGCAACTGACAATCCTCGGCCACCTGGTATCCAAAGATGGCGTCCTACCCGATCCTGACAAACTCCGTGCTGTGGCTGACTTCCCTAAACCGACTTCTACGAAACAGGTGCGCCGATTTGTGGGCCTCTGCTCCTATTTTCGGCGCTTTGTCCCTAATTTCGCCTCTATCGTCGCGCCCTTTACGAAACTCCTCAATGGTCCCGCCAACCTGTCTACGCGGGACTCTGCCTGCGATGAAGCTTTTGCTGCCTCCGTCGTCTTCTTACTTCACCCCCTATTCTTCGGCACTATGACCCCAGTGCTCCTACTGAGGTGCACACCGATGCAAGCGGAATCGATCTCGGTGCTGTCCTGGCCCAGCGCAAGCCCGAATTTTCTGAATACGTTGTTGCGTACGCCAGCCGTGCTCTCACTAAAGCAGAGCCGAACTACACCGTGACTGAAAAGGAGTGTCTGGCCGTAGTGTGGGCTCTCACGAAATTCCGCCCATACTTATATGGCCGCCCTTTCACCGTCGTTGCTGATCACCACGCCTTGTGTTGGTTGGCCTCCATCAAAGATCGCCCAGGACGCCTTGGCCGCTGGGCACTCCGTCTTCAGGAATTCGATATTACCGTAGTCTACCAGTCGGGCCGCAAGGATTCCGACGCCGACGCCTTGTCACGCTCGCCACTGCCCTCTCCTGCGCCTTCTTCCCTCCTATCTGATTCCCCACTCGCAGCGCTCACTACTATGGACATGCCCAATCAACAACGCCAGGATCCATGGATTTCTTCCTTGCTCGATGCCCTTCGTGCACACTCTACGTCCTCCTTCCCTCGGGCACTTCGTCGCCAAGCTTCCCATTTCGCCATCCGCGACGATCTCCTCTACCGCCGCAACTATCGTCCGGACGGCCGAAAGTGGCTCCTCGTGGTTCCCCGACATCTTCGGTCTGAGATCTGTGCGCACTACCATGGCGACCCTCAAAGCGCTCACGCTGGATCGCTAAAAACCTACGAGCGACTACGCCAGAGGAACTACTGGCGTGCATGTACAATTTCGTTCGTCGCTACGTTCGCTCCTGCACAGCCTGTCAGCAGCGGAAGTCGCCTCCTCGACCCTCGACTGCCACGTTACAGCCCTTACCGTGCCCGGCTCGCCCTTTCGATCGTGTGGGCATCGACCTATATGGGCCGCTCCCCTTCACGACCGCCGGGAATCGATGGATTATAGTAGCCATCCCTTTTATAGTCGCCATCGCTTTTGTCTCGCGAACTGAAAGGTTCCGATTAAAAGGGATCTGTTTCTTATACAGTTGTAGCACATCTTTTTGTAAAGCACTAATGTACAATTCTAGACACTTGTCACGCTGTGTTGGAGGAACCCAGTGTTTGTAAGACGGCAATGTATTGCGCGATGCATTTGAATTAGGCTTATTATGAAAAAATTCTCGAAGGCGAAGATTCAGAGCAAAATTATCCAGATCTCTCATCAACTGAAACACGCCAAAACCGCCTGTGGCAGGACAAAAGATGAGGCCCCGGGACAGCACTTTATTTTCTTCGAAGCTTAATTCATGATCTGAGATATTAATTATATTCGAAAAATCGGGAGGACTGCGTTCTTTTTTAACCGCTAGTGCCGCCGTCAAAGAAGACGGGCATTCTTTGTCAGTTGAATTATGCATGAATTCGCGGTCATTGCTAACTACGTTGGAAGAATAGCCTACATTGTCTCGTAACAGCTTTTTTGTTTTAATGGCGCAAAGCTCGTCTCGCTTTTTGGTTTTGAACTCTTCCAACACGAACGTTTCAGAAGAGATTAGTTTATAGCGAGAGCACAGTTGGTTTGCGGTATTACGTAATGTATTCCCAGAAGATACATAGTGTTCTAAAACAACATGGGTAAGTTCAAGCGAAGCGGTTGATAGCATCGTATTCCATCGTGATATATTCTTTTCTTACATTTCAGATATAGCTGGTTGTACGGTTATGCGAAGGTCTTTCGGGGCTATGGACGAGGCTAAGTAGGTCCTTAGGGCGGCAACATGCAACTCGTGGCGAATGCACTTATCGGCTATTTTTCTGAGCTTTAGAAATCCGACAGAGTAGTGTGTAGGAGCACTGTTACCGGAAAATGACGTGGCTAGTCATCGCTGTCGCTCGGACCGGGAGGCTTTGGAGTTGGTGCTGCGGAGCTCGTATTCGTCACGCTCAGAGGCTACGACAGATTTGTCATTTTTCGTAGGGCGACCATTTTGTCTGCGTGGTTGAGACTTGGAGGCACTAGATGAACTACCCGGGACTGATGCAGGTCTTGTTTTCCCGCACAGTTGGTGAGGCGAAGGCACAGCCCCTGACGACGCTGAAGCAGGCCTTGTCTTTTCACCCAGATGTTGAGGAGAAGGCGCATTCCTTGACAACGATGCGTTGGGCGTGAAGTTCGCTGAAGAGCGGTGGCCTTTTGCTGTAGGAGCTGTTCCGACTTGAACGGGTGGCAGAGGTGGTTGCTCATTTCTTGACGACGGTTGGGTGCTGGGGTGGCTCGCTGTGTCGCTATTTCTGTCACAAACAGCCACGGAAGCATTCGTAGTGGCAGAAGAACCGTTATTTTCACAAGGCGGTTGAGCACGGGAGACAGTCGCGGAAGTCCTGGACGTTAATGAAGGCCATTCATCTTCGCAGGATCGTGGAGCGATAGGATGAAGTTGGGTATCAGTACTGGTAATCTCAGTGGAAAGTTGGGGCTCACTGGAAGGTGTGCAATCATTCCTGGAAGGTGAAGATCTGTTGTAGGAAGACTGGAAGCAGATCTCTCTAAAATGGCCAGCCAGTTATGAGACGCCCTCAAAACTGGGATGCAGGCCATCAGCCGCGAGGAAACGGGCTGTTGGTAGCCAATCGAAACCATGTTGTAGAAAGCGGACTTGCTTTGAATATCGGCAGTAGTGCTGCAGAATGTGGTTGAAGTGGCTGGCCTCTTCGTTACAGCGGTGCACGATCGCACCATTGTTGTCCCTTCGACGGCGGTTTGGCGTCCTTGGCAAGATGAGACTTGCATATATTCTGGTGATATCCGGGTGTTCGTTAGAAATGTAATCCAGCAGGGAACTGTATTTTGCAAAAGATGCTTTTCCGGAACTTGAAGCGATGTCGTTTGTGCCGACATGAAGGATCAATGTCGTTGACGTCCGGGGTACAAAGTCCAAGATTGCACTTAATAATAATAATAATAATAATAATAATAATAATAATAATAGTTTATTTTTCCTCTTTTACAAAGGAAAGGAGCAGACACGAAAAAGCTGCTTCAGAGAGCAGCTTGACGGGGCGACTGCCCCCTTTCTGACGGCATTTGGCAGCGCAGGATAAATGAACTGATTGAATTTTTACATCAATAAATCAAAATAAATCAAAATAAATCACTTACATCGTCGATGACAGCCCCGCATTGCGTAACGAAGGCTGGGGTTCCACTGACGTGTGGGTCAAAGTGGTGGAAAAGATGTTTCGTCTGTGAATCACCTAGAATGGTTGTTGAGGCTTCGTTCTTTGGGAACTTCCAAAAGATGCGTTTAAACGTGGTCTTCCCGTGATCCATTGGTATTCAATAACGCAGCCAAAAAAAAGGGGAAAATCTTGGCACGGTATGTAGCAGTAAGAACGTAGACCAACGTTTGGAACGCTTGAAACAATTTATAGACGTTTTGACCGTGGAACGGCCTTCGTCAGAATGTCTGGATCGAGAGGGATGGCACAATGTATGTAGGGAAGAACAACGCACAGGATAACAGAGCCACAAAATTCGATAAAAAGCATCAGGCGCATGTCTACAGAACGATAAATGAATCCCAATGTCAATCACAAGACGATAAATGAACCACAATACACAACAGTTACTCTGAGAAATTTAGTCTATCTGCTGTGTTGGCTATATATAATAAACATGGCAATGTACTTTGCTTATAATCAGTCCTAAGATGAGAAGTGACCATCTTGAACAGCGAGATTGAAGAAGGAAGAAGTTGCACATGATCAATGAAACACATAGAGGCAATGAACAGCATAATCAGTATAAAGAATACCTATTACTAAATCTAGAAAAGAAACTGATGACGAACCAGAATACACTGACCTAAAAGCGAAATATTTGGGCATTAAGAGGGTATGGAACTCAATTTTCCTGTGCTTTCATTTAAACCGGAAGACACTGTATTGAACTTATAGATAAGGTAAGACGCCCTAATTTCCCGGTCATGATTAGTTTTAAAGCCTGATTCCAGAATGGTAGCAGAAATCTGATCAAATGAGTGGCCGTGGGTTCGGATCCCACCGGCGGCAAGTGGTGTTAGCTTTAAACGATAACATATTCAGTAATATTCAAAATCGAACAGCTCAAAATAAATAAGTAAATTAAAAATCCCCTGCGTCCCTTGGTTTCTGCGGCTGTTGGCTTCCCTCATATTTATAACGAGCCCCTCACTCCCCTTCCCTTGTTTGCTTAATTGCTTAGCGAGGGCCTCGGTTCTGGCAGCCTTGACGCCATAGGAAGCATAAGAGGGTTCTCACACAGCTTCCACCCTCGCCGTTCGATGACGTTCTACGTCACACCAGAGGTAACACAGGACGTGCTACGTCCGCCGCTTAAGAACGTAAGTGGCGCAGATGAACACTCTCACGGTTAGGTTATTTGTAAACATAAATACCCTCGAAAGCAGAAGATTTGACAGCCGTCGCCGTAGTTCAGCGGTAGACCACCGGACGCGTAATTCGGAGGTCGTGGGTTCGGATCCCACCGGCGGCATGTCGTTGTTTTTTCTTCTGCTTTTCTAATCAATTAGCTTTAAACGATAACATATTCAGTAATACTCAAAATCGAACAACAGCACAAAATAAATAAGTAAATTAAAAATCCCCTGCGTCCCTTGGTTTCTGTGGCTGTTGGCTTCCCTCATATATATAACAAGCCCCTCATCCCCCTTCCCTTGTTATATATATATATATATATATATATATATATATATATATATATATATATATATATATATATATATATATATATATATATATATATATATGGGATTTTTTAAATTTATTTATTTTGCTGTTTTGATCAATTTAAAATATTATTGAATACGTTATTGCTTAAAGATAATTGATTATAAAAGCAGAAGAAAAAAGAACCACATGCCACAACCACAAAGAAATCCCCTGTGCCCCTTGGTTTCTCTGGCTGTTGGCTTCTCTCACATATATATATATAGCAGACAAGGAAAGGGTAATCAGGGGCTCGTTATAAATATGAGAAGCCAACAGCCACAGAAATCAAGGGGCACAGGGGATTTTTAATTGGTTTATTTATTTTGTGCTGTTGATCAATTTATATTACTGAATATGTTACCGCTTAAAGCTAATTGATTAGAAAAGCAGAAGAAAAAACAACCACATGCCGCCGGTGAGATCCGAACCCATACCTCTGAATTACGCGTCCGGTGCTCTACCGCTGTGCTACGGCGACGGCTGTCAAACTTCCTGCTTTCTGGGGTATTTATGTTTACAAATTACCTAACCTTGGGAGTGTTCACCAGCGCCACCCACGTTCTTAGGCGGCGGACGTAGCACGTCCTGAGTTACCGCTGATGTGACGTAGAACGTCATCGAACGGCAAGGGTGGAAGCTGTGTGAGAACCCTCTTATGCTTCCTAAGCCATCAAGGCTGCGAGAACCGAGGCCCTCGTTAAGCAATTAAGCAGACAAGGAAAGGGGAATGAGGGGCTCGTTACAAATATGAGAGAAGCCAACAGCCACAGAAACCAAGGGGCACAGAGGATTTTTAATTTATTTATTTATTTTGTGGTGTTGATCAATTTATATTACTGAATATGTTACCGCTTAAAGCTAATTGACTAGAAAAGGAGAAGAAAAACAACCTCATGCCGCCGGTGGGATCCGAACCCACGACCTCCGAATTACGCGTCCGGTGCTCTATCGCTGAGCTACGGGGACCGCTGTCAAACTTTCTGCTTTCACATGTCGTCAACTAACAATGGTTACACACGTCCGAGTAAGTGAATGCCCAATATAAGCTTTCTACACCCCGGCCACGCGACATCCAGTGGGATCCGCATCGAAAATTCGTACATACGGGGCAAGTGAGAAGCAGGTTTGTTAAAAGGCACTAGATGCGTATTTCTGCAATTGAAAGGACTGTGTGACATTCGGAAGGTATGAATAACCAGTATGAATCCCACGATTGAAAGCTCAACTACGAACCCTGTTCAAAGCAGGCAAAAGCCGACAATTACCAATATTAAGGCGGAAGCCTTTAATACCTCATAGTTGTAAGCAGGAGTTGTCGGTAGAAATGTCACGCTTTTCAATAGGCCGAAACGGTCGTGACGTTAGAGGGCGCGAATTTCAAACGGGGCCAATTGTACTTTGGCCAGCAACCATGGAAGCAATTAAAGGGATCGTATAGTGGTGCTCTAAGTAAGTGGGACTGAGTTTACTTAATTGCTTAATTGTCCGCTGATCGTAGTTAACGTTTCTAGTCAGACCAGATAAATAAATAAAACCGAGTAGGAAATTGGTCGGGTTTGGGAATCGAACCCCGGTCTCCGGAGTGCGAGATGAGCATGCTACCACTCCGCCATGCCAGCTCGATGGTTTGGAATGAATAAAGGCGCGTCTAGTGAATACGGTCTTTGCGTTCACTTCCATCTTCCTCCCTTTCCGTTACGGCGAGGTTTAGGTTTCCACAGAGATATGAGAGAGATACATTTCGTTTCCTCAAAAACCAATTTACCGACGAGCAAGGCGTGGAACCGAACGGGCGATGGCGTTCTATGGACTCCCTGGCAGCGTTGCAAGACGCTGACGTGTTTCACTTTTAGAGGCGAAGCCTAACATCTTAACAACGCATCGCTGACACAAGCAGCAACACTGCGCTTAAGGCTTTCGCCTCACCGCACTTTAGGTCACCAAAGTGCCCCCCTGAATTTTTTTTCGCCTTTGTCATTAGAAGTACCCCATCACCGTTATTGCTCTGTGTCCTGACTATGATGAAATCATTTTTTCTCAAGGCCCTTTGTAAGAATGTTAGTTTATAATCATGTGTTACTTACCTGTTATAGATCTTTCTAGCGATACACTTAAACGACCAAGCGTATCCAGAAATAAAGCCATTCAACGCAATAAGACCGATACACATCGTTGCTCCGTCACATATTCAATAAATAATGTTTATAATTCATTGTATTCTTAATATTCTGTTTGTTTTCACATTGTGTACGCCCTTCTGCTCGATAGAGGAAGGCGCAGAGCCAATTCTAGCCTTAGTAACCAGAGGCAACAGCTATTCGGGCAGCGGTTCTGCCAACTAGAAGTTCTAAACCGGTGATGAATAACGAATTATAAAACATTTTGTGTCAATCAAGATTTTTTTTTCAACAACTTACAGTGGGATATATAAATCTGTCGTAATCCCTGCACGTTTTCTTCGCTGGAGATTGCACGTGCACTTCAAGCAGAGGAGATGTGGCAACGTTCGTGAAATACCGAACATTCAGATCTACCGCAAGGAAATATTTTGCAGTCGGACTGGTCATATTTGTTATAAACTTCAGCATTCTCATCTGTTAAGAGAGAAGAGATGACAGCATAAGCAGAAACATCTTGTACATTGTTTTAGAACTGCAATAAGAAACAGCGAAACAGTAAATACCAAGATACCAAGGAGAAAAAAGCGAAAACCAAACACGTCTGTACACCATTCAGCAGATTTCATGCAATAGCTTCACGTTTCAACAGACTTTCGGGCAAAGAAATTTTTATCGCGTTCAGTCCAGAATGGTGGTAGCAAAATTTTATTTGTCAAGGAAATTAGAGGGCCACAAGCCCCGGGTTGTCCGCACGACACCAGTCACAGTTTAAACGTTCGTGTGGTCCACTACATATACGGCCTGGCTGACGATCTTCTTCCGGGTCAGAATGCTCTGTGTATTATGCGCTGTGTGGCCAGTGATTGGAAGCTGAGAATTTAGAGTCCAGTGCAAGCGCGCAGCCGGCACAGCTCACACCCAGCATGAGCCGCGCAAGAAGCCTGCGACTGCAGTGACGTTTTCCTGCCTTCAGTCAAGAAGCTGTTTAGGTATTTGCTGAGGTATAAAGAGTCAGCGCCCCTTTACCTGTGTAATGATCATTGCAACTTTGCATTTCCCCGAGTGTGTCAGCTGTTAATTACCGACATTACCATTGTTGTCATCATACTGACCAATAGCAGCAGTCACGTCAATTTCACTGCTGTATGGAGTGGCTCTCATTGTTCACTTACCCTGTCCTATCTACAGCGCGCGCCTGAAACCGCCAATGATTTAAAATTTTTACCGCCTTCGCTAACAGCTGTAAACACTAATTCGGTATACTTCTCTGTCTTTCACATTCGCCGCCTTGTTTGCACAAACAGCAAGTGCTCCTTTCTGTACATTTCATAACATGACCAACTCACTGCCTTCCCTTAAGTTTATCTACAAGGCTATAGAAAAGCCTTGCCTTGACGTGGACGTTTTATGCAGTGAGGGAAAGCTGTCGCCAAAATCTTCAAGAAATGCTGCAACCTCATCTTTACTGAGAAGGGTGTGCTATGTAATACCGAGAAGAAATTTAAAACTGAGCAGTCGCCAAAAATGTCGCAATATGTTACAATACGCGGTAAACTGTACAGCTTTCAGCGCACGAATAGGGCAGGTCAATCATGCTACTTATTTTAGGGCTTTCAGTCGAAACATTGGCGTAGCCACCGATTAATCAGGGACGTCCTGCTGGTTTCTTGCCATAGCATATCGCCAGGATGGTGTGTGGAAGTAGCACACAGACGGACATGACGCTAACCAATGGGGAGGTCCGACTTTCACTGCTTGTGATCGCGCCGTGTAGTGTTCAGCCAAATGCCGCGCACAGGAACGGAGCGCTTGCGCTCTTCTCTCTATAGCCTCTCTTTGAGCATTCCTGCAGTAAAGATAAGAAAAGCTGGCCCACTCAGGCGTTCGCGCCTACACACCCAGCCAAAGTGAGCTCAAAGGCTTTAAAAGAAAACGCACGCCTGTCCGTAGCGGGACACTTTGTGGCCTCCTGAGCCAGAAAATAACAAGAAATTAGGGCATTAAGCATACACATTACTTTAATAAAACGTCAAAATAGTGTACATGACAATGAGGGACCGCATTATCACAGCACCAACATCACTTCGAGTGGACAACTACAGCTCCGGCGGCAGCTAGGAGGACTGTGCATCAGGTGGTGACAAAGCTCAAAACCAAGACGAATAATGCTGGGAAGCCGCTAAATCTGAGAGTGATTAACGTAACTTCTACTGTTTGGTTCCAGTTTTGATGCTCTTGTCTATTTGTGTGCTGCCTAAACTTACCTTATCACCAACCAGCTCAGTTATGTGTCCATCGATAATAACACCTGTATTCGTACAACTGGAGGATAAAAAACAGAGTTAAGACCAAAACGTAAAGGTAGAGGAGCAATAGACAATAACAATAAAATTACTGTAGGCCGTATGACTATGACAAGGTAGTGAAAACACATAAAGCGTAGAACAGAGGACAGAGGATGCTTCGGGATACCGCAGTACAGCAGCCATCAACTGCCATTTAAGCGGGAGAATTACTGCACTTCTCAATTTGATGTAGGTATCCCTTGACCAAGCTTTCATTAGTCGGATAGGTGAAACGTTTAGGACATCTGCATCCCAGTATAGCAATGGCCATAGTTGCATAATGTCGTCGTAAGCAATGACCAGAGGTTCACACGTCATTTACGACCAGTGTACTGAACGCTTGTTAGGGCCGCCATTTTCGCCAGTGCCGTACAGATATATCTCAAGAGTTTTCGGATGGTGCTCATTGCGTGCGTGAGACTGCCTTGTGGACTTTATTATCGACCTAGTCAGAAGTTTCCGATATCATGGCGTGGTTTGTGCTTTTTCGTGAGCCTTAAAACAGGAGGTAAATGAAAATCTACTATATCTCTATCTCCAGAGTCATTCTATAGCAGAATGCCGTCGCTCACCACGCTGGTTTGGTAGCTGTCAATGAAGCACGAATCATCCCAGGAGCTGATGGGTTCCACATGACAATCTCCGGCATATCTGCCCCGCTCGGCTATAGAAGTGGTCAAAATCATAAATGTCACCATCCTGTGAAGAACATTCAACATTGATGGCTATCGGGCAAATTACACACTTCCATTTTTCTGAGGAATTTCATAGTTACAAATACCAGACTGGTTTACTTTTGTCACACAATCAGATTATACCCACGAATTAGGTCTCCCAAAGGAAAAAATCTATAGAAATGACACTGATACCTAATAAAGAAAAGAGTACAAAATAGAGCAAGCTTTAAACTGCCATTTTTGGCATGATAGAAAGCATTTAACGCTCTTCAACATATCTTGCGAAAATAGCTGTACATAAACGGCGCACATGGAATAGCATTGATTTTAAGTAAAAATTTTCAGTGATTGGTATCACTGTGTTAAAGCTAACGGCATATCATCTAGTCAAAAATCTTATACGCCGTCTCACACGGCTCTAATTAGGGCCATACTTACTTCTAGTCTGCATTAATGATAATACTTTAGTACCTAGTTACGCATAAAGAGTATTATATGCTGACAACAATATCACTTTTAATGGCTTAAGGGATGACTACTGTCACGTTGTAGTGACGGCAGTCCAGCGGTCACGAAAACACAAACAAGACTTGGAAACGAAGCTCTTTATTTGGGCTGACTTGCGCCCGCAAAAGAACTGAATCACTTGGCGGCGGCGTAAGCAACAAACGTGCTCGTCAGTCGTCGAACTGCTAATGTCCGCCGCTCGCGGCATCGATCAATTTAAAGCCGCCAAGGAAACTTCCAGATAGCAGGACAAGATCATCTACCGTAATCTGGAAAAACCTAGATGCAGCCTTTCATGGCTGCGATCAATCGAGATTAGACTGGTCGCTTCTCACGTCACGAACAAAAATAACAGCCCTTTCCTGCAGCCTTGAGCGTGAACGAACACACAATACAATGATACGTGGCATTACCTCCCTTCCAAAGAAGCATCGTCTCGATGCTTTAAAATGAAAATAAACACGGAGAATGAAAACTTCGAGTCCTTTAGCGTTCATAATATGGCTTCAGGCGTACGACATGTACGACTCCGGGCGTGGGCGCCGTCGCTGAGATGCTGTCGTGCCATCGGGGATGACTTCATAGTCGAGGTCACCGATGCGACGGAGAACCCTGTACGGGCCAAAGTAGCGTCGCAGAACTTTTCGCTCAATCCACGGCGGCGAACTGGCGTCCATATCCAAACCCGATCACCTGGCTTGTATGCGTGTCTCGTCGGCGCAGATTGTAGCGTCGGGCGTCGCTGTGCTGCTGGTCTTGAATGCTAAGCCGCGCAAGTCTTCGGACTTCCTCGGCGCGATGAAAGTAGGCGGCGACGTCGACTTTGTCTTCTTCGGAAACGTGCGGGAGCATTGCGTCGAGTGTGGTCGTGAGCTTCCTGCCGTATACCAGCTGGAATGGAGTAAACCTAGTTGTCTCCTGGGCGGCAGTAGTATAGGCGAAGATCACGTAGGGCATAATAGAGTCCCACGTCTTTTGTTCGGCGTCGATGTACATGGAGAGCATGTCTGCGATGGTCTTGTTCAGACGCTCTGTGAGTCCGTTGGTTTGCGGATGATAGGCAGTTGTCCTCCGATGGCTTGTCTGGCAGTACTTTAAAATGGTTTGCGTCAGCTCCGCTGTAAATGCCGTCCCCCTGTCTGTGATGGGCACTTCGGGGGCGCCGTGTCGCAGGAGAATTTGTTCGACAAAAAATTTTGCCTCTGTTGCGGTACCATTAGGCAAATCTTTTGCTTCGGCGTATAGGGTCATGTAGTCGGTGGCCACGATGATCCACTTGTTGCCTGATGATGAAGTCGGAAAGGGGCCGAGGAAGTCCATCCCCATTTGCTGAAAGGGCTTTGTTGGAGGTGGTATGGGGTTCAGGAGACCGGCTGGTCTAATCGGAGGCGTTTTGCGTCGCAGACACTCACGGCACGTTTTCACATAATGGGAAACGTCGGCAGCTAGCCGCGGCCAATAGTACTTCTCCTGGATGCGGTGCAACGTGCGAGCAATCCCGAGATGCCCCGCAGTCGGCTCATCATGACATGCCTGCATAATGTCTTGCCTAAGATTATTGGGCACGACAACATGTACTGTCCAGTTGGACGCGAAGTTCTTCAGGAGGACATTATTGTGAATGACGAAGGACAACAGTTGGCGCTTGAATCCTCGAGGAGGCGATGCAGTCTTGCCTTTCAGGTAATCAACTATGCTTTGCAACTCAGGATCGGAGCGCTGCTGCTGCGCGAAACTGCTGGCGCTTACCGGTCCTATGAAAGCATCGTCGTCTTCTTCTTCGTTTGCTGCGTCGACGGGGGCTCGCGACAAGCAGTCAGTGTCGGAATGCTTTCGGCCAGATTTGTAGACTACAGAGTACAGTTATGTCGAATTCTTGAAGACGCAGGCTCCAACGAGCAAGGCGGCCGGAGGGATCTTTCAAATTGGCTAGCCAGCACAGAGCATGGTGATCGCTCACAACCTTGAATGGTCGTCCGTACAGGTAGGGGCGAAATTTCGACGTGGCCCAAATAATGGCGAGACGTTCTTTCTCGGTCGTCGAATAGTTAGCTCCGGCTTTCGACAGTGAACGGCTAGCGTACGAGATAACTTTTTCCTCTCCACCATTTTTCTGAACGAGCACCGCTCCTAAGCCCACACTGCTTGCATCGGTATGGATTTTATTTTATTTATTTATCAAGTACTGCCAACTGCCTCTTGGCAGTCAAATCAGGAGTGGATACATTGTTCTTGAACAATTGCTAAGGTGAGTTTAACAGCGGCAAAGAAAGAAAACATGCTATTGACATGTGCACAATCAAAAAACACACAAAAAAAGAAAGAAGGAATACACTTTGAAAGGCGGAAGGCAAAGCAAGAAGCGTTGTAAAGAAATACTTGCAGCATCATAGATGAGATGACACGGCTGTAACAAAAGATTCAACTGAGGGCATGTCAGCTACTTCATAGGGTAAGGCGTTCCACTCAGCTGTGGTTCGAGGAAAGAATGATGAACGGTAGGCGTTAGTTTTAACCTGCGGCATTACAATTGTTTTGCTGTGCTTGCCTCTCGTTTTCCTGGATTCGTTGAAGTGCATGTAATTATGAAAATTTATTTTGACATGGTGGTTGACAATACTGTACATCATTTGTAGGCGGTGTAGTTTGCGGCGCATTTCTAGCGACGGGAGCCCAGCTCGTGTTCTCAGGTCTGAAACAGAGATACTTCTATGGTAAGCGTTAAAAATGAATCGAAGTGCTTTCTTTTGTACCCCTTCAATGTGATTGATGTTTTTCTTAGTATGAGGGTCCCAAACAGTGTCAGCGTAATCAAGAATTGGCCTAACGAGTGTCGTGAATGCTGCAAGTTTTGTTGCACTAGTGCAGTGCCTCATGCGGTGCTTTAATAACCACAGCTTTTTTAGTGACGCCGACACAACATATTCAACATGTGCGTTCCACGTTAATTTGGAGTCAATTATAACACCAAGATATTTGAAGTTGTCAACCCGCTTGACATCAGCATTGTTAATTTTGTAAGTATATATTAACGGTTTTTTCTTTCTTGTGACCATCATGTGGGCACATTTAGAGACATTTAGGTTCATACGCCAGGATTGACACCAACTGGTAATTGCAGAGAGGTAATCACGTAGCACAATTTGATCTTGCACAGATTCGATGACCTGGTACACGATGCAGTCATCGGCAAAGAACCGGCATTGTACAGAGGAATCCAAAGACAGGTCATTTAAATAGATCAGAAAAAGAAGAGGTCCAATTACAGAACCTTGTGGTACACCGGATAATACAGGGGCAGATGAAGAAAGTGAGTTTTCAATGCAGACATACTGTTGTCGATTGGATAAGTAACAATCAAGCCAATTCAAAATTTGTTCATTTTGCAATACACTTTTTAGCTTAAGTAATAACCTTTTGTGACAGACTCGGTCAAACGCCTTTTCGAAGTCGAGGAACAGTATATCAATTTGCCCACCCTGATCCAAAGCTACCATGAGATTATTAGTAGTGTGTAGTAGTTGCGTAACCGTGGATAGGCCACGTCGAAAACCGTGCTGTCCCTCAGAAAAGAAATTATTATTTTCCAGAAAACTGCTTATATGCTTAAAAATAAAGTGCTCCATTACCTTGCTAGCGGTGCACAGGAGCGAAACAGGCCTGTAATTGTTGACACTAGCCTTATCTCCAGATTTGTGAATAGGGATGACCTTAGCCAGTTTCCAATCATCGGGAATGGTAGCTTGATTCAAACTCTCGTTGAATATTATGAGCAGGTATTTCTAGCACCATTCTGCGTACCTAAATAGAAAGTTGTTGGATATTTCGTCTGGTCCGGCAGATTTTTTTGTGTCTAAGTTTAACAGTGACGAAAAAATGCCTTGTTCCGTAATAAAGAGGTTCGGCAGCTCATATTTTGGGCATACATATTCAGGACTAAGATTGTCAGCTTGTAAAAATACGGAAGCAAAATACGCGTTGAAAGCCTCGGCAATACACTGAGTATCAGTGGTCTCGGTACCGTTCAGTCTGACTTTGGTCACCGGAGCTTTTTTGTTTGTTAAATGCATCCAAAACTTTCTTGGCGCGTTTGTAAGAAAATGGTGCATCTTAACGTTAAAAAAGTGGTATTTAGATAATTTAATTTTATTTTTAAGTTCAGTGCGCAATGACTGTAGCCTTGAGCGAGTGGTGCAAGAATTGAGGCGTGAACAGCGTTTTAGTTGACGCTTTAGGTGCAGTATGTCCCGAGTAATCCATGGACGGTGGCGAGGTGCTTTCTTACACTTCATGGGAACGAAATTCTTAGTGCATTCATGTACTGAATGTTTAAAATGCTTCCATAAATCGTTGACGCTAAAGTTTCCCAGCTTGTGTTCTTCAAGAAAGGAGTCAAAATCCTGTTCTAAGTAGTCAATCATTCGGATTTCGGTTTCGGCGTTTTCATCAAAGTGCTCGGGCACAGGAGGGGACTGTAAGCGGCGCTTTAGCTCTTTGAAAGCATCCTCTTGCGGCATTTCCCATTTAAAAGGCACGTCCGCCTTGGTAAGTTGGATCAAAGGCTCAGCGATGCGCGAAAAGTTCTTGACGAATCGCCGGTAATATGCGCACAATCCAAGAAATCTCCGTGTAGCTTTCTTGTCATTAGTCTGTGGAAACTCTGCGATCGCAGCCGTCTTCTGAGGGTCTGGGCGAACTCCATCCTTGCTTACGACGTGACCAAGGAAAAGCAGCTCCTCGTAGGCGAAGTGGCACTTCTCTGGTTTCAGTGTTAGGCCTGAAGACTTGATTGTTTCCAGCACTGTCCGAAGCCTTGTGAGGTGGTCTTCAAAGCTTGTGGAGAAGACAACAGCATCATCTAAGTAGACTAGAGAAATTTGCTACTTCAAGCCTGGGAGCACCGTATCCATTACTCGCTGGAGCGTCGCTGGGGCAGAGCAGAGGCCGAATGGCATCACCTTGAACTCGAAGAGTCTGTCTGGTGTGATGAACGCAGTCTTTTCGCGATATCTTTCGTCGACTTCAATTTGCCAGTAGCCGCTCCTTAGGTCCATCGATGAGAAGTACTTAGCTTTGCACAGCCGGTTCAATGTATCGTCCATGCGGGGGAGGGTGTACACATCCTTCTTCGTAATGCTGTTCAGGCGGCGGTAATCGACGCAAAAGGGAAGGGTGCCGTCTTTCTTTTTCCCTAGGACGACTGGTGCTGCCCAGGGGCTCCTCGACGGCTGGATGACGTCGTCGCGAAGCATTTCCTCAACTTGCTTGCGGATAGCTTGGCGTTCTAGCGGCGATACGCGGTAGGGGCTCTGTCACAGTGGTCGGCCGTGTTCGTCTGTGACAATGCGGTGCTTGGCAAGCCGGGTTCGTCGCACATTCGATGCTGATGAGAAGCAATCGCTGTACATTTGAAGAAGACTGCGTATTTGGTCTTGTCTGCTCCGTGGTAATGCTGGGTTGATATCCAACGTTGGTTGATGGCGTTGGTCAGATGGTTCTACAGGTTGGTCGGGCAGGGAAAATATGTCTCTGATGTCTGCCAGCTCGTCGAGGAAAGCGATCGTTCTACCTTTGTTTAGATGCCGGTATTCTTCGGTGAAGTTGGTTAGCAACTCCTGGGCTTGGCCATTTCGGATTTGGGCGACTCCCCTTGCGACGGCCAGTCCTCGATCCAGGAGTGGCTGGGTGTTCCCCTCGATGACGCCTTCGGCAGTTTCGATGTCTCCAGTACCTATGCAGGCGAGGACACTCGATCGGGGCAGCACGCTCAATGCTTCGTCGAGGACGTTTAAGGCAACGTGATGAGTTGCGCTCGTCGCAGCAGGTATGGCGTTCTCCGTGGAAAGCTTGATCGACTTAGATCGAAGGTCGATGATCGTCCGATGTTCATTCAGGAAGTCCATTCACAAAATCACGTCTCGCGGGCATTGCTGTAGGACCAGGAAGGTTGTAGCATAGGTTCTCCCATTTACAGTAACTCTCGCGGTGCAGCGTCCTGTAGGCGTAATCAGGTTACCACCTGCGGTGCGGATCAGCGGACCATACAGAGTTGTCACTTTCTTCAGTCGAACAGCGAATGGCCCGCTCATGACAGAGTAGTCACCTCCCGTGTCGATCAAGGAAGTAACCGCGTGACCGTCGACCGTAACTTCAAGGTCACTTGTTCGCGTTTTTTATTGCACGTTGTCTATGGTGTCCGATCTCGGCTTCGTCGGGTATTGAGGTTGCTGTGGGCGTACTCCGACGTTACTTCTATGGGAAGCGGTAAAGGCGTCAAGTCTGGCCGCGTCGTCGTCGCCGTTGGTGTTGTCGTCGAAGTTGTCGTCGTAGGTGTCGTCGGAGTTGTCGTCGGTGGAGGATCTTTGTCCTTGCGCTTAGAAGCATACTCACCTCCAGAGGCTGCTTTATTCAGTTTAACCTTTGGGGGATGGGGGAGCGTCCACGCACGGCGTAACCTCGCTTAGGAGATACAAAGCGTAGTGACGATGGCGACGGGGAACGTGATAGGCGGCTCGGCGATGGGCATTCTTCCCGACGCAAAAACTCTTCGATTTCGGATGGTCGCTGGCCGGGTCGGGGTCGTGGAGCGTCGTAAGAGAACCCTCGGATGCCCACTCTTCTGTATGGGTAGTGCCGGAGGACGTGACCGGCTTCGCCGCAGTGGAAGCATAGTGGGCGGCGCTGGTCGAGAGTTCTCCACTCGTCGCATTTCCTTGGCTGTGTGCGACGTTTGTAGGACGGGCGGGTTGGGGCGAGAGGGCGGTGGTCCAACGCAGCTGCCTGAGGGCTATTATTGCTTGGGTCCCGTCGTCGAGGTGCACGACGGCGCACAGCTGCGGCGTAAGTCATGGCTAGGGGCTGCAGAGGCTGAGTGGATGTCGGCGTCACAGCCAAGGCCTGTTGAACCTCGTCCTGGACGACGTCAGTGAGCAATGAAAGCTGCGGCTGCGTTCCCGTTGGCAGCAATCGTCGGAGCTCTTCTCGCACAACCTGACGGATAACCTCCCGCAAGTTATCTTTGTTAACGGTGTCCAGGCATCTTGATGAGAAAACGCGCTGCTGGCGGTCATATGGCAGGCTCTGGCATCAAGTGTTTTTTCCATGGTGGATGCCTCTTTGACGAATTCCGCAACGGTTTTCGGTGGGTTCCGTACGAGGCCCGCAAAGAGTTGCTCTTTAACTTCTCGGATAAGCAGCTTGACCTTTTCTTCTTCCTTCATGCTCGAGTCGGCACGCCGGAAGAGACGCTTCATCTCCTCAGTGTACACTGCAACGGTCTCGTTTGGGCGTTGTATGCGAGACTGTAGCAGCTGCTGGGCTTTCTCCTTTCTCACGACGTTCGCGAAAGTCTTGAGAAGCTGCTCCTTGAAGGTTTCCCAGTTCGTGAGGCTAGCTTCCTCATTC
This sequence comes from Amblyomma mixtum, assembly GCF_055824585.1. Taxonomy (NCBI): domain Eukaryota; kingdom Metazoa; phylum Arthropoda; class Arachnida; order Ixodida; family Ixodidae; genus Amblyomma; species Amblyomma mixtum. The sequence goes on along the minus strand of NC_143021.1, from coordinate 25,662,840 downwards.
TCAAACCAGATTCTTGCTGGTCCCTCCAAGGCGAAGAAAACGTACCTAATTTTCATGGCGTCGTCCCAGTTGTTAAAGAGAACCACACGGTCGAACTGTTCCAGCCATTCTTCGGGGTCAGCACCAGGCGAAGCGTGAAAGGTTGGTGGCACCCGGGGCTGCTGAAGAACGATTGGAGCCGTCGTCTGGGGCAAGCTCATGGTGGACATTGCTACTGGCTTTCGCTTCCGGGTAGGGTCCGGCAGAATCACGAACTCAGGTGCATCGCCTTGCAGACGTCGGCTTGGGCGGTGGACAGGACTCAGGTCCTGCGGTAAATAACTCAGAGGGCTGGCGTCACGACTTGTACGGGGTGTCCGGAACATGGGACGCTACCCAGCACCTCCCCCAGATGTCACGTTGTAGTGACGGTAGTCCAGCGGTCACGAAAACACCAACAAGACTTGAAAACGAAGCTCTTTATTTGGGCTGACTTGCGCCCGCAAAAGAACGGAATAACTTGGCGGCGGCGTAGAAAAGAAGTTTATTTTTTTCTAATGTCAACAAAAATACAAAGCAAAACTGCTGAACTCATTGCTCTGGGGCGCGATTACGAGTTTTCGTCTCAATTTTGAGACTCTGACGTCAAAATGACGACACCGCAAGATGCGAACGCGAAGACAACCAATCAGCGGTGGCCAGTGAAGTCCCTAGCTAGGGGCTTTAGCGGCTAGTAGCAGGGATCCACCCAGGAAGCATTTATTTGCGCAATAGGGGACCGTATGCAAACGTTTTGCTGTAAACAAGCCGTTAACAAAATGAACAATGTTTTATTTTCCCAACAAACTATGTTTCAAACCTAACAACATTAAGCAAAACAAGAAGCGTCCTCAGTTCTGCAATTAAGTTTGCTCTTCAGTCACTTTTGCTGCCGCGAGGGTGCACTGACGCTGGAAAAGCGTCGGCTAGGTGGCGTGAGCTGCCGCCTGATTCAAAGGATTCAGCTACATTCAGCCTTATCCCTCCACCCACATATTCACCCATCGTAAACATGGCAGCCAGAAAAAAAATCAGCTGATTCGACGGCTGTCCTCTTTTTTTACACATTACGCAGAATCAAAGTACTGCGCAAACGTCTGAAGTGCGCGGAAAAATCTGTTTAAAGGCAGTGATTGCTACGAGCCTGCCGAGATCAATTTGCAAGGAGCGCTTGGCTCGAAAACCGGCGAAGGCAGCTTTAAGGCAAGTTCACACTGGCAAGTTGCAATCGTCGCGCTAGTATTCTAGGCGACCGATTTCGGTCAATTAGTTACGGTTTGCGAAGCACATGTAAAGCGGAGAGGGAGCGTAATAAATCGATTTAAGCCTGTCGCGCGACCTCCGCGACTCGCCAGTGTGAACTCACCTTGCTGCTATCGATGGCAAATGTGCTCCAAGGGCGATGCGTGATTCTATTTATTTTTGTTCAGAAAATACCCGGCTACCATGAATAATCACACTGCACCAACTGCCGACATACGGAAGCAGACCGGTGCAGCTGATGGAAGCTTGCAATCTCACTGCGGGAATTAAGAGCCGGCACGCCCGGTCACTGCGGCAACAATCACTCTTCCGCCTCGTAACCAACTCATGCCGCCCGCTTCGGGTTAAGCACTTGTTATTCGTGTTGGTGGTGCCGTTCCGTTCGGATGATGCTCGGATGACGCCGCCGGGGATACTGCGGTGGCGAAAGTTTATGCGAAGGAAGTCCACCTTCGCCGCCGCCTTGTCTTGAGGGGTCTCGCCGGAAAGCGCGCACCTTCTTTGACAGTGGTCTCCGCAACTCACCGCAAACAATTGCACAGTCGGTTGGGCTACGCCGACGTTTACTTCATTTCCTACGGTGTCTTGAAACCCACCGGCGGCGAAGGCGCGCACAGGCACTTGCCGCTCCACTGACCGCGCACTCACCCGCACACCTCCAAGTTCAACGGCGAGTTGTCGCACAGCCATTATGCTCCTTCCTATGTCAAAACGTCGAAACAACTCGTCCGGCACGTCAAAACCGTCTTCATGCACCCTCTTACACCGCTGCTCGCGCGGCTACAGTGTACTAGCGCGGCCACCGGCCATGTAAACAACCGCCATTTTCTGTCTCGAGCGGTTTGAGATCGCCCGTTCTAGTCACAAAAAATCGTCTCAATCGGCTCGCATAATTAGGCAAGCAACGTCACCACTTCAGGCGCACTTCTGACGTCGGCCGGTGACGCAAAAAACCAATATGGCCGCTGGTCACGACCGACCAATAGGAACGGGGCAAATGAGACACTTTTTGAGACACTTTCCGATTGAGACGATTTTGAGCAACTCGTAATCGCGCCCCTGATCAGCCAAGCACATGGGCTGTGACGCAACACTGAGCACGTCAGTAACGCAGAAAGACGTTAGCAACAAACGTGCTCGTCAGTCGTCGAACTACGAATGTCCGCCGCTCGCGGCATCGCTCAATTTAAAGCCGGCAAGGAAACTTCCAGATATCAGGACAAGATCATCTACAGTAATCTGGAAAAACCTAGATGCAGCCTTTCATGGCTGCGATCAATCGAGATTAGACTGGTCGCTTCGCGCGTCACGAACAAAAATGATAACAGCCCTTTCCTGCAGCCTTGAGCGTGAACGAACAAACACTATGATCCGTAACTACAGCGCAAACGACAGGACAGAGATGAAGAAGGGACACCACACAGCGCTGACTCACAACTAAAGATTTATTGGATGCCAGCAGGTATAAATACCGCCCTGGCGGCCAGAAAGAATGCAGTCCACATTTACATGCGTGACTGACATACTAGTATACCAGTCACGTGCTTGCTACGAAGCAAATCACATGCGCGAGAATACAATATAATCAGTGAGCAAGCACTTATCAATATTCGCAATCAAGGTATCGTCTTTCTTTTTCTGACAACGCGACAGATGAAGCACTGATGCATTCTTCCGACAGCCTAGCTATTAAGTGAGCTTCAATGATCTCCCTTGCTAACGAGTCACGGTTCTTTTCTAACACTGCACTTTCCTGATAGTTTGGCGCAGACAAAGGTATCATCGTCATCTTCATTGCCTTTGCAGTGCCTGCAATGTTTCGCCACGTGGCCAGAGATAGCGACACGGGAGACATTATACTCATGCTCTTTGAGTCTTTCATTTAAACATCGGCCGGTTTGGCCGATGTATCGCTTACCACAAGACAGTGGCAGCGAATATACCACCCCTTCCTGGCAAGGCACAAACTGTTTTTACATATACCACCCCTCCTGTGCCTTGCCAGGAAGGGGTGGTATATTCGCTGCCACTGTCTTGTGGTAAGCGATACATCGGCCAAACCGGCCGATGTTTAAACGAAAGACTCAACGAGCATGAATATAATGTCTCCCGTGTCGCTATCTCTGGCCACGTGGCGAAACATTGAAGGCAATGAAGATGATGATACCTACTCTGTGCTCCAAACTATCAGGAAAGTGCAGTGTTAGAAAAGAACCGTGACTCGTTAGCAAGAGAGATCATTGAAGCTCACATAATAGCTAGGCTCTCGGAAGAATGCATCAGTGTCAGAAAAAGAAAGACGATACCTTGATTGCGAATACTGACAAGTGCTTGCTCACTGATTATATTGTATTCTCGAGCATGTGATTTGCTTGGTGGCACGTGACTGGTATACTAGTATGTCAGTCACGCATGTAAATGTGGACTGCATTCTTTCTGGCCGCCAGGGAGGTATTTATAGCTGCTGGCATCCAATAAAACTTTAGTTGTGAGTCAGCGCTGTGTGGTGTCCCTTATTCATCTCTGTCCTGTAGTTTGCGCTGTAGTTATGGATCATCGAAAACCCCAACTCGCCCAACAAATGCTTTTGTCGAACAAACACTACAATGATACGTGGCAATACTTAGAATCAATTGCTGACGCGCAACTGCTCAAACTGCTGTAGAGGCTATTCAGTAACTAACTGAGCTAAAATACAAGCTGTACAAAAATACAGTCTTCAACCCAATAGTCACAGGAGATTGCGCCACAACACAGGTTGCGACCAGATTTTGATAGAACAGGTAAAACGAGAAAATTATTTACACGTCACTCTGTGAAGAACTTTCATGCACCAAGCATGTTGGTAAAGTGAAAGCTGACTATACCATTTGTAATTTCCGGAATTCCATTGCTGACTGATTAAAACAGTTCCTTTAAAATTATCTTATTTACTACAGGCTACAATGTAAAATTATACTACCAAAGTATATGCACCAAACCATAACTTTGGGAAGACAATAATAAAAATTTATGCATAAATAAAAAAGCACTGTGCATATTTGACAACTACAAAGGTGATACACGTAACCTACGAGGCCTAAATGCACAAAATGAGATATGCCAAACGCGAACCAGGTTTTTCGGTACAAACTGCTGCAGTAGATCTAAGAAAGCAGACTGCGTGTACTTAAGCAAAAAGCCCCGCCGCGGTGGCTCAGTGGTTACGGCACTCGGCTGCTGACCTGAAAGACGGGGGTTCTATCCCGGCCGCGGCAACCGAATTTCGATGGAGGCAAAATTCTAGAGGCCCATGTACTGTACGATGTCAGTGCACGTTAAAGAACCCCAGGTGGTCGATATTTCCGGAGCCCTTCACTACGGCGTCCCTTATAGCCTGAGTTGCTTTGGGACGTTAAACCCCAATAAACCAAACTTATGCAAAAATACTTTAGCACATAGCTAAGCCGCAATCTGATGAGGCGGGTACCAAATTATTTCTGCCAAGTTTTAATTTATCTGCCTACTAAACCATGAAACAGATCTTGCGAATGAAGAAACTTTTGGTGAATGCTGTGTTACTTATATATTTAAGAATTGTAGTATCAAATGTTTTACCACTAAAACTGATTGTTTACAACGTTTTTGCATGGCCGGCATAGCTTGCGCTTGCCACTGTATAACTGCGGCTTTGTCTAGCATGGGTTTTGCACTGCAGGTGTATTGGTTTAAATTTACGGTTAGGCATATTGATGGCGCACTTCTTGCAATTTTCGCATTTCATGTTTGTTGCCAATCTATTCTTCTTGATATTTGTACAGCTGCAACGGAATAAGAATGGCACAAGTTAATCATGACCGGAGCGAAAAAATCGCGACACGCGGCGCTATTGTTGCCGAGTACACCGATAGCGATTGTGTCAGAAACATTGCATTTCCTAAAGCGGGGATGGCCGGCTGAAAGCAGCCCACCTAGACATTCGCCCATCAAAAATGCAACGTCGCAAACGAACGCCTGTAGATGGATGTCTTATCAGCCAAACCATGTGCTAAGGCGACTAAGCACATGAGATGGTTTTATTTATTTATATTTTTTTGCGCTGGCGTGGCGAGCAACGTTATCTTAATCACCGTTTTCCTTTAAAAATGTGCTGGGGAAGCACTGTGAAGAGTGGGGACGCACTGGCAAAAGTAATGTGTGGCAGCGCCTGCTTTCGGATGGGCTGCTGTCTGTCGGCCACCCCCCCTATGGAAAGTGGAATGTGCCAGGCACTCTCGCTATCTCGCATACAGCTACGATAGCGCCGCGTCTCGGAACTTTTCTGCTCCGGTCATGTGTGACTTGTGCTAATCTTTTTCCGTTGCAGCTGTACTGCAGTCCGAGAACGTTAGGCAACCTCAGGGTTTTTATTTCTTAGCCTTGGTGTTCTCTAATACACTATCAAAGCCACAAATAAACAAAGAACAACAAGCTATCAGGCAGCACAAACTGTCGGCCCAATATTGGGAGAGAGCTGACTATTCTCGCCCTATATATAGGACCAATACTGACTTCTTTGACGCCATATTGGCATAACCATTCTGTATCATATCCAACAATGGCCCTACTCATCCGCTATTTTCCCCATATTGGCTATGCTCTGTTACATCATCTCAAATATTGGCCCTAAATGCGCGCGGTTGTCTCTATATTGGCAATGCCGCTTCATTACACCTTTAATGATGGCCGTACTTGTCAACTGTAGCCCCAATAATAGCAATGCCACTTCACTAGACCTTCAACGATGGCCCTACTTGTCTGCTCTTACCCCCATATTGGCAGTGCCACCTCTTTGCACCTACAATGATGGCGCTACTTATGCGATTAGTTAATATTCATTCCCCAAGGCAACAATTTTAGGAAAGCGGCGTCTTTTGTCATTATGGTATGTGGTGTAGAGGGCAAAGAAACTTTGTTGCTTTCAATTTTCATCCGACATGGGTGAGGAAAAAACACCGAAACGATCTTTTGCGTGTGCCTGGAAGATGCGCATCGCTGTGCTTCGTTTTTTCTTCTTCTTCATGCAAGCTCAGTGCTTCCCTATAACTATAAATGATACGGTGTGATCGAAGTGGGTATATAGTTTTACCACAAACAAGCGCAGACAACCAATTTTCTTACTTGATGCTCATTTGATGCGTGCAAGGGCGAGTGACGCTGCCTACTGCACTGAGAGCAGTCTAGGAGTGGGAAAAGGATGTGTTACATAAACAAAAATAAAAATTATTGATCCCCGTTCTCAAGAAGCGAAGCTGTTTTTCAAGCTTTCCCGAAATAAGGAGATTAAGAACATTAGCACTGCTGTAGCTATAAGAGAATTAGGTGGGCGACGACGAAGACGCGTTAACACGGACTCCTTGTATATGAATACCACATTCAATAGGTTGGGGCAACCAAAAAGAAATACAAATAATAAGCCCCTGCCTTCACCACGTACGTACAACAGGCTTAACCCAATTGGAAAATAAAAGAATAGGCCCGTAGGCAAATTGTACCTTCGCCACCCGAGGGTGGAAAAATAAAATAAAACGGAAAAATGCTACTGTAGCGACCCACAACCGGGGGAGCGGGCCCGGGGAGACTTCCCTGACCTCCCCTGGGAAGTAGCGGAAGGGATGGGCAAATGGATGGGAAATTCGAAATTGGTTTGGGTTGTGGGAATTGGGTGGGATTGGGGACAGCAGGGATTTTGACCAGATTTGGTTTGATTTGATCCTGAGTTCCTTTTCAGGCCTCCTTGAAGGGCGAGCACTCAGTCCACCAATAGTGGGCCCTCGGCGTCGAGCGTACTCCCACACCACAGAGAACGTTTTGTGGGCAATCTCCGACCGCCTGAGACAGAGAAAACCTACAGGGGCTCGACTAGGATCCCCTCCCCCAAGCCAGGTTCCGCCACACCGACCGTCCAACAGTACTAAGATGACGGATTTTTCACACCACTCGTTCGGTGCTTCGGCTCTTACTCCACTGGTACTCGCACACGCAACAGTTATCCTTTCAAGGTTTTCGCGGCGTTCGTGCCCACAGACGATCGCCCCTGGCATAGTATGTGAAACTGCAATCCATTCTCCCACGCTTTCATGGTTGAAGTCTCAATTGATGTCCGCAGTTATCATCACATGCTACCCCAAGGTAGCATGTTGTCTCTCTGCGATTTCGCCGGGTCTACTAACCGTTACTCAGACAACCGCCGGGCTTTCCCGCTTTTCGGAGCTTACTGGCCTCCTGAGCGTGTTACTTACTCCATCACTTTCATGTTTTCGGGCCAAAGGCGGCTTCCCTTGTACTTTTTGTTTTGTGCTTTTTTGCATTGTGTTTATTGTGCCCCTCCTGCCAGGACCCTTCACTGAGCCTGCAGTATGTCCTAAATAAATAAATAATAAATAAACAAAGCTTGGTTCGCCCAGCCGCATGCCCCCGCGAGGCACCGAGCTCTTCGTGATCGGAAACCAATGCGTCCGCGGCTAGGTGGTACGCCCTCGTACCGAGAGGGAACCGTGTGACTTTCGATTTTGCGAATTTTGGAACGACCGCGTCTACCCGGGCGATCTCGTCGCTCGGCAAAACGACTAAGTCAGAACCGCGTCTACCGAGGCGCGAACACCAACGGCAAAACGACTAAGTCCCGACCGCGTCTACCGGGGCGGCCACGCCAAAAGCAAACAAGTCGTTCTGGTCACCAGTTCTGCTTTTGAGCCGGATTCCACGTGCCCAGTCCGTCTCCCTTCTCGGACCTGCCCTCCCACTTATGCAACGGGCATCGTGGGCGCGACACGCTCACAATGTCGCGGAAAGTCTGCTGAACCTTTCCTGGGGATTCGCAACCCCAAGAGTGGGTTCCGGCGGCTCCACTCACCGCTGTGCGTTGCACGAAAACAAAACCTAGCAGCCGAAACCGCACCGGTCCGTATTTGGTGGCGAGGGGGGGGGGGGGGGGGGGGGGGGGGGGCACGGGCAGGTTGTACAGTCTGATTTCCCCCCGGCATGAATACCACAGTAGCACATCGTATTTCCTAGTGTATCACGCGGAGGGGACACGACATGCTTGCGTGCACCACATCAAGTCAAGCGAGAATAGTGGCCTCTTGTCCAGGGCACGCTGCGGGAACGCAGCCGCTCACTTCTTGAGAGTGTTCTGCATGCTTTGTTATCCGTCTGAGGGGGTACTGTGTAGGCGCCTAGGGAGAAGGAGGCATGCCGGGAAAGCCAGGGCGCCTGGATGCGCAGGGGAAGGGGGGGGGGGGGGCGCACACATCTAGGCGCCCTACCAAAACCTGTTTCGGCTCACAACAGCATACTTTCACCTTGAAATGTGTTCGGAAACTAATATGGTTCTTGCGGCTTTGACTCTCGCCGACCTTTTTTTTCTCCCGCAGGAAAAGCGACGAAGCACTGGGACGACTTCTGAATGCCAACTGTCACAGCGAAATGTCTAGCGCAGAGGAGTGTACAGAATGGTGACAACTTCATTTTTCAGCTTCGACAAAATAGATTTGCCAAACGTTGACTACCTCTTCAATCAGCGTGGTGGAATGTTGTGTGGTCCGATTCATATTGCGTTCACTACGACATCGGTCGTCTATTGCTTGTACAAGATTAGTATTAGAAGCGCTTATTCTTCCACAGCAGCGGGCCTCTCAGGACACATGTAATATTTCCGTGCCGTACCCCTTTGTCTTGGTCACTTGCAGGCATGCAAGAAAATGCGGAATTCCTGGTCCCAGCGAATTTTACCCCACGTCTGTGAATTAATCACCCATAGACTATCAGAACAGTGCTTTCGTGTGGTTTTCAATAAGAGTTCCGTCTCCCATGTTGCATGCATGCGAAGCGACATCAATAATCTGCTTGCTTAAAAAAAAAGTGTACTCAGTCTCCTGTTTTCATCACCGCATTTTGCAAAACTGTGCAAGCCATCTTTGGAAGGCATATTTTATTCCATGCAGAAAAAAAAATTGCTCAAAGCTGTTCAATGGGGAGATGCTCCCACCTGTGCCATACTTTGCTGGAAAAAAAGGCAAACAACCAGCTCGCAATATAGACACGTAATTTTGATAGTAAATATAAAAATATATTCTTTTGTATTAAACACTATATTAACCTTGTTTGTAACTTCTAATATGGTTGTATTTCAGGGTGCGACACGGCAAATTAGGGTTATAAATTAGCCGTACAGTGGAAGAGGAATTTGGTAAATTCGATTCCACATTTTGCAATGTGGGGATTTATATTGAGCCTCATTTAGAAATTATTCTTTAAAAATCTGTTGCTAGCACCATCTCGCACACTGTGCGCCATAAAATTGAATGTGTTATTTTAGTTCTTGTCTTTTTTGTGCGATGGTTGCGCTTGCACTGATGATCGCATCATGCATCTCTTTGCAGCTTCGATGTACAGTGAGGTCATCGCGCCAGAGCTCGGCGAAAAATTTCGTTCCGGACAGTGCAAAAGTTATCTTACAAGAGGAATGCAACGATTAGTGCCGGTAAGACTCATCGGTTCAGCGGCTCCGGCCAGAGTGCATCTCACGATGTAGTGGCACCGTAGATGGAATAAATTTTATTCCTTGAATCCTTTCTTCCTTTCTTTCTTCCTTTCTTTTTTTATTCCTTTCATCCTTTCTTTCCTTCTTTGCTTCTTTCCTTCTTTCTGTCTTTCTTTCTTCCTTTCTTCCCTTCTTCCTTCAATTCTTTTATGCATGTCCGCTGGCTGCTTATTTATAAAATGTTACATATACAAGCTCTAGCTGGTAGAAAACAAGCACAATAAGTCTGCATTATTCTTCGTACAAAAGTCAGCGCAAAACACGACACTCACAAGAAAGGTGGACAGGACAACGCGCTACTGACAACTGATCCTTTATTGGAAAGAAACACGTAATATATAGGCACACCGTCACACCACTTATCAGCTGCAGCAAACGTCAGAATGATGTAAAGGGTCAAAAAAGCGATAAAAGACACAAAGACTGAAAACACGACATAGCTAAAAACGATAAAAAGCGGCGAAAGAACATTAAAAGCATGACACGTGGTGTATAAGGCCAAAGACACATGACTGAATGGAATCCAACAGGGTGATAAAAAAACGATATTGTATAAAAAACGTAACAAATGCAGTAAAAGAAAATACGTGAAACAAGAAAAACCTGATAAAAAAGCCTGTGCGCTGAACACTTGATATTACATTGGGGGGGAAAAAACACCTGTACACATGCTCTTACTAAGCGCACAGGCTTCAGCGCACAGGTGTTCAGCGCACAGGCTTTTTTATCAGGTTTTTCTTGTTTCACGTGTTTTCTTTTACTGCATTTGTTACGTTTTTTATACAACATCGTTTTGTTATCACCCTGTTGGATTCCATTCAGTCATGTTTCTTTGGCCTTATACACCACGTGTCATGCTTTTAATGTTCTTTCGCCGCTTTTTATCGTTTTTAGCTATGTCGTATTTTCAGTCTTTGTGTCTTTTATCGCTTTTATGACCCTTTACATCATTCTGACGTTTGCTGCAGCTGATAGGTGGTGTGACGGTGTGCCTATATATTACGTGTTTCTTTCCAATAAAGGATCAGTTGTCAGTAGCGCGTTGCCCTGTCCACCTTTCTTGTGAGTGTCGTGTTTTGCGCTAACTTTTGTACGAAGAATAATGCACCAACTAGCCCAGCAACAAGTGTTACTTAAGTCTGCATTGTTGTTGGCCAATCTACATGTATCAAAAGGTTGCTTGCAGTCGTGGATGAAAGCTTGGCTCTTGTGGAGAAAAACAAATTACAGAATACATAGCAAGAGGTCGGGACCACCCGCCATCACATGCACTTTCCAATTCGCCTTGCAATTGATAGCCCACCTCTAAATGATATTCGCAGTACATCACTGAATTAGTTTATAATAGTCAGGTCCTCTCCGACGGTGAAGAGAAGGCAACGTGTCTTATTGACTACTTTCAATCTGTATATTTACCGACACACGACTTAAACAGTGTACCGCCTGTGAGCAATGTCCCTCCAATGCAGTCAGTAGAAATTAGTGTATGTGGTATTCAGAGGCTGTTAGCAAATGTTGACGAAGGTAAAGCTATTGGTCCTGATGATATTTCGCCACGTATTCTTAAAAGGTGGTCGGTATCGATTTCACGTTATCTCTATTTGATTTACAACAAATATTTGGCAACAGGCAATTTACCGGATGACTGGAAAATTTCTCACGTGGTTCCTGTTCACAAGGGTGGTCCAAAAAAAGAAGTTGGTAATTATAGACCCATATCACTAACATCAATAGCATGTAAGATTCTTGAACATATCCTATATACAGAGGTAATAAGACACATAGCTCAAAACAAATTGTTAATTAAAGAACAGCATGGGTTTCGCAAGGGGTTGTCTTGCACGACCCAGTTGGTTGAGTTTTATCACGACTTAGCATCAGGCGTTGACAGGATAAATTGGGTTTGCTTTTTTAGATTTTCACAAGGCTTTTGATAGTGTCACACTCACTCTTTGTTAACAAGCTTCATTTATTAAATATTCACTCTTCTGTACTTAAATGAATTCAACAATATTTGTTTCAGCGGCGACAATGTGTTGCTTTTAATGGGAAGCGTTCAGGCTACGTAAATGTTACATCGGGCGTTCCGCAATGCTCGGTTTTGGGACAACTCTTGTTCTTGGTTTATGTAAACGACATTTCTGATGGAATTTCATCTCACGTGCGGTTATTTTCCGATGACTGCGTGGCGTACAGAAAAATTGTTACTGACAACGATATTTAATGCTTATAAACAGACCTAACAAGAGTTGAATCATGGTGTTCCAATTGGAAAATGAATTTAAATGTCAAAAAGTGCATTCATCTTTGTTTTATTAGAAAGAAAAACCGAACTGATTTTCGATACATGATTAACAACGAACTAATACGTAAAGAGGCAGCAAATATGTATTTAGGCATAACGCTGGCATCTGATTGTTCCTGGAATGCGGACATTGATGACTTGGTGCGCAGGGCAAGTAGAGCCCTGAATTTTATTCAACGCAATGTGCGATGTTTGCATGTCAATTTAAAAAACACTGCTTATCTGATTTGCGTCAGACCTATTTTGGAGTATGGCTGTGCGGTTTGGGACCCTTCGAACAAGACGCTCACTGAACTCACTGAGCACTGGGAACTACTTGCCTCTCGCCGAAGAAAACTAAGACCCAAACTCTTATACACAATACTTCATAATAAAAGCGGTATTAATAGAGAAACCTATCTGAAAGAGCCTCAATATGTTTCCAGGCGCACAGACCATAGTCTCGAAATTCGTGAGTATCACTCAAAGACTGGCACTTACGCAAACTCTTTTTTGTTAAAACAATAGGCGAATGGAATCGACTCAGTGAAATGCAGGTGTGCTGTACTCACGAGGATGTATTTTTTTCAATGCTGTGACCCCCCTGCTGTAACGCCTATGGGCGCTGTGGGGTAACCTCTGAATAAAGAATAAAGAAATTAGGGATGAATCTTGAACCAGGGAGGAAAAACTGGCACATGGGCCTAGTGCTTGCACAAACGCAGCGGCATTATTCACAGACTGGTAGAGCATGGACATATTCCTGGGACAAACTTCGGGCCAGTATTTATAGACGAGCTGAATATGGACATAGGGTCAGTGCGAATGATGGGCCATTATTATGAGGCTGGCTGATCATGGGCATAGTCCGCGCTCGAACGTCGGGCCGCTGTTAACAGACTGGCTGCACATAGGCCCTGCTCGGGCGTAGACGATGGGCCAACGCCGATAGTTAGACTGGCTGAGCATAGGCCCTGTCTTGGCATGAATGAGGGGCCATTGTTGGAAAAAAGTCTCGGATTCCCCAAATGCCGATGTACGACGCATATTCGTGCCAATTTTCGCCACTGCCCCGCAGCGGTAGCTCAGTGGTCACGGCACTTGGCTGCTGACCCGAAAGACGCGGGTTCGATCCCGGCGGCGGCGGCTGAATTTCGATGACGGCGAAATTCTAGAGGCCCGTGTACTGTGCGATGTCAGTGCACGTTAAAGAACCCCAGGTTGTCGAAACTTCCGGAGCCCTTCAGTACGGCGACCCTCATATCCTGAGTCGCTTTGGGACGTTACACTTTAATAAACCAAACCAACCAATTTCCGCCACTATTTTGCCACTGTCGGCGCAACCTTTTTGTGATGCTTGGGTAGCGCTTTTAAGCTGCCGGGGCCTTCAGAACGTAAATGACCAACAGGAGTGATCATATAGCAATTATACGAAATCTAACTATTGGCATCAAGGTAGGATCAGGTCCGAGGTGTTATTCCCGGTTTTACAAATGAGATTACGAGGGACACTTCGTGTTATAAACGGAGCCAGCTTACTCATGCAAGGGCAAATGCACATGGCCCACAAATATGTGACGGAGCGAAACGAATTCGTTTTGAACGGAAGCGACAAACAAGAAAAGTTTAACGGCTCCACGGTCGTCTGCAGCCGCAAGGACAAATGTTTCCCAAAAAGTCTTAATGCGGTCAAAAGTAATCGAAGCACTATGTTGTCTCCACTGCTATAAACGTAATTATAAGCGGCCTATGGGCAATTATCAAAATTCAGGGCTGTTCGAATTCACATTTAATTCCCCACTGGACATACAGGCTGTTGAAGAACTCTGTTTGGCATTTTCTGACCATTTCATGCGGTGTCTGAGGCTCAGGCTGAGTGAAGGACGGGCGGAGGTTCCCCTTTACCCGTCTTTCATTTTGCTGTGTGTTCAGATTTCTTCGTCTTAATTCTCTGCCTGTAAAAATGAAACTATAATAAATGAACAAGTATTGTATAATTACATATTTCAGAACAACGGCACAAAACACTCCCGAAGGGGTCGTAGTTTACCCTACCAAGGCTTTCTTGAGAGAGCCTATCTTTATCCACTCTTAACAGCTCTTTCGCAGCGACTGTGGGGAAAGAAATTTTTCGAGAGAATTATTTCAAAAAAAGAAAAATTCTATTTTGAGATATCTTCATTTGAGTGCCTGGGTAAATAAAAAGGAATGGACCTAATTTTAATATACTTGCTCTTTCTTGGCGAAACAAAGTTAATATAATTTTTATGCTTCCTACTTCCTACCATGGGCCTGGTTTTTCTCCTTGTGCTCTTTTAGCGTCACCGCCTTTGCATTTATGCATTTGATTTAAACTTTACTTGGGTTCCACATTTCCGCTACCTCTGCGGGATTGGAGTAGTGTGTCTGGTGGAATTTTCATTCTGCCATTCGAGCTATACTTAGGAACGGTGTTTGCAACTGCGCGGTTGTTCACTGAGCATTGTGTCAAACTTCACGTTGCAGGAATTGCAGAGTAAGGCTTCAATCGCCATATTTTAAAATATGAGACAATATCAGACAGCGACCAAAAATATCCAGTAGTATTCCGAAATATCTTTTCCTTACTTGCTGAGCTCTTGGTAGATGTCGTACGAGTCTTGTCCAAAGTATTTCCAGTTACTTGGGCGGCTTTGAAAGAATGTTATTATCTCATTTTTCGGATAATTCGCATCGTTCTCGAGAACTTGGGGAAGAGTCTGCACAAATGTGGGAAAGAAATAAAAGGAAATTCATTCTGGTTAAGGCAATAGGGAATAATGTGGTATGCGAATTTAAAGTATACAGTGGAGTTTATTTCGGAAATAAAAAGCATACTAGCGGTGCTGCTACCGGTATCAGCGCACTTCATGAAATGACTGAATGCGGGTAAGCGAGCGCGAAAGTTTATTTATTTATTTTCAGAGAACCAGTAGCTGCAGTGCAAGAGCAAGAGTCAGATTACTTACAGGGTACTGCCACAATCGACGAGTTCGGGAAGCAACCAGTCGTTACGCTCAAACAGCTTGCCACTATTTATCATGAGCTGGTGGCGATTTGTGACCATACCGCGTTTCCTAACAATAGATGACAGTGAAATTCTCGGCATGACAACCAACGGCGACACCAGGCAGACTCACCCTGTTCATGAACCGTGTTATTCTATTAAAGTACAGAACAGCTTTTGTAGTACTGCAGCTTCCCTTAACGAAAACTAATACGTTCGGAATATACGGTGGGCTATTTAAATTTTATTTTAAACATATTTTTTTATCCACGAACGCACTAAAAATATGGAGGAAATACGTTCCTGAAATTTCATGCTCGGTATTCGAAATATCTTCTTAAAATATGCCAGAAATACCTCACTTAAAGCTTACTTCGAGCAATTTTTAAATACGTGAAAAAATATGTATGTAGTTTTGGCATCTTGTCAATGTATTAAAAGTGTACTTTCATAAATTATTTCATTCAAAGTATACTTCAATTCTAACAAACGGGCAGTCCTTTTCATCGTATTTTCAGTACACTTCAAGCTGCCGTTGAACCGTCCAGTGCTCGAAATCGCGTTTCGGGAAATGGCAGTTACTTGTTGTCAATGTATTTGAAGTGTACTTCCGTAAATACGCAACTCATTCGTCCAAAGAATACATAAATTCTAGCAAATTGGCAGTCCGCATTAGCATATTTTCAGCGCACTTCAAGCTTCCGTTGAACAATCTAATGCTCGAAATCGAGTTTCGCGAAATCACATTTTGGTGTTGGCAATGTTTTTGAAGTGTACTTTTGTAAATACGCAATTAATCAGTCCAAAGTATGCTTAAATTCTAACAAATGGGCAGTCCACGTAAAGATATTTGCATTACACTTCAGGCTACCGTGGAACAATCTAGGGCTCGAAATGACGTTTCAGGGAACAGTGAAAATTCTCCCTTCCCTGTCATCCTTTCGTTTATGGTATCTTCTAGCAGGGATATAGTCACCACTTATTTACTCTAAGTGCGGAGAAACTGTTAGCATTTTACCGGCAGAGGCGCTTTGGGTACTTCCGGGTCCAAATATGCCAGCGAAAATGACCCCGACTGTCAAGGGCGACCGGCTCCCTTAGACGCATATCTGTTGGTTTACAGTTAGACTCCTGACCTATGCCTGACGCAAGTTTCAACTAGCAATTCGGTTTAGATCGCTCGCTGATTTCAATGCGACCAGTAGAGCACTACTGCAATATTTTAGGGGCGCACAGTTTTTGCGCAAAAAGCGCCTGACCGGGCAAGAAAGTGCGTCGCTCTCGGAGGGTAATAACATGGCAAGCCAAGTACGGCACCTGTCGGAGTACTTGTTTGCTGCGGCACTTTCGTCATGATTTGGTGTGTTTGTGTCTTTGTCGTTCCTATTCCGTCATGTGACCTTATAATGCTTATAATGTTGAGACAGAAAGGGTATTAGCGCTGCAACATTATTATTCCTAGTATACTTAGAAAGCATTCGTATTACAGTTTAAGCATAGGCACCAAAAATGCGAAATAAATATGAAATTAATACAGTGTGTTTGAAATGCATTTTTAGCACATCCTGTTTTTTGCTAAGGGTTTGTATGGAGGACAAAGGGGCTAACCGGCTCAAATCACACTTAAGGCAGAAAAGAACATTACGGCATGTTGCGAGAGTGCGTTCATCATCATCAGCCTCATTACGCCCACGGCAGGGCGAAGGCCTCTCCCATGTCTCTCCAATTAACCCTGTCCTTCGCCAGTTGCGGCCACTGTATTCCCGTAAATTTCTTAATTTCATCCGCCCGCCGAACTTTTTCCGCCCCCTGCTACGCTTGCCTTCTCTTGGAATCCACTCCGTTACCGTTAAAGACCAGCGGCTATCTTTCCTTCGCATTACATGCCCTGCCGAAGCCCACTTCCTCCTCTTGATTTCAACTAGGATATCATTAACGCGCGTTTGTTCTCTCACCCACTCCGCCCGCTTCCGATATCTTAACGTCACCCCTATCATTTTTTCTTTCCATAGCTCGCTGCGTTGTCCTTAACTTAAGCTGAAGCTTTTTTGTTAGCCTCCATGTTAGTGACCCATAGGTGACTACCGGTAAGATACAGCTAAGACAGTAAGAGAGTGGGTTACTGCCATTCATATAGTTTCTGAGAGCAATGCACTGTGCTCTCCTTCTCTGGGTATTGGATCGTCAAAGCTTATAATTATTTTTTCAAATCAACTGATAGTAGTATTATAAGCCTTGCATAATCAAAAGAAAGCATCGAACCCCAAAAGGAACGACATAAAGATATAGCTCCTAAGTAATCATTACGTGAATCGTTTGTGCTACGTTGTGCCCAAAGTATTAAGCAAGTTGCAGGGTGCTAGATTCGCTGCTAGACCCCACAGCGGGTATAAAAGCGGAGAGCAAAAGAGGGCGAGCGGAAGGCACGCAGCAAAGAAGGTATTAACCGATTGTTTGTGAGCCAGCACTGTCTCCAGAAGCTATTATGGTGCTAGCCCTCGTGCCGAACCTTTCTACTATGCAAATGTAACTAGTGTATGTCGATCTGTTCTCGTTCACCTAGCCGTTGTGTTTCTGGCTGGCCCTGGTCCTGCGCGGAAGCCGTACATTGTGCTATAAAGCTCAGCCGGACTACCGTGATGACCCTGAGGCCGCAACAGCGCTTACTCCAAGCTTCTGGTGCCGCCATTGAAACCCTTTCATGGTGTTAGAACCCCGAACCTGGCTTCAAGAAAGGAACGCCAGCCCGTGACTCCTGTTGTGGTACCGTGTCTTGACCCGAGAGTCGGCCGAACGCTCATTGTAGATAGTGCAGGGAAGTATTAGGGCCGCAAGTTTAGGAATAGCGAATGAACACCCTAAATGCAAACCTGTAAACGCATCCGACTCCCTCAGGACGAATCTTCGAAACATTCCTGTAACCGTTCCGAGCCAAATTACGCAACCATTCTAAGCAACCCAATTCCCGTTCTTGACTCGTGAGATTAGTGGAGCCTCCACGCGCACTCGTGTGGTTTGCTACTAAATCTACAGATTTATTTATATTCTCCTTCAGGTGCTGAAAACAACCATTGCCTATCTGTGGAGGGCTAGCATTCACTATGCGTACTCATTCACCCTCACCTCCTTAGGGCTAAGTATATTTGCTGAGACCCGAAAACGACCTGTGTCAGTGGTTGTTCTCCACAAATTGTGGACTCTGGACGTCGCGTCTTCCCCCTCTGCTCCTGACCAGTGCTTACTTCAGCTGCTTCGCAGGGCGTACTTCCCCCAAGAGCTACCAGACGCGGCTACCTCCGTCTGCCTGTCTTCCATCGTGTCAGCCTTCTCCGTAGATCCTTCCCCCAGGTACTGTCCCCGTCTTCTCTTGCGCCACCACCTCGAGAGTTGTACGTTTTCGCCATCAAGCTTCCCGACATCTGGCCATCGTACTTAAAACTTTGGTTCCTCAGAATCGAGGCCTTGTTGCGGCGGCACCGCTTTACTTGTCTGGTGACCATGTTCGACCAGGTCGTGGGTGCGCTCACACCTACTGCTGCCGCGGTTGTTCGCGACGTCCTAAGCTCTCCACCTGCCGATCCCTTCATGAAAATCTTTGGCGACTCTCATCCAGCGCAGTTCTGAAAAAGAGTCAAATCGTCTGCAGCAGCTTCTCACCTTGGTGGAGCTCGGAGACCGCAAGCTTTAGAAGCTGTTGTGTCGCATGACTTCATTTGCTGGAGATCTGGATATTTCCCATGACAGCGCTCTCCTGTGGGAACTCTTCCTGCGGCGCCTGCCTCCGCAGGTGCGCATGATCCCTAGGGCGCCTTCGTCACAGACCCTGGAATCTCCGGCTCATATGGCCGCTAAGATTACGGACGTCGTCTCCCCTCCGTTGTCGCAATTCACCGCCCTCCTACCCCTCAATTGCCCAGCGCAGCTGCTGACGATTTTTGTGCGTGTCTCACCGCTGCTAACGAGGAACTCACCGGGAAAGTAGCGCAGCTTACAGGTGACCTTGCTGCCCTTTGGACGCACCGGCCGCGTTCCGCGTCTCCACCCCGCGGACCAAGTCCAAGTCCTCCAGCCACCCGTTCTCTGCCCTCCGGGACCCTTTTCTGGTAACACCGTCGTTTCAGCTCTCGCGCACGGCAGTGTCGCCAGCTGTGCGTCTATGCGGAAAGCGGTCCGGCCGCATACTCAATGCGACTGATGTTCTCGGCCCCAAATACAGTCGCCTCTTCTACGTCACCGACCCTGTTACCAAGGTCCACTACATCATAGGCACTTGCGCCGAGATCTGTCCTTCCCCCGGCGGTGGCCGAGGATCGCTGTACCTCAGACTACCCTCCTCTGACCCAATAAACGGGTCGTCGGTATGGACAAATGGTCGATCCGTTGGACATATGGTCAGAAGTCAGTGACTTTTGACATCGGGCTCCGACGTACCTTTAGCTCGGTATTTGTCATCGCAGACGTGTGCTCCCCAATCATTGGCGCCGACTTCCTACGGCACTACAGGCTCGTAGCTGACATTTGGCAAAACCGCATCCTGGATTCTAAAACGACGTTGGCAGACCAAGTCCTGCCGCGCTCCACCCCTATGGCTCCTCCAGGCGCGCAGCACCAATCCCGACTCTTACTCCGACGTACTTGCAGACTTTCCAGATGCCTTCTGAGCACCGTCCTTTCAAGTGCCGGTCGCTAACAGCGTGACCAATCACACTGACCACTGGGCTTCTCGTGTTTGCTCGCGCTCGTCGCCTCACACCGGATCGCCTCGCTGTCACCAAACAAGAATTTGAGCGTATGCGGGACCTTGCCTTCTACCGTCACTCCTCCAGTGCTTGGGCATCGTCCCTCCATATGGTGCCCAAAAATATTGTCGATCGGTGCCCGTACGGCCATGACCATGCTCTTAACAAAGCCACAGTCCCTGACTCCTGCCTAATGCTCCACATACAGGATTTTATATCGGCCCTTCATTGCTGCACCATCTTCGGCAAAGTCGGTTCTGTGGAAGCATATCACCAAATTTTAAGGCGAAAGCCTTTAATGCCTCATCGTTGTAAGCAGCAGTTGTCGACAGAAAATGTCACGCTTTTCAGTTGGTCGAAACGGTCGTGACGTCACAGTGCGCGAATTTCAAACGGGGCCAATTGTACTTTGGTTACTAATCATGCACCCAATTAAAGGGATCGTATAGTGATGCTCCAAGTAAGTTTGACTGCGTTTAGTTAATTGCTTACTTAACCAATTAGTCTAACCTTTCTAGTCAGACCAGATAAATAAATAAAACCGAGTAAGAAATTGGTCGAGCTTGGGAATCGAACCCCGGTCTCCGGAGTGCGAGTCGAGTACGCTACCACACCGCCATGCCAGCTCGATGGTTTGGAATGAACAAAGGTGCGTCTAGTGAATACGGTGTCTTCGTTCACTCCCATCTTCCTCCCTTCCCGTTATGGCGAGGTTTAGGCGTCTACCGAGATACGAGAGACAGATAATTTCCTTTCCTCAAAAAGCAATTTACCGACGAGCAAGCCGTATTTGTCCGCGTTTCAGATTGGCCCAAATTGTCGTGACGTCACCACGCGCGAATTTTGACGGGTGTCTACCGAAATATGTGAGACAGTTACTGCGCAACTTCCTTTCCTCAAATACAATTTTCGACTAGTGAGATCTACTGAGATATGTGAGACAGCTAATGCGTAATTTCCTTT
Organism: Amblyomma mixtum; assembly: GCF_055824585.1. Classification (NCBI taxonomy): domain Eukaryota; kingdom Metazoa; phylum Arthropoda; class Arachnida; order Ixodida; family Ixodidae; genus Amblyomma; species Amblyomma mixtum. Next base: position 25,641,985 of record NC_143021.1, on the reverse strand, counting down.
CCTCAAATACAATTTTCATTTCCTTCACTACGGCCCCTCTTTCTTCTTTCACTCACACTTCCTCCCTTCCTGTACCGTGCGGCTCAGGTGTCCACCGAGACGACAGAGAATTACAGCCCCATTTCCTTTCCTTAAAAAGCGTTGCGTTCAAAGGGTAAAGCATCGCGCCGAACGAGTGGTGGCGTTCGGTGGACTCCCTGGCAGCGCTACAACACGCTGTCGCGTTCCACTCCTAAAGGCGAAGCTTAAGCGTCATTAATTGGCAGTTAATTAATGCACCAACAAAATGTGAAGTGAACAATCGCGTAGCAGAATGCATCACTCAGGCTTTCGCCTTTCACCACTTTAGCCGCTAAAGTTCCTCGTAATTTTTTTGTGGATCTCTCCGAAACTGCGAAGACCGCCATTATACGCCTTTTGGCTTGTTTGGATATCTGAGGATGACTTACCGTGTTCGCAATGCGGGGCACTTTCAGCGCTTTGTTTAGGAAGATTTGACGGGGTTCTTCGCTAATCTTGACATCCTCGTTTTGAGCCCCACGGCAGAGGCCCAAAGCACTTGACATGCGTCAAGTGCTCCCAAGGCCCAGCCGCTTTGGTCTGGTCGTCAACGATTACTAAAAGCGAGTTCGGTGTAGCAGAGTTGGATTTTCTCGGTCATCGTGTCAGCTCCATGGAATTTATTTGCTAACTGCCCGTGTCAGCGCCTTCATTCAATTTGCTCGGCCCACCGCCACCTGGCAGCTGTGCGAATTTCTTTGCCTCGTTAACTATTAACTGCGCCGCCATATTGCTGCCTCTCTACGACCTCCTCTCGGGCCACACCAAAGCAACCACTCTGATCGCTTGGGCCGATACCCCTAATCGCGCGTTCGGCAGCATACAAGACACCATTGCAAGCGGGGCGGTCATGGTACATCTCAACTGTGACGCACCCTCGTCCGTCATGGTTGACGCATCGGACACTGCTGTCGGTGCGGCCTTGCAACAGTTCGCCGCTGGAACTTGGCAGCCAATCGAGTGCTGTTCCACGCAACTTGCGGCCTCTGAACGCCGCTACAGAATTATCAATATATTTGGCCGTGAACCACTTACGCCGTTTTACCGAGAGACGCACCTTCCAAATCCTGACTGACCACAAAGCATTGACGTCCTCGCTTGATCCCAGCAGTACCTCCTGTGATTCTGGCGAAATCAGACAGCTCCCCTACATTTCCGAATTTACCAGCAACATTGGTCACGTCCACTACAAGTCGAACGCATTTGCCTACGCTCTTTCTCGTGCTGAACGCACCATGGTCATCCAGCGATCGAATTCACGGCTATGGCCGCTGGTAAAAGAGCCGATGACGAGGTACAGTGGCTTGGCACGAGCGACTCCTATCTGCTGCTGGACGAAATCTTGCTCCCTGACTGCGCCTCTCCCCTCATTCGTGATGTCGACTGTTTACCCTCGCCTGTACATGCCTCGACCATACCGCCGAACCGTGTTTAATGCCCTCTGCTTCGAATAACAAGACACTGGCACTGTGACTGGCATGAGAAGAACCACATTTATTGCGTTCCGCTTTCTCATACCCTGTGGGTCTCGCCAGTGCAGCCAGAAGACCACAGCTTAACTCGCTACATACCGATACATTTTGCCGTCTGCAAGGAAAACAGACGACATGGGAGAGCAGGGGAGAGTAGAGGCAAACACACACATAAAAGAAAGACTAGGATAATTGCTGAATGACTTGAGAGTACGTAAGCCTAGATGGCGCCCGCCTGATGAGAGCAGACCTGCGCAGATTACCGAAGCCATCAGCAGCATCGGGTGCATGTTGACTTGACTGGTTCTAGTCATCATGCTCATCTGATTTGGCCTGTGTCATCGGCTCATGTGAAATGCTTGCTTTTGGTGAGTTGTGCGCTGAAGCTGGCCACCGTGCTGTCGCAGTTTTGCCGTCTTCACCACTACGTCAATGCCCTGTCGAATTTGGGTGTAGTGCGCGAGTAATACCTCGGAATTGATTCCGGTCTTCATACCCTACGCTCGCGTCTCTTGGCCGATATTCTCTTCTTTTCCGGATGTTTTGCTGGTTGCGTCGTAGGGTGTTTCCGTCTTCTGTTCTAAGAAGATAGGATCGCGCAGCTACTAATTTTGAGCTGCTGCCTTTTTTGTCCATCCAGGGTGGTCCAGAATTCGTTCCGCATCTCTCCTTGAAAGGACTAGATGTGAAGTGGCTGGCATAGGTTTTGTATGTATTTTTTGACCTCCAGCTGCTGGCTGGACCTGAAAATCAGGGAGACGGCGCAGCAGTCGTCCTCCCATAAATAGATCAGCTGGGCTCTGACCACCTTAGAAAGGCGGTAAACAACTAATAGTTCAGAACGGCTATCCAGAACGGTCCTAGAGCATCTCTGGTCTTCTTAAGGAGAAGCTTTACGATCTGAGCTCCTTTTTCGGCAAGGGGAAATCTCGTGCTGGAGACGATGTGCTTGAAATCTAGTAATTGGGTAAAGTCGCGAAAGGCACTTCAGCTGAACTGCAGACCACCATCGCTATGCACATCTTGCGGAATGCCTTGTCGAGAAAAATCATTTCGAGCTTCCTAGTTACGCTTTCACTAGAGTTCTGCGCTAGGCGTTCCACCTCAGGGTAAACTGAGTACGCATCGTAGACGAATAGGCACGAAGCTCCTGCATGGTAACAGAGATCGATAGCAATTATTTCCCCTGAGAAGAGCGCTGCAGGGCTCCTGATGACTCGCTCTTTGGTTCACGGTAGGCGAAAGGGCAGCATGTTCTGCATTTCGAAATCATGTCCTTGCTTTTTCTACATCCGGGCCAGCCCTGCCCTTGTTTTTTATTTATGCCGCGATATCCTTCATGCAGGCGTTCCAGCATTTACGTACGCATTCGTCTGGGGATTAACACTTTGCTGCCTATTATTAATATTCCATCAATGTAGGACAACTCTGATTGGAGACTGACGTAAGGGAAAGATTATTTACCTAGGTAAACCGCTTATTATTTCCTGCACTTCTGGATCGTTCTGCGTTTTTTTATGCAATCTTTGCTTTGTGTTTTCACTTGCGATGCTTGCCAGTATTTTTGTCACATGTCTATTAACTCCTTCCCCTTCGGTACGCGAAACACTGAAGGGGGTAGCTATACGGTATATAACATCGTATAGTAGCAGCTGTTTCCCAGGCATGAAGTGCAAGTAATCTTGAAATCACATCATTTGCAAAAAAATTGCTAAAAACGAGGCGGTATTTCGGCGATGTTTTTCTTTGCAATCGCCAACAACGGTGGATCAGTTTCACAGTTATCTTAGTGTCAACTTTAACCTCTGAAATTCATTCACATCCAAAGGTGATTCCAAGTGTCTCTTTTTCTGTCTGGGCGTATCTGGTTTCGGCCTCAGTGAGCGCACGTGAAGCATATGCCTCCGGTCGCCAGTCCTTATGTCTTTGCGATAGTGCGGCTCACAAAGCTCTGCTCGATGCATCGGTGCTAATCTTGATTGGCTTTCGCGAGTCAAATACCGTCAGGACTGGTGTTGTCATCAACAGACGCATGCTCCTCCACTCTTTTTCATGAGCGCTGTTCCACTCGAAGCACTTGTCTTGCAGGATTTAATTCAGCCCACCTTTTCGTTTCTGTTGCGAAAGCAACACTACTGGAGCCCAGCTCGGCTCGTTGCGTATGCTCGCGGCGGTGCGGCTACCAAACGACCTTGAGCCGCTGTCGCCTAGAAACCACTTCAGCTGCGATTCAACAGATGGCGCCGCACCGCTGCCGCCTGTCGCCTACACACCCAGAGGGCACCACCCTCGCACAGGCGCTGGGTTTCGCAGCTAATGACGGTGTCTTGCCGGCTAGGGAGGTTGCAACGTCCAAAAAGCGACTGCGTCAGTGGTGATGACTGACTCTGCGATCTTGTCGTCATGGAGGGCGCGAAAGACAGGCAACAACAACAGAACGCGCTCAAGAGACGGCAGAAGACCGCGCCGCACGACTCGAGAAGCGCCGTGATAATTATTCTGCCAGTCATCCCACGTCTCCGAGGGACTCTTTGGCAGCCTCGGAAGAGGCCAGTTCGAGTTATCAAGAGCGTTGGAATGAGACGAAGCGTAGACGACGTGCCGAGGAAGAAGCTGCACGAAGACTCGAGGCACGGCGTCCTGTTGCTTTAGCTAAACCACAGCCAATTTTTTCCCGACAAACAGGGTATGTACTTGCTGAAGTAACTCACTGCTCCCAAGAACCTTTGGTCATCGTGCTTAGACGACGGGGTTGGAAAGTTGACAACACACTGAATGAGATAATAATCTGGCTTATTTCCTCCCCTTTTGATTATGTCTCCAAGGATTTTGATTTTTCAGGCACCAGAGATACACTTTTCTGTGTTGTGGGTGCATCCATCTTCGCGAATCGCCTTAAGCACTACCCTGAAACAACCGTCGTGTTCGGTCTGTGTTGCGCCCCATATCAATAAATCGTCTTTGTACACTCTCACACCGGGCAGCCCAACCAGTGTTTGACCGATTCCATATTGAAATAGTTCTGTTGTAGAGCTTAAGCCAAATCGAAATCTCGGGAACCTGTACCGCACGTACGCAGTGTTGAAGTTGCATATTTTGTATGATTGTTCCTCTAATGGTATCTAATAAAAATCGAGATATGCGTCAAGCTTGCTGAAATAAGTTGCATCAGGCAACTCTGCTTCGATGTCTTCTCTTCTAGGAAATTCGTACCTGCCGCGGTTGATGTTTTCGTTGATACAAAGCGGGTCGACGAAGAAGCGAATGCCATCGCTCTTCTTTTCAACAATAACAAGCGGATTCACGAAAAAGTCCTCGGGCTCCGTCATATTCACAATGATGCGCCCGATTTCCAAGCCTTGCAGTTTCTCACGCAGGGCAGCTTGTCTTCCGCGGTTTACTTGATCTTGATGGAGTAAAGACGCTTGACACATCATCCAAGTTCCTAAAACCCTGAAGTCCGGAAATTCTGCGGCGATCTGATTCTTGAGACTTATCTCCATTCGAATCACGTCATTGCGAGAGACAAGACCGATACGCACACGTCGAGAGTCTCAGTAGTGCCTGCTTGCCTTTTCTCACAATAAAAAAGTTTGCCTGTAAAGTATGTCGCCAAATGAGATTGGTAAAGAAACAGTGCCGAAGTGTTGAATGTCATTTCCTTCGTAGCTAGTCGAGAGCATCTTGCGTGGGCTTATATTCGCCGGACAGCGTAGTTTCTCTAGTAGAGAATGTCGCAGTAAATTTGCTTGAGCTCCAGTGTCATTCTTGAATGTAACTGTTCGTCCTACCACTGTAGCGTCGGTTAACCAGTCATGTGCCGTATCTCATTCAACGCCACTGATTCTCGACTAACTTCTCGAGCGCGCTTCTTCCTCGTACGCTTCACTAAAACGGTCAACTCCGCCTGTGTATTTCACCTTGAAACAAACGCAAAATGATTGTACTTTCCGCAGTTTGTGCACGCCGGACATCTTGGTGCGCGAATTTTGTTCCCACAGTGCAACGACGAGCAGGGGGTTTAACGCATTGCTCGAACGTGCCTTTACTGCACGCCACTCGCGCGCCTCGAACGCGTTTCTCGACACCGCACACTTTTGCTGCTTGCTCTTCTTTTTCCAGACGAGCCTCTAACTAGTTTCCAGCTCGGCTGCTTTGGAAAGTCTATTGCCTCTAAAAGGCAGAATTTTTCTCTCCGAGAAGTCGAGCCCTCACCTTCTCATTCTTTGTTCCATATACTAGCTGGTATCGTATGAGCGAGTCTCTTAGGCTTCCAAAATTGCCAGTTTCCGCTTTTATCTGTGGATCACGCAGGAATTGTTCAAACGGTTCACCCTCTTACTGGATTCGGGAACGAAAACCGTACCTCTCAAAGGACTGGTCTGCTGCGGTGTGCAGTAGTCTTGGAATTTCTGAACGATTAACGATCGCTGCGTGATCCTCGTGCTGCATTGACGTGAGGTGAAAGTGCTGAATACGCCGATGGCCCTTTGACCAGCTGTGTGCACAAATAAGGCAGCCTTTCCCGCACCCATGCATTCCTTGCCTGTTGCCTTGAAATGTAGGCCGTTGCGCAGCTTGAATTTGTTCCAATGCTCCGCTGCGTTGTCCGATAGGACGAGCGGACCAGGAGGCAGAATGGTGTCGATCGTGCGTTGTTCCAGCGTTGCGGCTATGGCGCACCATTCACAAGTTGAGGCGTGATTGGGTCACTACGTCTATCTCAGGCTGCACCCCATTTCTCACGCCATGTTTCAAATAACAAGACTCTGACGCTGCGACTGAAAATGGAAAAAAATTCAGGGGGCACTTTGCTCACCTAAAGTGCGGTGAGGCGAAACCCTTTAGCGCGGTGTTGCTGCTTGTGTCACTGATGTGTGGTTAAGATGCTAAGTACACAATTATTTCTGAATCTTAAATGCTGGAGACACTGGAGGGCGTTTGGGAGACATCAGTCTCATTCGACGGTTTTCTACAAACACTCTCCAGCGTCCTAGACAAGGAGAACTACATATGCGTTGGCAGGAAGTAGCGTAGCCATTATTGCACGCTAAGCTGCGGAACAGAAGGATGGTGGCTCGATTCCCGTCGTCGTGCAGAAAGATTTTTTTTTCTGGTCTGACAACCATCTGCTGACAACCTTCTGCCGACAACGATGAGGCATTAAAGGCTTTCCCTCTAAAACCTTTATGTGCTGTTGTAGCACCTGAAGGAAGAATGCACGGGCCTGACCACTGGCTCTTGCTAGGCCTTAATCACTGCCATGTGCAGAAAGGGGGAATTAAAAGAGGCGTGATAGGGAAGATCGGGAGAAGCACGTAACACAACCGCGTCCGCCTTAGCGACGACGCCGGTTTTGAAAGCAGATAGCTATCCCCCCGTTGTCTCCCCACATTTAATTTATGTTGTTGTTGCGAATGAAGGAAGGATGAAAATGAAAGTACACGGGCCTGCGCACTGGTTCGAGCTGAGCCACAGTCACTGCCACGTGCAGACAAAGGAGAGATGAAAAATGTGACGAAAGATTGGAAGAACATACTTGCATCACAACAACCGCGTCCGCCCGAAGCAATGACGCCGGCTGTAACAGATACCCTGGGCCCCAACCCCCTCCACCAAGGACATATATTGCGTTGCACTTCCAGTTATATCCCGTTGCTCTAGCCAGTGTACTGCCAGACAAACACAGTAAAACCCGCTACATATCGATACACCCTCCATTCTTTCGCCCATCCTCGCATTCACGTCACCCAACGCCTTGTCACATCTCGTTACGTCCGGCCTTGCATCTGCGTCGACATTCCCTGCTGGTCGCGCCCGTGCCCCAGCTGTCAGCTGCAAGGTGCACGGACACACAGATCTTCTCTTGGCACAGTCCCGTCCTTGGACGCCAGCTTCAGCCATCTGCACGTCGATATTGTCAGTTCTCTTCCTCCCTGCGCACCACTGCTGCTGTCGCTGTGGTGCGCAGGGAAGAAGAGAACTGACAATACTGACATTCAGATCCACCCTCCTCACACTACTTCTTCCTAGAGGCTGCAGAGGAAGCCGTTACTGCAATTGTCATCACACGCACGGAAGTCCGGTACAGTTTATGTTACTCCAAACCTGCGATTCTAAATTTTGCTCGAGGCACAGTCCATGTTCCTGCGGTTGGCATACTGGGCTCGCCCGATGCACCCCTTCCGCCCCCTCCCCCCTCCCCCCCCCCCCCCCCCGCGCCAAGTGCAGCTGATATGGGTGCCTGCGCTGTCATGGAATCCCGGAAACCAGACCGCCAACCTTTTAGCCCGAGATTCTTTAAACCGGGCTCAGGAGGCATCGGATCGGGGATTCAATCACGCAGCGCATGCACGCATTCAGCGAGATGACATATGCCTACAGAGGCTCGCGCCATCTCTACCCCACCCCTCCCTGGATATCAAACGCGCAACACACTGGCGCAGACTACCGACACACTCTCCACTCACCCCTTACCCTGGCCTACTCTAATCCCTCCTTACCGACTATTGCTTGCGTCCTATGCCCAGAATTCTTCGCCTCTTTCCTCCACAAACTCTCCTTCTTCACTGCGGACCCTGCCCTTCGGGACCTAGAGAACCTCAAGACCTGGGATAACTGGAAGAACCTTCTGCGCTCTTAGGACGCGGTCATGCAGACAATCGCCACCGACCGGGCTGCCAGTTTCATGGACCTTAGAAACATGAACACATGAGTGTAGTGCGGTTTTGTAGCAATGCAGTTGAGTGCCCCGAAATCCTTTCATACAATAAAGCTTTTTCGCTCTCTCTGTCATAAAAGTTAAGAAAAAGCAGTTTCTACCTGACTAAGAGTAAGTATTTAAGCAATGTTGTACGGTTTTCTGAATTTTTTTGCCTAGTTATTTTCCCTGCAGTTTATTTTCTTCCTTCTCGCTTCCACTATTCGTATCTGATTATTCTTGCGCACATGGATTCAGACATATGCCTGCTGGCGTAATTAAACCTAGTTGTGCTGTAAGTCGCGGTTTTTCGTTCCCTTTTCTTTTTGATGACAAAAAGTGTTGATATGGTATATTACGAATGGAGTATGTTCCTGCCGTAACAATTTCAGCTCTGAGTCCACTGCTAAAGATCAGTAAATGATAGGCTCCTTCTAGGAAAAACCGCGACACGCAGGTCTGCGGCCTTCACCAAGGCTAAGCTATTCCTCTAGAATCACACAGGTAGGCAAGCTTCATATCTAGGAAAAGTATTACCCGCATGCTAAGGCAGTTTTCTCACTTGGTTATTTCCTTTGAAAGCAGACTCTAACGGGTGTACTTTCCGCTTGTTTATAAACCCACGGCTGCTGTGCACATTTTAATTGCATTTGAGGTCATGCATTCACGCCTGTATTAGCAGAAATTGCATCCGAATAAGAAAACTATTGCCTAGTTTTCACATCAATTTCCCAGTTTTCACATGCAGTTTTCTGACTCGATATTTGTTGCTTACGGTGGCTTACACGTATTGTAGAAAACTGCGTTGTAATTTTGATCATAATTTGTATCGCCTTCTTGACTTGCTGCGTGGGATCTGTGCTCGGTTAATATTTCGTGCCAGATTTTTCCTTCAATGCAAGAAGAAATTGCTGTCACATTCCCTTCTTCCTCTCGACTCACCAGAGCAGAAGAAAGGTGCAGTGTTTTCCCGTAAACTGGGCATTGGAGGGCATTTTCTTTTCTTTTGCTCGACCCCATACTTCTTATTTGATGGTTAATCTCACATAGTTTCTTGCAATCGTGCTATAGACTCAAATGCGTAAAGTATGGGAGAAAACTTTTCACTATATAAGATGCAAAGCAGTAGCCTGAATGATGAAAATATGAGAAAGACTTCTGTCCGCGGAAAACGCGATGAACACGAAAGATGTTGCAAAAAGCTTTGAAGAATAAGTCGCACAGACAATGTGTTCATTAAAGCAGTAACTTCGACAAACACGTCGCCAAGGCGATGTTCTCACCGTAAAAAGCTCTCTGAGCTTGTCGGCATAGACGTCGGTCGCGTAGGATCGAAGGAGTATGCCGAATCCTCGACATGTCATCGTACTGTAGAGAGTCTTAGCATCATTGATGAAGGCGGGCCATCTTAACTTGCCCGCCGTGGAAGGGCCGTAGTCCAAGTAGAAAAGAAATGGTGTAGTTTTTCCAAGGCCTGTAAAATATTGGTAGCCTGATTCTGGGGGCGGGGGGGGGGGGGGGGGGGGTAGAAAAAATGAAAAAAGTAAGCAGTGTCAGCACTATGAAGAAACTAGATTGTGTCGCCTTTCGTATCACAAGGTATAGTAGTACTTAAATTATGTGGCTAAATCAAACGTCTCCCCACCGTCCATCATACGGATGGTGGCACTTAAATTACGCTACGGATTTTGGATGGCGACAAACGTAGGTTGCTTCGTGGATTGTAGCAATTCATATGTCAGATTAACAATGCCCTCATGTAAGGCGTTCTACCTTTTCTAGATTTCAAAATTTCCAAAACACTTGTTCTTCCTCACGTACCCTCTGCCCGATTTGCCAAGGATACTGACCTACACTGTTTCATTCCGTTTGGGCCTGCACAATACCTCCCAGCGGCGTCCCGCCTATAAACCTCCGCAACCCTTCCTCTTGGGAAGGTGCCCTGACAAGCACGGAGCTGACCGACCGTCGCCGGCTCATCGAGCGTGCCGACAAAATAGGGGTGGAAAGCGGGGTCATGGACTGAGAGCCCTGGACTGAGAGCCCTTCATGAGACTGATCTCACCGGCAGGAATCCACAAGGCCAGAGACAGCCGCTCTTGTGGGCGTTCAGGATCGCGGTGGCACGTAGAGCCCTGGACCGAGGGCTCCGCTCAAAAAGACGAGCCCAGTATAGTTTTCTAATGAAAGGTTTTCCTCCTCCTTTTTAAATAAAAAAGGTTTCCGCGCGTAGAAAGTGGAGCAGTAACTCAGTGCCTCTGAAATTATACCGCTGGACACCAGTACACCTTTATTCTCGGCCGTCGTAGCCATATTCGGACCTGCCGCCGCGGTGGCTCAGTGGTTATGGTGCGCGGCTGCTGACCCAAAAGACGCGGGTTCGATCCCGGCCGCGGCGGTTGAATTTCTTTGGAGGAGAAATTCTAGAGGCCCGTGTACTGCGATGTCAGTGCACGTTAAAGAACCACAGGTGGTCGAAATTTCCGGAGCCCTCCACTGCGGCGTCTCTCATAGCCTTAGTCGCTTTGGCACGTTAAACCCCCATAAACCAAACCAACCATATTCGGACCAAAAGGTGAGGGCCGCTGTAACGAGATTAGATTGCAGGTTAAAATTATTGGAATAAAGATATATTTACATGCATTGATCTAAATTGCTGGACCAGCCGTGACTAACACCTTCAAGCCAGTCAGGGTTTTCCTCTTACCTTGCCCCGGATGCACCGGATGCAAAGAGACTACCTGTCCGCGGTTATACCATTTTCGGGAGAGCGGCCTTTCTGTGAATCAGGGCGTTGTCTTCGTTGCAGTGCCCTCCGCGTTCATCAGTTCAGTCGTATCATCAGGAACGTCAACTAGTCTCTACTGAGAATTGCTCAAAACCGACTAGTCAACCGCGCCACGTCACCTTCTATAACGCCCGACCACTACAAGAGTGCTTCAAAGCCGAACGAGAACACCAGCCGGATACTGTTTCCAGCACAGCAACTTTTCTTTAAATAGATGGCGAAGCGATGATGCCATAATATATATAATGTAAGCTTTGTAATGTTTATTTGCCTGCGCGGAGAACCGCCGGCAAACGGCTTCATCGCTTTGTGACGCGAGATCGAACCAGATTTATCTGGAAATAATGCAGCGCTGCGCAGCTGCTTCTGAGATTGCAGTGGGTGATTGGCGTGCCTTTCCCTGAAAGCATTTTGCCGGCTTCAAAATGAGCGTGCTCAAGAGCAGCAGTGATTCCAAAGTCCATATATGTTCTTCATGGTCGCCTACAAGGCACCAAACGCGACATCAGTTTCAAGGTTTCATTGAAAAGACCCCTAGAACGTGGTGCCACAGCACTTACCAGAGAAATATATTTTGCAGTAGAAAATAGAACGGTAAAACATTACTACCTTGTGCACAACTGGAAGCAGTTCATTCCTTTAGCTTAAAAAGGGACGCGTCATAAGTGCTTGTATAAACGGTTTCTTTGTGGCAGGCAACGCAGCGATCGCTGCGGAAATAGCGCGCCCGCAAAATCATATTACTCCCCCACGGATGATTCGTTCCTCTCGAAGCCATGGTGAGTGCATGGACGAAAAAAAGGAGCGGTAAACAAATAGCTAGCGTTGCGAATAACGGTCGAATCTGTAAGGCGCTGAGTGTTCGGGTCTTCTGGCTATAGCTTTCACTGAGTGTGTACTACTTTTCAGACATGGATGGAGCCCGATCGATTCGCCCTACCAGCCTGGTATCACACCACCAGATGGTCGTTTTCTTCACGAAATCTAGATCAGTCGCAAAACGCATATATGGCAAGCGGTGAAACGAGGTGCCGGAACAAAGTTGATAATCAAGGAGCTTGAAATTTGTGGAAACAAAATATGCCTGGTTTCATATTGATGTAATGGCGAACTACCTTTCGGGTGTGACGTAGTTTGCGCGAACGGGTGGGCTAGCTTTGGCAGCCTTGGCTGCTGTGTATGAAACTGATATAGTTCCTATATTTCAAGTCGTTTCTCGTGCCATTCCTTAGTCTTGTAGACCCGGCAGCCAGCCTAGCTTACGAAGCAAGGTATAAATGCGGCAACCTGTTTGCATGCGGGAAGAAAGCGGCGCCGCTTCAGCTCTATCATGACGCCTTTCACAAGCAACTGCGCAGAACATTGTTTTTCTGCGTCAAACTTTCCCCTATTTCTATTATTGGTAGAGCTAAAGTTGTTGGTGACAGCAAGCCCAAGACGGTGAACGCACTATCAACGTAAAATAAAATGGGAACAGCGGGACGCGTGGCCCAAGAACTATTTTACTTCATCTGCCTGTAGCCATCAGAGATAGGCGTACTCTCACGCTTAGCGACAGCTTTGCCTGTCTTTCCTTTGACGTTCGTTTTTCTCGCTTTGCCACTGGAACGGCATATTTCTGCTGGCGGGAGAGGAACAATGTTCTGCTCAATGCCAGAATCGAGAGGTTCGGAAATGGCCACGTTAGATACCGACCGCAACCCGATCAGTTCTTTGTTTTTCCTGTTCGCATCGCAACCAGACGCTGATAACCGGGCGATGATAGAAGCAGAATGAAAGCTACAACATCAGTGTGTCAGCGTTGAAAGATAAATCAGGGTTATCACTCCTCTCAGAATCGTCTTTTCTTGGGCTAGTTGGTTTTTCATGCTGTAGGTGTTTGCAGCGCACACGAAACACGGACGGACAGAAAAGGGAACGAAACACAGCACTGTCCGTCCGTGTTTCGTGTGCGCTGCAAACACCTACAGCACTCCTCTCAGTTCGTCGCGGCATCGCCAGCCTTTGCTTATTCTACAAACTTTAGCACAGTTCACTTTCCTGCGTGACCTATATCGTCCCGCCAACCCGCATATCTCATCGCACTGTCATCTTTTCCAAGTTTCTCGACCACGTGTCTACACGGTCACTTTTGCATCCTTAATTTTCACCCGTACCATTGCGGACGGGAACGACCTTCCCAGAGATATTGGAGCCATTATGTGCTCCGCCACCTTCGCTGACAATCTTCATGCTCAGTTGTTATCGTGTTAACACTTTCCGCCTACGCATATTATACCCACCCCTTATGCAATGCCTCTTACCGGGCCTTTAAGGAAAATAAATGAAATGAAAAGATCAAAGTAGGCCGTCATGGCGTGTGCTGATTGCCAAGGCCCCACGCGCCAGCTGCCAACCAGCTTCAAATGGCGCAAACCGCACTTCGAACCTATCGGAGCAAGCATCAAATAAATGCCTTGTGTTGCAACCAAAAAGCGACAAACACCCGTTGGAATCGCCGAAACTGATCGCCGGACTTACGAGATAGCGAAGGCCTGCGTTACAAACCACTGCGACATATCTTTCCACGCGGTCGCGCCTTCCATTTACTTCTCGCAGAACCTGTACAGTGATCAACAGTCGGCGCAGAAAAGTTTTGAAACAACGGCTGGAAAGTTTCTACGAGTAAAGGGAATTAAGCGCGGTCGCTACACCAGCGTGGGCTACAGCCGCTCCTGCCAGCAAAGTCGCGCTGCGCAATTTGCGATCTGTGGAAAGTATGATCATGGTTGGATCGCGTGTTTGATATTCGTACTGTGCGCTACAGGCTTCGTCTGTTTTGTGCCGGCTGACGTCACAGCAGTGCCACTGGCCGAGCCTAGCTGCGGCGTTACGTGCTATTTTGTATAGCGCATAGCGCGCTAATTTTTTCATTGTTGCCCGAAGAAGAGTAATTCGTAGCGTGTGAATAAAATTATGACTGTACTGCCTCCGCAAGTCGTCCCGCCAGGATGATGGACTACTCACGAACAGAAAAGACTGCATGAACTGCCTGCCTACGAAATAAGCACGACTCCTGCGTCACAGAGCTCTTTCAGATTCTTTTGGGCAGATAAAATAAAACCCCAAACAGTACAGGCTGCCCCTTAATATAAATTGCTACAACGGCTGTGCCCCGGCTTCGTGGCTGCGTCGCCGCAAAATGGTAACCATTTACTTGCGACGATATGAAAGCCGCATGCACAATGACAAGCAAGAGCTCTTACCTGGGAAGCCACCACTGCTTTCTTCCTGAGGTGCAAAAAGGATAAAGATATCACAAATACCCGTCGGCGGCAGCTGCTGGGTTCGTAACCTTTGCCTTCTGTCACGCTGTTGCGTCAGAAAAAAATGCTCCCCGCTCATTAAATGGCACAGCAGCAGCGGCGCTTCTGAAAAGAACAAGAGCACCTTTAAGTTGTTGGCTTGTTGTAATTAACCACGAGGCCTTACAACAAACAGAAAGACGAGACATGTAACGTGCGCGAACTTTCGAGTGTTTATTAGTAGCGATGCGACCCCTATTTGGATGCGCATAACAAAGAACAAATGTACAAAACAATTAAGGAACCCAACAAGATGGGAAGTGCCATTCATAAACCGAAACCCATGTACCACCGCTTCCCATCGCGCTGCTTGTCAACAATTCAATCTCACTCTGCGTCAGGCGGAGGCAGTTGAAAGAGGATTAACCACGGCTCAAACGGATTAACTACGATTTCATAAAAATTGTTGACGCCAATGGCTTCGGGGCCTCCTTGGAAGAACACCTGTTGCTTCGTTCTTGTGTTCTATCCGACTATAGTTACCTTTCTGTTATCTTTTTTATATCTACTCTTTAATGTCCACGTACTAAACGCAGCTAAACGATACTTCAAAAGAGTTTTATCGCACATGTGGTGGTACTCCATGCTGCTGCTACGTGCTGTCATGCACCACGCTTCCGAAGAGCCGGACTTGTGCTGTGCTGTCCTAGATTTCCATCAAACGAAAAAACTCCTATGCAATAAGTTCTATAGTATACATCCGTTGTCACGTAAGTTATATTTCTGCCATATGCTCCACGGGCTTTTCGAGAATGCCCTCACACCATTGCGTGCTGCACATGCTGCAAATCTAATGCTCCAAGAAATCCCGAAATGTCTTACCATGAACTGGGATCGAACGTAAACGTTCACAATGTGGGCCGCGAAAAATTTCGAAGCAAGCCGCAGATACAAGGCCATAAATTGGCTTTGTATCTTTGTATAAATTGGCTTTGTAACGCTCAAGTGCTCTTGTGTGCACGCTACGTTTCAAAGTGGAAAACTGCAGGAAAGGAATGAAGAGCAAGGTGCTGAAGCCAACAGCGGTTCCGACAATTTTGATTTGTTCTCGACATGCAAATCACCCCTGCTTTCCAAGAACCAGAGAAGGCTGATCTGGCGCTCTGACCTCTCATGCGAGCGGTGCATCAGAAAAAGACATGCAGAAATCACGGAAGGCTGAGAAGAAATGCAGACATAAAGCTGTGACTGTGGAAACGGGGAAAGAGAACATCCCAGCATGCTGCCGCACGTAGCGTAAAGGCATGCTGCGGACGAGTGTTTCCTTATCGAGGTATGTCGTCTAAAAGACTACAGAGATAAGGACAAAAGAGAAGGAAAAGAAGACTCCTGCGCTCATGAACAACACGAGCTTGGCACTTGGTTCCAAAAGTAGGCGCTTAGTGGGCCGAAATTATTTCCAGAAAACTAAATTACTACTCGCCATCTTTTAGAGACGTCCGCTATACTCAAAAATATATAGCTCCATTATTTGATAACGTACGTTTGCCCACGCAAAAACAATTAAGTAAGTTCCCTGCAAAAATAGACAAAGACTATTAGTCAGCATACTCTAAACAGCGTCAGTAAATAATACAACACGTAAAATTACATCTTCTGTAGAGCTTCATGTGATGTAAAAATTAACTGTCCATGCGAATAATATCTTTGTGCAAATTCATGTACATTTTTATTGTTTGGCTTACAGAAGTTACTTGGCAAGTTCCCTTTTCTGAGTCATTGCAGGTATTTAATACTATAGGAGGGGGTTGTGGCTCAGCAGAACCTAGGTCGCTTTGTAACGTTCAGCAAAGGTTCGGGCCACTCGTTCGGGCTGCGACCGAGCTTCACGCCTAAGGATCGCTATCGTCTTTCACCACCAAAGTTCACCACAGTGAGCGAGCGCGGCTGCTGCACTACAATACACAAGAAGACATTTAAACGACAAATGCTTTTTTATTTCCAAAATCGCAGGACACAAGAGGACTGACGCAAGCTAGTGGGTTACACACAAAACTGTGTTTTCGTCGTATCACATAAACTAGCTTAACCACAAGGATCCAGGGTTTCAGAAGACGCTTCGTACGCTAGTACAAACAATGTTAGGAAGCGCAGTGCATACGGCCAAATAAAGGCGATAATTCGGCGACATATGGGGCTGCTGCCAAGCCGGCGCCTCGGCTCCGATGGATGGATGGAACCTAGGGGCGTCCCCTTCGAAACGGGGTGGTGGCAGTTGCAATCATGCTCGGCTTTTTGTCTTTATTTTTGTTTAATTGTGTCGTAAACTGTCAATAAAATCCTCCATTTTATTTCACTACGGTTTCCTGCACTTCTAACCTTATGTCCCACCTCTGCTTTTCAGCCACCAATCCTCCAATCGCTATTTGCTAACATCCGCCGCAGATTTATTTACTTGACCTTTGTTATCTCTAAACCCTAGGGCCTCAGGAAGAGTGACTGTGCCTGCATCGACATCCTAATGGATACCATCACATTTCGGTATGAGGTATTCAACTGGTTCTGCAGATCTACCACACACAGCACATGAGTCATCGTCATCGTTAATTTTTTTTTGTAGCTGCGCATACTTACGACACCCTGACCTAGCTTCAATAGTAGGGCACAGCTTCTTGAGTTATCATAGAACAATTCCTTCCTGATCTGCCTTTTCCAGTTTCGATATATTTCTACACTATGCTCCCTTTTCATTTAATTAATCCAGTTTTTAACTTTCGCGTTTTTAACCCCTCGTTTTTAACCCTCTTTCTCCGTCCTCGCGTACGGCATACTTACTGGTTAGTTTCCTAGTTATTTTCCACGCCACTCTGAGTCAACGCTCTTTCTGTATATGTATTTAAATACCTTAGCTGCCCACCTGTTATCGTCCAGTTTCCTCAGGTGTTCTTCATGCAGTATTTCACTCAAGCTTTCCGTGGTTAGAAAGATGCCCAGCCCATATCCCCATGTACTGCCTCGTATGTGGTTTCGCCGTGGAACCTAGTGCTAATCTTTCAACAGCTCTCTGAATTACTTCGAATCTCGGCTGAACATCTGCCCTTAAGCACAGAACCGCATTCCCGAGAGTAAGCCCCGGCACCATTATTCTTTTCCAGATACCTCTTAGTACTTCATATTTGTTGTACACCCATAATGCCCTATGTTTCATTATCCCGGCATCCCTTCGCCCTTCACCGATAGCCAGCGCCACGGCCGCCGCGGTGGAGGACAATGGAACTTTCGTGATCACCGGCGGCGCGGTGTACTTGGTGGGCCTCGCGGGCCGTTCCTACGGGAGATTGAGCGGCTGTTCTCTGGAAGAGGAAGCCGTCGTTGCAAACCACGAGATGGAAATAATCGAAAACCAATTGCAAATAAGCGGCAATTCGTTTTCGATCATCAGGTACATATAAAGAATATTAGCTCTACCGAAGCAGCCTCCTTCCACGTAAAGGGGAAGTGATGACCAAACGAAACTAGCCTCTGTATCGCACGTTGTAGGGATCAGCGAGGCGCTCGCGCGTAATTTCCGCAAGCGGAGGCGTTATTACGCATGTCCCAGCGGGTAAGATACGGACGGAGCTTGTTAACGGGAAGGGCCAGCTCCATCGTAGAAACTTTCCAGCCGTTGTTTAAAACTTTTCTGCGCCGAATGTTGATCACTGTACAGGTTCTGCGAGAAGTAAATGGAAGGCGCGACCGCGTGGAAAGATATGTCGCAGTGGTTTGTAACGCAGGCCTTCGCTATTTATTTATTTATTTATTACCTCAAAGGCCCCGGTTGTGGGGCATTACATGAGAGATGGGCGGATTACATGGAGATTATATAAAGATTACAGAGTACATAAAGATCAGGATACATAAAGATTACAGGATACATAAAGATGACTGATTACATAAGGATGGCCTCAATCTTTTTCTTGAAGTCGATGCAGTTGACGATCAGTACGGCTTTCGGCGGCAGATCGTTCCAGTCCCGAGAGGATATCACAAAAAAAAGAACGGAAATGAGATGTAGTTCTTGCAGCGGGTGGATATACGGTCTTGATGTGGTTGTTGCGGCTAGAAGGACGATGCGCTGTTGATATGATAGATGATCCTAAAGGTGAATGATAGAACTTATGGAATAGGCATAGTCGAGATATTTTTCTTCTAGTTTCAAGGTTAGCCAAGGATGCTCTAGATTTTAAAGAGGACACGCTAGTATAGTAAGAGTAGTCACAATAAATAAAACGGATAGCACGGTTCTGAACTTTTTCAAGGATTATAGAAAGGTTAGATTGATGAGGATCCCATACTGCTAATACGAATTCTAGTTTAGGTCGGACGAATGTTTTATAAGCTAATAATTTGATAGAAGGGGTAGTAAAACGAAGATTTCGACGTAGGAAGCCAAGGGTGCGGTTAGCGTCGTTAGCGAAGTTCGTGATATGCGAAAACCATGTTAGGGTATGAGTTAAGGTGATGCCAAGATACTTACAGGAAAGAACAGATGATACTTCAGAACCGAAAAGAACATAATTTGAGGGAATATGGAATTGCCTGCGATGAAAAGAAATCATGCATGTTTTAGTAATATTAAGGGACATTAGCCAATGCTTGCACCAAGTTTCGATTTGGGTTAGATCAGTTTGGAGGGTGTCAGAGTAAGTTCTTCTGGTGATAGGGCGGTAGATTACACAATCGTCGGCAAATAATCCGATGTTCGAGGTGACGTTAGAGGGAAGCTCGTTAATGTAGATTAGAAAAAGCAAGGGTCCAAGCACTGTGCCTTGTGGTACACCTGAAGTAACGGGGGAAAGAGGTGACGATGATTTGTTAGCGTAGACAAATTGCACTCCGTTGGTCAAAACATTTGGTAGCCATTTTAACTCCAAGTGGCTAAGGTTAAGACGTGAAAGTTTTAGTAGTAATCTTTTGTGGGGTACCTTATCAAAAGCTTATAAAAAAAATAAGGTGGTGGTTGAATAATCGGCAAGTAGTACAATGGTTAGATTCCTACCTTACACAGCGGCATCAGTTTGTTCAGATATCTGAATCTCACTCCACAAAAGCGCCAGTACTTTCAGGAGTTCCCCAGGGCTCAGTCTTTGGGCCGCTTGTCTTCCTTATTTATTTGAACGACCTGTCCTTCAACTCACGCATACGCTGTCGGTTCTTCGCCGACGACTGTGTTATATACCATAGTATCACATCAGTCGAAGACCACGCACTCGTAACCGACTACTTAACCGCAGTTTCCAGCTGGTGTTGTACTTCAGTCCTGTCAAGTTTGCGGTTATTCCTCCTCCCCAACAAGCTGGTGTTGTACTTCGCAAATGGGAAAAACAGTTCAAAGTGCGGAAAAATGACAGTATCACGAAAGAAACACCCGCTCCAATGCACATACAAAATCAATGGACTTCCGATCAACTCAGTGACTCAGGTGAAATATCTTGGGGTAACCATGACATCCAACCTGAACTGGAGCGTACACATCCAGTCCATTGTCTCAGCAGCGTCCAAAAAACTTCGGTTATTAAAGCACCGCCTAAAGCATTGCACGATCAAAACTAAACTGACAGCATACACATCACTTGTGCGTCCAGTGCTCGAATACGCCGACGCTGTATGGGATCCGCACACAAAAACGGATATAAAAATGCTTGAAGGCGTCCAGAGGAAAGCACTGCGGTTTATTTACCACGCTTATGGTCGGCAGGTCTCGGTATCTGATTTGCTCAACAGATCTGGGCTTCCCACGCTTGAATCCCGTCGAAAGCAGCACCGACTAAAAATGTTGTTCAATATCGTACATAATAAAACAAAACCGAATTTTCAAAGTTACATGCAATACAACACAACACGCCCCACCCGTAACAAACACGAACGGACTATCTTGATGCCACGATGCCGAACAAAAGCATATTCTTGTTCCTTCTTTCCACGCACCATTTCCGAATGGAGCCGACTGCCAAGCGATATCACCAACCTGGTATCTTCAGAATCTTTCTTGTCTCCTGTTTCGGCTCATGTATCGCAGTAGCGCGTCTAGTACACAGTGTATTTCAGTTTCCTTGTTTTTATTCTGTTCACTTAGTCTGTTTGACGTCGGATGATTTGCCTGTACTTTTTTTGCTTCCCGTTGGTCTTATTGAATTTTGTTCTCGTACTGTAATCGCCCTTTGTTGCTGTTATTTTGTTGTTACTACTTTGTAATTTTTTTCCTTTTTTTATTTGTGCACTCCTGCCTTGACCGCCAAAGGGCAGTCATCAGTATTTATGAAATAAATAAATAAATAAGAAAGAGCGTGTCAACGGCAATGTTTAAGTCAAGATGAGAGCTAAGATCATTAATAAAAAGGGCTAGTTGGGTGTCACAGGAAAGACCTTTTAGGAAGCCGTGTTGGTTGGGATGAAAAAACTTGACCGAAACTAAAAATTTAACAATGTGAGAATATATAACATGTTCCATTACTTTTGAACAGATGCCCGTAAGAGAAATAGGGCGGTAGTTTTTACATGAAAACCATGAATCTCGTAAGCCCGGCGATCAGTTTCGGCGATTCGAACGGGTGTTTGTCGCTTTTAAGTTGCCACACAAGGAATTTATTTTATGTTGCTGCGATAGGTTTGAAGTGCGGTTTGCGCCATTTGAAGCTGGTTGGCAGCTGGCGCGTGGGGCCTTGGCAATCAGCACACGCTATGACGGCCTACTTTGATATTTTAATTTCATTTATTTTCCTTAAAGGCCCGGTAAGGGGCATTGCATAAGGGGTGGGTACAATATTCCTAGGCGGAAAGTGTTAACATGATAACAAATATGCATGAAGATCGTCAGCGAAGGTGGCGGAGCACATAATGGCTCCAATATCTCTGGGAAGGTCGTTCCCGTCCATAAGGGTACGGGGGAAAGAAAAGGCTGCAAAAGTGACCGTGTGGACACGTGGTCGATAAACTTGGAAAGGATGACAGTGCGATGAGATATGCGGGTTGGCGGGACGATATAGGGCGCGCAGGAAAGTCAACTGTGGTAAAGTTTGTAGAATAAGCAAAGGCTGGCGGTGCCACGACGAACTGAGAGGAGTGATAACCCTGATTTATCTTTCAACGCTGACACACTGATGTTGTAGGAATATGAAGAATGAAGGAATCTGGCTGCTCTGTTTTCTACTGCTTCAAGTGCGTTGATAAGGTAGGCATGATGGGGGCTCCATATAGTTGAGGCGTATTCTAATTTTGATCTGACAAGTGTTTTGTATGCTAGCAATTTTAAATGATCGAGGGCATGGCGGAGATGATGTCGTAAAAAGCTTAGTGTTCTATTATCATGATGCTGCCATAAGCGGCGTGTTGCGGGGTGCTGTTTTATTTATTGTGCTCCATTCGAAAGCCTTCGTTTTAGCCTCTTCCCCTGAAGAATACAATTCGAAGCCGTCATGTAATGACCAAAAAATTCTGCTAGTGTGTACGCCAGCAGATGCATCCCTGTCTGGTAATGAGGAAGCCCACGAGCTCTCCCGGTCGGACCCGAGCTAGGGTGATGATCTCCACAGATAAGGATCGCATGGCTGGATACAGATAATTTACACAGCATGGATAAATTCTTAAGCGGATACGAAGCCATAAGCTGGCGCCGGTTACAACCTTACGCATTTTTAAACCTGGCCCTCTGGAGTGTTATGTACACAGGGAAAGTTTCAGACTAATGCGCAAACTGCAGACTTAGATCCACCTTGGAACACATACGATGCGAATATCCTCATGCCCACCTGGAGAGGACACAAAGTCGAGAGACCAATGGGAAGCCTTACTACTGAGCTCCGACCCGGCGACTCGGCTACAACTTGTCCGACTGGCCGAAGCCACCGCCGAGAGCTAAGACCTCTCGGCCGTCGCCTTGGCGCGTAGCCCTCCAGCTGCACTTTTTCTGTTGAACATTAAAAGTTTTCTTATCCTATCGAATTCGAGTGTGACAGAAAGAGTGTGGGAACGCGCTATGAGCGTGTTAAATCTTTTTATATTGCGCAGGCCACGAATTATAGGTAATAACGCCTGTTCCTCCTTCAATTACGCTTATAGCGCATGGTGTACGAGTTGCCTCCATGACAATGGATGATCGAAACACGTGGGCGCGGGGGGTGTTCGCATGGCATCTGCTGCATGCGGGGACTCGTCCAAAATTGGGCGTACTAGAGGAGGGGGGCTGATGTATCGTTGTGCACCCGCTGCGCGCGGGCGCATGTTGCGCTTTGCTTTTTTTTTTTAGAGCGCAGCTCTTTTGCGCCCGTTCATGCGTTTCGTGGCGTCGCCGTTGTCCCTCGTAACCAGCTCCGCGGTCGCGGCAGCGCGCTGCAATAGCTGCACGTGTTCCTGGCGCATCTCCCACTCGCCCAAGCTAAAACGCATAGCCGCAGCTGTTCGCCACTGCCTACCGCTCTCCTTTAGAAATAGTTTATTCTCTGCCAGTTCTTTATCAACCATCAGTGAGGCCACCTTTGGAACTCCAACGTGAACCCCTCGCGAAATACTTGCATGGACCTCGGGTTTGAGAACCACGCATTGGTGCAGCAAGTTGAGCATCTATCCACCTATTTCTCCGACCCCAAAGCTTTCTTCATAACAATCAAGAACTGTTAGTGAAGTGTTTCTTGAAGAAGGAATATGTGTGGAAAATGACGTCTGTAATCGTGCATACATGTCTTGCTCGAATTCTTTGCCTCAGTCTATTGAAAAGCTGGAACAGCTGATGATTTGCGCTCGAATTACTCATTAGGAATTAACGTAATCGTCGGCAATTTTTTGCATACCGTTTCTTTGCTGTTGTAGCATATTAAAATTGCTTGTGCTTCTTGAACAATGGCAACCGCAGCGCTGGGACAATGCATGTAGAACAGACAAAGGAACAACAGATTGCTACGGACACTGGGAGGATGACGAAGTGTTTGGAATGAAGACGACGCTGCGCTGCGCGCTTGTGTGCTGTGCGACTGTCCCAAGCCGCCGATTCTCTGCCTAGCAGACTATCTCTGCTGCTTATAGCCATCACGCACGCAACATTTGCTGGAGGTTGCAAATTCGATCCCGCACCCCAATCTGTCTGGCCCTCCGCAGTGGCCGCCATCTCGCGACCATGTATAATGAATCCACTACATCTCTACCAGCAACGCCAGCCATCGTCGTGGCCCACCACCACAAACCAGGCAGATTCTGCGGGACAGACGACATATATGTCAACGACTGGCTCTCGCTTTATGAACTCGTCAGCATGCATAACAGATGGGACGCGACGCTGATGTTCACAAATGTAATGTTTTATCTGACCGGCAGCGTGCGAGTGTGGTTAAAAACACACGAAGAAGACCTGACCTCATGGGTATCTGTAAGCAGAATCTCAGCGTCATCATTGGGAAACCCATCGTACGTCAACTGGACGCCATAAAGGCGCTCGCGTCGCGCGCCCAAACGACATAAGAACCATGCATCACCTACATTCAGGACGCCCTGGCCTTGCGCCCTGAAAATTTACAGGGACATCTCCGAGGCAGATAGAATAACCCACATACTGAAAATTTTTGCCGACGATGCTTTTAACCTGCTGCTCTGCAAAGACTTTCTGCGGTCGCTTCTGTTCTTTATGTGTGCGGCCGTTTCGAGCACGTCAAACGCCGGTGCGGTTCCCACCATTTTTACTGTCTCTCGAACATTGCTGCCAGCTCCTCATGTGATGATCTGCCAACTCTGTGGCATCCTTCCGACCTAGCTAACTTAACGCGCATCGTGCGCTGTGAATTGGAGGCGATGACACCCGCTGTTTCCACCTTGCAACTGCCGGACAACATCCTAGCACTCATCCAGGCCGTCGTTCCGCAGGAGGTAGCCAACATGGCCGTACCTTCTGCTTGCGTCGTGGACAACGTTAATAACAGCCCGGACCCTCCAGTTATCTCGGTTGCCTTTTCCAGTCGCAGCTTCTCGCATCGGTACCGGTACCGCAACCCTGACGAATAACGTACTCCGTTTGATCGGCCAAAGTGTTTTACCTGCTGACTCTTCGGACACATCTTCCGTCACTGCCGCAGCTGTTGGACCCCGCCACCACATCCATTCTTTTTCGTCGACCACCGAAGCGACTACCTCCCGCGGCGCTACTACCGGCGTCTTGATCCACTCCCTGACGAATCCGCCCAGCCAGCTCGTGGGTCCAGCCATTCAGCTTCCCCACAATGCCGCCGCGCCGTTCTCCCACCACTCGCCCCAACTGTTCTCCTTCCCCACATCTTGGAAAACTAGCTGATGCAGCCCCGTAAGTAACGCTGCATCGTTGACCCCGTCTGCAAATACTTTCTTGACCCCCACTGTCCAACGTAATCTCGTGAATGTTCTCGTGGATGGTGCCCTCGTCATTTCCCTCATTGATACTGGCGCCCAAGTGTCTGTCCTGAGCACTTCTTAGCGCCGCTGTCTCAAGAAATTTTTAACGCCCGCCACCACGACTACAGTTCGCACCACCAATGGTAGCACCGCTGCGTGGCTGGCGTATGCACTGCGCGAGTCAGCATTGCCGGACGACATATGTAATCCTTGGCCTTGGCTTTTTAACCACCCATTGGGCTCTTAATTACTCTTCCTCAGGCCGTCTTCAATTGGATCTGCCCCCCTGCTATGACGACTCCTCCAGCTCACCTCGCCTTTGCTCTATTGAGTTTGCTCGTCTCCCGCCACAAGCTGCCGTCTACATCCCTATGTCACCTCCTCCTCCTGTCCCTCATGAAGACTCCATCACTTGCCCTATCACAGCTGTGATTCTGTTTTGTAACGTCGTATTTTTCTACGTATTTGTCCATATCACCAGAAACTGCACCTACCTCCCTGTCCTCAACATCAGCCTGTCACCTAAGACATTTTCAACAGGCATTTCACTTTCTGACCTGTCCCCCCTGACCAATTGCACAGTTGCTGCCCCAGCTCCTCGCCCACCGACTGACTTCTCCAACGGCCCTCCACCTCAGCCTTTTCGTGCGGATCCTATTTCTAAGATGATCACGGGGGATCTGTGTCCTTGAGGACTTTGAGGACCGTCCATTGCGTCAAACCTCTGTTTTCGCTTGAGGCACTGACACTGGCGAGGCCGCCCTATTCACAGTCGGCCCTATAGGGTCTCTCTCTCTCACACAGAACCGTGCTATCAAGGCGGAGGTAAAGAAGATGTTGCCCCGCAACATTATCGAACCTTCGAGTAGTGTTTGGGCGCCCCCTCTCATGCTTCTTAAAAAAAAGAATTCAAATCTGGCGGTTCTGCGCCTATTACCGCCACCTGAGTACCATCACCAAAAAAGACGTCTGCCCTCTGCCTTGAATCGACGCCGATTCATCGAGAACTTTATGGAAATAGCCCACTCTCTTACCACGCTCCTCAAAAAGGACCTCCGGTTCTTTTGGGGGCCCGCCCAAGCTGCCGCCTTTAGAACCCTTATCAGTGCCCTCACCACTCCTACTGTCTTCGCTCTCTTTCATCCTTCAGCCCCTACAGAACTTTCGACCGACGTGAGCGGCCATGGCATTGTTGCCTTATACTTTCTCAGCGGTATTGCACTCAGTTTTGCGTCATTGAGTACACCAGCCGTCTCCTTTCTGTTTCAGACGGCAACTATACTATCACCGAGCGGGAATGCCTCGCCCTCGCTTTGGCCATTGCCAAATTCCGCCCTTACTTGTTAGGGCCCCCCTTAACTGTTATAACGAATCATCATGCCTTAAGCTGGCTTTCTTCGCTCAAAGACCATACTCGCCCGCTGGGCCGCCGGGCTCTTCGCCTTCAAGAATATACATTTTCTGTCGTCCACAAGTCCGACCGCTTGCACCAGGGCGCAGATTGCTTGTACGGTCACCCGGTCGATCCCCCTTCCTCCAGCAAATATGAGGCTGGCGCCAGCGTTTGGTCCATGTATGAGTTCCGCAACATCACTGAAGAACAGCGCTTGGATTCCTCTCTACGCTCCTTCATCGACCGCCTCTCCGCCAACCAACTGTGATGCTTCCCTCGCCGCGTTCGTGCTCCACGAGAATATCCTCTGCCGGTGCAATATGCGGCCTGGCTACACTGAGCTCTTGCTCGTGGTTCCTCAACACCTGCGTTGTAACGTCCTTGAGCAGCTCGATGACGTTACCACGGCAGGTCACCTTGGCGTACACCTCAGGTACGACAGCGTGCGCCGCCGCTTATTTTCGCCAGGTCCCTACTGCTGTGTTCGCCGTTATGTGCGCGCTTGCGAGCCCTGCCAACGCCGGAAGACGCCCTCAGTTCTGCCTCCCGGACAACTTCAGCCGATTCCAATCCCGATACACCCCTTTTCTAGTGTCGGCCTAGACCTGCTCTGCCCTTATCCGGTGTCTGCCGTGGGGAAGAAACGGACCGCCGTCACGACGGAGTGCTCGACGCGCTACGCTATCACACGAGTGATCCCAACCAGTTGCGCCACTGATGTCGCAAGACTTTCTCCTGTACGAAGTCATATTCCACCACGGTGCTCCCCATCACCTGTTTACCGATCGCGGTCGCTGGTTTCTTTCCAAAGTGGTCGCCCAACTTCTCCGCTCCTGCTCAGTCCGCCATCAATTCGCCACCCACAGACGACCGCCTCAGCCGTAGCGTCACCGACATCACTTCCTTGTACGTCTGAGACCATCACCGTGACTGGGATATTAGCCTGCCATTTGTGGCATTCGCATACAGTTCCACACGTCACGACACAGCCGGTTTCTCTCGTCTTGGTAGCGAAAAGCTACACTACGCGGGTCAGAGCCGAGTTTCGCGTGTGCGGGCGCCGCCAATTCTGTGCATGTGTGAAAACCAAGTGACGTCGTGAGAGGCGCCGGTGCGTCGCCTCCTCGCCGCAGCCGTCGCCGACTCCGCCGCCTGACCCACAGATGCGCCGCGCGTTACTGCGCATGCGCGTCGCTTCCTCGCCACGGCCGCCACCTGACCTTAACCGGTCCGCGTGTTTACGACAGATGCGCCGCGTGCTACTGCGCATGCGCGAGGAGAGTGCGCTGCGTGTATATAATGCTCTTGAAGTAGAACTGGCGGGCGCGTTCGACATGGAAGCCAAGGAGAGTGCGGCTGCTGCTAAACGACGCAGAAGAGCAGATAAATTGAGTTCTTCCTACCTAGAGGTAGTTGCCTGGGAGCTGACCGCCGAAAAACGGAGGCAAGATCGAGCAAAGGTGAAATGTGCACCTGAAACGCCGGAGCAACGCGAGGAATCCCTCGCAAAAACACGTCGCCAAGAAGCCGAAAAACGCGCTATGGACACCGTTGTGGCCAGTGGTGCACTGTAAAAAAATTTGCACCCTGTGTCTAACTTACATTCTTGCACCCTCCCGAAAGGGTGCAAACTATGATCCTCGCACCCATAGTAAGACTGGGATCATTACAGTGGCCCCCTTTTTTCCCACTACCTAAAAGGGTTCAAGTATGCTTGTCACACCCTTTTTCCGACGGCTTTCCAGTTCAATAGATTTTGATTCCTTTGAAAGGCGCTGATCATTTTTTTTTTGCAGTTTTGAATGGCAGCTAAAAATTTCCTACGAAAAGCTGCTGAAGACGTTTCTAACTTTGATCTAACGTTCCGGCATCTCCAACTATAATTATAGTACCCAGATGTGCCTCTCACGGTGTTTCTGAACCTCCTTGCTGTGGAGTCACATTGTGATGTTCACGATGTTATTTTGCTGAATATATATATAAATATAGAGAAAAAGACCTTGCTAAAAGGAGGCAAACTTGCAGCAAACTCGCTCGCACAGTAACACGATGTTATAATGTGTCCCATATTTTTGCCAAAGGAACATCAACAGGTATGAGCATAACTAGAATGAGTCTTACAAAGCTACTGAGGGGCTCCGGAACAACACAGGAGACACCATTGCTACGCGCAATACTCATACTTTGTTGTTGCGGCGACTGAGAGAAGGATGAAAAGGAGTGAGTGAGTGAGTGAGTGAGTGAGTGAGTGAGTGAGTGAGTGAGTGAGTGAGTGAGTGAGTGAGTGAGTGAGTGAGTGAGTGAGTGAGTGAGTGAGTGAGTGAGTGAGTGATTGAGTGAGTGAGTAGAAGATTTATTGATTTCTTAAGTTTCGCTTGCGGTGGAGGTCGTCTTCAGGTCTTGAGGTCGCCTCCTTAGCCTTGGGTGGCCCCTAGTGCAGGGCTTCAGTGAGTCTGGCCACCTCGCTTGCGTATGCTATGAGTGGCCTTTGGGCCTCTAGCTCGCAGCTGGTGAGCCGGCTCTCCCAACAACCAAATAAACTGATAAACACACAAGGATGGAACTGAGCATGCTGCAAAAAAAAAAAATAACACACCGTGCTTCACCTGGGTAGGGCCTGAGAGAAAGCTCGCCAGCTAGCTGAGGCTGCGTGCCTTCGGTTGCGGAAAAGTCCGCCGTCCGGCATCAATCACACCGGTGACCGTCGCCTCAGATTGTACCGGTGCTCCGTACGCTTGCGTTCCGCAGCACCAGTTGTGCCTTTGCGCTTGCTTTTGATACCAATGGGTACCGGCGCAAGCTCGTCAGACCGTGACGCGTAGGCCTTCAGGTCTGCGATGTGGGCACGGCTGGTTTTCCCCGAAAGGGGGTCCTCCAGCAGGTACACGAGTGGCGACCCGAGTCTGACCACTCGGTACGGACTAAGCCACTTAGGAGCGAGCGAGGCTGAGAACCCCTTGCTCGCATCGCTAAGAACGTGGTTGCGCTTCAGGACAAGATCACCCACCTGAAAAGTCAGGCGGCGGTGCTTGCGGTCATACTGAGCCTTCTGTTGGGCTCTGGCGGCCGCCAAACTCTGTCTTGCTCTGTTGAGAGCCCGACGAAGCCGGTCCCAAAGCGTCGACGTATAAGCAGAGCAGTCTGCCCGCGTCTGCTCATCCCCGAGCTGGCTCTGCACGACGTTTGACATCGGATTCGCCAGCTCCCTCCCGAAATTGAGGAAGGCGGGAGAGAAACCAGTTGACCGATTCTCAGCTGTTCGGATGGCGAAAGCAAACTCTCTCAAATGGTCTGCCCAATCCTTTTGATACTCGGCAAAGGCTGCAAGCATTGGCTTGAGCGCTCGGTTGATTCGCTCGGTCAAATTGGACTGGGGGTGGTTGGGTGAAGTGGTGTAGTGCTCGATTCCGAGGGAATGGCACGTGTTACCGAACACCCGAGCGGTGAAATACGACGCATTGTCCGTGATCAGTCTTTCCGGAAAGCCGAACCGCCAGAACACTTCCTGGAGTTTATCCAGCACCGCTCGTGCTGACACTTTCCGAAGGGGGTACAACTCAACCCATTTGGAAAAGTGGTCAGCGACTACCGTCAGGTAAATGAACCCCTGCTTGCTCCTGGGGAAAGGCCCCATCAAATTGCAGGTGGCCATCTGCCACGGACGCACACTGTCAATTGGTTTCATCATTCCAGGCGGCTTGCCGCCCCGTGACTTCACCGCTTGACAGACATGGCAGGAACGGCAATAGCGGAAAATGTCACGCTTCATGCCGGGCCACGTCAACGATTGACTCAGTTTTGCAAAAACTTTGGAGCCACTCAGATGACCGGCCAGTGGTTCGTCATGAGAGAATCGCAAAAGTGCGCCCCTTAGACTTTTGGGGATAACCACCTTGAACGGGTCGATGGACTCGTCATCGGTGGCTATGTACTTCAGCACGAGCCCGTCATGGTGCAGTAAATATGAATCCTCGTGGTTCGCCGCGACACACGCTGGCTTCTGCCCCCCTGCGCCCGCTACAATACCAGTAGCGTCACGGCGCTCCGTCTCCCTGAGACCGTCGCTCACCTCGCGACAAAAGGGGTTATTTTGCTGGGCTTTCAGTAGCTCTTTACGGCTGAAAACGATTCCAGTCATCCCAGAGGGGAGCCTGGTCTCGTCCCCACTCAGGTTTGCAGCCAAAATTTCTGTTCGCGTCGGCACCTCCAAGGCGCTCACGAAGAGCTTTGCCTCTCGTCCGCTTTGCGAAGCGCTGCTTGCCTGGTTAGCGGAATGGGTTAACCCGTTTGCAGGCTCCCCCTCCTTGCCGCCCGGCGGCTCGTCCGCTGTTTCGCCCCCTCCGCTTACAGGCGTCAAGGCGCCGCTTGCGAGTGGGGCACGGGATAGCGCGTCAGCTACCACGTTCGTGCTCCCCTTTCGATACTGCACCGAAAAGTCTTAATGCTGTATCAGGAGAGCCCAGCGCGCCAGCGGACCCGCAGGCTCGCGGAGCCGCATCAACCAACTGAGCGCACTGTGGTCTGTCTGCACCACGAATTGCGTTCCATCAAGGCAGACGTCAAATTTGCGCAGTGCAAACACGATGGCGAGGCACTCCTTCTCGGTCACGGAATAATTCCTCTCCGAGGGCAGCAAGGAGCGGCTGGCAAAGGCCAGCGGTTGCAGCACGCCATCGAATTCCTGTAGGAGAACTGCTCCTAAACCCAGATCGCTCGCGTCAGTCTGGACTACGAACTGTCTCGTCAGGTCGGGTAGCCTGAGCTGCGCTGTCTCGGCAATGGCACTAGACAGGAGGCGAAAGGATCGCTCTTGCTCGGGTCCCCATCGCCACGCTGCAGTCTTTCCCAAGAGCTTGGTCATGGGTGCTTGCACGCGGGCACAGGACGGGATGAACGACCGATAAAAATTGGCCATTCCCAGAAAACGCCGGAGGCCGCGTACGTCCTTGGGCGCGGGAAATTCGAGTATGGCTCGAAGTTTCTCCGCATCAGGCTCTATGGAGCCCTCGCCCAGCGTGAACCCTAGTAAATGAACCCGGGTCCGCCCTAGTTGGGCTTTCGCAGGATTCAAAGTCATCCCAGCAGCCCGTACCCTCTCGAGCACGACGGCAATGTGGCCTAAGTGCTCATCGAAGGTTCGTGAATAAATCACGATATCGTCCAGGTAGCACATGGCGTGAGACCATTTCGCTTCCCCCAGGACGCGGTCCATGAGCCTCTGAAAAGTCGCAGGACCATTGGAGAGACAAAAAGGCATACGAGTGAACTCAAACAGCCGTCTGTAGCACGTGAACGCGGTCTTAGACCGGTCAGTGTCAGCCATCTGGACCTGTAGGTAACCTATGGAGGCATCTAGCGTGGAAAAGTACCGCGCACTGCCCAGGTTTCCTACGATTGAGCTGATCGTCGGGAGCGGATAGGCATCCTTGCGAGTCAGCGCATTCAGACGGCGATAATCCACACACAAACGGTGGCTGCCATCTTTCTTAGGCACCAACACCACCGGAGACGCCCAGGCGCTGGACGAGCGACGGATAATGTCCGCCGACAGCATCTCATCCAGCAACCCATCAATCACCTGCCTTTCGCAAGGCTGACGGGTCTAGGGTTGCACTTCAAAGGAAGCGCGTCTCCAGTGTGGATCTTGTGGCTCACTAAAGTGGTACAGCCAGGTTGATCCGTGAGGAGCTCATCGTACTGACGCAATAGCGCTGTCAAACGAGTCTTCTGTGTGTCATCCAATTTTACCGCACAGGCGGCCAGCGGATGTGGTGCCTAGTCGTGCCGCGCCGTAGGTCCCAAAGGGGAGGCTGAACGACGGAACGCTCTACACAAGGGCGTGGCCCTGTCCGCTGAGCGTGGCACTCTCCGAACGCCTTCACTGCGCAGGCAGATACTGACGCCGGTGGGCTGATGAACGGCTTAAGCTGGGAAAATGGTCCGTCGCGATAGCCGCCATTCGCAATGTCCACCACGATCCCGGTTTTCAGGAGAAAGTCCGTCCGAGAATCATGGGCACACTGAGCCCTGGAGATGAATGAAACGCGTGCGTCTCGTCCGCTCTCCCCACCTGACAGTCAGCCTCGCGGCGCCAGCCGAATGGGCTACTCCTTTCGCAAGATTGAATGCCGTACGGCAGTCCCGCAAGCGCACAGAGTGCTTTTGCAAGTGGGACAACACCTCTTCACCGAACAAGGAAGCGCTGGCTCCCGCGTCCAATAACGCCGAAAATTCGCGGCCAGCAATGGTGACCGGAATAAACGGCGCGTGCGCATTAGCAAGGCAGCTTGCTCTGTACGCAGAGGGAATTAGCAGAGATTGGGCCGGTGGTCCCTTTACGACCGACCCCCGCCGCCGTTTCCCTGCCTCGCAGGAAGCCTGGCTACGGTGCATTCTCTTGCTAAGTGGCCCCTCTCTTGGCAGCGGAAACAGCGCACACCGCCGCGAGCTTGGTCGCGTGACAATGGCGCCTCTTCCTGTCTGGGTCCGCCCGCTGCACGACCAAAGGGTCGGCCGAGTCGGGTTTCCCCCTCCGTTGTGCGTTGGAGCGCTTGGCGCCCCTCAGCACGCGCTTCAGAAAACGGTGCAGCGCAGGCTGCCCGTCTCCCGTACGAGTAGGGATCGAGAGCTCTGTCGCTCAACTCCCATGCATCGTTTTGCCCGTTAACAGCTGCAAAGGCAGGTTGTGCGGGTGGTCGCCGGTTGGGGCCTTGAGCACAGCGTGGCTCAAGGGCCTCGCTTGCCGGCGGTGGCGGACAATAGGCGCGCGCGGCGACAATGTCGCCTTGAACGCGCTTTGCCTCGGCGGCCAGCTCCTCCAAATCTCGCAATCGGCCTCCGCGCAGGTAAGCCGGAAAGGTCGGATGTGCCTGCCTGATCGTCCTTTCGACACGCTCCTCGTTCGAGGCTCTGGGCTTGGCGATTGAGAAAAGGTCTTCCATCGCACGAACATATTCTTGCAGCGACTCATCCGGAGCCTGAGTACGGAGCTCCAGCTCTCGCCGTAGCCTACGCTCGTAGTCAGCGGGCAGGAATTCGCGCAGGAATGCGCCACGGAACTCCTCGAGTGTCGCTGCCCGGTAGCCGGAAAGCCGATGCCACCGAGCTGCCGTGTCAGTCAGCGCTGCGGGGATGATGTGTGCAAGCACCACCTGCTCAGTGATACCCATAGTTCTCTGATAATGGGTGAGGGACTCAAGGAAATCCCGGGCACTGAGTAGGTCATCATACCCGCGGTATGTTGGCATGGGCAACTTCACCGCGGGGTGAGACAACTTCGGCGTGGCCAAAAGTGTCCCAACAGCCCCTGACAGCGACTGGATCATCTGGGCAGCACTGGCTAGCAGCGCCTGCGCCCCGGCCTCAGTGGAGGTTTGGGTGGGCTGCAGGAACGAGGAAGGCAAGGCTCCTAGTTCGATGAGCGGCGCGGTTTCCACAGGGAACCGGGTCAGCGCCTCGCCGTTCCCAGAGCAGAATTGACTGCTCGCGGGGCACGGCTGCTGCTGTTCGAAACTGCCGGTTGCGGCAGCGTGACACGAACTGCTTTCGCACTGGGCGGAAAGCGTGCACAGCTGAGGCATGTGACCAGCGGATGCACCGCAGGGTGCTTCCGATGCAGATCCAATGGCAGCCGCGTGGTCGACATTTTGGGTTGTGTCGCCGTAAACCCCAATGGGGGCCGCGGCCAACCACGGTGTCTGGCTATTCGAAGGAACAGCAGCCAGCGGATCAAACGACGCTACAACTCCGTAGGGAGCCAACATGTAGCTGCCGAGTGCCCCGCTGGGGGTGGTAGACATGGTGCGCAAGCGTGATCGGCAAGGCAACCTGCTCGGCTCATGTGCCATCAAAGGCGTAAGCGCCAATGACTTATCACGTTGGGCGCCAGTTGTGGGTTTCTAAGTGGACACAGGCCACCAACCACCGCGGGTTCGAGCTTCGCGCGAGCCCAGGGCCCCGATCAGCCGTCACCACAAACACACTGGGACACCGATGCGGTGCACTCAACCTCCGCTGGGAGGAGAGCGATTCGCCGCAAAGAAATAGGCTTCCAAGTTCACCAAGGAGACGTTTATTCACGACGACCTCCATCTGATACACCACACTCAATAGACACCCCGTCCCGGGGGCGCGCGAGGAGCAAGGCTCCGCTGCGCGCACGAAGCGACTCGAGTAATGCGCGCCGCTAGCACGCCGCTGCAGGAGAATGTCCCCGCGGCAGTGCTGTGATCTCTCTCTCCTGTCGACCATTGGGCCGGTTGCGAGAGAGTGTGGGCAATCAACGCAAGGTACGCCTGTCGGAGGTCGCTGGACCCCGCTGGACATGCTCGAGCCGCTGCAGGTCAGAGGACACGTGCGGGCGAGCTCGAGTAAGCACTCGTCCGAACGGCAAAGGCCGGCACGGACAAACAGTAGCGTACGCACCTTACGCTGTCTCGGAGGGGTCTCTCTCTGGGCCCCGCTCGGACGGTCGCGCGGTGCGCGGCCGCCCAGCGGGTCCCGAAATCCCGCCAAAAGGCACCAATGGCAAAGGCCGTTGGGGAGCCGGGGCGGAGCTGTGGCCAAATGACAGTGATTAGTCACTTAGCCGCCTCTCCACCGCCTGAGGCGGGAGCAAGGGAAAGAGGAGAAACAACGCGGGAAGCTGGCACAGCCGCGCTAAGGCAACGGCGGAAAGCCAGGATTCCCACAAGTTCCATTGCCAAATCTCTAGTTGTCCTCCTGCCATGTTGCTGTGTTGCAGCTACTATTGTTCTCTTGGGTTTCTGTGCCGAACCTGCGCTCGTTGTATAGGCGGTCCCTGGCTTCGTTTACGGTTCTCTGTGTTGTTTGATTTTTGACGTAGTTGCAGAAGCTCTGATCTTGCAGGGCTATTTTCTGGTTTAACTGCTGCATTTGTTGGTGCATTTGTTGCTGTTGTTGCTGTATTTGTTGCTGCATTTGTAGCATGAGGGTTTTTAAGTCATCCCCTGTTGTGTTTATCTCCTCCATGTGTTAGGGGTTATCTATTATTTGTTGCGGGGATGTCGGTGTTCTCACCGGCGAGAATCCCGTCCTCCGTATCTCCTGTAGTTCTGCAATTAGATCGTTAATTTGTTTTCTTAGCTGTCTGTTTTCTCTCCGCGTTTACTCCTGCTCCTTCCTTATGTTATTTTTTTCCGCTTTAAGTCTTTCGATTTCTGCTTGTGTATTTGCTGTAATGTTCCCCTCGTGCGGAGCAAAAAGTATTTTGGGAGAGCCGCCTCCCCAGTTCACCTTGACTCCGCTGCTTTTCTTTTGCTGCGTCTGCTGTTGGCTGGCCGTGGTTTGGATCGTCTCGCTCCGTCCCCGGCTCTGGCTCCAGTCCTGGCTGCGGCGGTTGCTGCGTCCCCTGGACTCGCTTCGGTAGTCAGCTTGCTTCTCCTGGTCCTCGTTCCGGAACCAGCGTCGTCGTGCGCCGTTTCTGCCTTGGCTGCGGCCGCGCTGCTGCTGACGCCAGGCATGTAGCTCTCCGATCGATTTCAGTCGCTCTGTGCATTCTCTTCCGCCTGTCATGTGGGGACCCTTGCACACTAGGCATTTTGGCTCGCATTGGGGTTGCGTCTCCGGGTTTGCTTGGCCGCATTGTCTGCACGCCTTGCTTTCCGGGTTTGGACACACGTCTGCTCGATGCTGTTGCTGGTAGCAGTTGTAGCATATCTGCCTTGTTGGTCTGTACGGATAGCACCACATCTCCCCTCCGTAGAGCAGGACTTGCTTGGGAAGGATTGGGCCGTCGAAGGTGATGACTGCCGTGCTGGATCTCCCCAGCATTCTTGCCGCCAAAATCTTCACTCCCTGCGTTCTTGTCCTCAGGTTTGCTTCTAGCTCTTCGGCTGGGGTTCCCGGGTCTACCCCGTGGATGACCCCTCGTAGCGTTCCCTCTGGCGCCGGCACGTGTGCTGTGCCTTGATAGCTTTTTCCTCCGAAGTTGAGTTGCGCTATGCTTCTGATTTGTCGAGCTGTCTCTTCCTTGTCCGTGCTGACAATTATGATATTTGAACCATTGCGCAGTCGGATGATAAGGTCTTCTGCCTTTCATCCGTGTCCGGTGGCTGCTACCACCGCTCGCGCCACTTGATGTGTTTGCAGCTCTCTCACTGCTAGTCCCTTCGGCCTCAGGATCACCTTTAAATCTTCCTTCGGTAGGGGAGGGAGCCTCCTCCTCGGTGCTCTCTCCCCCTCTCCTTGTTTGGTTGTGTTTTGCTTGCTGCCTGTGTTCTTCCCTCCGCTTGAGGGGCTCACATCCCCCGCCACGTGGCCTGCCGTCGCTTTCTGGCTCTTGCGTAGTGTCTTCTCCTGCCGCCGTGACATGGCTACTTTCCAGTCCATCACCGAGTCGTTCCTACGACTCTCCTGTGCTGTTGCTGTCGTCAGGGTGCTGCATCCCGGGCTTTGGGTGTTCACTATCGGGCCCTGTGCGTGGGTTACCCCTGCGGTGACATCTCCTCTTCCATTCTTTCTTTGGTTTCTAACGTTCGGTTTGCCAAAAACTCATGTCTGGCATGGGTGTCTTGAGTCTGGGCCATCGTTCCGCTGCCTCCGTCGTCCGCCGAGGTCGGGAAGTCCGCGGAGGTTGCCGCCCATGAAGCCTAGTCGCTAGGCCTAGCGTTAGGCCTAGCTCTCTCGTCCACGCGGGAAATCTTCGATGCCCGATAAATCCACAAATATTGGGCCCACCGGTTCGAAAAAGGTGTCCTCGTGGTCCGCTTCTCTTCCTGCGTCGTCTCCCACCAAAAATTTGGCAGTTCCGTTGAGTTGACCGGGCCAAATTGCCCCAAAACTGCGGAGCGCATGTGACACGCGTCCGCTCTCCTCGATTGCTTCGCAAAACCCATGAAAAAGAAATTGCACGGGCCTGACGAGCCGCCACCGTTGCTGCCATGTGCAGATAGAGGAGAGTTGAGGTAAAAGAGACGAGCGTCGAAACAACCACGTCCGCCGAAGCGAAGACGCTGGCTGAAACAACAGATACCCCTCGCTGTTGTTGTTGTTGTTGTGACTGAGAGGAGGATGAAAACGAAATTGCAGGGGCCTGCCTACTGGCTCGATCCAAGCCACCACCGCTGCCACGTGCAGATAGAGGAGAGTTAAAAGATCAGAGGAGAGAGAAAAGGGAAAGAAAAGACGCGCGTCGCAGCAACAACTGCGTTCGCCGGAGCGGACGCTGCTCAAAAAACAGATAAGCGGCCATACTTTCTCTAAGTTTATATATGCCATTTCATCGAGCTCCTATTTGGAGTCAGTGACGCTTAGCACTTCAGCTAGAATAATCAGGTAATTATCAAATTATGGAACGCACATCACCGTCATAGCTGCTCGCATCAAGGTTGCAGCTGCCATTTGATCTAAATCTCGAATAGCTCATATCATTTTAAAAGCACGCTTGATTGAAGTAATGGTGTTTGTTATTGTACGTGAGAGAGTACTTGCTCTACGTACGCGTTCGTTAGTTTCATTCACAATGAAGGAACTCCGGTAAAACTTAATAACTGGTTTAATTGGCCGAATGGTAAAACAAGAAAACTTTACAGAGAGATTGGAAGCATGGCCTTTCCGTTGAGCGTCTCACAAAGCACCGCCTTTCGATGCCGGGCCGAGTTTTCCTTTCTCCCTCTTCTGCCGCCACTCCCGCCTCTCCGACCTTGGACAGTCAAAGAGTTCCCGGAAAACGGCGACGGGCAACCGCGCTGCCCGACCTCAAAGCCTGCCGCCCGGTTCAGGGTCGGTCGCGGGGGGACGGCCACGGGATCCCCTTTCGGGCGCCTGCCGCCTGGTCGGCTCGCGCGCACACGCTCAAACACGCACACAAAGGCGCGCACACACATGTACAAGGGTCCTTGACCGAGGAAATCGCGTGTCGAATGGCGCCGCATCTTGTCCCCCTTTTCGTCTCCGAAAAATGGAATGCTGTTCGACAAGTCAAAGAACACCCGCACACCCCCACGCTCCCTTGCACCCGAAGGAGCTACAACACCCTTGCACCCGTGCAGCTTTGAAGGGCACATGGGTGCATCAAAGGTGCTAACATGATCAGCGCACCCTTTAAAAAAATAAGAGAAAATGAGGGTGCGGAAAGGGTGCAGCCATGAGCGCTACACCTTCAAGGGTGCAAATTCATTTACTGTGTATAGCCAACGAAGTCAGGAGGAGGAGCAGCAGAAGGAGGAAAACATGAAAGATTCAAAGACTCACTGCTACACTGAACAGTATTTGCTTCAACAACAGCCCTATTGTGCTGTAATGGACGCTTACTTGTTTTAGTGGTTGTCGTTGAAGAAGTTGTAGTTGTAGTGCTTGTAGTTGTCGTAGTAGTGGTTGTCGTGGTGGTCGTGGTTGTCGTGGTGGTTGTGCTTGTCGTGGTGGTCGTGCTTTCTGTTGTGCTCACGGTGGTGGTGGCGGTCGCGGTTGCTTCAGTCATGATGGTGGAGCTTGGTGTCTCGTTCCGCTCTGATATTTTGGGAAGAAGCAGAATGGAAAACACTAAACCCATCAAATGGGTAGCTTTAAACAAGCTTTTCTGAGCGCCAAATTGCTCCGAGCTGTGTGCGCTACTAAGGAAAGACGAAATGGTAAACAAAATGGGCGAAATTAGTACAAAAGTAGTGCACAAAATCTATAATGAACGATGACCAGCTGTTTCTCGAGAAACATAACCTGCTAAAGTACTATACTCTAATATTATTACGTTTTACCCAATCATTTTAGTTTCTCTCTAAATAAAGTTTCTCCTCCAATAATACATACAGCTCGCTAAATACAGTCCACAATCAGCCCTCCAATCTTTCATAGACCCCGCTTGGCACAGGCTTATTAACTACATAACTGCAAAAGCATGTCTTATTTTGGGCTTTCTGGGCAGAAATAACTTTTCATTGAAAAACTGAAGAATTTCTATGACACTAACGAAAGGCCTATACAATAGTATGCGTGCACGGTGCCGCGGGACCCAAAATTGAAAACTTTTTTTGATAAATTCGAAACGGTTCAAAATTTAGCTGTCCGTTTTGTTTTGAACAACTACATCGCGAATTTTAGTGCATCATCAACGAAGAATTCGTTAGAATGTAGGCTTAAATTCTTCCAAAGCGTCTTTCTTTGTAAACTCATATTGACCACGACTAATATTTGATTCCACCAGACTACATTTCTGCAAGAATGAACCACATCTTCAAAATAACAGAATTAATATCGAAAACATATTCATTAAAAGTTTAATTTTTTTGTCGAAAATAATTAATGGAAGAATTGCCCCAAGAAGTCATGTCCACAGTGCTGAAAGAATCCTTTGCCTTAGTTTTCTGATCATAATTCTTTCGTTTTATGGTTTGATATTATGCTACATTTGCTTTTTCTGCATTATGTTCATGTAGCTGACTTTGTTCTATTTGTTATGCATTTATGCCCTTATGCCCCCCCCCCCCCCCCCGTAGTGCCCATGGTGTAGTGGGTAAGGGACAAACCAACAAATGAAAAAAATAGGACATCTCGTTGCTTTCGAATATCCCTGCTTAACGCTCTCTCTGTATAAACAAGCAGTTAGCAGAAAAAATCTGTTACCCGCATTCTTGGCGATTAATAATGCCCGTATGTTTTCTACAGAAAAGGTATTTTGCGCGCAGCAGTGTGCTCTGACAGTCTCTCTGACATTGCTCTATATTATGCCGGCTCCTATATCATCCCAGGGTTCAAAAATGCTGAGCTTTGTACAGCCTTTCTTTAGAAGGGCTCGAGCATAAAAATGTTCCCAGTCAATATTGCAGGAAGCGCTGATGATTATTCCACAATTTCTCGCTCATGTACTCGCCCAGTTCATGCTCACCAGCCGAACACGCAGCAGTTGTTGATGATTGGCTTGCCCCTGTTTCTAATAGCATCATGCATCACGTACACGTAGCTCCAACATGAAAGCGAACAGCCACTCTGCATACGAGAATGACTTTTCATGTAACTTCTGCATTCAGGTTGAAACTATCACCTGCGGATCAAAAGTTACTCAGAAGACACTATCGTTTTCACACGTGTTTAGAGAGGAATCAACTGCTGAATGCGGATTGTATATTCCCTTTCAATTTGGAGCTACCTCTACCTCGGGAGAGAAGTACAATATAAACCACATGGAGACAGAATAGGAACTAGGTGTTTTACTTACCACTTATTGCTTTGGGAAAGAAAATGAATACATTTACTTTGAGTGTACTTAAAAAAAACGCATACAATTCGAAATCGTAGAAATGAAGCAGGACTCTATATTTGGCATCCTCAGAGCACAGACATTATGAATTTTAGGTTTTCTGTGTAAATATAATTTTCAATACGAATTTATGGCTTAGAACATCGGGTATAACTTACGAAGGCTCAATACGTCAAGTAATGCGCTTGTGTTCACAAATGGCACGCAGTCAGCCTGTACACTTCAGAAGCAGTAACACGTCTGAGGACATAGGATGCAAAATGTTTTTGCCGCTCGAAAAAAACCTGAAAAGAAAATCATTAGTGGAGAGAAATGTGCACGGTTGGACTGATAGGATGATTTCCGGTCCACATTGGCGGCAACAATGGCGCAATCATGGCAAACGGTCGGCAAAACATAAAATTCTTGCATAGAAGTATGTTTCCTTTCGTAGCACCCTGAAAGACCAACAAAAACAATTAAACTTAAGTAAAGATGGAACTGGGCCTAGTTGGTTCATATTTAAATTCATTAGTGCGCTACTGAAGGGAACGAACAATACTGGATGCAAGAATCACATACACAGACAGGGCGCAAACTATCAACTGTTTTTAATGCGCGGGAAACTCATTTTATATGAACGGATAAAAAAATTAAATGAAGGAACAATCAGATATGGTGGTGTCAGGGTGCTGAGTTAGCTTTATTTCGTCTGTGGTAGATGGGCATGGGCCGGGCATACGTCGGACAGACGGGACGGTTCTTGATTGAACAGCACCGGGAGCTCCGGAGGTTATACCGCTTGTTAGCGGAGGGCAGGGAACCGAGACTCACTGGTCTAGATGCGACAAGTGCGAGCCATACTTTGACAACACTACTGTCATCCTATGGTCGTAGGATAACATCAAAATGAAGCTGTTTGAAGCTTTTTGCATGACGCCAGGAAATGAAAGAACGTGCGTAAGTGACCCGTCAGTCACGTCGAAGAAGAGAGAAGTCGACTTCTTAAGGACATGAAGCAAAACCCAGAACCACCGCTCATGCCCATCTACCGCAAACGAAAAGAAGCAAACTCAGCATCCTGATGCCACCAAGTTTGGGTTTTTTTTGCGTGTGGCTTTTGCGTCCAGTGTCATTTTGTTTGTTCCCTTGAGTAGGGCACTAATCAAGTTAAAATAGAATTAAAGCTAGGCTTAAATAGCCACAGCTTTTCCCGCTCAACCAAAAGTAGCATCAAGCTGTGAGTGTTTAACGGAAAAGGTTTTAACTTGTGCACAGCCGTTAAAAAATCCAGTGGGTTTTTGAAAAGAACCAGCACCGCGCGGAAGCGATCTGTCCAGCCCGCACCGTAGAACATTGAAGAAGGAAACCCGGAGAGAGCCTAGCCTTGTGTGTGTTGCTGCTCTCTCCACCACCGCTCGCGGCGCGGCGCTAAGGGAATTACGTCGATTTTTCCAGAATGTCGGAGTAGTTTCTATTCAGTGCTGATGGAGACGGCGTAGCCTTGAGTATGCTAAGTGATGCCCTCTGATATATGCCGGTGTCAGACGCGCACGTCCGACGCCGCCGCCTGTGATTGACGCGCGACGGTGACGGCGCAACACAAGAAAGATCTCAAAGCGTCTCGAAGCCAGTCCTCGCGCCTGACCAATGGGGACGCGCATCCGGCGCGAGAGGGAGAAGGACATTGCACGCTGCCTTGCAGCGAAGAACGAACAGACGCGGAGGTTGCCTACATACGAAGGATGTTGACCGCTCTCTGTCAGTCCGAGCTGCCGATCAAGCCTGAGAGAAGCGCGCCCGCTCGACTCCCGGGACAACACCACTCGTCCAGCCACAGAGCAAACAGGAAACGTGCGCCAGCCTGCGGGACGGCTCCGTCGTGAACCTCTGGTCGTCGGACTGTCGCAGTGCTAGGTGAAAAACTTGTGTTCTGTTTGTTCGCTCCTCTCGTGTTAGCGCACTTTAGGCGCAATAACTCTTATGTATTGTAATCTCTCTCGAGTGTTACTTTACATGAGTTGCTTTGTATTGCAAGTCACTTTGTGTTCTCAAGAGTGATTATTAAATCCTCTGTATCGTCTCTTTGCTGTATAAGCTTTTTGTTTTGTTTGTGAACCTTTCGTTCCGACCCACTCTCTGGTTTGCGACTTGCGAAAGCTGGGCACCAAACGGCCAAACCCCTTGCCACTGGCTGAGCTTGCCACGCTTAGTCGCGGGCATATCTTTTGTGGCCGAGACGGCTACCCCACACGCACTAAGAGCGTCTGGGAACGCACTCTAAAGTGCGCGAAGTGGTTACAACAGCACGTGCATTTACTTCGCGCGGAAGTGTGTTTACTGAAAAAAAAAAAAACATATTTCGCAACCACTACGGAGAGGCAATACAGCTATTAAATGCGGATGTATGCCAGGTCGTGCAATAAACCTACTTATGGTGTTGGGAAAATAGCAGTTATAGTGAAATACAGTTTGTAGCATGTGTGTTTTAACGTCTCAAAATTCCGATAGACTATGGGAGGCGCTCTAGGGACTGATTCCGCATTACTTTCAATCAGCCGCCGCGGTGGCTCAGTGGATGTGGTGCTCGGCCGCTTACTCGAAAGGCAGATGTGCAAACCCGGCCGCGGCATACGCATTTCAAAGGCGGCGAAAATTCAGACTGTGTACTAATCGTATGGTCGGAATAATAAAAAAGAATTGGAAAAAATGTTCCTGCCTGTTGCACTCAGTATAACGAAATTAGACCATTACGAAGTTGTAAATAACAAATAATATTAAAAATAATTTTTAAAAAGAAAATAAAAATAAAAAGAAACATTGTGCCATTATTGTCGAAGCCGCTGGAACAGCTGTTAAAGAGAGATGTTGCGTGCTGAAGGTAAATAATGATTTTGGTTTGCTGGCATGGCTTAGCCACTGAAAACTGGGAGATATAATCAGCATTATGAGAAGCCCGGACTTCGGTATGTGTACTCTTGGTGGGCAGGCGAAGAAGAATTAAAAAAAAATATGTAGGAAAAATGATAGTTCAGAACCTTCGGTCCTGCTTTCGTTTTTCGCGGTACTGGGGATATAAGACAGGAGCCTGTGCGATGTCATTGCACGCTAAAAAACCACAGGTGGTCGAACCACTACGGCGTGCCTCATAGCCTGAGTCGCTTTAGGGACGCTAACCTTATAAAACATAATTTCGATCACCTGTGGTTCTTAAACGCACACTGAAATGTAGAGTAGGATTTTGGTGTTTTTTAAGAAGTTTGTAGCCCGGCCGCAATTTCCGCAACCAGCTTACTTCGATTTTTCGACTGCACTGTACTTTGATGAAACTGCTCTCTATAGTCTTGAACAGAAAATGCAGGAGGACATGTGTACGAACCATGCATTACCACTCACCAGAATTCGTTACTGCTGTGCGCACCGAAATCCTTTTAATTCCTGAGATGACAATAATTCGTAGTATTATCAAGATCCTTAGTTAAATGTCGGAAGAAATAGCTTTGGCCCTTGCGACATAGGAGTCTGGTTTTATATTTAGCCACTGAATTCCTGAATATACGCAGTCTCGG
The DNA here is from genome assembly GCF_055824585.1 of Amblyomma mixtum. NCBI lineage: Eukaryota > Metazoa > Arthropoda > Arachnida > Ixodida > Ixodidae > Amblyomma > Amblyomma mixtum. The sequence continues at coordinate 25,598,136 of NC_143021.1, read as the reverse complement.
CTGCCTTCTTTCCTGACAGTGCCTGCAAGCAGAGGGATAAAAAAGAAATCAAATAGTAATCTCTACGATTTATTATGTAAACAACCTATTGTCCGAAGTGTGTGGCGATGAAGGGGGAGAACGGCAGCAGCCTGGAGCAGGCCGTGGAGCTAGACTAAATTTTCAGAGATAAACTAGCGTGCTTTATCTTGGTCGACACTAGATTTTGTCTCTCAAAATTAAGTTGCTGCGTGAGTGAAAAAAAATGTCATAAAGAACATCATTAATAAGTTCCCAAGATAGGCGATAAATATGATTTGATTCTTTAACGAAGCGCACAAACAGCTCTATGTCAGTTCAGAAAAATGCATCACAGTTTTTGGTTGAAGAATTCTTGTTTACATTTAAAGTCTGTCACTTGGCCGGTTCATTTAGTCTTTTTGATGTACAGCCTAATGCGCTCGGAGACTGCTTTGCAATGAAAGTTTGGTTCTATTCCCAAAGCACTTAACTACTACAGGGCGGGGTGGACTTTCGGTCCTTTCTTTCGGACAACCATCAGCGGCGCCCCTGAAGCGGGCTGAAGATTGCAAAAATGTTACCGGTGTTACAAATTCAATAAAAAACTCATCTAGAAATTACCTTTTAATGCATCTGGCATGTAATGACTGCAGAATGCTTAAATACATACATGCCCTTGACTTTTACACCCGGCTTGAGCACAAAAGCTTTTTTTTTTGCAAACTAACATGGATTCAGAGAAATGTCAGAGCTGTGAAACACATTTTTTTCGAAGATACAATTGCATATGCAGAACATGTGCATATGCAGTATTTGGAGGAACTGCTACTGTGTATTAACTGACTTCAATGAAGTGTGTACGATGGACGATTCTACGTCGTCATTTCTAAGTTATGAGCACTGGAAAGAGACTGACTATCTTGACCATGAATTCGTGACTGTTTCAAATAACCAGCAGTTAATATTTACCTACTAACAAGTTCTATCGACTTCAATTTTACCAACGATATTTGGCAACTAACCCAGCAAATTATACTTCTCATATTTGTTAATTATCTGTCCTTCAACGCTTCCCCTGTAAACTCCTGTAACTCCTGTAAAGGGATTTGCGTAATAAATTTCGTCCTTGTATGCGCACATATTCCGGTAATTGCGTAATCAACTGAGAAGACTGTTTGCCAGGAAACTACTTAATTTAACCACGTGGCTCTTCAAACAGACCTTCTGACGCTTATTGCCTTGAAGTCCACAGTCACCTCTTTCAGCCACAAGCGCATTAAATAAATTACACGTACTATAAACCAAATTGGTTGTGTTTCATGTATCGTACTGCAATTACCGAGTTTCACGGTGCTTTTATATTACATCCATGTGTGTCCTCGCCATTAAATGATTAGCAAAAGTAAAATTGCATTTAAAATATTCGCGAACTAGATTACGCCGCTTGTTCACCCGCAACTATTTGCTCCATCTGCTTGGTCTCTCATAATACTGAAGACGGCTTGACAGAATCCATTAAAATAGAGCAGTAGGATTCATTCCGGTGGCAGGTGCGGCTTTAGGGCCAACTGCTTTGTGAAGCCAGGACGGCGCACGCCTTTGGCAGAGAATCGCGAGCTCTTTATCAAGTAAAATTAATATTACAACTACTAATGCCAACCCATTAAGACTAAAAATAATGTTTAACGTAAATTAAAACACACCTTTCGCGGCAGCCTTTTGGTACGCGCGACAATATCGATGAAATTACTTTAAACGTGAGACTATTACTTACGGCGAGTGGTTAAATAAATATAGAAACAGCCGGTATTGAAACAATGTCTATGTCACCAAATGTACATTGCGTGTCAGATCCCCAGCCTGGTCGAACTCACATTGATTGGGCATCACTAGAGCAAGCCGAGATACAGGTCGTGGGAGTATCTTGAAGGTAGCTCACAGGCGTGAAGACAGTGTAGAGGTGTGATTTGACCACCAATGTCAGGGTACTCATTTTCCATCTTGCTTTCAACCCTTGATAAGGCTCGTGTCATGGTTCTTCTCCTCTCTGTACAATTTGTAGCTCTGTATAAAGAGAGTGTATAAAAGCAAACACCAAAAGGAGACACAGCATACAAGAATCAGATCAGAAGGCTGCTAGACTTACAACCAGTCTATAACCTTCAAGCCGCTAAGCGCTATTTTATTTTCTCGCGAAACTCAGTAGGTTGCTCAGTGGATATTACGTGTTTGGTGCTTGAACTAGTGAGTTTCGCAGCAAATATCGCTGCCTTCTGGTTCCAAACGGTACAAATGTTCGTGTGAAATGGCCTATGTCAGCCTGCTCCTAGAAAATGCTTTTTACAAGGTGGTGCACGAACAAAATATTACGGGTGATAATGATGCCATTTAAAGGCAGAATGCTGCTTTTTACGAACTGTGCCGCGCTAATTAAAAGAGGGAAGGCCAGAAAACTGAATACATGTAAAAACATACCAGAGGCCATCATACACACGTTAAATAGAGAGTGGCAAGTTTTATTCCCGCTTCGATGACAATTCGGTAGTGTAGGAGTGAGCTGTGAAAAGTTGCTTCTGGGAACAAATGCTCTAGGTTAGTAGCCTTTCATTTCGGGACATCCGTTGTGAGTGTTGTACCGTGTGTATTTTGCTGATGTTGGGTTTTAACTGCGAAAGGGATGCCTGCCACACACCGAAGTAATGCACATTTGTCGATAGGGGATTAACTAAACAAATAGATGTCAGGAAAGGAAAGCTGCAGAAACTGTCTCACTCCCGGTGGATATCTCAACCTCACCAAAGGGTTCACATACGAGTTCCAGAGCACTCTCCGTCGTCTTAGGGTGTAGCGGAGGGACATCAGACGCCGCCCAACGTCTCGAAGTGCCTCTCGCGCGTTGCATTAGTGCGCTGTGTCAGTGCCGCGAAGAGTCAGCGGGCTGTGCACAGGTAGCACGTGCTTGGGATTCTGACCGGAGACCAAATGGCTCAAAACTTTCGCTACTGTGCGAGCACACTTTTTAGAAGCAAAAGCTGACAACGTTTTAGCCACGTGCCCTGAAGCGTGCAACTCAGCTAAAGCAGCACGTCTTTGCCTGCGTTATGCACACTGATTCGTCATGATGCCCGACAGTCTTCGTCAACCGAAGCCGCGAAGAATGTACGTCTTCGTCAGGGTATGAGTGGTTCTAACGAAAAGCGCAGTAACAGCCGCAACAGATGGCGGACACTTGCACTGTACAGTCAAAGGAATGGGTAAGAGGGTCAGAGGTTGAAACATAAAGACATGTCAACGATAACTGTCCCTAAATTTCCGGATTTGCGCAACAAGTGTAAACGCTGCGGGCCGGGGGCGGGGGAACGTAAATGACGGAAAGTAAATGGCCATGGAGCTTACACAGCGTGGAGACGATCAACTCTGACAGCCACTGCACGCAATGAGGAAGCAACCAAAAACATGTTCAGCATGCAACACCTAGAGCATTGCTTGGAAAATACTTGTGTTGGAGACCAGCATTGGGAGACGATAAAATGAGAGTAACAATTACTCTATGACTCGTCACTCGCATTAGAAAGAGTGATTCCAGCATACTTCTTAGATAGCACATTTTCTATTCGTAATAGTGCAAGTATCTATTTCTTGACTTGCTAGAATTTGAAAGTTGATCCATGATTTAGACTACAATTCGCCTTTATGCGATGGGGAGAGGTTCTGCAAAGATCTCCCGATATTAACATCGGCTTGCCACTCTACCCGGAAAAAGGCATTTCTTACAGGCGATGTGACCACGTTTCGTTTGTGTCCCCGATCTCGCTGCATTATCGTTACCTTTTCGCATCCACGGCGTGCCAGAAATCCCAGCGGCACTTGAACCCCGCCTCCTACTGCAGTGCCAGTTTGTGAGCGGAGTTTGGCGCTGGACGCTGAAGCGCTGGATACTGGGTGGTATTGGCTGGTGCGAGCGAAACGCTAGGCTGAAATGAAAGAAATTCGTGGCTATAAGTCTAAGATATGTGGCAAGGATGTTTCAGGATACACGTCGACGAAAAGGCAAGTAATGCATGAAAAGGAAAAAAACAAATCAACCCCAAGATATCAAAAACGCATTACAAATAGCAAGCCGAAGGCCCAACGCACAGGGACCACGCTTGCGGCTCAAATATCCCCGTATATTCTTGCTTAACAAACCTTACTGCCCGTTTATTCTCCTGTGTTGTGTATAGCGCAGAATTTGTAGGAGCAGCTGAACCATTTCCTTAGAACGTTCACCAAGGCCCTTGTATGCACTAAGAAGCCTCCACTGACATTCTGAATCCCGATGCGCAGTTAATGGGCTCCGAAATATCATGGGCCGTCATAGATAGTTTCTCCGTGGAAGCTTAGCGCGTAACGCAAACGTAAGTGACCGTGGGGTTGAGGGGGGAGCCTCAGCCTGCTATCCAAAGTTTCGAGGAACAGGACTTGTCTTCGTCTGAGTCCTCATGTCGAAACCTTTGCTAGCCGACTGCGGCTGTCTCTCGCTCCTTGTTCATTTTCCTTTGTTTTGTGAGGAATCCTGTCTTCCTACATTCTTTCTCTTGTCGCTTCTTACTTTTGCTACGCCGGGAGTCCTAGCTGATAATTTTCGGGCATAAAGCACCACGATGCTGTACAAGTGCCTAACAGGGCAGCGAAAGATATAATTCGCTTCCATCTAGACACATTAATAATGTAGGCACACTAAGAGCAATCATGGACGGACACGGCTCGGCTAGCCTATATAGAAAAAAAAAAAAACATTGCAACAAAAATAAAGAATTGGGAGAGTGAATCATGGCTGTGTTTTTTTTAGGCACTGGCTTATTTCTTGCTAGTCACAGCACTTTTCGTATTCTATTCTTTTCGCCATACTGCTTTCACCCGGACGATGCGGTTAGCCTGCCATGAAGTGGGCCTTTCATGATTGAACTGCCGCAGAAATGTCTCAGTATGGTCAAGCGTATTTTTGACGTGCTTAAGATACAAATTATTTGGCTATCATTTATATGAGCTACGCTTGCTGCAACATTGATCGTGCTCTGCAAATAACGGATCATATTCGCTGACCAGAAAACTAGACAGGCGACGATAATTTTTTTATTTTTGTGTAGGTGTACAGGAAGACACAGGAAAATGAAACTTTTTGAGCAGAATAGCTATCTATTGCGAAGTGCCAGCTCTTTGCTTCCGTGATACGGGTATTTGCCTCGTGACAGAGGAACCGATGCGGTCTGAGAGCGTAATACCCTTGGACCAATAATTTGCAGCGGTAATTGCGGCTGATTCCACAGTCGTCGACCCATACTCAGCGTGGTCCAGGACGATTTGGGCGGAACCCACCACAGAAGCCACTGAAGAAAAAACAGCTAAATTGTCTTGAAGACCAACTTAGTAGTATAATGCTAAATGTGGTCGTAAGACCGGTAGTGTCCGATTTTATATCGTGGAAATAAAGCAAGCTTAACGATAAATAACAGCATATAGGTATTCGGAAAAAACATCCGCTTGAAAAGCAGACATCTAGACATCTCAACTCCCCCCCCCCCCCCTTCAATTTCGATTGAGATATAGGATACGCCTTCACACTGCAGGACGATAACAACAATGTAGTGGATATTTCAGATTCCCTAAATGATACTGACAGATTCTGTAGCGTTGCTCACATTTTGCCCAACTAAGAGTAGTTGAAACGAGTATGGACTTCGAGAACTCCGAGAGTTTTAGCGAAGAATGTGTATTATGGAGTACGTCACCAAAAAAAGCGAAAAACCTGATTCATAATTTGCCTACAGCGTCCAAAACATGGTCAACAACACGTGTTCATGTTCACGTTGTTTACGTACATCATAGATACTGAAGTGGCCAGCCTTAATTCCATCACTCTCAGAGCCTTCAGCAAGTGGACGCGAGACGCGGAACTGAGTCCCGAACTCGACTTATATATTTTCTCTGTCTCCAAAGAAATTATAGGAAAAACAAATCAAGCTCGAAAGCGAGAAAAACTTTCCTCGACAGAACAGGCTACACTAAATCAGTGGGCTTCTGAAACGGACATAATCATTAAGGCAGCGTGCAAAGGTGGTAGCATAATGATCCTGCTAACCGAAAAATACAAAAAGGCCATCAATCAACAAAACAACTATTGTCAATACTGACTAAGATCGAAATCCTACTCTTGGGTTGTGCAGTGTAATTCTGAGGAAATTGGCAGACTTATTATCCAGAAAACGAATGAAACAATAACTCAACTACTTCTTAAATCAGCCAAACAAACAAGAAGGACGCGTCTACTTTCTAAAATCGAGAAGTTTTTGGCTGACGACTTGTTTGTAGCAGATATCTTGGTCAGGACTATCATTTTGAAGAAACATACGCCTACAGAGAAGTTGTTAAGTTTTCTCAACCACCACCTTGCAGACGATGAAACCCATCTTTCTTCCTTTCTCGATAGACACACCACACTTTGTACAAATAACAGACTCGCATACTGACGCAGCCATTACCCAAGCGGATAGCGCACTGGTTCAACTTCACGTCTCCGCTTTGTACACAAATATTCCCTTCCATGAAGGAATCCAAGCACTCTCGAACGCTCTTACTAAAAATCGACATGCGCATGAAACTGAAGTTTATGTCTTGCTCCTTCAGTTGTTACTCACGCTCAATTATTTGGAGATCGATTCTTATTATATTTAACCATTTGCAAGAAGTATGGGCATACGGACAATTCTTTCGCACCGACTTATGCAAACATTTTTACGGTGCTACTGGAGCCTAAACTTCTAAAATAATTTTTGAATAAACCGCTAATATACCTGCGTTACATACACACATTTCATGCTATGGGAACACGGGTTCGATGTCCTAAAAGCATTCGTCTCGCACCTAATTCATCCTACTGTAGCATTAAATTTACCAAATTTACCTTCATCATCATCATCATCAGCTTGACTACACCCACTGCAGGGCAAAGGCCTCTCCCATGTCTCTCCTATTAACCCTGTCCTTTGTCAGTTGCCGCCACTGTATCCCCGCAAACTTCTTAATCTCATCCGCCCACCTAACTTTCTGCCGTCCCCTGCTACGTTTGCTTTCTCTTGGAATCCACTCCGTTACCCTTAAGGACCAGCGGTTATCTTGCCTTCGCATTACATGGGCTGCCCAAGCCCATTTCTTCCTCTTGATTTCAACTAAGATGTCATTAACCCGCGTTTGTTCCCTGACCCACTCCGCCCTCTTCCGATCTCTTAACGTTACACCTATCATTTTCCTTTCCATAGCTCGCTGCGTTGTTCTTAACTTAAGCTGAACCCTCTTTGTTAACCTTCACGTTTCTGCCCCATATGTGAGTACCGGTAGGATACAGCTGTTGTATAATTTTGTCTGCAGGGATATTGGTAAGCTACCATTCATGATTTGAGAGAACCTGCCATATGCGCTCCACCCCATTCTTATTCTTCTAGTTATTTCCCTCTCATGATCCGGATCTGCGGTCACTACCTGCCCTAAGTAGACATATTCTCTTTACAACTTCCAGCACCTCGCTACCAATTGGGAACTGCTGTTCCCTTGCTATGCTGTTGAACATTACTTTGGTTTTCTGCTTGTTAATTCTTAGGCCCACCGTTCTGCTCTGCCTGTCTAACTGATTGATCATGCTTTGCAGTTCTTGTCCTGAGTGGCTTAGCAAGGCAATGTCATCAGCAAATCGCAAATTACTCAGGTATTCTCCATTAAGTGTTATCCCCAACTGTTCCCATTCCAGTCCCCAGAATACCTCCTGTAAGCAGGCAGTGAAGATCATTGGCGAGATCGTGTCTCCCTGCCTGACACCTTTCCGTATTGGAATTTTATTGTGGAGTTTATGGCGAACTATAGTAGCTGTGCAATCGTTATAAATATCTTCCAATATTTTCACATAACACTCTTCTACACCCTGATTCCGCAATGCCTGCATGACAGCTGAGGTTTCCACTGAGTCAAATGCTTTCTCGTAGTCAATGAAGGCTATAAATAGGGGTTGGTTAAATTCTGCGCATTTCTCTATCACTTGATTTATAGTGTGAATGTGGTCTATTGTCGAGTATCTTTTACGAAAGCCTGCCTGATCATTTGGTTGACTAAAGTCCAAGGTTGCCCTGTAATCAAGACACTGTAATCAAGACTGTAATCAAGACTGTAATCAATACATAACTGTAGGACAGGTAGTGCGCCTGACAAAAATTTGTACTGATGACGACGACTATCTGAAGCACCTCCACTCACTAAAAAACAGCCTAACTCATAGGAACCACGCCCAGAGCTTCCTTAATAATGCTCTCCAACGAGCAAGCAATCTAAAACGAGACGAGGTACCTAAGAAATGAAGAAACTAAGAGTTAGGGACGTCTTTAAGTTTTAACCAAATACTCGAGCGCTCTTCCGAACATTAACAATATTCTTTGGAAATTCCACCCTATTGTAACTGGCAAGCGTCGTCCCTAGAAAATATTTCCCGACGCACGAAGGGTAATTTACAGACACAACGGAAACCTGAAAGACATCTTAGTGCACGCTAGGGTTGATAAGAAACCCTAACCGACAGTAAACTCATGCTCTCGACCTATATACAAGATATCAAGCATTTACAAAGCTACACAACTGTTAGAAGCGCGACAAGCGACTTCATCTGCGACATAAAGAGTAGCTGTAACTGAGCGTCGTTGATGTTATCTACATCCTTCATTGCTCCTGCTGTCGGAGCAGTATATAGGAGAAACCGGGCAGTCAATGAAGGCGAGACTAATTGCTCATAGATCTGACACAGCAAGGAACCTAATGAATGCAGTGCCGGCAAATTTTAATCAATGTGGCTTCAACATCGATGAACTTAAACTGTTCATTCTTCAGTCAGGCTTCAGATCTGCTAGAGACAGAAAATAGGCATTCCTAATTCATAAATTTAAAACCTTACAACGAGCAGGGATCAGTATATCCAGAGAAAGCTTAGAATCTTTCATGCAAACTGCAGCGGTGGAGTAATTCTTTCGATTGGTTTTGCACATGGTTAGAGCAAATCCCAGTGCCTGAAAACGCCGCTTTATTGTTTCTTTCACCCTACAACCCTCCCCGCCCCCCCCCCCCCTCCCGACTAGTCCTTTTCCCTCTTTATTCAGTTTGTCCTTAGCTTATGCCCTGCATCTCTAATTGTTGCTTCTCAGGCACAATTGGCTGTCGCATTGCTCAGCCCCCTCCTGCACTTACTTTCCCGCTTTCTCCGAACTCACCCTCATGATTTCTCTTTTTCCTTAATTTTGTTCCGTTTTCCGCTCTGACATGCCGCCTAAATCCTTTATCTGAGTTTTTCAGGTCAATGGAGTAAGCCATACCAAGCTATCAGTCGCACTGGACGCAGCATTTCAAGCCCAACGCTCGCTATCTCTCTACCTTCAGCATCTGCTGAGCTGGCTTTGTTCTTATTGCAGTTTTGCAGTTCAACCGGTTAATCATCTTTAGCAGCCATCATGCCTAGGCAAGATCTACCCTTCCCACTTCACATTCTCTTCTTCACGCCAGGCCTTCCTCGTCGGAGGGAGTATCCGATTTAAATCCCCCCAATCATGACCGTTTTTCAAAGACGAAGACAAGTCCTTGTTGAAACGCAGGCAAGCAAACTGAGGTTTTCCCTCCCTTTTCACTTTGTGATTTTCAAGAACCATTTGACCAAACTCTTGCGATCATTTGCCATGGTGGTCAGTTTCCTCAAAATCCAGTGGGCAGGTTTTCATGACGCCACAAGGCCACAAGACAAAAACACAATGCAAGACATGATTCTTGCGCGAGGTGGTAGGCACGGAATAGTGGCTTCGCACTAAATCGGTCTAATTTAGAGTTTCTAAAGCAAACAGGAATATACACAAAAACAAAAAACGCTAAAGAAGGACGAGAATCGTTTGAGAAATCGTTCAAGAAAAAAAAACGGTATGACGCAATTGCGTAGTTGCTTAAATCCCATAATGCAGAGCTTCACTATTTGATATTCATATTTCCATGGGAGACCTCATGCCCCTTCTGGTGCAGTTATCTAGCCGTTAAGGGATACGGCACAACCCTGCGATGGCAGGTGCTCCCAGCTGTGGGCCTTGTGCGTCCAGGTTGCTTTTCGCGAACGATCAATCATTGCTCTAACTGCCACTTGCAACAGTGGGCGGTTTGCTCACTATCCGGTCGCAGGCTGAGATGACTCGCATGGTCACGTGGCCTAGATGGTCCACCTACATCGGAGGCTGCTTTCTGTTGACTATCTGAAAGAGCCATGCATGTGATTTTTCGCTTTCAATGCAAACACCGGATTTTCTAGAGAACGGGGCCTTTAACTCTAAAGCATTCAGGCAGGCGTCGATTCGAGCCTTGGAGCCGCGGCGCACCTCATGAGTTGAGGCTGCGGGGGGCCGGCTCAATGTGGTAGGAGCCCACGCGGAGGCTCACCCTCAAGATGGGTCATGTCAAATGAGGCGGCTGTCCCCGGCGCGGTCAGAGCCAGACTCGGGCGAGAAGATCAGCCGTCGCGTCCCGGTCAGGAAGCCGGTAGAGGAGGACGCGTCCAGAGGCAGGTCGCGCGGGATATGACGAAGGCACGAGGTCTCCGAGGACAGCGGGCTGGAGCCGACGCTGGCGACTGCAGTTCCTCGGTATTGAAGCCCCGGCTGGTGACGGTGGGCTTCCAATGTCTGGAAGCCCGGACGGAAGTGACGGAGGCAGAAGGAAGAAACCCCGGGGTGCCAGCAGATTCGAAACCCCTCCGCCGATGACAATTCGCGTTGCTCTGTCCTGTATGATCCACGTTCTTGCTGTTGCGCCTCTGCTGCCATAGCAACATTCCCACGAAGGGGATTTGGCCAATGTAGGGCTGCCGAGACTGAGTCCACTACTTGCAAAACGGGGCGCTACGCGTACGAGGTGAACAGACCGATTATAAGAGTACCTGGTTTGTACTTCTTCATTCTTTCCGGAGCACAGCTCCAAGCCGGCACCAGCGCGTGTCGTGAGAAAGGTGGCGCAGCACCGATGATGGCGATAGTGCCGCTACACCTACACTGTAAAAAATGTGTGTAAAATTACAGACATTTTACAGAAAATTTCGGTTCCCGCACAGAAAATGTCTGTTAGCGGCCCAAGAGAGAAACCTGTTCATGAATAAAACAGACATTTTCTGTTCTTACAGTGGCTGCACCCGAACTAACAGACACATGGCCTTCCGCTTTAGAAAAACTTGCTTTAAAAATGCAAGCAACTCATTATAATTCAGTTTGTATATTTGTGCACTGAAACATCGAACATAGGCAATTTTCCGCATGGATTAATGTGCATTGTGAATTGTGCGGTCCTTCGTTTTTCTGCGCTGACGGTCACTTCAAGATGGTTGCCGTCGTATAGACGCACAGCACGTGCGTTCTCTGCACGGTTTTACCGACCGGACTGCTTGCTAAAGAAGGTAAGTGGTGCTAACTCTTCCTATTTCAATCAATCAATCAATCAATCAATCAATCAATCAATCAATCAATCAATCAATCAATTAATTAATTAATTAATTAATTAATTAATTAATTAATTAATCATTTTATTCAGACATGAACTTGTATGCACAGTACATGCCCACGAGATGAGACAAAAGGAAGAAGCTGCTGGCATTCTTCCTGACGAGGCCTCACCCCGGGTCGCACATCAAAGGCAGAAGGGGGGTTACATTCATTAAAACTCAACAAGCTCTTTAGTTCAATTTTTACAGCAGTTGAAAGATAATAAAGCCACATAGGATTACAAAGAGAAAAGAAAAAGACCAGTAACGCTACAGTTCGCAACACAATATAAAAGATGACAGGAATGAGGCTATCACTGAAACACTACATATCACAAGTATTTGATGGGTGATTAGTACGCGTAGAAAGCATCTTCATTTTCTTTTTGAAATGACAAGTGGTATTACTAGTTACAGCTTCGTCAATTATGGAAGGAGACACATTGCAAACTGCAGAAATTTGGTTATCAATGTGTTGGGTGCCGTAGTTTGTCCGGGCACGACTGGAAATGAAAGAAGTGACTCGCAGACTATATCGTACGTTTCTGTTGACGTACTTGTTTCTGAAAGATGTGATGTCCTGCTTTATTTTATTATAAATATGAACAGCAACTGAAAGCTTATAGCACAATGGGAAAGGAGGAACATTGAAGGACTGTAATAAGCAGTCACCCGAGGAAGCATTAGGAGAACATGCGCACAGAGCTCTTTTTTGTAATGAAAATAATCTGGCTGTGTCAGTTTTGATGCAAGTGCCCCAAATTAAATTGCAATACACCAGTTGTGAATGGATGAGGGCAAAATGCAACTGCTTTTTAGCCTGTATGGGCAACAAGTACCTGATGCGATTTATCACACCAATATATCGAGCTACACGCAAACGGACGTGATTTACATGGTCACCCCAGCCTAGATCACTACGAAAGATTACGCCCAGGAATATACAAGAATTTACGGATTCAATCAATGTATTAGAGAGTTTTAGTATAGCGTTAGCGCGATAGCGGACGTAAGGGAAATTACGTTAGCGTACCGCAAGTAACTTATCCCCACAGACAGTTTTAGTGTAGCGTTTTGAAAACGCTAAACGCCATCTGCTTGACATGGATGCCAACGGTCCTTCTAAAATGGTCGACATTGCCGCTAACTTGCCAAAGTATATTATTACCAAGTTTTTTAAACGACTTATTAGTGCAGCGTTCATTTTCGTCTGCAAAATGACCCCGAAATTGAAATAAAATGAAATAAAAACGTAAAACTGGGGCGCCATCTAGTAAAGGCCATGTTAACTACAAGCCGTTGGAGCAAGAATATTTGCCATCACATGACGTCTAATGTTCAAAAAAACTTTTGTAAATTTAATATAAACTTTCTTTACATAATTTAAGTCCATGAAACACCGCGAAAAACCTTCAAATCTATTTTTGTCTCGTTCCAGACGTTTTTGCTAGGTTTCTGTTGAGTTTCGGGCCGTTGCAGACGGTAGCAGTGCAGCTTGAGGTTCCATTAGGCTTTCGCGCTCCAGAATTGAGAGCTTATCTCAAAAACTGGGCTGAATTGCAGCCTAAACTTTATCGTTGAAGCAAGGTAAGTCATAGCGAAAAGCAAAAAAACCAGTAGTTGCCGGTAAACATGCCGACCGGAATCGCAAGAGCTGCTGAATCGGCTGAAGCGGGCGGCTCTCGCTTGGAAGGACGCCGCCATGTTTCCACGCTAAGGGCGCAAAAGCCGCAACTGCCGCAACGCTAAATTCTGAAAATTGCGTGCGTACGCTAACGCTATTTCCCCCGTTAGCGTTCTGCGCATGCGCACTCTGGACCCGCTATTCCGCTATGCACGCAATTGCGCAAAGCCCGCAATACTAAAACTCTCTATTGTTAAACTGGAGTCGGATGGGATAATCTATAGCTTATTTTTGGGACGGAAAATGATAAACTTTGTTTTCTGGACATTCAGTTCCAATCTGTTGACTGCAAGCCACGAGATAAGTTCATGTAGCCAGGAATTTGAACGACGCTTGAGTTCACGAAGATCTAAACCGGAAAAGAAAACATTCGAGTCATCTGCATACAGAGCAATGCTAGAATAAGATGAAATGTTTACTATATCATTGATGTATAGTGTGAAAAGAAGGGGCCCCAGTATGGATCCTTGGGGAACGCCAAATTTGATTAATTCTGCGTAGGATGTGTCATCATTTAGTCGCGTGTACTAAGTGCGATTTGTCAAATAGCTTTGTAGTAACCTGTGACGTGTTCCGCGGATACCATACGTGCGTAACTTATGAAGTAATATGTCGTGCTTGATTGAGTCGAAGGCTTTGGAGAAGTCAAGGAAGACACCAACAGTGTAGAGCTTATGTTCAATATTATGGATCAGACTGATTTTTATCTCGAGCAGAGCTGCCTGTGTGGATTTTCCGGGCTGAAATCCGTACTGCTCCTTGCACATGATATTGTTGGAATGCAGGAATTTATATACCCTGGTGAAGATCACTCGCTCAGCAACTTTGCAGAACAAAAGCAGTATAGATTTCGGACGGTAGTTATTGGGATTATTTTTGTTACCTCCTTTAAATATTACTGTAACACGGGCAGACTTCATTTTATTCGGGAACTCTCCTGTAAGTAGCATTTGATTACAAATATGCGCAAGAGGAAGGGCAATAATCTTAGCAGCAGCTTTTATTGCGAGTGCAGTAATGCCCTCTGGGCCAGGAGAGCATGTATTACGAAACGAGTTTATAATGGAGAGAATTTCATATTCAGAAGTGGGGGATAAAAATATTGAATGTTCACAAGCTGGGAACAAAAAGGAATCGACTGATTTTACAGCTGGAGGAAGATTATACGAATTGCAATTTCCTACGTTTAAAAAATGGGCATTCAGCTTATTGGCGAGAGAGACACCGCTCTACATTACTCCATTTATTTGCATTTCCGACGGAAGAGCATGTTGCTTCTTTCCAATGAGTTTGTTGATGCTTTGCCACAGTGATCTAGTGTTTTGCATTGATGAAAACTTTAGACGATAAAAAAGCGACTGCCTTTTTTAAATCAAGGTTTAGTTTATTTCGAAACTTTTTAAACTCCTTAAAATCATCTTGCTTGCGTCTGTCAAGAAATCGTGCAAATAACGTATTTTTTTGTTTAATATGCTTCAGAAGGTCACCAGAGATCCACTCCTTTCTTGCTTTCCTACATTTTCTGACTTCTACAAGTGGAAAGGCTTTGTCGAACGCATCCAGTGTATTCTCAAGGAAGATGTTATACGCGGCAGATGGGTTTTCTGTTTTAAATACTTCATTCATGCCAGTTTCAGACAGAAGTAAACAAAATTTGTCAATGTTCTTTTGGTCATATGTTTTGCGTATAAAGACAGAAGTATTTGGTTCCTTCGCACGTGAAAAAAGTGCAGAAAAGGGAAGGTGCTCGCTTTTTCCCGAAGAGAAAACACCAGACTTGGTATTGCAGGGTGAAAAGTCTGTGAAAGATACATCGAGTAAGGTTTCCGATTGACAACTTATTCGAGTGGGAGTATCAATGATGTTGTCACAGCCATAAGATAACATCATTTCCATTAATCTCATTTGTGTTGGATTAACGTTCATAGTGTCAATATTTTAGCTCACCTAGTAATACAACATGCATTTTTTGTTGACTGGTAAATTCCAAAAAAGGTCCAACAAACTGGGAAAACATATCCACATCACTGTGAGGGGGACGATACACCACCATTATAGCTATATTATAATACAGGATGGTAACAACTTCAAAATTGTCAGTCACCAGTGAATAGTTGTTCAGTATGTCAAAACGCAGGTGCCTCTTTATGAACAGCGATACTCACCCTCCTCGTTTATTTACCCTGAACTGAGATACGTCTTCATACCCTGCCAGTGGGATAACATCCTCCTGACAGCTAAACCAAGTTTCCGTAAACGCTAAGAAATCAACTTTGTGCGATAAAGTTTCTATTTCGCCTTCGATATGCTCCATTTTATTTTTTCAAGCTCTGAGCGTTTAAGTGATAGATAGATACTGACTTATCTACAGAGTAGCTAGCATTAGTGAGCAAGTCTTTAAATGTATTCGTATTGTAGTAGGGCATGGTGACAAAAAGCGGATCCTCGTATAAAGTGCGTATACGAGATAAGACTACACTAGCTTAGCCAAGTCTTCCTCGCACCCAATCCTGATGGCCTTTGCACCTGCTTCCTTTCGAACGTAGACCTTCCCTTCCTTTGTCAAGACAAATTCGTACCTTTTCTTTGCCGGCGGATTTTGCAAGCCACAGCAGTTTTTTATTCAAGACAGTCAGGTTGTCAACAAAATAGACACCGTCCTTGAGGCCTGCACGCTTAGCCATCCAGTTTGTTTTTGTCAATCTTTTCGCAAACCTAATCAGTACAGCCGGCACAGTATCTGGTCGACCGGACAGACGGTGCAATCTCTCAATATCGCTCTCAGTGAGGCAAGGCAAATCGAGCTGATTGGCAAGGTCGTTCACTTTTTCCAGCAAGTTTTCATTTGCTGAGAGGGGCAATCCTCGAATTTCCATGTTTTGACAACGACTGTATCGTTCCATATCATTCAATTCAAGTTTAAACTTTCCAATGTCTTCTGCGTCCTGTTTCTTTTCAATTTCGTCGACCCTCTTGCGAATATCATCGATTTCTTTCTCATGCCTATCAGACGTTAGTAGCAGCTGATCATATGTATCTGACATGTGTTGCATAGACACTTCAATGCTGGTGACAGTTTGTTTTAGGGATGATAAATCATCCACCTTTGCTGTAAGAGCGACTAAGGATTTGCTTATTTCAGCAAGGTGCTGAGCCAAAATTGGGGAGGGAGAACCTGAGTATAGAGTATGAGTATGGACCATTTGGTATGGACAATCTGCTATGCTTCTTTTTATGAATGCCTTGCAGCCAACTGGTACTGTTATTGTGTAAACAGCACAAGATACTGCCCTACTGAATTTGTCGTCGCCTGACACAGAATGTTAATACAGTGCACGCGTGCCCGCTTGTCATTGTGATATTTACCTTTATCAGATATCTCTTACTGTTTGCATGTATATACTCGATTACGACGCTAGTTAGAAAGACCCAAGCCTGCGAGAGGCTGCGTAAGGCCGATCAAACTCTACGCGCTGATTTAATGGTAGTAGAGATGCGTGCAGTATGAAAGGTAACATAAAAGTGCGTGGCGCTGCTAGCCGTCCGCGTGCCTTTGGCCACTCTTAGAACGGAGGCGAGTGCCGAAGCAGGCGTGTGTTGTCTACTCGACATTGCAGGGCGGCAGTACACGCCTGAGGCTTCAATCGAAGAGTTCTGTCTTGGGAACTAGTTTTTGAAATTTGAGGCAACCCGGTCGTGCTTGTGACGGGCGTGTGGCCGGCCCGCAGTGCCACGCTTTGGGAGTAGACTTTCATATTCCCCTTGCTGACGCGTACACAACAGATGGGAGGTGAGTCCTATAGAAGAGGACTCCCCGCTCCACGTTAAGTACCACGTATAGCACTAACATTGAATCTGGAGTGTTCTCGTTAGCGAGATTGGCCTGAATAGTTAATTGTTACATTAAAAAATATAAACGTCGCTATTTGATACCTAATCCTGGCACTTAAGACAGCATTTACAAACTACTACAGCGTTGAATTCATGCATTAAGAGAGCCGCCTACGATATAACTCTGACTTTTCGCCTTTGGACCACTTTCCGTCATTGTTGTAGAATTACATTGGTTATGGATTTATTATGTGACCTAAATGGCCAAGATAGTTTTAGTAGGCTAATCTTAAGCCTGTCCTTTCCTTCCAAAAGAGCCTTGAAAGTTACAGGTTTTGGGCAGTGGAACAAAGGAGAAGCCCGCAAGGACCAGCACGGCCTGGCACCACGAATTCCTGCGCTAACAATCCCACTTCAAAGCTTCATGCTTTCAAAGTCCCCTGGCTGCTTTCTTCAAATAAACATGATTTTTCACAAACCGCCTCGTGTCATAATGGACGTTTAACGGTCAAGAACAACAAAATACTACAACAAAGAATAAAACAGAAAATATAAGTAAGCGAAAAACAAAGTCTGGAAAAAAACAGAAAACAGACTTTTCACATTTCCTGTCGTCAAAACAGAAAACGTATGCTAAAAAACAGAAAAC
Source organism: Amblyomma mixtum (assembly GCF_055824585.1). Lineage (NCBI taxonomy): Eukaryota > Metazoa > Arthropoda > Arachnida > Ixodida > Ixodidae > Amblyomma > Amblyomma mixtum. The sequence continues at coordinate 25,580,397 of NC_143021.1, read as the reverse complement.
CTCAAAACAGAAAACGTATGTTTAAAAACAGAAAAACTAAAGACAGAAAACACAACACTGCAGACATTTCCTGGCAACGCAGCTGCCAGAAAATTTCTGTATTTTTCAAGAAAAATTTTTTACAGCGTACAGTTAGGTGAGGAACGCCGGAAGGAATGGTTGAAATGATGAAAAATGATCCACGTTGTTGTTGGCTTCTGGTGGAGTAGCACATACCCACAGTGGAGGAATGGCCAGGGTGCGTCGCACATTCAAACACTGGTTACTCACTGACGTAATTAAGGTAGACTGTCTATGGTAAAATTTTGTCAAGGGAAATAATTTCGGAAGTTATATCTAGCAAAGGGATCTCCATGGCGCAATGATGTAATTGTGATGAAGTAATCGCAGAGTATACAAGAAGCAGAATAGAAAATGGAAGCCGTACTCGCGCGAGGGGACTCCCGAAAGAAGCTCTTCGAGGGAAAGCAAACCACCGACAGGAACGGAGAAAGTGATCAAGTGATATAATTTCGCCGCGTGATTCGGAAAGGTTCGAAATAGACACCTCGATTAACACAAATAAAGCTTTACTCGTGGCATTCCACACCACAAGAGGGTCATGAACAACTCACATTACCGCAAACTGCATAAGCGGACACGCGAAGGGAATGCCAGGAGAGGCTCTTGACTCAAGGCGTGCAATTGCAGGAAACGTTCAAAGCGGGATATTGTTAAACGCATAGTGTTTGGAATAAATGCGACCAGACGTTCGCAACGGGCGCTCTTTGTTAAAGGTCAGCCATCCCATTAGAAGCAATGCCGCAATGTCCAGGCACCTATTGAAAATGCTCTTCTTTAAAAAATCGAACGGAACGACTAAGACCGTGCCTCGAGCCTTCAAGCCCAGTAACGGCATAAAGTTTATCAGAAAGTATAATGAGCTCATTAATATTGAAAAATATCTTTTCTAAAGCTAAGACAGTCGCTAGAAATTCCGGAATGATTATAGGTGTATAATCACGGCCTCGAAATGAATAACGTTTTTCAAGAGCCCTGGAAGAAATGCCAATATCTGCCGTCTCATTTTGTTGGGAGACATGCGTGAAAACTGCAGTATGCGTAGAAAAATGGTCCAGATACTTCTCGATAAGACCGTTTAACGCATCTGCAGGAAAATAATTTGCATTTCTACGTTCCTTAGGAGGGTGTAGACAAAGCAGACTGCAGCATTAGTCTGCAGATTGGGAATTTGTACTACGGAACTGAATGTGACAAATTTTCGACACCAGTGAATTTGTGAACGCAATCTGCGGCAGCTTATACCTTGGCGAAATGACACCGGAAGAGAGAGCCCGTTTGTCGTCAACTTGGGGCTAGCTAATCCTGGAGTATGCTCTAAAGCTGTTAGGAGGGCGCTGCGGCCGCCGAGGTGTGTGGACGTGCTCCCATCGGCTTCGTCATCTTCACATGATTCCGCAGCGATTTCTATCTAATTTCGCCGAAATTCTTGCACCATCAGTTTTGTGAGGTTGCAAGGAATCCGTGGATACCAAATTTTGAGGTGGGCCATCATTTCTGACAAATCTACAAGTACTTTTCTGCCGTGTCCACGCCGCCGTCGAACTGCGCCTAGGCGCGCACGCCAGACGCTAGCGTCTCAGCCGACGCGCCTGCTGCGCTCGGTGCAGGAACGCGCTAGCTCGGCGAGACGCCATCCGCCCTTCGCGCCGGGCGCGACAGGAAGAGAATGGCAACTTCTACCGAGGCAATGGATAGCTCTGCGGAGGATTTACCAGCAGCGCCGACTACTTCAGCAACAGCTAATGGACAAGAGGTCGAGACGGGCTGGGAAGTGGTGACCAGCCGGAAAACGAAGAAGGAACGCGCCCCATCATCCACTGCTCAACATTCACAGAAAGCAAGCGACGGCCAGGTGAGCTCTTCTCGCACCCCTCCTAACATTATGAACAGGGTGATAAGAGCCTCACGCATGCCACCCCTACCGCAAGACAACATCAAAATAGTGCTTCGCCCAAAGGGCGGCTTGAACTTACGAAAGATCGGACCTACCTTAGTGAGCAAAGCCCTCATGGAAGCAGTTGAACTTAATCCTGAGCAGGCTAGGGTGGACATTATATGTCCCAATATTACGCAGAACATCATGGTGGCGAGCACGCCCTTTCGAGAGAATGCAGACAAGTACGCGGATGTAAAGGCTATCCGAATAGCCGGAAAAGAGTACGCAGTCAGCGCTTACGAAACTGCCCCAAGCGACACCTGCAAAGGGGTAATCAGATACATTGACACTGCCAACGATCACAGAACGATTGAAAGAAACATCGTAAATGGCCGCAACCCCTTGGCACTAGCGGCGAAAAGAATCAAGAACTCAGGGTCAGTGATCATTGTGTTTGATGGCCTTCGCGTCCCAAACTTCGTTAGATATGGACCCACCCTGGTACCCTGCTACTTATATCGCAGACAAGTAGACATATGCTACGTATGCGGCAAGCTCGAACATCGTGCGGACGTTTGCCCCTAGCCGGGCTCCACCCAATGCAGGGGCTGTGGCCTGCCTAACCCCACCTCATCCCACGTGTGCGATCCGAAATGCAAGCTGTGCGGGGGCTTGCACGCGACGGCGGACAAGGTGTGTAGGAAATGCTATCTGATTCCATACGTAGTACGCGCTCGACGACAACGAGCGCGACTGGAGCAACTAGAGATAGCACAGCTAGTCGCAGAATACAAGCAGCACGCGGAGCGAGGCCAATCTGTTTTCAAGACGTCGGCACGCAGCCGCTCCCGCTCTCAATCACGGAGCCGCACAAGCAGGAGTCGTGCACAGGTGCGCTTCGGTGGAAAGAACAACGGAGGCGATGGCACGAGGGCGGACAAGGTCACAGGCGCTACGACGACCACTCCAAAGGAAAGTGAGTCCCATAACCCAGATAAAGAACGGATAGCTATGTTAGAACAGGAACTAAGAGAGCTAATAGCTGCTTATAATCAGCTTAAACTCGAAATAACTGAGATAGGTAAAGCGAACAGTAGTCAACCAACGCGCACTCCCGAGCCATCAATCGATATGGAAACTCCCCAACTCGTTGAGGTTGAGACACAAATGTTAGAGTGGGCGATTAAAAGGATTGAAAAATAATAGGGCCCCGCCCGCACCGCTAAGAGCACAACGGGCTAAGAGGTTGAGAGACAGATATTAGTTTGGGCTTAAAAAAGAAATAAGAAAAAAGTGCCCTGCCCGCACAGGTTGAGAGACAAAAAATATGTTGGGGCTTGTGAAAAGGACTTAAAAAAAATATGCCCCTGCCCGTGCCACTAGGCATAGGCAGCGCGTCAGTCTCATAATCTGAGAGACAAGCTTTAGTGTGGGCAATTAAAAGAAATAAAAATAATAGTGCCCTGCCCGCACCGCTTACAGCACAACGGGCTGATCTGAGAGACAGATATTAGTGTGGGCTTAAAAATAAATAAGAAAAAAAGGGCACTGCCCGCGATCTGAGAGACAGATATTAGTGTGGGCTTAAAAAATAAATAAGAAAAAAGTGCCCTGCCCGCACCAGATCTGAGAGACAGATATTAGTGTGGGCTTAAAAAATAAATAAGAAAAAAAAAGTGCCCTGCCCGCACCGTCTTTCGACAAGATCTGAGAGACATTGAATAGGTTGGGGCAACCAAAAAGGAAATAAAAATAATAGGCCCCTGCCTGCACCGTTTACACACAACAGGCTTAAGCCAATTGGAAAATAAAAGAGGATGCCCGTAGGCAAGTTGTAATTTGACCACCCGTGGGTGGAAAAATAAAATATTAGGGATAATGCTACATTAGCGACCCACAGCCGAGAGAGCGGGCCCGGGGAGGCTCCCCTGACCTCCCCTGGGAAGTAGCGGAAAGGGAAATGGGACGTGGGAAGGGAATGGGGACAGCGAGATTTTTGCTCTGATCCTTCAATTATCTCGACTCCATTACTGGCCCGCCTGGCCAGGGCAGGGAGAGCATCGAGATTGCCCAATGGTGCGGCCCCACTCACGGGATGCCCGACCACCCACCATACGCAACGGGCTCCGACCGTCGGAGACAGGAAAACCTAACACGGGGTCAGTAGCTACCTGGGGCTCCTCATCGCTCACTAGAAGGCTTTTCCCACCTGCCGGCTACTAGCCGTTGAAGGTTTTTCGCGGTTTTTCGGACACCGGAAGTATGTGTGATTGTCCACGCCAGTGGACGCCCAGTTCGTCAACGGCCTCGCGGCCTCAGAACCGGTCAGACTCCGGGGGGCCCATCTGTGCTTCCTCCAACCATCCATGCACTTATTTCCTCTCCTAGCTTACTCTTCTCCTACTGAGGAGAGAGTGTTCAAGGCTGGGCGACCGGGCCACTAACCAAGAACGTGGCTTAGGATGAGATGACCCGGGCCTACTCCACCGGTACTCCACACATCTTCGGTTTTCGCCAGACTCTTACGAGGCAGTACTAAGCCCTCATCCCCCGGCATCCCGCAGGCGGTTAAGCCTGCGGCCGGCCGTAAGGCCGCTTCCCCGGGGCGGCGGTCCTCAGAGCCTGGCCACTATGAACCCCCGCGCGGACCTGGTTTCTCCGTAACCAGAAACCGACGCGTCGGTAGCCAGACTTGCACGCCCCCGCGCGCAGAGGAAGGAAGGTAGCATGTATTTGAAAACCTTTTGGCGTTTTGACATGCCTTCCGGGCCGGATTTCGTGGGTCCAACCTGAGTATAAACCCAGGCCTGCCTCCGCTCAGGCATCGGACCTCACGTGCACGACTGGCCCTCACAGTCGTCTGGGAGTCGCTGCCACTCCCAATGGGGGTTTGCATCCCCAGAGGATGGGTCCCGGCCATCCCATCCCCACTGCTGGCATTGCACCGAAACAAAGCCTAGTAGCCGAAACCACACCGGCCCGTATTCGGTGGCGGGGGGGGCCACGAGCAGGCTGCACAGTCAGATTTCCCCCCCAGATCTGAGAGACAGGAAGAACAACACGAAGAATGCCCGCCTCCTAAAAAGCGCGCTGTAACGCATCCGCGAATAGCCGTGCGATCAATTGTTAAGGACGCCATGGACGGCATGAGCGAAAATATGAGGCTAATGCACGAGAGCATGGTGCGGATGAACGAGAAAATGGACATATTTAGCACGCGAGTACAGAAAATGGAAATGTATCTGAACAATGCGGTAGTACCGGCGATGGAGACGACGAGTTCACAGCACATCGGAACGCAAAGCCCACCTCGCGATGGTCTCACTGCAAGCGATGGGGGCTACAACGGTCAACATGGCAGTGCCAAATAAGACACGCAGTCTCCGCGTCTGGCAATGGAACTGCAGGGGGATCGCCTCTAAAAGGGCGTTCCTCCTGCAGATGGTCAAATCACAAACCGAGAAGCCACACGTCATCCTGCTACAAGAAACACTCACAACTGAATTGCCCCTTACGGGCTTTAAGGCCGAAGCCCACAGAAACGAGCAAGGCAGAGGCGTCGCTTTACTGATTGGAAAGAAGATCCCATACCTTCGGCATGACATCCGCTACATAGCCTGCTATCTAGAACACCTCACGACCGAGATCATACTGAACGACCACGTAGGGAACAAGCAAAGAATCTTCCTCACAAATCTGTACAGCAGCCCTAAGGATACGAGGCAAGCGTTTAGAGGCATTCTGGGCAAGATTGCGCACATCGCCAAAGATAGTCCGCTGATTTTAGGTGCAGATTTCAACGCCCCACACCAGGCTTGGGGCTACGCGTATCCCTCTAGCAAGGGAGATCGTCTTCTCACGACAGCCTCCGATCTCGACTTAACGCTGATCACAGACCCGGAAACCCCAACGAGATGTGGCACTTCCACATGTCGAGACACCACACCGGACCTCACTTTCGTCCGGGGCCTAGAGAAATGCGCTTGGCGCAACTCGGGCATCGACCTTGGCAGTGACCACTACATTCTCCGAATTGATACAGAGATACCAGGAAAGAGGCAAAGGGAGTACAAACTAATCGATTGGGACAAATTTTGTGCAGTACGGACGCAGCGATCCAACTCATCCGGAGCAACCACAAAGCAAACGATAACGAGCTGGACCAAGCAGGTCAAAGCCGACATCGTAGCCTCAGAACGAACGATTACCAGGGACGTTAAGGTAGAGAGAATGGACAGTCCATTAGCGAATCTTCTCGAAGCCAAACATTCCATTCTAGCCAGGTGGAAGGGGCAACGTTTTAACAGAAGACTACGAAGGAAACTTGCCGAACTCAACAAGACCATTGAAGAATACTGCGTGGTTCTCTCCCGACAACAATGGGACGAAGTCTGTAACTCCCTAAACGGACAAATACGCAGAGGGAGTGTATGGGAGCTCATAAAACACCTCCTCGACGAACAAGGAACAAAGTCCAAAACTATGCCACGGACCAGGCTCAGTAAATTAGCACACTGCGCGAAGCAAACCGCTACTGCCGAAGTCCTTGTGGATGACCTTGCCAAACGGTACTTACCGCTTAAATCGGGGCTACCCAGTACCCTACAAAGGAAGAACTATGACGGTGCCCCAAACTCGCAGCTAGATACCAACTTCACAGAAAGCGAAGTACACTTTGCAATTCACGAACTCAACAGTAACTCTGCAGCAGGCCCCGATGGTATCACAAATCGGGCTCTCCGAATTTTAGAGGACGGCTCGGTCACGTTCCTAACGCAACAAATCAACGAAGCCTGGAAAACTGGCAATCTTCCTGCCCAATGGAAACATGCAAACACGGTCCTCATGCCAAAGCCAGGCAAGCCGCTGGGCCTACCAAACCTAAGGCCGATCTCACTAACGCCCTGCCTAGGAAAGCTAGCCGAGCACGTCATACTTAATAGACTATCGGAATACGTAGAAGAAAAGGAGTACTTCCCCTTCAATATGATTGGCTACAGGCCGGGTCTATCAACGCAAGACGCTATGCTACGAATCAAGAAAAGTCTGTTGGATCGCTCCACACGAGACACCAAGGCGCTGCTGGGGCTCGATGTGGAACAAGCTTTTGACAATATCCAACATCAAGCCATTCTCAAAGCTATATCTGACCACAATCTCGGAACACGCTTCTACCGCTACGTCAAGGCATTTCTGGGATCGAACGGCCACTCTCCGGATAGGCGAGCACGTCTCGGAGAGCTTTGAACTGGACGATAAGGTAACACCACAAGGCTCAGTACTTTCACCATTCTTATTTAACTTGGTGATGACAAAGCTTTCTCGCGCACTGTGTGAAATTGCTGGTGTAGAGCACACCATATACGCAGACGATGTCACCATCTGGAGCACCGGTGGCAGCGATGCGGAATTTGAAGCTCGCATGCAAAAAGCCATCACGGTTACCGAGGACCATCTCGCCCCAATGGGACTTCGCTGCTCTTCCAGAAAATTGGAGCTGCTCATCTACCACCCCCCAAGACCAGGGCGCCCGTCCAACGACGGGCGCAGACACCCCACTCTATGCATAGAGTTACACGACAGGGATGGAAACCGCATATCTACGGTTGACAAAATACGAATTCTAGGACTAATCATCGAAAGCAACGGGTCCAACTCGGCAATGTTGGACAGCATCACGATCAAGATTCCAAACGCGATCCGGATGTTTCGGCGCATCATGAATAGGCACAGGGGATTGAGCGAGGACAACGCCATTAGAATGGTCCACGCTTTTGTACTCTGTCACATCACATACGTGGCTGCGATGCTCAACTGGAAAAAAGTACATCGGAAAAGGCTCGAAGTACACATACGCCGAGCTTTCAAGACAGCGTTGGGGCTTCCCGATAATGCCTCCACTGATCTACTCTTACAGCTAGGAGTGCACAATACCCTTGCCGAAATCATCGAGGCACAGCACACGGCACAGATCGCACGCCTATCAAACACTCAAGCGGGCAGAGAGACTCTCGTCAAGCTCGGCTTGAACACCATAGCAGAAAGGGACAACGTCCTGCAGTTACCTAAAGTCGTGCGAGAAGCAATTACAGTGTTCCCCTTCCCATGAAACGTACACCCGATCCACAATCATGGAAGAAGACTCGCCCGCGCCAAAGCCCTCGCTGCGGACGCGGCAAGGTTTCCAGACCAGACAGCTTTCGTGGATGCAGCGTACATACCGGGAAAGCATGCCTACTCGGTAGCAGTAGTCGACGGACACGGGCGAACGCGTAACTCACTCAAACTTTTCACGAAGAAACCAGAGGTAGCTGAACAAGCAGCGATAGCACTACCTCTCAAAGACTCGAGCTTCACAAATGTGTACAGCGACTATAGAGCCGCCACTCGAGCTTTCGCCAAGGGCGGAATGGACAAGACGACGCTACGAATCTTAGGCGGGAGTAACATCACCGATCACTCCATCGTATGGTTCCCGGCACACATGGGCAGCTTGCGGGGTGGCCTGCGGAATCTCAACGAGATCGCACACGAGGCGGCGCGAGGGCTCATCGGCCGCGTCCCTCCGGTTTCCCCCGCTACTCCACATATCGAATACAGGGATCAATTATTCACGTACAACGAGCTCACTAAGCACTTTTATCTAGGCAGACAAGCGTTTCCCCTCCCGGATAAGAAATTAACCCACAGCCAGTCGGTCACGTTACGCTTGCTCCAAACGAACTCATACCCCAACCCCTGGCGCATGAAGCACATCGACCCAGACTACGACGGACAACATGTGTGCGACCAGTGCAGTGAACGTGTAGACTTGACCCATATGCTGTGTGGTTGTGCATCAAGTGACGCCTACGCCGAGAACAAGGAACATTGGGACAAAGTACTAAAAAGTGCTTCACTTCACGAACAGCTTCGGGCTGTCCAGGAGGCCCGCGCGGCGGCGGAGAGCTTCGGGCTCTCTGTGCCTACGTGGGAGCTACCCTCTACACCTGGCGCCTAGCCGAGTGTCCTTCAGGGCCCCTACTGTGGGAAATAAAGTTTTACCACCCCCACTAAAGCTCTTAGAAAAGTTCGTCCTATTCGAATCTGCAACTGCGTGTTTAAATCCGGTATCCGTGCGTCCAAGAGCAGCACAGCATTTTACGCTTTTTTTGGGAGTCTAAGGCAAAGGCGCAGAGCGCGTCTCTCCCCCCCAAAAAAAGAAAACGAAGGCTGACGCTTGTCCCTTGAACAATCAGAAACAAGAAAGCAAACAAATACAAGTATGAAGCCGCCACGGTGGTTTAGTGGTTATGGCACTCGGCTTCTGACGCGAAAAACGGGGGTTCGATCCCGGCTGTGGTGGTCGCATTTCGATGGAGACGAAATGATAGAGGCCCGTGTACTGTGCGATGTCAGTGCACGGTTAAGAACCCCAGGTCGTCGAAGTTTTCCGGAGCTCTTCACTACAGCGTCTCTCAGAGGCAGAGTCGGTTTAGGATGTTAAACGCCACAAATGAAACTAAACCAAATTCAAGTAGCGGTCTTACATAACATTTATACAAAAAGAGTAAGGTGTCTGCACGCACACCAAAATTTTGGTTATGGGTTCGCAACAACATGCCAAGAAGGCAGTCACGTTTTAAGCATATTTTTCCTAATTTTCAGCCGCCAGTCTTAGTGGGGATCTTAAATATTTCCCAGGTATTTCACCTATTCAACCTGTAAGACTGGGATGGATCGATAGAGGAAGATGTAAAGAGGCGATATGCTCCGGAAAGCAAAGAGGGCGCTTTTATTTACCTTTGAAACCTACCTTAGGATGTCCAGCTAACTTGCAAGATCTCATACAAAGCGTGAACATGCTTAACAGAAGAAAAAAATGCAATATCTTCAACGTGCACATAAACTGTGACACCCTGGTGGAGGCGTGAGCATCGAGCCCTGAGGCACGCCCCTTGATTGAGCGTTCCGCACATTTTAATCGGCAGGTTCATGCTTAGTTCCATAGATTTTAACCTTCTGCCACTGAGAAGGGGCTTTAATAGCTGTACTGCCTCCAATGCCCCCGTTCTGATCATCCCTATCGTCATCATCATCGGTCCATTGCAGGCCGAAAGCCTAATTTTCCTCTAATTATCTCTATCCTGGACTAGTGCCGGCCAACTTATTCATGCAAACTACGTAATCTCACCAGCCCACGCGACTTTCTGATGGTAATTCAGAAGTGGAAAAGAAATATCTATCGCTTAAGAGCTTTCGTCCACACAGAGCTACGAAGGAGGTTCGAGGTTAGCTAGCTTTTGAAGCGAAGTACTGTGCTCAACGCTGTGGTACGCCTTTGCAATATCCAATGTAGCAGAAGCAGAGACCTCCTTGCGTTTCACTGCAGCCTTAAATCTGCTCTCCAGGTTCATTTGTACGTAGCAAACAGAACACCAGTAGCGAAAACCAATCTGAGCCTCACTAAGTCACGTAGAGACGAAACAATTAAAAGAGTAGAAAACTGAGCTAGCTGGTTCATACTTCTGGGTGGCTACAGCAGGAACAACAAAACGTGGACGCAGAAAGAAACACAGAGAACGTGGACGAAGCTGACTGTCAACCCAGTTGACAGTCAGCTTCGTCCACGTTCTGTGTGTTTCTTTCTGCGTCCTCGTTTTGTTGTGCCTGCTTTATCCACCCAGAACGAAACAATTATCGTGAGGTATTCTCCGTTTCATACATATCAGTCAGCGCAGCCAAGGCTGCGGCGCCTGTTCGCGCTTTTCGTCCGCATCGTAATGTAGTGCATTAAAAGTAAAAATCGTAGTGAACTTAGAATTAAAGTAAATGTTGGTTGATATTGGAGTATAATGATAACGGTGTGTTATTTTGCAAAAAGATCGCTTTTTTTATGTTCTTCAAAGCAGAGCGCATAAGTTTTTTGTTTTTTCTTTCCGCTCCCTCCTGTATCAGGTTTTCGCAGCTAGGCCGACCGGTCATGTCATATGCTTGAGTTATTCACCTGAAGCATTTCCTTCCTCCAAGACCTGATTTTTTTTTTTTTTGTGGGAGCACTTACCAGTATTTAAAAACTCACTTGTTGAAACATGTAATCGGTTTTGAGCAAGAAAATTTTGGTGCGCTGTTCTCTTTACTGTAAAATTACCGACCGTACAACCGCTGTAGGCCACTCACATGATACGCGTAGCAAATGTTAAATATACCATTCTATAACCTACCAGCACCAGTTTTTAAACCCTTGTGAGTTTTGGCAGCAGTGAAAAACAATGATAGTAGATTACGATCGAGCAAATGGACAACTTTAGTTACAAAGATGATATTTACAAAGATTAAAAACATGAGAGCGGATGTCAACAATTAAATGCCAGCCACAACGTTCACTCACGCTGGGCTTAGAGCTCATTGGTGTGCAAGAGGCCCGAATATTTATTCGTATATATTGTTACCGCGAGAGGACGGCGACGAGCTATGTGAGGAGAACGAGCAGCGAGCTTTGTCAACCTCTTCGTGCTCCCTCTTCATGAACCACGGAACCTAGGTAGTCCGCTTCTCACAATAACAATGTCACCCGCAGCGGCAAGTGCGCTAATATACGACACCACTTGTTGCGCTCGATGGCCTGCGCAGCGGAATCTCTGCTAAAGGCCCAAATGCAAAGCTTTCAACAATCCCCATCTCGCCGCACTAGCTCACACCCATAACACACCGAATACGACATCTAAGACAAAATATTACTACGATCGGAAGCACTTCAAAGAATTTTCTTTACGACAATAGCTCAAAGAGGAGACCTCCCGAATCAGACTTTAAAGCCGCTTAGTACACCGACGCCGCACTCAATTCTATCACCACACAATTAATGATTCATTGTTTGCCGCATGCAAAAGAGTCACTGAACTTCCGAGAACAGCACTTTGCAATCACGTCCGTCGCCAATACACGACACTGCCTTTTCCCTTCGAAACCAGTAAAAAGCGCTGTGTTTTTCAAAGTAGGCACTAGAGTTTGACAGTTTCGACTTTCTACTTAATGATTACTTTAATAAACATAAAAAATAAATAAAAAAACCAGCCAAGCCGGGAGTTGAACCTTGGCCCCTTGTAAATGAACAGACAGGCGCGCGCTTTGTACCACTCAATAAAACTGGCGTTGGGCCTAGTTGGTACATGATGTTGTGAAGGTGTAAGTTGCGCTTGTGTGTGTCTCTGTCTTTCTTCGTGATTTGTCCCGTGGTTGCGCAAAACCTACACCTTCACAACATCTCGCACCACTCAGCCACGACGCAAAGCGGACGGATACATTTTGCTTGTTTTTTGCAGCGAACTACTTTCGTACCTTTGGCAGCGTTGACAGCTATGTATGAAACGGAGTATAGCTGTATGCCACCTGTTCCACAAGCTTAACCAAATTTGGAATGAGAGAAATGGGTCGAATCTTGTCTAGACAAATACTTTCCGCAGGTATTTTGGCAAGAAAATTATTAGCGCGGCTTTTGACATCCCCAACAATTATCTACAAAAGTGTTTTTAGTGCGACACTATTAATGAACGAAATTTTTTCATGTAATGTAATACTTCACTGCAAAAATGATTATACGCGCAGATCACCCGACGGCAGTCTTGCACTTTTTTCTGTTAACGTTTTTGCTGCCGTCGAAAGTGCGTTCGCCATTGGTTTTCACTGGCAGTCTTAATTGTTCGATACGATTGATTGAAACGCTTTGAAAGGAAGATTTGGCTATATATATCAGAAGAATGGATATATTCAGTATTTTCATAAGAGTATCTTACAATTTTCGAATTTTAAAAGCTTTTGTCCCAGAACGTTGGAGATGATCTAGTGGAGTCGAGGATTTTTCAAGGACTAATGTAGGATGTGCAGGATATGCGGGGTAAAGTCTTCAGCTAATACTTTGCGAATGCCAACTATGAGTCTGTCTATGGCAAAGCCCGCACACAGCAGACATTAGCTCAGATGGAGAAACCTCGGTGAAGTCTGCAGCGACATGGCAGTCTGCGTTCCCATTGACTGTTTCACCTGCTGCTCTGGCGGGATGTCCGGCAACGATTCGCTTACATTCTGCTTTCGTTTCACATTAAGGTTGTTGCAAGGCAGCGCTCGTGTGTGTAACGTCTTCTTTCTGCATCATGTCTGCCAGTTGCCGCCACTGTATCCCCGCAAGCTTCTTAATTTCATATACTCACCTTTCTGCTGCCCCATGCTCCGCGTGACTTCTTCTCGAATCCAGTCCGTTACCCTTAATGACCATCAGTTATCTTGCCGTTGCATTACATCCTGAAGTTGAAGTTGAGTGTATTTTGACAGCATCGTTGTCAAGGAGGTAGACGAAAATGCAGCAATATGCCTGACTGAACGTCAACCTCGAGTAACATGGGACACATCATACAAAGCATGGCAAATTAAAGAAGCAAGACAATGTATATACAGATGCATGCGCAAAACACATTCGCTATGTACAGTAGATCAAACTCGCAATAATTATATATGTTGAAAGAAGTCACTTATTAACAAGCACTGTGGGCAGAACATGTTTAGTCATCAAGGAATAATACATATTTATCGCGAGGCCCTTTGAACATTCCTAGAGCTCTTGTTTTAATTAGAAGGGGGGGGGGGGGCAGTATGAAGGTCATTTAAGGAATGTCATTAGGTAGATCTGCTTTCTGGTAGATGAGTTTTTGTGTGCTATAGTTAGAGCGGATTTTCTCTTTTGTGTATTTTTTGCGCCGCAGTCATGATTGTGTTCCCTCGCAATGTGTTGCAAAGTAAAGGTTTCCGGATCGTCTTTTTGGAGAGAATATTTAAGCATGACTAATTTTTTCTTATGTTTTACATGGTTAGTACTTATGTTTTTGTAGAGCAATTTAGTGTGGCTTTGGTTGGGAGCATTTTCAAAGGGGCACAGAATTTTTTTTACGCAAAAGCAAGCTTATCATGTTTGTCTTCTTCTACAGTTAAGTAGACAGTAGTAAGGCATCGTTTCGATGAGACTGTAATATAACGCCTTTTTAGCCAGGTGGCCGAAAGTGTCCAAATCTGCAGACTTCCAACTGACCGTGATATCTCGCACCGTACTTTTTGTACGTGAGGAGATCAATTGAGATTTTTCCTGAAAAAGGGTGCCAAGGAAATAAGCGTGGGGAACGCTGTACAATGTTAGCAGAGAACAGATAAAGCGGGGAATGGGCTTCTTAGGTTTCTTACGTGGATGAAAAAATAATCTATTTGGTCTTATTGGTGTTTAACTCCATCTCAATAAACAGATTCACAACAGCGCTACGGAACAAGGACAGAAGGAACACGAAAAACACAGGACGGGCGCTGACTACCAACTCTTTATTGCGTGAAAAACCAGCACAGATTTATACTATTTCCTGGACCACGTGATGCACTGTCAGCCACGGGACACAGCGAAGGAACGCTTCACACGTTTGGGGAGTCATCACACAGCTCGACAGAACTCATAAAACGTGCATGCACTATCAAAAAATATAGCATTACCAAGCTAATGATAAAGGGACTAACAGATACAAAGATGTGCATGGACCAGCTACAGCCAATGACAACTGCAGCTCAGATAGGCAAGAAAATGAGTACTTCAAAGCAAAGCGGAATCTTTGGGCTACGTTTTTTTACGTAGCCCAAAGATTCCGCTTTGCTTTGAAGTACTCATTTTCTTGCCTATCTGAGCTGCAGTTGTCATTGGCTGTAGCTGGTCCATGCACATCTTTGTATCTGTTAGTCCCTTTATCATTAGCTTGGTATTGCTATATTTTTTGATAGTGCATGCACGTTTTATGAGTTCTGTCGAGCTGTGTGATGACTCCCCAAACGTGTGAAGCGTTCCTTCGCTGTGTCCCGTGGCTGACAGTGCATCACGTGGTCCAGGAAATAGTATAAATCTGTGCTGGTTTTTCACGCAATAAAGAGTTGGTAGTCAGCGCCCGTCCTGTGTTTTTCGTGTTCCTTCTGTCCTTGTTCCGTAGCGCTGTTGTGAATCTGTTTATTAAGCATGAACCAACTAGCCCACACCAGAATCCTCTTAGAACTCCATCTCGTTTTTCTTCAGCCGTAGCAAAAGGTTTTGAAGCCAGATAATCATCTCCGTCTCTAGCTTGAGCACGTTTGCCCACGTTTGCGCCAGATTGAGCAGGCTTGTGCTTGTCATGTTTTGCCCAAGCATTGCTCTTGATAACGACTGGATGTCAATAACGCGTGTTTTTTCCCAGGCCCATTCAGTCCAATTTCTTTCTGTAAACGTTACACCGATCATTTTCCTCTCCATGGCTCGCTGCGTTCTGCTTCAGTTCAACCCTTTTCGTTAGCCTAAACTACTCTGTCTCATAGGTGAGTAGCGGCAAGATACAGCTGTTATATCCTTCTTTGTTCAAAGATACTACTCAGCTGTCATCTATTATCTGTACGAACCTTTCAAAAGCGCTCAACCCCAATCTTCTCCTTCGGCTTGTTCAACTTTCGTGATCCGGATTTGCAGTGACAACCTGTCCTCGGAAGATGTATTCTCTTACCGTTTTCAATACCACGCTAATCATTGTAAGCTGCTGTTTCCTTCCCAGACTGTAGCAAACTACTTTCCTTTCCTGCATATTATTTTCATTCACACCGTCCTGCCACTCTGCCCAAGTCATTGGTCATGCTATGCTGAGTAACAGTAAGACAATGTCATCGACGAATCACAGATTAATCAGGTATTCGCCACTAACTCTTCTCCTCAAAGGTTTCTAACCCATGCCCCTGAATACGTTCTGTAAACAGGCGGTGAACAGCATTGGCGAGAGTGTATGTGCCTGGCACCATTCCTTTTTTCGAATTTTATTGCTGACTATATTGGTGACAATGGCTGCTGTTCAGCTGTTATAGATATATTCCAGTACTTGTATTTACAGCTCTTCTGCACCTTGATTCTGCAATGCCTCTATGACTTTGAGGTTTCGACAGAGTCAAATGCTTTCTCATAATCTGTGAAGCCGTTATACCGTGTGGATCAGCGAAAACTTTAAAAAATTATAAATAATAGGCCTTCGGAGCCAAAAAAAAACGCTTTTGCGGCGTAGTATTGCCAGTGTTAGCGGACGCCAGAAATCTGGTGAATCGCCTTAATTAGTCAGCTGCGCAAGTAATTTTTATTAAATATGTTCTTTACTAGCAGAGTCAGGCGCCTAGTCAAAGTTAGAGATTTCTACACGGTCGCTAGTAAAAAAAAAATTTAATTTTTAGAATTATCAAAACGCGATTACCCTCTGCGCTGTGCCTGGACAAAAACTGGCTACTTCGTACGAAAATGCATGCGCTTTTGAAAGCATGCAGGCAAAGCAACCCCTCCAGTGCACGTAACTAGTCTAAAAAGCCAAATTTTGTCGAGCCACAGAGCCAAGGGTAATGGCGTTTTCGAAATTCTCAAAACTGATATTGCTCTTACTAACGATCGGCTACAGATCTCTGATTGCAGCTAGGCGTCTACATCTAAAATAAAAAAAAATAATTAAAAATTAGTTAACCAGCTTGCTACCTAAAATGATTCGCCGATTCTCTGGAGTCCACCAACAAATGTAATATTATACTGAAAAAGCCATATTTTAACCCCAAAAAGACTATTGTTGAAAATATTGGAAAGTTTTCGCTGAAACAGCCGTTACAGCAGCTGGTTGTATTCTGCACATTGCTCTATAGACTGAAAGTGTGGATATGGTCTGCTGTCCCGTAGCATTGACGAAAGCCTGCCTGATCATTTGGTTGAATGTAGTCTAAGGTTGTCTATTAGCGGTTACCTTAGGAAATACCTTATAGACAACGGGCAGTGGTAAGCCAATAGGCCTCTAATTTTTGAATTCTTTGAGGTCTCACGATTATATCAGCATTCCTCCAAGCTTCCGGTATGCTCGAGGTCACAGGGCATTGCGTCTACGGAGTGGCTTGTTTTTCTTGCACAATCTCCTCACCATCCTTCAACAGATCTGCTATTACATGATCGTCACGAGCTGCTTTCCAGCTATGCATTACTCTAAGGTTTTCTCTCCTTCCTCCTTCGTTACTGGAGGGATTTCCCACTGCTGTGCGCTACGGCCTCTCTCTTTAACATCCTCATTCCATTGGCTACCTTATAGATCTGTGTAGAGCTCTTGGACTACTTTGGCTATCTTTCCTTGCTCATAATCACATTACCATCTTTGTCTGTTCAAGCATTCCTATGCCATGTTTCTGAATTACCGCTTTTAGGCTACCTCCGTTCTTTACAGCATGCTGAGGTCATGTCACGGTAACTCCCTTATGCCGCTTACCTTGCAATTATTGATTAGCTTTGATAGCTCTGCCAGTTCGATTCTTTCTGTAGAATTAGATGCGTTCGTGCTTTGGTGTTTATTAATCAAATATTTCATTTCCTGAGAGCGCTTGCCGGTATCCAGTTTAACCAGCCTATACGCCCAACTTCTACTGCTCTCTGTGCATTGATAGCTGGTCAAATGTTTTAGGGGAATCCCCCATGGTGGAGTAGATTTGTAATAAGGGAGTAATTACTCATTGGCATCCACCAGAGCGCAGCCATACGGCTACAAAGGAAAGCTATACAGCTTTCTCAGAAACTTCGTAGTTAAAGAAAAATTCGTCCTGGTCCGGGGTTCGAACCCAGGACCACCGCTACACCGGAGCAGTCGCTCTACCAATTGAGCTAACCAGGACGGCAAGCTTATGGTAGGACGAGAGCGAATTGATCAATAACTCGAAGTGGGAACTGTGTTGGTCAAATGTTTTAGGGGAATCCCCCAAGGTGGAGTAGAACTTCGAGTTATTGATCAATTCGCTCTCCTCCTACCATAATCTTGCCGTCCTGGTTAGCTCAATTGGTAGAGCGACTGCTCCGGTGTAGCGGTTGTCCTGGGTTCGAACCCCGGACCAGGACGAATTTTTCTTTAACTGCGAAGTTTCTGAGAAAGCTGTATAGCTTTCCTTTGTAGGCGTATGGCTGCGCTCGGGTGGATGCCAATGAGTAATTACTCCCTTATTGCATTCATAGCTGTGGAATTATTGTTCTTTGTTTGAACACTAGGGTCGCCGTCCTAAGTTAATGTCGAATGTCAGTTCTGAAGCTAAATCTTAAATTCTGTGTTTCCCTCTAGTCTCTAGTCCTAAAGTCTACTGTAATTCGATACCTTACCATAATATAGACGCTACAAAGTACCTTTCTGGAGATCTCTACATCCTGCACGATGCCAGGGTGCGCGCATAGTATGAAGTCTATTCCATTTTTAGCCTCAGGATTGGGACTGTTTCACGTCCACTTCCTGTTCTCTGGTTTGCGGTAGAAGGTATCCATGATCCGTAAAATTATTTTTCTCTGCGAACTCTATTCATACCTCGCCGTACATTTTCTGGAGCCTGTGCGATAATTTCTTGCTGTCTGGCCTCCAGCCTGCTCTTTACCTACCTTGGCACTGAAGTCGCCCATCATTGCAGTGCGCTGTTTTTAATTTTTTCTTTGCCGCTTCCATGCCTGCATAGAAGCTTTCGACGATGTGATGGTCATGGCTGGATGTAGGCTCGTAAACCAGTAGTACCTTCAGCTTGTACCTCTTATTAAGCACAATTGCGAGTGGTGCCAGACTTTCGGTAATAGTATAGAAAAAATGTTTCGTGCTACATGATGACGTATGAGGACTCCCACACCTGTTGCCCTCTGTGCGCCAATCCCCGACATCATAGTAAGTGCCCGCCTTTTAGCACTGTGTACTCATCTCTCCTTTTAACGCAACTATGCCCTATGATGCCCCATTTGATGCCGGCTAATTCCTCGAATAGGGCTGCTCGACCACTCTCACTGGATAAGGTTCTAGCGTAATGCGGCGTTCGGTTTTCAATTGCTGCCTCTCCGGAGTCACAGATTCTTAGCACTCTCCGCTGCGACACTGGTCTGAAAGCCACTTTGGTTAGCTGGTTCGCAGCCGATGGGGCTGTGAGCCTAGGGTTAATTGGTTTATTCTATTAGGACCTTTCTGCCAACCTAAACAGGGTGCTCAAATCTTTTATTGTGAGAGAGTGCGCTGTCGGTTCTGGTCACAGTGATTTTACAGTGATTCCAGTGATTCCTTTAAGAAGGAAGTACGAAGTAATATGCAACGACTGCAAACTTTGGCCTCATTAACTAGAAATAATCAGGCGTATAACACACGCAATATTTTTGCATGGCATATAGAAACTATGAGGACAAATTATGGACAACAAATGCTATCCTATCAACTACCAAAACACCTCCCTATGCTGCAAAACAGCAACGTTGATTT
This sequence comes from Amblyomma mixtum, assembly GCF_055824585.1. Lineage (NCBI taxonomy): Eukaryota > Metazoa > Arthropoda > Arachnida > Ixodida > Ixodidae > Amblyomma > Amblyomma mixtum. Next base: position 25,561,155 of record NC_143021.1, on the reverse strand, counting down.
AAGTGTCATATCTTTTAAGGCCCTTTTTGTACATTATGTCAAATCACGTTTATAATTTTTTCTTTAATGATTTTTTTCTTGATTTTATGAATTGTGTATCTATTCCTGTTTTCTTTTCTCATAGAGTTATTTTTGTATAAACATGTAATATTGTCTTTGTGAAGTAAGCTTGTGCCGTGCCAGGAAAGAGCCATGTGAATAGAAAAACCCTGCTTGCCGACATCTGTGTACCAGGGGTCGAGGGCCTGTCAAGTTTTGTGGCTCTTTCACTCGACTCTTTTTCATGCCTGTAGGCATCAATAAAGGTTATTATTATTATTATAATTATTATTATCATTATTATTATTATTATTATTATTATTATTATTATTATTATTATTATTATTATTACCCAGGTAGCACACGGCAGCGGGCCAATATTGGAAATCCACTGGCAAAGCGTGGCCCTAACTAGGCCCAGAGTTGCCAGTGAGCATCCGATATTGGTTGTGCCACTCCTTAACACATCCAACAATGGCCCTGGTTGTCCAACGCTTTACCAGTATTGGCTGAGCCATAATTAGATCCTGGCTATCATGGGCCAGGTTAGCCAGGATTGCCCCACTGTTTGCCATTGCTGGCTGTGCCATCATCGAATCCTGGCTATCATGGGCCATGTTAGCCAGTGTTGTTCCACTCTTTGCCAGAATTGGCTATGCCATTTCCGGGAGCTGGCTATATTGGCCTAGGATTGCCACCGCTTATCCAGTGTTCAAAGTATACTGGCAAACGTTGGTAAACATTGTGTCATCCATTAAAATGGGTTCAAAATTATTTTTATTGTCGAGTACCATATCGGCAGTTCATAATTTTCGAACGCGCTAAAACATGCGAGTTCAAAGATTTGGTTTTATTTATTATTATATTTTAACCGAACACTTTTGCAGTTTGTGAGCAAAGCTACCCATGATTCCGTTGGAAAAGCTGCACTCTGGTTGCGCAGTGAGCAGCAATAATACGTTTAGAAGAATTGCGATCGAAGTCCTGTTGATCAGAATTAACGTTCTGATTACACCCGACACGCCTTCAACAAAAATTGTCAACAGGTGCCTTCAACAAAAATCAAATAAGTTTCATTTGATTAAATTTTTGGAATAAAAAAATCACTTTTTTTTATTCGCTCTAGGAATTCACTGCCGCACTACGCAGCTGGTGTCTGCTTCAGGGAGATCGCGATACAAACGTAATAGATTAGCGCAAGTGCATTCGCTAAACCGAAATTGTGCTCAGTTTTGGCAACGTCCAGAAACGAAGCAGTCGCCTCGTAATTTCGAATTATGCGTTGCGCTCGTGAAATATTAGGCGGGTGCTTCATAAACGCACGCGGACACGTGCTAAGCGATTCCTACGCTTCCCTACGTCTTGCCCTGTGATCGCGCCTTTCCCGTGTTTTCTGATTTGCTATTTCCTTCCTTTTCTGCAAATCGTTGTGTTGGAAATTGTTGTTTTTGACCATTTTATTCTTCTGTTGCGTAATTTCCATTGGGGGCTATATAGCTCTTGCTCACGTCTTTGCATATTTACTCGCAGGTTTTTTTTTTCTTTCGAACATCACCTTTATTGATGAAAACCATCGAAAGTAGTTGCGAACCACAATTCAACATGCCTTTGTTTGTTTTTGTTTTTGTTTTTGCGCGAAACTTCCACCCCAACAAACAATTTGAGGATTCTTCGACGACCACTGAATAAATGGACTGACAACTGGCGTTAGACGCATGTTAACCTAGCTTGTTTGGCGCATGTACGGTACATGAAACTATGAAAGAGCGCGCATTCTGCTTGGATATTTTTTTTGCTTTATATTTTTGTTATGTGGTAACATTTTAAGCTATCTTGAACTAACAGAAGCCACATTATACGGCCCCACAAAATACGCGAGTGTCTCAAGTCGTTTTGGAGAAATGCATCTTGAAGCTCCAAGTTTTTCACTTCAAAATTTTCAGGCTTTTGCTGCAGCTTTGTAGCAATACTTTGACGCTTCCGTGTTTCCCATCCACTTCTCTCTTGTAGATATTGCTTTCTGTACTGCCTGTGGCCATGTGACTCATTCTCCAAAAATTCCAAACCCTTTTCACGTGTTTTGGCCTCTTTCCCTCTCTCTTTCAAGTCTTCAAGTGCAATATCTCCCCACCTGTTCTCCCGGCCGTGCCCTTTTCCAGGGAGCGGGCTAACCCCCCACCCCGCGAAGCGCTATTTTTTCTTTTTGGTTGTCACTTTCTCAAACCTGTTTTCCCTCGCAGGCAGCTACGCGCTTCGCTGTTCCTCCACCTCCCTGTCTCCACCTTTCAGCTCGAGGACTTTTCTCGGAACCACAAAACCTGTGTACAGGAAAATTACTCTCTCCCCTCCAGCAACCCCCCCCCCTCCCCCACACACACACACCATCGTCTCCACTGCTCGTCTTGGAACCGCGCGACTCATCACAATAAGACATTCTTGACTGCACGGCGGAGCTCAACCACGTGCACAACCAACGCGACGAAAATGCATGCACACTCGAGCTAGCACCGTTCATAGTCTGTGCACGCGAAAAGCCACTTCACTTCACTTCACTTTATTTCCTTAAAGACCCCACTTTGGGGGTATTACACAAGGGGTGGGAGTACAAATATAGGTTGAATATGATTGCTTACATGATATTTATGAAATGCATATTTAAATTGTTCACAAAACTTGATTGGCAGGTGATGGCATCAACGTCGTGGGGAAGGCCATTCCAGTCTTTAGCAGTGCGAAGAAAAAAGGATGCGGAAAAAGTGACGGTGCGGGCGCGTTGGCATGACACTTGCAGTGGATGGCCGGTGCGATGAGATATGCGAGCGGGCGGTGTGATGTAGGGTGGTTGTCCGAGGGAACTGTAAAAAAACTTATGAAACAGACTAAGAGAAGCAATGCGACGACGATGGGCAAGAGTTGATAAACCTGATTGTCGTTTAAGTGACGATACACTGATGTCGTATGAATAGGCAGAATGAATGAACCTCGTGGCGCGATTTTGGACAGATTCTAGTGAACTGATGAGATATGCTTGTTGCGGGCTCCAGATAGCAGATGCGTATTCTAGTTTTGGTCGAATGAGTGATTGGTAGGCGAGAAGTTTAATACTTTGAGGGGCGTGCCGTAGATGACGTTTCAAAAAACCCAATGACCGGTTAGCTGATGCGATGATGTTCGTTACATGAGAACGCCAGGAGAGATCCTGGCACAAGGTGACACCTAGGTACTTGTATGAGTATACAGATTCTAGTGGAACGTTAGCAACTGAGTAAGGGAAAATATGGGGGTTACGCCGGCGGTGAAAAGATACGAGTTTACATTTGTTGGGATTAAGCGACATTAGCCAGTCATCACACCAGGCATGCACTGTGTCAATGTCGTTTTGGAGCTGAGATTGGTCAAAGGTGTTAGAAATCGTGTGGTAAATAACGCAGTCGTCTGCAAACAGACGAACATTGCAAACCAGGTTTGAGGGTAAGTCGTTAATATAGATTAAGAATAGGAGGGGAGCAAGTACAGAACCTTGGGGTACGCCTGATGTTACTGGAAGAGGGTTGGAACTCTGGCTGTTAACGAGAACAAACTGGGAGCGGTTAGAAAGGAATTCTTCGATCCACAATAAGACGTTAGGATGCAGTTTTAGCATGGTTAGTTTTAGCAGTAAACGCCTATGGGGAACTTTATCAAATGCTTTAGCAAAGTCTAGAAAAATAGCGTCAGTTTGTAAGTTTAGGTCGAGGTTAGAGTGAACGTCACTCTAACCTCGCCACACTCATATATTAGGAGAGCTCCGACGCTGTTCGCACCGCCTGCAAGATCTTTTGTAAGTACTAAAACTCTTTTACCTTGATATACGTCTGGAAGTTAAAGTGGTTTTTGTAGTAAATGTTGCTTTGACTACATGCGCCTTTATTTTTTAGGCAGGAGAAGAGAGCGAGCCAAAAAGCACGAGGAAGACTTCTGTGTACCCACTCTCATTGCGAAATGGCTTGCTTGACGTCGTGCGCAGTGGAATTGTGGCCGAATGGTGAGAATTTAATTTTTCGTCTTTGGTGAGATGAACTCACTAAAGATTCACTACTTTGGCTAACAGCGGGTTTGAACTCATATGACTTGAGATAGGATGCATTCGGGAATATGTCCTTTACCGCTTATGCACGACGGACATCAGAACCACTTAATTAATTTTCCACTGCAGACTAGTTGGTAAGGATATGTGTAATACTTCCGTAGTGTTTCTTTTTGCCTTCTACTCTTGCAGACTCAATAGAAAATCCGCAATTACTGGTTAAAGCTTTTGCCCAAGTTCTCTCGCAATGAAAAAGGGCATTACTCTGGACTATAAGACTAGTATTTTTGTGTGGTTTTCAAGTTGCAGTTTCGAATCCAACTATAGCATGCATGCGAAGCAACTAAGGTAAAACAAAGGTGCCCTGAGTTCCTTGCGTTCAGCGTATTTCGTCAAAAATCGCAAGCCGCATTTTTAACCTCATTAAATAAAACTAATCAAAAATGTTGTTTTGACGTCCATGTGGAAGAGACGCTACACCCTGTGCATGTTTACTGGAATAAAAAATTACCTCGCAATTTAGAGATACGAGTTATATTAAAACAAAATAATACATTAATCTGTTTTCAATATCACATTAATTTGCTTATCTCGCATTGAATATATTTACTGGGAGTGCGACACGACGCATTAAACTAAATTAAACCATTTGGTATAAGGGAAGTTTAGTAAATTAAATTCCACTTTGTGCAACTAATGTGGTGCTGGTTCTTAAGAATAAATTAAAAATTATCCTGTAAAATATGTTGCTAGTGTCTTCACGATGACTGTGTTTCACAGAATTCCGTGTTATTTAATCATTTTTGTTTTTGTTCTGTGATGGCCACAATTCAACTTACCATGACATCATGCATCTCTTTGCAGGCTTGGCGCTTCGTGAGGCCATCGTGCAAGAACTGGACGAGGAATTTCTTTGAATGCAGTCCAGCAGTCCCCTTGCAAGTGGAGTGCAACGATTACTTTGGATATGACTGATCAGTTCACTGGAGGACAGCTTCGTTGAGCGCTTTATGGATGCCTTAGCCGTGCCGCAGCAGCTTGCCGAGATGATTTGTCCAACCTGATCGGCACGCACCAAACTTGAAAATAAATTGTTTTCCCACAGCCTCTGCCACCATGCTCTTGGGCCCATTTTCTTTACTCCCCACGGTGGCTGGTGGTAGCGCAAACCATCCTGTGTGCGCTAGAAGCGTGATTCTTGTAGCTCAAAGCAATAAACGGGTCTTTTTTCTGGAATTCTTTCGCAACCTCATTTATGAATATCTGCTAGGTAGAATGGTATGTATGTACATCCATCCACAGTGCCGGTCATTGGCGAGTGGGTTAATTGCATGTGCCAGCGTTCGAAAGCTGGATGCCATTATTCGAAAGCTGGAAACCATTATTCGAAAGCTGGAAACCATTATTCGAAAGCTGGATGCCAGTATTCGAAAGCTGGAAACCATTATTCGAAAGCTGGCTACCAATGTTTGAAAGTTGGCTACCAATGTTTGAAAGTTGGATGCCAGTATGAGACCTTTGCTGGTCCATGCTGCAGAACGAACATCGGGACTGCGTTGGCCGCTTGATCGGCCGAGCGTTGGCCCAAAACTGGCATGAAAGTAAGGCCAATGTGTGAAGTGGTAGCGCTCGGCCCAAATGCCAGTGTAGGACCGATGTTCGTGCCAAGTTTTGCCAACACTTGCGCGACGTTCGGCCAATGTTGATGTGCTGCCTGGGTAAAGCCGCGCCACAGGCCCGGTTATGCAATTCTGTCGGCACGCGGAGTTTTTTTTATCCTGTCGAAAACTTAATGCGCCGGGACTCGAACCCCGGTCCTCTAGCAGGCACGGCGGATGCTTTTCCTGTACTTCTTCACTGAACATGTCGAAAAGGGGACAAAGACGTCTCCGATGCAGATATTGTAAGCTACATACTGAAAGGTGCTGCCGTTGACGCCTTTAACCCTCTCCTGTATAAATGCTGTTCCATGCTAAGTTAAGTTCCTCAGTTGTGCTGTAGCATCGAGCAGGCCAACCCCAGGAGCTCTGCCCACCGTTTTTAGCGGCTCTCAATGCAGGCCGTTGTCTGCCAGGAAGCTGCGAAAACGGCCTCACTTCTGGCCGCGTCGTGCGCAACTTGAGTTCGAGCCCGATTCTCTAGTGGTCGCAGCCAACACTTCCAGCAGCAGCTTCTCCACCCATAATGGTACAGCAGCCCTACTGAATGACGTTTACCAGATGATAGGGCATCTGTTTCGCGTGCTCGCGCGTCGGGAACAGCTCTCGTCATCGCCGGAGCCGGTGGCAAATGCAACACTGTCCCTCTCCTACGTGGGCCGTCATGAAGACTTCGCTCCACGTCGTTACTGACCAATACCTGAAACAATAGGTACCGAGGCCGGTACGCCTGTTCGTGGTACCAACCACTCACCGTCCCTGAAAACATGCTGGTGCCGTTCCTCTCTCTCCAGCCGACTCTGCTCTACGTTTACTCTCGCCACTTTTTGGAGAACTAGCCTGTACAGCCTCTCAAGCTTAATGCCGCAGAATAAATACTTTCTTTTGGATCCAGCTTTTAAATAGAATCTCCTCGATTTTGTCGTGTGTTGCGTTACTCTTTGCGCTCTCATTGTTACTACCACCTAAATGTCCGTTCTCAGCTCATCTTTTAGCCGGCAAGTGAAAATTTAGGCACCCGAGCCACCTCATCCACAGCGCGCATTTTCTATGGCAGTCCTTTTACTGTAACTCGAGAACGTCCGCATATGCGCGCACATGCTCTCCGTGTTTATTCGATTTCTGTACACGCGCCGCAGCAGAAAATTGAATCTGGTTCCCCCTTTCTCCTCTTTCTGTCTTGTTATTATTTTCCTTTCATCGTTTCGTTCTCTCTACAGATTCCTTCTCTGAATATCGCGGTGGCTGTGAAATAGCCTACGACATTGTTCGAGCGCTTGGAATAACCGAGGCGTGTTACCGGAGCTGCTCCCAGCATCGATATGTGCGGAAAAAATATTTGAGGAATGGCTCTTTTCAGGTGGTTGATACCGCGGAACCGGAATCCACAGGAAATGTCGGATTCTCCACATGGAGCTGGATATTGCCTCGAATCTTTGTACTGTTTGTTTGTTCATTCTTCAAAGGTTCTGACATGCGGATTAATCGATTTGTTTCTGATGCAAGACGCGACCAGAATTATCTACATTGATCGTATCCAGGCGGCGCTGATTCTAGGTTGTTTTAGACTGTTCTATTAACTTTAAATGCGTATCTCGAAGGTTCACTATCAGTTTAAATTGAGCTTCGGCCGACAGTGGCGGGTATTGTGGTCGATGACCGCCGAGTACACTTGTTGCTAAACCATCGCTGAGTCAAACAGTTCTTTCGTGAGCAAGTCAGCCCAAATAATGAGTTTTGTTTAGAAGCCATTTTCGCTATCTTCCTGCTCTCCGGATTGCAGTCAGCACTACGTGACACCTCGTGGAGGAGCTGGCCTGCAATCCTGCTATGCCGCCCAAGATGAACTGTGGTGCACAGCCAATGCCCATGATGTATCGCCAGCCTCTTGAGCCACCGACATTCCCTGGACAACCGCACGAAGATTTTGAAGAACAGCTGGACATGTACAACCGTGTGACTGACTACCTGGGAAGACAGATCCAAGCTTCGTAACGTTTATTTTGCATACGTGGTTTGGAAACCACGAAACTACCCTCACGACATGGGCGACCTTCAAGAAGCAGCTACTGAGAACGTTCACTAGCGTCGTATGGAAAAAAAGAACAGAGCTTCTGCTGCAGTCATCAATTCATCCCCCAAACGAAACCGTGACTGCATATGTGGAAGAAATGAAACGCCTTTGCAGGCCCGCAACCCCTCATATGACTGAAGAAAAGAAGCTCACCTTACTGATGCGTGGCGTAAAGGAGCAACTGTTCGTCGGCCTTATCCGTAGTGCCCAGAACTTTAGGCATTTGCCTAAACATGCCTATAAATGCCTGAACGGAGAATTTTTGCACCAGCCTGCCTTTTAAGGCGAAAGCATTTAATGCCTTATTGTTGTCGACAGAAGGTTGTCAGCAGAGGTGTCACGTTTCTGGAATCGTGCCAACTATGGCCTCTCCTCCGCGCAGCGGTGCAACCTCTTCCCCTCCAAAGCAACTGGCGCGCCGGTCGGGGGCGCAGCTGTGCATAGCAATTGGGACGTCACACAGTAGCGGTAGAACAAGCGCGAGCGTGACGGCAGTGGGAGCTGCCCTGCCGCTCCTTCGCCAGACGTCTCGTTGCAGTCGAGTGAGTGAGACGCATGGCTCCGAAGCGGCCCAGTGATTCCGCGCCAAGCGGTTCGGGGAAGCGGCAGTGGGTTCACCACAAGTCTTTCACCAAGCCCAATTTAGAATTTAAAAAGTGTCTTCAGTAATTTTTTGTGATTTTTAGGAAATACTACCTATTTAACCGCACTTCTTGCCTATAATGAAATCAGCCAGGATGCCTAAATATGGCATTTCGGTCCTCGGTGTAACTGCGCAACAAAAGAGAATATATAATGGCCTTGAGTACAACCCGACATCCGAACCGGCGCCATCCAGCCAGAGACCATCGCCTCAACGCGCTCCGTGCAGCCCAGGGCCGTTGCCTCAACGTGCGCAAGGCTCGCACACTCGGGCTCTCACTGCTCGCTCGTCGCTCGGTCGACTCTCGGCCGCCTACCGGTCCCCAAAGAATACTTCTTTTCCTGCCGCTTCGATAACACGTGACACTGAGTTGACGGGCTCACAACCTTTGCTTCGTCAGCGCTCTCCTTTTCATTTCGTATTGACATGCCGTAACAAAAGGCATCGAGAGGCGCTCGTTGCACGCAGTGGGTTTCACAATTCGGTGATGTTTTTTCAACTGATGGAAATGTGCTTTTCTGCAAAGCGTGCGAAACTTCAGTATTTAGCGACAAGCGATGCCATGTAGCGTGACATGTCGCTTCCAACGACCATATTGCAAATATGAAGGGAACGAAAGAAGGGACATCGTAGCACCTACTGGCAGAGGCTTTCAGCGGTAGTTTGACAGCAAAGGAATCGTCATTTGCGAAAGAGCTGTATCAAGCATTTTTGGCGGCAGATATCCCGTTGTGAAAACTAACCAACAGTGATATTCGCAGCTTTCTGGAAACGTACGCTAAGCAGCAGGCTCCAGCTGTATCAACGCTTCGTAAAAGATACGTGAGAGAGTGCTACGAGGATACTCTCGCCAAATCTAGAGATGAAATCAGGAAGAACTACGTCTGGGAGTCAGTCGATGAAATTACGGACGCTAGCGGACTGTATGGGGCCAACTTCATCGCCGTAACATTGAGCCTAGAGAAAGCCGAACAAGCAATCCTGCTCAACGCAGATTTTCTTGAAAAGGTGAGCCGTTCGATGATAGCACGTTTTTTTCACTTCATCTCTGGACCTTCTTTGGCCAGGAAATATTCAGTATGAGAAAGAACTTTTGTTCGCCACAGATGGTGCATCCTACATATGCAAAGCAGGGAAGGTACTGACGCTTTTTTCGACGGCGGCTCTTTTCCCCAAGTGGACGCGTTAGTATCTAGCAAAAAACAGGTGTTTCTTAAATCTCCGCCCTGTTTTCCGCGCCACTGCCCCTGACATTCCTCTGACGTCAAAGCCTATTTGGACTCGATGGGGAACATGGATAAAAGCAGCCGTATATTAGGCACGGCACTTTGAAGTGGCCCAATCTGTGTTTGAGGAAATCAAGAATGACGCAGCGCATTTGATCAATGCAAGAGCGATAATCGAAGAGGTGAGTTTGGAAAGGGACCTGACATAATCAGTGCAAACTTCTCAACATTGACGCATTGACGGAAAGGCTGACAAAGATGAAAAGGCTGGAATAGATTAATCATTGAAGGCCGTCGAAGAAGTACAAGCAGCTTCAGGAACTGGAAGGAACGGGCGCTACTGCTTCTACGACGATGCAACAATTGACAGAAAAAAATAGAAGCGTAGAAAGAATTTTCCAAATCGCAGACCTTCTGCGCGGAGACGATACGGCCCCATTACCTGAAGGTCGCAACACCTATGAACTCTCGTGTTATAGGTTCGCGCCACTAACTTCATGTGACGTCGGAAGAAGCTTTTCAAAGTACAAAGCTATGCTTGGCGAAAACCGAAGAAGCTTCAAGTTCGGAATCCTGAGAATGTGCTTTATTGTGGTGCGCTTGAATTGAGGACAGCGTACGCTCCGTGCTTGACTGACAAATCTTGTACTAATAAATAAAGAGCATTATTCAATGCGCCTATTTTTGCTTCATAACGCCCATTTAAATATTTTTTACATCCTAAATGACGGCCTATTTCGGGGTTCTTTAGTGCCTAAATTTCTGGGCCCTACTTATCCGTAATCCTCCAAAAACCGTCGTCGAATTTGTGGTGGAAGCTTTCATCATTGAGAAGACCCTCGATGCCCGAAACGGTCAGTATAATAGTGTTCGTCTATTGGCCTACAATTCTCTCATCCGTCCATTACTAGAATATGCCGTAATCATTTGGGACCCTTTCACGTTAACAAACATTCAGAAATTAGAGCGAATACAGCATAAAGTGGCTAGATTTGTTTTTAACTCATATGGCCGTGCATCTATAAGTGAGCTCGTGAGGCGAAGTGGGTTACCCCCCGTCACTGAGCGCAATCGTGTTTGTCGATTAAAGTTTTTTTTCCAGCTTATAAAAGGACATTATAAAGTTGATACCTCTAATTATTTTTCTTACTCCTCAGGTTATAACACGAGACAAAGGCATGCACTAACAATCACCCCTTTGAACGCGCGAAATAACTGCTTTAAATATTCTTTCTTTCCGAGGACAATTACTGATTGGAATAAACTTAATAGCGAGACTGTTAATCAAAATTCTTTACTTCTGTTTGAAAAGTGCCTGTAAATGTTGTGAATTTGTGTGTGTTTATATGCTTGTATATTGTTTTGTCCCACCCTGCTATGATCTGTACAAGATCGCAGTATCTATAAATAAAAAAAATAAATAATAAATAATTGAGCGCTTCAAGTGTTGTCCGTAAGCCCCTCATATGGCACACCTTCAAGCGACGATACCCCGCAGGAAGAGCTGCGCCGACAGTTGCCTGCAACAGGACAGAAACAACAAGTTTTCTTGTTACAGAAAACCGAAACTTCGCGGTGATACCTTATGTTCACAAGGTATCCATGGCCTGAAAAGAATTGCAGAAAAGCCGGTATCAGAGTCATCTTTTCTGCCCCTAACAAACTGCAGCGCTTTTGTAAAACCGTCAAACGTGAAGGACCTCCACCTGCCGAATGTGAAAAAAATTCACGAATCACTCTATGTGGAGTGCCGTAAAAATGTTGTTTATAAGATAGAGCTTTCCTGTGGGCGGTGTTATATTGGTTAATCAGGGCGTAGCCTCAATGATCGCCTAAGTGAGCATAAACGCTCCCTAAAACCACCCTCCAAAAGCAATTGGGTTCTACATTGGCTTTCTAGTAAATGCCCTCCTATTTTCAGCCGTACCACAATACTCCATAACCATAAGGCCCAACACACGCGGGAAATCGTGGAAGCTCTTATAATTCACTGGGGACTTGACAACTGCGTCCGCAAACCTTCCGTCGCGCTAACACAAAAAGAAATTGGCCATCTTAACAGTTAAGTTCGCTAAGTATAGGTTGCGATTGTGTTCTTTTGTTGTGTGTTTTTTCGATCACACGTGCCGTTAGCGAGCCAGAAGCAAGGTGAGCTGATGATATGTATGCCCGGAACACGACGACTAAGAACATGGAAAATATTTCAACATAACGGTGCATGAATAAGTTAGGGATGTTGTCAGGTCCAGAAGATGGTCGCTGTTTTATGTTCAGAAGCATTGAAAAAAACACGACGTAAAGAGACTAAATCACTCTCGTCAGCCTAGCATTTCTCTTTAGGAATATCGCATAGAGCATGCGCGACGGGTCGTCGGTTGCCTAAGTCCGTTCTACTGCTGTCAGCAGCAACAGCGAAGAAAAAAAACCGTCTCTGAATACAGGGGCGCTATGCCGGAAGGCCCGAGTTTGGCGCTCGCCCGAGTTTCATCCGAGTTTGCGATGACGGCAGTCAGTGAACGAAGATAGCGCTGAACGTGCGCAGGCAGCGGACGATAAAATGTAGAGATAAAGCCACGTAAAGGCGATACAAGCGCACCCTGCGCGCCTGTTTCACACTTCAAACACAATACACTGCGCAATACCAGGCCGCAGCGCTACCTGAAGTTATCAGCGCCATATCAGCAATCGCGAAATAGTGACTTCTCTGCTATCTATCTGCACACTAGCCGCCAGCTGTTTGACACGCCTTTTCGGGCGTGTCAAAGGCGTGTCTTCTCTTTCAGGCTCTATCTGTCTCTCCATTTCCGAAGACGAACAGTGTGCACTAGGTGCACTCTTGTATCAACCCTTTCTCTTCTCTTGAATACGTTAAAAGGCAACAGGTAATATTATGAACATTTTGTTCATTTTCAAATGTATTTTAAAATCTGAATCCAATGAAGCGTTGTTGAAAAGCATAGCTTTAGGAAATTAACAAAGATTTGCACTTTCTGCCGCTAGAGGCGATAGTGAGGCCATTGCTTGCAGCGTGGCTTGCATACGAACTAGAGCGGCAGCCCACCGTGTCGAAAACGAGAGAGCTCCTGCGCTGACACGCCGCCGGTAGCGCTGCCTTCGACTGGAAAGACTGGGCAACTACTACACGCTGAATCTGTCTTATTTTTCGGCCATTGCGATAATATATTTTATTGTGTCGTATATCAAAATATAACAGTCATGCATCTTCTGGCTTGCATTATAAACAAAAGCAAAAAACTGAACTTCACTGCACCCCCGCGTCACTGCTGCTCTCTGCAGTGACCTCAGGTGGAGCTCTCCGCTGCTACGGCCGCTGCCGCACCCCGCTATGGCCAACCATTGCTTTTAGTACGCTCTTGGCGAATCTCAGCGGTAGAAATTGGCCGTGCGAGCGGCTGTGATGCGGTGTGAGAAAAAAAAATGCTGTTTGGCTCTATTCAGTGATTCATTACGTATGCCTGTTGTGTGTGACGCCTCTTTAGTGCACTGCGGATGCGAAGAGCGTGCTACCCAGCGACACAACTCATCCCATGTCATCAGGCGCTGACTAAAAGCTGTGAAGGGGGTGGCGCGCGTATCTGCGTAGTATTTGATAACGTCGCGCACTTCAAGGTTTTGCGGACTTATTTGGTCACTAAAGTTGATCGCCGTTATATACCGCAGATATCATTCGGGCAGGTGAGGGATCCTGTTTTTAATAATGGAATCGGACTTATAACAGAGAAAGGTGTTACGGTTGTGAAGTACGCAGTGCCTGCGTGCTGGTAATTACAAACACTTTATTGCACCGGGTCTGGAGCAGCGATCGTTCGTCGATCCCAGATGTGTTTGCCACATTGATGCTGAGCTTTATCACCGATGAAAGGACGGCCAAGCCAAACACCTGTTATGCGATGTTGTTGGAGTAGGACGTGCTCCAAGCACCGGTTCGTCGTCGTGCTCCGTTTTTGACGCCTTGCAAGCAGGTGTGACGCGCCTTCAGCGTTGTGCTGTGTCTTACGTAGTTGGAACAGGCTATAGTGTTGTGCAATCTTGGTATGCGAGCGAAGAAATCGGCGGCTTTCGCCACGTTGCGTGTCCTTCGCAGAGGTGCTTAGATTTATCAGCGATGACGTCCGTTTTGACTGTTATATTTCGATGGTCAACATCGTCGATGTCTGTCAGTAATCAGCAAAGCCGCGCAGCATACCTGTAGCCGGCAGGGATGTTGGGAGTGGCCCACCCATAGCGCGTACGCCTATAATTTATGTACGGCACGCCGGGGGCGTGACCAATGGTTTTGATTGACAGGTGAACTCGGAGCTAAACTCGTGAACGGTGAAGTGCCCCGAATTCATCTCGGGACAGCAGCAGCAGCAGCCTGGGTAATCGCTTCCTCTGACGGCAAATGTCAGTACGGCCGGCTGGACCCGTTTACTGCCTTGGCCGACGACGAATTCCAGTGACATTTTCGCCTCTCCAAAAAATCGGTACGATGGTTGTGTAAATAGTTAGGCGACGACCCACGCCTGCGGAGAGTGCGTACCGGGCTTCATTCGCTTTCGGTCGAAGAGCAAGTCCTCTGCGCCCTCCGGTTCTTCGCGACCGGGAGCTTCCAGGGGAGCGTCGGTGCAGACCGCTTTATTGGACGCCAGTAAAGCACTGTGAGCCGCTCTGTGAGGGACGTCTCCTACGCGCTTATCGACGCGGCTGTGCAGAAGCGGTGGCTCGCTTTGCCCACGACTGCGGCCGAGCGTGCGTATGTTGAGGAGCGTTTCCTTCTGCGCGGCGGCATCACAGACGTCGCATGGGATGCGTCCACGGGACCTACATTGGCGTAAAGGCCCCTTCGAAGTCCAGCCCTGACATGGTGAAGGCCAACTATTTCACGACGAAGGCACATTATGCATTGAACATTGCAATCAGTGAAAAATAATTGTTCTCGCCAAGCCCTTTGGGCTACTCTACAGCACAATGCCAAAGTCGGTCCCAGACTCTTTTGGCGAAGACTGGATCCGCCGCTCACCGGTTCCACAGAACAATTCATAACATGCCAGGTACCTTAAGAAAGGCCCACAAAAAAAAAATAAAAGATGCCCAGGCTTAGCTTGGTTAAGCCAAGAATGCGTTGCATATTGCGCGGTCTTTTTTTTTTTTTGAGGGCGAGGTATTGCTTGGCGGCACTCGATTTTGTCGGCAAGACGTCACGCGCCGGCGCAGCGCCCCTAGCGGGAGGAGCGGGAGTCAGGTGGTGGCTGCGGCCGCGCGCGACCGCGCGAGTTGGGGCCCAGCTTTTCCTCCGGCTGTCGTGACGTCACGTCAAGTGGTTGCGCTCAAGGTCAATGGTGGCTGCCCGGCCGCGCCCAAGGGCTGAACTGAGTGATTGCAATATGCAACGCATAAAAGTGGGCTCCTCGGCAACGGCGAAATCGAAAGTTGCAGATGGCCACTTGTTAATCGGGCCACTGCAGAGCACTCACCACTGTGCTAATTAATTAAATCCGACGAATGAATGTCATCTTTCGCACAAACCTCTCACTTGCATCTAAAAAGTATAGCCACAATGCTGCAGAATCGGGAAGATAACCGCCACTGCTGACCAAAAGCCGGTGCGATCTCATTGACAACGAATTTCGGACTGCTCACATTAACGCGGTATGCATGTAATGAGCAGATGCATGCAGTTCATTTCAGAACACGGCATAATATTCAAGCGATTCTGAAAAAAACGAGTTTTCTCATTCAACTAACGCGAAATTCAACTTGCGATGAAAAAAAAATGTGCGAAAAAAAAGTTTCACCATGCGGGATTTGAACCCACGCGCTCCCATTACCTGTCGACTCACCGGAGCGACGCGTTAGACCACACGGCCACAGAACAGCGCGGAGTGATACACCTCTCTTTATTTTATTTTGCGGACTACTTCCGTAGCTTTCACAGCGTTGCACGTGTGCTTTGTCGCCATTGGCAGTCAGCTCATGACAGGACCGTTGCGTTGGTGGCGTTCCCTCGCGGTACAAAGCAAAATTTAATAATGCATAAATCACTCCAAAGCGCTTTAAATCCAAATCTTGCACACTATAAAATGCTTATAAAGGTGTATTAAGTGCATTATAAAATTCAACAAACCTCGATTGTCTAACTGCACACGCAGTGCACTTGGTGGAGCGACACACAAATGAAAAGTGCACCGGCGGTTGGCTCACGTGACCCGTTCTTTGTAGACCGCCCAAGAAGCCGATGAGGTGGCGCCGATGTGATGATAAAGCACGGAATATATCCAGATAACCCAATGAAGTTTGAGGCGTGACGAGGGTGGGATTTTGTCCTGCTACCATTAGTTCACTCATCTGAGGGCGTCGCCAGAGCTCGGGAAGATTCCGAGTTTCAGCAAACTCGGGCCTTCCAGCATAGCGCCCCAGGTCGTGGGTCTGAGAACACGCGCTGCAAACTCCGCCAGTTTCAAGGTTCTGTGACCTTCCCCCAGAGGGGTAGAGCTTTTCCCCCCTCTACCCGCCGCCTTTTCGGCTATGTGGCGGGGCGGCTCATGGTGTTAGAATAAGTTAACACCAAGGGGCAAGTCGAGTTTGTCGTTTATTCGCTGCCGCGCTGTTACCTCAGCGCTAAAAACGCACCGAACACAAAGAGAGGAGGGGCTGGTCTGATCGAATTTCGGGAAGGATTCGATCGCCCAGCCTCTCCCTAGGATCGGTGACTGGGTGCAGCGCAGACTACATTTCTGCCAGCATGTAATGGCGGTGCTTGCAAATTGTGCGTGTCTGTGTGTTTCTCGTTTTTTTCTTAGGCGTCATCAAATGCTGTAGATTGCATCCTCGTAACGGTGACCGCCCTCCTCCTACAAAGCGTGCAGCCTCCAATCATCATATCCTAATTACCCTTATATCATTCCAGTTGCCTACTTAGAGCTAAAGGGCTGATTTTACATAGAGAGAGTAGAATTCTTGAACATACGTTAGTGAATGCGAACGCCCGTACGCTGTTCTTAAACTTTCTATTGTACAAGACAGCGGCACAAGCCACTGCGGGCGCGACATTTTTGCTACATCGGAGCAGTATACCTCCGCAGTTCTCCGCTGTACTTGGTGCAGTTAGCTGTTATCTTACTTTAAACGCGCCATCTCTTAGGTGCGCCTAAGCACAAGATTCGTGTTTGTAGTAAACTATGTTAGTTTATAAGACACTGCTTCCTGAAACACACGAGAGAAAGTAAAGAGCCATCCATCATGTACGGGTCTTTAACTGAAGCTTTATTGAAAAACGGCCTGAAACCACATAAATCGACATTTCTTTTCCGCACATACAATACAGTCAGTACTACCATAAACATGCCATATATATCGTGATTGTGCGACTTACTATATCCGCAATACAAAAACATAACCTTTTGCACCCTTATAGCCTTCACAAACCTGCGACAATTTGTTTTTTAAAGCAAAATACATTCACTATTGATATCTCAGTAGATAGCGGGATGAATGCTATATTAGAAAGCAAAACAACATGTGGTGATATATTTCCGTGACATAACGTTCTATTTTTTTTTGCTTATATATTTTATTTCACGTCCGGCTGTAATCACTCGTAACGACCTTTTAGTTCCAGATGACAGCCGACGTTTAAAGCATCTGATTTGTTCGCTTCTCTCGTTAAACTGAACGCGATCGAAAGCGATCGGCATTCTCATCTTTGATGACCGCCATGCACTCTTTCTGCTATCGCCGCCTTAGATATGTTTCAGCAGATTGCGGGCACAGGTTAGCTCAATAAATTTTTGGGGTTACACCTTAGACTTTTGTCAGCCGTCAGTGTGTGCGTGTCTGAGGTCACCTACCTAAATTCGTTTGTTGTTGACAATGTCTGAATATCTTGCAGACAAAAAAAAAACCTTTCCATTCATAATCTACGTAATCATTTTAAAGTCATTCTCAGGAACGTAAAGAGGAGAGAACTATAACACCATTAAAAGTGATGAATGTGATTACTGTGCATTGAACCCCTGGCAATTCAGACGAAGTGTGGGCTTTTCAAATGAAGATTACTAGCTGAATTCTTTTTTTCTTTTGGTGTGTGCCCAAAAGCAGCGATCAGAATATGATAAATATGTATTGCATTTATATTTATTAAAGTGAGCATGAAACCTATAGCCTGCACTGCGCATATATCGGTTAACCAATAGCGTAATAATCTTCATGTCCGAGAGGTTTACTACCACAATATCTCCTTGTAATCTTTTCTGGTTCCTTGGCAAACAGGCAGCCGCCTTGCCGCAAAAATAATTTCACTAAATCAATATGAAATTTATATTTCCACATAAAAGATCCAGCGTTGCGCAAACGGCATTTCTTATGTTATAGTTCTACTCCCATTGTACCTCGGAGCTTCGAGCCGTTAGAATAGGGGGCACCAACGTTATGATGCAAAAGATAACATAATATCAAGCAATACAAACGGATGATCTAGCGAAAAGAATTCTTCAAGTCAATGTATCAAACACGTACGGCAATGGAAAACTGGTAACAAAAGATATGGCAAAACACGTAAACCATGTCTTTTTCTTCTTTTCTACTTTACACGTGATAATGCGGCAGCACATGACACAAGCAATGCCTGAAAGTACAAAATGAGGAATGAAGCACTGGGAGACACATTTGTACGCCTTGTACTACATCAAGCGTGTGTGGCAACTAACGATTAAGAGTGCAAGCTGTGATGGAAGAGCAATCCAATTTTCTTAGTAAGTTAGATCTCTGTTGCAAACTCCGCTCTAATGATGAAAACGCTCTGCCCGTTTCACACACGGTATCCGCCTTCAACATACGTGACGGCCTGTCCTCTACACAAGCGCTTTTGAAAGAGAACCGGCGGCGCAAGCAACCGCAGAGGCCGCAAGGAAGGCATCGCAGCGCCTACTGCCCTTACTCCCGCCAAGTCAAGTAAGACAAAGTTTGAGGTCGTTCTTTGCATTTTGCTATTTAATCCTATAGGTCGCCAGCAATGGTGGCGGTATACTGGAATGAATATCAGCCACAGTTTGGCGCCCTTTAGTCACACACCTAAATATAAGTACACCCGCATTACGAAGGATTTCGGAGCATTTCGGTTCTATGCAGAAGGGAGCTGTGAGCTAGCTTAGTGTTCTGTACATTAAAGAGGCAAATAATGGGAAGCTACAGCAGGAAGCCTGTAGTCGCGCACTACGACCAAGGTGTCGTGCCTTCCGCCTGCATCTAGAAGAAAGCAGCGACTGAAGCGGCTTTTAAATGGTGCCGACGGAGCGGCATCCAGTTCCTTTACTTATTTTCAAATCGGTGTGATGTAAATGGTCCACTTAGTTATGGAGACGCATCGGGTAGCCCTAGCTGGGTAGCTAGGTAGAATCGCAAAATCATTGCACCCAAGAACTTGCATGATGACAAGAGTTGTCTGCGACAAGAGTTCAAACGTTCGCATTTCCACTCTGTTCGAAGTCTTGTTCCTTGCAAAGAACATCAGCATCCGGCCTATTTCGACGGTTTCCAACCGCCAACACTAAAGATCACAGTGTGTGTACCTTATTTCACCTTGCTGTCTCAGGTGTCATTTGATAAAACAGATATGCATTTTCAACGTCCATCACAGCTTCGTAACCCTGGCTCATCGCAGTACCTGACGCAACGGCTCTTTCACTTTTTCTTTTCTGCCGGCAATGAATCCGCCATGATCAGCGTGCCATTTTTTTTTTCATCTTTTCTCACCTAGAAGCAATGTCGCCCCACCCGAGCGGACCCGCACGGGCAAGCGGCCCTTCGTGTGCGAGGTATGCGGAAAGGGCTTCTCAAAGCAGAGTCGTCTCACCAGACACCTGCTGCTCCACTCGGCGGAGAGGCCGCACGAATGCGCAATCTGCGGTCAGCGCTTCAGGAGAGCTTCCAGCCTGGCGCGTCACCGCACAGAGCAGCACTATATTTGCGGCGGGTCTACGTCACTCGAGTGTCCCCACTGCGGAATGAGGACTTTCTTTAGACGCAATTTTGACAGACACCTTCGGACGCACACGGGGGTGAGGCCGCATGCCAGGTCGCGTGCCTAGCAGGAAAAGGTTCCCGCAGCACAGCTAAGCCAGGAAGCACGAAAGCTGGATACCCGGCCGCCGGTACCCGCTGCACACGACGCGCTGTAGGATGGGCTTTAGCACCATCATGCATCGTAGACGCCATGCACGTCTGCTCTTTCCATGCTTCCGCCGAAATATACGAACCCCTGTGCGACGACTAGCGAAGAAGACAAAAATGAATGACATCGACAAAAAGGCAGTGGACAAGTGTTAGTTGCAGTGCTGACATGACGGAAATAAAGAAATACTTACAACAAACAAACGAGTGAAGGTCTGCTATTTTCTTTGCTGATACACAAGTAATTCTAGACGAGCAGAAAGCGTGTCGACGCCCGGCACTGATGAGAGTACTCAGCCTCTTGTACTACGTAAGACGTGACACCACGGAAACGGTGGCGCAACCAAGGTCAGTTTACACATGTCGCGAAGGCAGAGCTCGAATGCAGTCTACAACCAAGCGCCAGTTACATTAGTAAAGCTGCGGAACTGAAGCGCCGAAATGAATTGTGCGGCCAAACACAAATAGGAGAAAAATAATTTACATGCTCGTCGTTTATAAGGGTTTAAAACTCTGTTTTTATTAGTGATTTAAACATATATTTTAATTGTGTGCTTTTGATTTCACAGTACAGCGCTTTTTTTAACGAAATAATATGTATGTTTTTATCAACTCATTGCAGGGGCCAGCGGCTTTATTGTCATCCACCTTGACTATTCTCCGGATTTCTTGCAGCGTTTCTTGCTTGAGACTAGCTGCTGCCTGCTGACTTATTTGCGTGCGGCTACTCGCCTGTTATCACCGCTGATGTCAAGCGCTTGATTCCTTTTTGCAATCGTGCTAGGTTCTCGTCGACTGCTATTACGCGCTTGTTTCCTGCCATACCTGCCACAATTCCAGCCGTACGGTTCTGACTCCTCTGCCTTCGGAAAGAGGTTGCGTATCGAGACGAAGAGCGCGCAGCATGCGAAGAACTGGTGCTAGGTACAGAAGTGTGAAAGTCAGAACTGCTCTGCTCTGCTCTACAATGCAACGGTAGGTGTAAGGAGATAGCGCCACCCAGCGTCGTTTGTGAGGAGAAGAAGAAAAAGCACGAGGAGCGCGTGCGGAGGGGAACACCGGGACAGGTGACGGACGTGGACGAGTTCTGCTGGCTCCCCGAGTTCCGGGCTTGGGCCTCAGCCGCAGACGTCCGGGTCACCAGACCTGGACATCCATCGTCGAGAGCCTCAACCACCAGGCCCAGACGCCACTCTTCTCCGTCCATCCGTTAGCTGCTCCACACAGGCCGCATCTGGCGCCTACGTGGCCTTTCCGGGATACCAGACCTGGGAACCGTGCTGGGAGCCACAGACGCTGACGCTGCGGTAGCGTTGCATCGACATTGGAACGCCCAGAGACTCCCTAACTGCCCGACACCCAGCCAGTCCTCCCCGCTGGTTGCTCGAATGAGAGACAAGTAGTGCGACTTTCCCTTTTGGCTTTCTTTTTCCTGTATTCTTCGTAAGCACTTTGTTCTGTTCCCCCGTGTGTTTTTCCCGTGTGTTGTTGCGTTGCTCTCTTGTTCCTTTCCTTTTTTCACTCTCATACTGAAATTGGTTTCCTTTCCTATAAAAGCCGCCTCGTTTGTTGTTTGTACTTTTGTGTTTGTGCAAAATAAGACCTGCAATCTCCCACGATCTTCACAGTAGGGTATTGCACGCGCTTTGGTACTAAGGGATGCGCTTTCAACTGTGTGCATATACTAGACAAAAATGCCTCTCCTCCATGAGTTTTAAAAAATGGTCCTAATATCACGAGGAAGTGCCGCGCAATATACACTGTTATGCCATTTATGCACAGGAGGCAACTAGCTTGTTCTTTGCTCGAACAATGCTTAAACCTGTATCGTGGGTTAGTGCAGCAAACTTGTTGTGTCACTATTCCGAGTTGTTTGTGTTATGGTTCCCAAGTAATCAATTGACTTTCATTAAAAATTTGCACTGCTGTCCTTTTTTATGCAAGCTAATCCCAGTCGGCAAAATTTTCACAACCCATTGCTTGCAAACTGTGGTGCTCAAGAACGGCTCGCACACCGGGAGCTCCACCTATAACTTATATAGTTGTGTAGTCATATAGGTATAGCTAGTGTTATAGCTACAACTGTAGCTATATGCACAATCCAATGCTCGCACTATAGTGCTCAAGAACGGCTGTCACACCGGGAGCTCCACCTACTTAAATACTTCTATAGTCATATAGCTCTATCTATATTGATAGCTACAACTGTAGCTACATGGCTATAGATATATAGTTATAGTTATAGCTCCCCCTATAACTTTACGTCTCAAGAAAAGAGACATATACTTGGGCCGATTAGTACGTTAACACCTTGACCTTCAGCGCGACACACGCGACAAAGCTGAAGGCAGAAGGCACTACGAGCGGGGACGATTAAACATAGCGTGAGTAGACTGCGCTCGTCATGTGTCCTCCCTCTTTGCCTAGTGTGCCGCACTGAACCTCAGGACATCCGAGGATTTACTTCTCCCGCCAAATATCACATGGCTATGACATGCCCATTTTGTTTTTAATTATGGCTTCATAATATAGTTGTCCGCACGTATCGAAGATGGCGTTGATACCACACCATAAGCCGTCATGTTTTGAACGCATGTGCATTTCTGTATAGTATGTGTTTCTATGTAAGAAGCGCTACCACTATTCATCTACCTTGGCACAACTTTGAACGCATATTTTGCAAGGGTTTCTGAACGTGTAATCTGTGACCGGCCGGAGTGGCATGTTCGCGCTTTGTATCATCTTGCAAACTGAGCTCCGCGACCCCACGCCTTCACTTCTCAGGCATGGGCCACGATTTCCACGGGAGACACCACTGTGCACGAGAGGCTGTCCCACGTACTCGTAGCTTTCGCTGTAATGCCGGAACCGCACGGAGTGTTTTTCGCTCGCGAAAAACGCGACGCGCGGCGAACGGCCGCGTTGCCGCCGACGCGCGAGCACCCGCACGAGAAAAATGGAGCGGCGCTGCAGCGCCGCGTTTTCCGGATTGCCAGACCCCATAGCTGCCAACGAGATGAATTATCTCTGTTACCGAATATATAATATGCCCTTTAAATTACAGGACACTACAATAAAAACAATCATGTAATTATACAGCGACATTTCATTCAAAGTCTATTTATCAAACTTAATTTTCCACTTCGGCGATTAAGACCTCGTTAAAGGTTGTCTTGTCCATTTTGGCCGAACGCTACGCGCGAACGAACACGATGCGTGAATGCCCGTTGCTCCTTGGACGCGCCCACCAGTAAAGCCAGCTCTGCCCAGGAAACAAGAAGTTCCGAAAAAGGTTCCGCCGAGATGCCCGGAGAGCACAGCCATCTGTTGGCAAGCCAAAAAATCAAAATGACACATGACTGCACGCTGATTGGTGGATACCGGCCGTGACGTCAGTGGCCGCCCCGCGCCAGTACAGGCGTTTTTTTTTTTCTACTTTGCGTAGAACCACGCGGCGGCATGATTTCGTGATGGATTATGCTGGGCACGCGTCAGAATGACGCGCGCGTCCCACCACCCGCGCGGCAATCGCGCCCGAAATCGCGCCATGTGGTTCCAGCTTAATATCGTCATGGGTGAGTAACAATCGCGACTGGGAACCGTGAGTTCCTTTAGAAAGCATGCAAAACCAGCGCGCAAGGGATCGTGCGCTACCCAGGTGGAACTGCAATTGTTCCAGTGAGTGACTAGCAACTGCAGCCGTCGGCCACTTAGGCCGCTACAAACGCGGATGCATACTCTAAACGATTTGACGCCCGCGTATTGCTGATAGCATTCATTGCCTAGCTCCTCTCGGCGTAGCCCAGATAGCTGACGCACGGCCCGTGTCGCTACAACAGAACGCGCAAGTTCGTGCCAATAAGCGTATGAAGCGTGCGAATAAGCGTGGAAAAGTTGGTGGTACATTATCGACATGATTGAACACTGAAAATTTAGCATAAGCGAGGAGAGAAAACAGCGCCAAAAAGGGGAGAGCTATGATTTCATGCAATATTGATATGTTCGGGTCCCACGCTGATATCAAGAGCGGTTTCTTCATTGAATCTTAGCTGAAATCGGCGCCTGCCTTGTGTCCTTCCTTTTATCCTGGCCCTTTGCGCTGTGTGATCAAGTCATCACTGCTGATACTAAATTATAGTGGGAATTAGAACACTCCTGGACTGCAATGCAAACTGCCAGCTTTGGCGCTCAACAAAAAAATTTGTTGTTTTATCAAACGGTAATACATATTAATACAGCTATATCAAAGCCAACTTCAATCAGCACTCGCCCTTGTTCCTTTTTATTTGGAACTTATCCAACCTCTTAAACTGGAGTTGGTAAGTTATGAAGTATAGAGAAGTCGGTGATTGCAAAATTCTTTCTACCTTTGAGAAGAATCAACATAGCGAAGGAGAGATCAAATCGCTACCAAGGGGGTGAGCACCCAGCAGGATGCTGGATTGTATTAAGAAAAAGAAATATTCGCCGTAGATGCGGCAACATTCCAGAGGCGGATTGAGACTAAACTGCAGGAAAGAGGGTGGGGGTAGGAGGCGGCTCTGCGCGAGCGTTGCCAGGAGAACGGTCGGAAGGTAGGTGTGTGTGCGCGTGCGTGCGTGCGTGTGTGTGTGTGTGTGCACGCGAGTGTTTGCGTGTGTGTTTGCGTGTGTGTTTGCGTGTGTGCGCGTGTGTGTGCTTGCTTGTGTGCGCGTGTGTGCGTGTGTGCGTATGCGTGCGTGCAGCGGCAAGCTGAAAATGCTTATTTTCAACCCAGCTCTAACATTCAGAAAGCGAACGATTAGAATTTGTTGACGAGCTACTTGCTTCCATGATAAATCGATTCTCTCTCGTCTGCGAGCACTGGTGCTATTTGCTGCAGTACCCTTTGTGCGTAAGCGGGAGAGACGTCCCACTTTTCCTCCTGCAGAAAAAAATTATCCGCGAACACCAGTCGCAATCAGCTGAACGGTTACGTGCTGCCATCTTATCTAAGTCTTTGTGAGGTCGAGAAAAATTGTTTAACTGTCTTTTCTAAGGGTACCAGTAGTACCACAGTTCAGTTAAAATTTGTTCTGTTGTTTAGGTAGGCTTGCGAATTTTGCTCTTGTTTATTCCGAATATGCTGCCGTTCAAAATTGAAATTTATTGAAATTCAGACAAAATACAATTGTCTAGGTGAAGAGGGCTAAAGGTGACACATGAGATCACCTGACTGGGCCCTAAGCACCCTGCATTCATACAGCACAGTGTGGACATGAAAGGCAATTGAGCAAAATTCTGCAAGAATATCGTAAGACAGCAAAAAAACACACCCCTAAGAAAAGAAAAAAAAAACATTACAACAAAATTCTACAGGAATACCGTGTGACTGCACATAAAACTAGACTTGAGAAGCACACCCATGCTACAAGTCAAAGTAATTGAGTAAAGAGAATAATCACCAATGTGTTCCCTTGACAAAACAAACAAAGATAACCGGAATGAAGGGGATTGCCTGAAATATAACAGTAAATATACTGGCACCGCAGTTTCTACAAACATTGTCGGGTTTATCGGAAAGTCAAGAAGAAATTCTTTGCCTGCTTTCAGAAAGCATGCAGAGAAGAACAGTTTTTCATGACGCCCAACAAATCAGGGTGAAGATTCAGAAGATTCGGAATAAGCCAACTGGGTAATTCGACCAGGACGACCAGGTCGACTAGGATAAACCTTTCCTGGTCAACACACATTAATAAAATTACAGCCAAGGCTTCACGAACCCTTGGATACTTAAAGCGTAATCTTCATGGTGCACCATCTGACACTCGAAAACTAGCCTACCAGACGTTTGTCCGCCCACAACTAGAATTTGCGTCACCCATCTGGTCACATCACAAAGCGTATCTAACACGTAATCTCGAATCTATACAGAACCGTACTGCACGCTTCATCGCTCGCGATTATAACCGCCATTCCAGCGTCACTAACATCAAGTTATCGCTATCACTTGAGTCTTTAGAATCCCGTCGTACCGTAGCTCTTCTTTGCTTATTTCATAAAATAATTTTCAGTCTTCACAGTCACACATTACCTTTGTCACGGCCATGTCGCACATCTCATCGCCTCCATAATCATAGCAGCTTTACGCGTATTTTTGGTAATACAAAGGCATTCAACATGTCTGCTCTCCCACGTGCCATAAACTATTGGAACAGCCTTCCTGACGATGCTACTAATACCAGAAATCCTGCTACATTTCGTGATAAGATAACCGCAATCCTCGCCTAGTGTCTCAGTTCTCTGTATTCTTGCGAAAAATGTTTTATTGCTGCTTAGTGTGAACTAACTTGTGCACTTTTTAGCCTCACTGTCAAATCGTGTTCCATTTCCATGTTGCCACATTTTGAAACTTGTAATTATTGTGTGTTGTATTACTTTATTTGTATTCTACTGAGTGCCTCCTGCTAAACTATTGTATAACGTTTTTCTTCTGTCGTTTTTTTGTTCTTTTGTGTTTTTTTGCGCTGTTCTCTAATTTCTATATACTGCCCCACTCACACAATGCTCCAATGTAAAGGAGCCTGTGAGTAACTTGAATGAATGAATTTCCATAATTGGTCCTACATTTAAGTTCTATAAAAGCAGTTTTCCTGAACTGGTAATGCCACTCATGCTTCCTATGCTTCGATATGAATAGTTGTGGATCACTTTTAAAATCTAAAAAGGCATTCTCTGCCAAACGCAACATACACAAGGATTCCATGTCCAAGATTCTATTTTGCATAAAATATAACGATGTTGAGTCACGTGCCGGTAAGTTTTCAATGAAGCGGACACCTTTCTTCTGTAATAAATATAGGCTTTCCATGTTTGACCTACCAGTAGTGCCCCACACAAGCACACGGTAATGAAGCCGCGAGTGAACGGTATTGAAGTACAGCTCACGTCGTAAATAACGAGGTAATAGTAGACGGAACCTGTTAAGCACACCAATGCATTGCGCAATATTGCGTTTAATAAATTGAACTTCAGAGGTCCAGCGAAGGTTTTCGTCAAACCGGACGCCTAAAAATTTGATATGTGAAACTCGTTCTAATGATCAGGATTGAAATGCCACTTCATTACTATTATAAACTGGTCTGTTAACAGAACTAAAAACAATGTACATTGTTTTGCCAACATTTAACGCAAGTTCATTTGCAACAAGCCAGTCAGATAGATTTCTAAGCCATAAATTTACACGAGGAATTAAGGAACCTAAATTTTCTGCAGAAAAAAATACACCAGTATCGTCGGCATAAAGGATAACGGAAGGAGTTTGTGGGATGGATACAATGTCGTTAATATACAGGAGAAACAGGGTATGTCCATGGATTGAGCCCTGATGGACACCAAATTTGTTAAACTCCGGATCGGACGTGGCATTATTAACTCAACATACTGAGAACGACCTGACAGATAGTTTTCCAATAATTTGAGTGAGATTCCCCGTATTCCATAATACGGCAACTTGCTAAGTACATTATGCTTTATTGAATCGAACGCTTTGCTGAAGTCTATGAAGACACCTAGTGTGTACAAATGATTTTCAATGTTTTAAAAGAGTTCATTTTTAATACTAAGCAACGCAGATTCAGTTCATTTCATCTTTTGAAATCCGTACTGGCTAGGAGAAATCAAGTGATGTTTATTAAGACAACCTGTTATCCTATTATTAATCGCTTTCTCTACTATTTTGAAAAACAAAGGAAGAACTGATATAGGTCTATAGTTACTAATTAAATTTGCAGCACCGCCTTTAAACAATACCGCCACACTTGCCACCTTCATTTTTTCGGGGAAAATGCCTCTTGTCAAGATTTGATTTGTTAATTGACAAAGGAGGTCAACAATAAGGTCAGCAATTGCTTTAATTGGTGCTACCTTAATGCTATCAAAACCACACGAACAATTCTTTTTTAGGCTTAATATTATATCCCTAATCTCTGCAGGAGTAGTGAGATAAGAACAGGCTGTGCTGCAAATTAGATTCCAGGTATTCCTCAAAATTTCTGGGCGTTTCAGCAGAAAAAGCTCCAAATTCCAAAAAAATGTCTGTTGAACTCATTTGCAAGAGCTTTACCATTAAGAATGGTTCCTTCAGTCGTCATTTGAATTGGTAAATTTTCTTTTCCGGATTTCTGCAGAAGATCTTGTACGGTAAGCCAGGTTCTCTGAGGATCAAAGTGAATATCAGAGATATTTCTAGCGTAGTAGTGAATTCTAGATTTTTTTATGTCTGCACCTAATTTATTTCTAATTTTTTGTAATTTTTCAAAACTGTCAAACCTTTGGACTTTACAAACTGGTTGAAGAGTCTATTTCATGCCTTGATTCGTCTAAGCAGATCTCGTGTGATCCAAGGCTTCCTTCCTTTTATGGATTTTTCCATTATTACCACTGGGAAAGCACGTTCATACAACTCTATTATTTTGTCTAAGAATGAGTTGTACAAAATATTAGGGTCTTCCTCCCATAGGAGTCTACTCCAGTCGACTGAAGAAACGAGCCGACGAAAATGTTCAATTTTTGTTTGGCTTATAAGGCGGAAATTCTTTGCCGCGTCAGTTTCTTCGATGTTCTGATTACTTGACCTTGCTATAAAGCAGAAAGTTGACAGGTGATCACTAATGTCGCTCAAAAGTACACCTGCAGTTGTACTGGGAATATCGCTATTTGTTAGGCAAAGATCAATAAGTGTTTCGCTGGATCCTGTGATGGGCGTGGGCGCTGTAATTATGTTAGAGAAACTATTGGCAGATATCATGTTAACAAATTCACTGACAGAATGTGACTGTTCAAGTAGGTTAATATTTAAATCACCAATTTCTACCACAGGTTTACCTTGAAACAAAAAGCCCTCTAACACAGGATCGAGAAAATTAAAAAAACTCTTGAAGAGGTGCAGAAGGCGGCCGATAAGATTACGCCAAAAATAAATCTTTTCGTCTCAATGAAAAGTGATTCATAGGAAGGGTTTAAATTTGTGTACTGCGGGAGTAGCTCATAAGGAATGCTGCTTTTTATATACAAAGCTACACCACCTCCCTTTTTAGTCTTTCTAAACAGCGCTTCACACCTATAAGCAGGAAAGCGGACAACATCGTTCAAATCAGTATAACACGTTTCAGTGAATGCCAGTACATCAAATTCATGCTCTAGTGACGACAAAAAAGTATCTACTTCTTCTTCTTTGTTTCTTAAGCTACATACATTCAAATGATAAAAGGAAAACAACCAGATTTTGATTTTGCAAGCTTGATACATCTCAGAGAGTTGGCATCATGATAAAGACTGTTATCCATCGTAACAGTCATTTGCAATGGGATTCCACAACCGCAACAGCACGTCACGGCATCTTATCAAGGTCACTTTCATCGCGCCATGTGAGTTTCTGTTTGAGCGGTTTTTTAGAGATATCATTTTAGCTCTCAATCATCATGTGTTCTGATAAATTTTGCGCAGTAACTACAGGGATAAACGTATCGAAGCACAGTCATACGCAGAATGGCTAAGTCACTAAGCCTATTTGTGGTGAAGGGTGCATAAAAGCATATTTCTTGATTTCGTTTGCTTCAGTGCATTGCAGGAACCTCGCTTACGCGCGAGGAGGCCTTCTAATTGTTCTTTAGCCTTCGTGGTGACTCCAGTCTAGTGGCCACGAGGCCGAAAGTAGCGACGCTGGCTTTGTGCCTGAGAATGCACTGGCGGGAAGCCACGAAGAAAGTGACGACATCGATTCACAGAGAGCCAGCAAGTGGGAAAGATTGCCGGCAAGAAAAAGATCTATGAGACCAGCTGACACCTCGGAGCTGAGGGGGGAAAATAGCGATAAGTCCCAAAAAGAGGAAGATGAGCCTAGTCTTTGGAGTATTTCGGAGCCTTCCAAGATTGTTAAAAGCCTCATGATATGAGATCCCCAGTTGTCTTCAAAAGCACCAGCAAATGCAGCTGAAGCATTTGCTCTCTATTTCAACGATGGTCTTTGCGAAGTCATAATAGAGCGCGCAAATCCCAAGGGTGCCAGAAAGTACAGGAGGAAGTGGTCAGTTTTGAGCATGGAAGAACTAAATGCGTACTTTAATATGCTTCTAGTGATCAGCGTGTCGCCAAGGCACCACCTGTACCACTACTGGAGCCATGACGGCTTGCCCCTATCCCTAAAATAGCGCGAGTGGTGACGCTCACGCGATTTCAGACATTCATGAACAGCCTGCACACGAATGAGAGCCGCAAGGAAAAAAAACGAGGGGAAGAGGGTTATGATAGGCTTGTCAAGGTACGCCCGCTCATCGACGCCCCCAACAAATCTTTTGATGCTATTGATGATAGTATCATTCCATTCAAAGGGAGATCCACCATGAAACAATACTTATAACTCAAGCCCATAAAAAGGTGCTGAAAACTGTGGTGCAGGGCGAATTCTGAGACCAGGTGCCTGGTAGAATTTAGATTTTACGAACGAAAAAACGAAAATCGGCATCGGATCTGGAACTGGGCGAATATACACTCCTCTAGCTTTCCAACAACGTATAGCCTGCAAGTCAACTTTATTTTGATAATCATTTTACCTCTACGAGACTGATATAGGTCATTAGAAACAAGAGCAGTGGGGGTTGCGCAGATAAACAGGGAGGAGAGATCTCCCTGAAGAAATGAATAAAGACAAGAAGCTGAGGAAGTCCGAGTACATATGGAAGTCGAAAGGCCCAGTTATAGCTTATCATTGGCGTTACACAAATAATTTCCATTTACTGTCGAATTGTCACGATCCGGAAGACACGTAGGTTATGTCACGCAAACTGCCCAATAGATCATCCATCGGTATCACATACCCCCGAAAAATTGATTACAACTGCAGGATGAATGCTGTCAACAAGTTTGATCAGAATAGAATGTCTTACCACGCCGACAGACGCTCAAAGAAATCATGGTATAGAATTTTCTATTTGCTTTTTGAGGCAACATTTGCAAATCCATTTATTCAGCTCGCAGCAAGCTATGATATTTCTAACATGTATTTCTGCCTCGCTCTGGGTCGTCTTTTGATAAACAGCAGGGAGAGCAGCAGAACTCGACCCTATCGACAGCAAAAGAAAGGACAAAAAATGATCAAAAGTGAATGTTTTATGCAGTGTGGTGAGGTTTCCGATAACGAACCGCAACCCTATGGTGGTGGTGTTCTACTGCTGGGAATGAGATGCGCACAAAGTGCCTCTGTACAACAAGCGAAGTGTCCCTCGGCGCCACATTTTCGCCATTTCATGCCAGATACACGGCAAACTAGTCGCAAGATGATGATGCTTTCAAGAGTCGCTGGCAAGTTTTCCCACTTTTGAAAAGTCACTCTTAAGTCAGCGGGACACATGTGTTCCACTTTTTTTCCACGAAGCGCAGATTTGGCTTTGATGGAATTTATTTTATACAATTTCTATGCGGTTTTTACGTACACATGTATATACCCAGGTGCTTGCGCGTCGAGGTGAACCTCACTTGTCGAGGTGAACGTCGTACTCGCGTGCTGTGATGTGGGCTAGCGATAGCAGGTGATCGCTAAAAAACAAGTCATCTATTAGCCAATGCCACTTGTCATGTGTCCCGGAGACTTTTGTTCCCGATAGTACAGCCCACCAAAGCTCACAGTATCAATTCGAGAACTAGAAGACAATTTCGAACAACTACAAGAACCGTACCTTCTAGACGGGGACTTAATGCTGAGTCTCCTTTATGGGGAACTGGGGAACAAACGAAAGGCCACTTACTGTAGCCCAAGCTAGGATAAAATTAGCTGTCTTGATTTAGCGCTCACAACACACAGTTTTTAATGATTTTACATGGGACATAGACCACAAACGCGGACGTGATCATGTGTCTCTGCAATCATAAAGCTATCATAGTCAGCGCAATATTAGTGCTGTTTGCAACACATGCCACATTAGACGAAGTGTTCTGTGAGGAGCCCAGCACAGATGAAATAAATGAAAACTTCACTACTTGCATAACCTGTGCTGCAAGAGTAGCTGTCTCTCAAACTTCAGGGCTTCTACAGAGAAAAATGGAAGGGGTTGCGTACTCAAGAATACATGCCGCAAAAGGGAAACAAAACAAGACATGGGATGTATTTCGTAGGTATCCCACGACACTAAACCTACTCATTTTTAAAAAAAGCTGAAGCAGAAGCGCACTAAATTCTTCGAAACGCCGAGAAAACGGTTGGGAGAAATAAATTTCTTCAGTCAATAATTGGGTCACTTCTGAGAAGTTATGGCAGCAGGTGTGTAAATTTAATTGCGACTACTCACCATTCATATTTCTTCTGTTGTCAACACCAGATACTCAAACACTCTGGTCCTCACCACCACCAGATGCTCAGACACCAGATTCTCAGACAGCAGATACTCATACCGAGCGCCTGCAGTCGCAGTGCAGTGGCGCACCGCTTAACTGCTGCACCGCTGCGCCTGGAGGGGTATGATGACTCTCAAGGACTTATCTGAATGTAAAGTAGAGAATTACTTTCTGAACATATTCAATTAACCCATTACGCTATTGAGTCATACCCTTAAGGCGGAGCTTTTTTCCTCCAATTTTTACACAAGTTATGTGTTAGAAAAATAAGACGGTGTGAAGGGATCGGCTCAGAAAACTATAAGTTCCTCTTTAGTGCTTCATTTCGGAAAGTTTTTTGAATTATCAGTGCCACAATGAAAAAGAATTCTAGTGACATCGTATTATGAGGATTCATTCTGTCAACACCAGTCAAGACCTATTTGATTTCGAGTGTCCCCATAGTCTCACAACAGCTTCAGCCAGTGGTGAATCCTGGTAAGTTGTGAATCCCCAGGTAATGTACGTCCTGCGAAAGTCCTGCTTCCACTGGGTTACTCCATTAGTCCGCCGCCTGGAGCTCAGCGCTGCCAAAGGAGCACTGAGGCGGCGCCTGCATAGCTCTGCTTTTCAAGTCCTAGATGAGCTGAACATATTTCAGGTTTCGTTTCAACGGCTTCTGTAATTACGTGCTTTTTTAAAGATGAATGAATTGTGAAGACTTGGAGCACCTAGAAGTCTGCAACAGATTGTCAAAATAGTGGCATTTATTTACAGAAACTAAGAAGCTTAACTGACAGCTAAACCTCGGTGTAGTCTTCAGACCGAAAACATCACGACCCATCTGATGGAATATCCGTGAGCTGCAAGAGAACAGGCATTGAGATTAGTTCCTCGCTAGTAGGGTATTTGGGTAGTTGGGTAGTGCTTCATGTTCGTAGTACTTTTCGCCCCATGGCATGAGACTCATTATTCTTGTTCTTCAGTGCATTGTCATTTGCAAATTGAGTGATATTTGGGCAGTAGCAATATTTTCCGTCTTCTCTTCATTAAACGACTTGAGACGCCTAATTTTAGTCAAGAGCTTTGCTTTGGAATGACACCTAAAATATTACAAAACATAGCCACAAGAAAAATTAGTCGTAACTGATTTCTTTCCTTTCAGGCTGTTTTGCTCTCAAAAACCAAATAATAGCTGTGGCGTGAAAGACTAGCTGAGATAACGTGAATCATATGACAACAGCAGTTTTGCCGATGCTTTCTTACTTTAAAATTCGTACCAACGCTTACGAAAGCTTGCTTGCCCAAGGGCTCGAATGGCAGAAAATGTACAAGCACTAGTAACACTGCAGTTTTGGTATACCTCACGTGCCAGCCTTTTACATCACATCCATCGTTCAGCGCATGAAGGCAAAATTGCAAAGCTACCAGAAAAAAAAAAAACATTCATTTTCCTGATACAAGTAATTCACGTTGTGGCTTATGTATATTCTTGACTTGCGCACAATTCTAAAACAATGTCATGCATCCAAAAATGGGCTGCATCTACTCATTTAGGTGGCACTGGCGTTGTACTATGCCTTGACCAAAAACTGCTGCGATAACACTATAGCCAACAGGACGCTCCAGTATCTGGCTACAATGTAGGTAACAAGCTATACTGCGTGCCCTATGTGCTGACACATGGACGAACAGTATGCTTAACTCTGGTTTACGTATGGTTTAGTGTCATATGTGTTAAATAGCACGCCCTGGTTCAGAAGGCTGAAAAACTGATTTATACAGCTATTCTGCCAACGCAGGGCATAGATTTCTTATTACAGAGTTTCTGAAAGGTTTCGTGTTGATACTTTATTGAAGCATTGTCGTATTTATACCTCCCACTTTGGGTTTTCGACTTGTCTTCAATAGTTAGTTTTGCTTAGTATTGTTTTACCGCGCCGCTTCTATCTGCTAGATGGCAATTCCTAGTAAGGCGTATGTAATCGCCGAAGTTGCGCACTTTTCATGGCGATGCGCTGTGACTGTCTAGAAATCATCTGCAGATTTCAACATAATTCCGGCAAGAGTTGCTGCTTTTTGAGACTACCGTCAAGTGCGCGAATAGCCATACCAACCACCGATCTCCGTTTCATGCTATGAGCACTAAACTAAATAAGCAGCTTGGTCTAAAAGCTTTCGACTGCCTGGCCCACAGTTACTACCCTCTTACCATTATCATGGCACAAAAAATAAAGTTCTTGAGGTTGCTGCTGTGGGGTAGTTGGTGTAAAATCACTAAAAAGCGGAACAGCGCAAAACACAGAACTAGGTAGAGATGAACCACAGAGGCGCTCAACAATTCATGCATTGTCTGAGGTTTATTGCTTATATTTTTTCAGTTTGTTATTTTTCATTGCTCATACGAAGTTCATCTTCACCGAAACTCATTTCATATTTAGGAATAGTTTAACTGAAATAACACTCGGGAAAAACTAAACTTTAATTGATTTCTCCCCCATTGTCCTATAGTATGTTTTAGGGCTCTTTTCGGCCTTTTTTGATCATCCTTCTACTTAGTATCCATAAGCCAGCCAGAATTTTTTCACTTGAGTTCGCAAAGTGTTGCAATATGAAAAAACTGCTATAAGCACCGTGCCACACTTGCATTTTAAATAGCTAGTGCTTTTATTCGTGTCGTTCCAGCCTATGTAAATGTAGTGGCACATTGCTTACGCCAGCCTTGCAATGATGCGCTGGTGTATACACGGTCTATCTTCCGGCTCATCCCATTTCATTTAATCGCGTGAGCACGTAATAAAAACTTCTAGTGATTAGAAAGAATAAGCATAACGGAACATGTTATGGTAGCATATCACCCTCGTAACGACTAATCTTGAAACTTCACAGGACCATTCGCAAGACGGTACTAAGTGCAGCCACTCTTTCACGTAATCCACTCGTTTTGCCAAGCCGATCATAGCGTAATCTTTTGGGCAGTTCACTAAAACTCCTCCAATAGCTTGTCACATTCCTTTGCAAAGGCGTGATGAAACGGCGTTCCTGTCCGTGCGAGAGACAGAAAATTTCGGCTTTTTCATGTTACAGAACCAGGAAATCGAGCTTTCAGAAAGGATGCGCTATTGGAACTATCGCGGCACTTCTTTTAATTTTTTCGGTTTAGGCATATTAAATAAAAGAGTACGAATGCCGCCCTTCAGTAAAGGTATCTTTCATTCTGCCTGCATTATTTAAGCTTCCACATAGCGCAAGCGAAGCGAGGACGGTGTACAGAAGAGATGTGAGGTTGTGGTTGTGCTGTTCTGTGCTGGGTCATATTTCTGCTACGTGCGTTAGTTCAGAAGAGTGGAAATGTCGATACCGGAGTGCAATATAGGATATTGCTTTTAGCTAGTCAATAGGCATTGTTAAGTGCGCCACGTCTCCACTGCATTGAAGGCACAGTGCGCAGCTGCTCGTCTAGGAAGATTTTGGAGCTCGTAATAAACCTTAGAAGCGGATCATTAATCAGCAGCCTTCAACAGCACAGCATGCGTAGCCTTCAGTGCAGCTTTAGTTTAAATCTCTGATATTTTTTCAAGCGTGCACGAGCTAATAACGATATCTTTATTTATCTTTTCTGCTGCCTTCGTTAACTCCCTAACAATACCGGTAAGTCACTCATATACACTTGCTTCCTCACGCTCATGCATCTCCTGCCATTTATGAAGAATAATCTCATTGTTTCGTCCGGTGATAAAGAAGCCAAAAATATTTTCACCACCATGAGCATCTCCAAATCAAATTTTGCTACATAAAATATGTTTTCTTGTTCTTGGAAATCCTATAATGGAAATTTATTTTAACTGATTTGAAAGTTACTCGACCGCTGTCGTATATAATCATTATGTGGAGTCGACGCCACCCTTCTTGTTTCGCCCAGTATGTGAACGCTAGCTATTTGGCCATCGCATGCGCCAATCACGTGTGTTAATTTGAAGGAGGTCAAGGCACTGCCTCCGCAAAGACTCGAGCTTAGGTCTTTTATAATTTGCATACCTCGCCGCCAAACATTCTAGTAACGCACTGCGAGCGTGTCAAGAATGGAGCTGTACAAAAAGACGGCTACTGCAGACCACCCGCAAAAAGCATATGCAAGCATTCACTATGAACTCAAAGGCCCTTATTGAGATGTTTACGCTACTCAGGTTACGTGGAACGTAGACCACATCTTGTCGCTGTGGCCTTCGTATTTCGAACCATGGTTGGTTTAGTTTAGCGATGCCTGCGCATTGATGGAAAGAGGTTGGGAGGAAGAGATGAAGGATTGGTTGGAAAAGAGAATCTGCGCGGGGCTGATGAAATACGCGCGCCCGAATGAGAGCATGGGGACAGTTGGGTTTGTGGTGGCCGCACGAGTTGATGAGGTTGCGGGTCTGAGGCTGATGTAGTACTCTTTCCGGTATTTCCGGCCTAGGTCAGTTCCGATTACACAGATCCTTCGCTTGGTGCAGGCTTTGAACTGATTCTGCAGTTTTGTGGTTTAAATTAGTTACTGACTTAGTTTAAGTGCACAACTCATTTATGGTTGAAACTGTCCACCACGTGTGAGTATTTAAAAACAAACGGGTGCAGGTTTAAAGATCTGTTACGTCGCCACATGCCGCTGGGCCAAATGGCCCACCGGACATCGAGGAAACCATAGAATCATCACCCAAAATTAACTTGCTCAAGCACGGCATATTAATTGTGCTAAATTTTGATTTATTTGCTCACGCCAGTACTCCTTGAACCGCCCGCTCCCACTTCACAAGCAACCAGCAAGAGGTAGTACTAATGAAGTTTGCACCATGGTGTAAGTAGAGAAAAAATAAAATAAAAGCAAACGTAATTGCGCTTTTAAAGCTCAGAGTGTTTAACCAAGCTTTTTACGGCTGTTGTAAGAGAGTGGATGGCACGTTGGCCAGTACTGTTTTCCACTACACGGCTGCGCGTTGTTTAGCACCTTTATTTCGGAGAACATGTAACAAAAATAATTATTCGCGCTCTTTATAGTACATTTATGAATTAATTCATGCTGGAAGTTACAGTCAGCAGCCTCAGAGGAGCAGCTATGTACTTAAGAACCCGCAACTGCCTCGAGAGAAGTTTCTATGGTTTAGTGCAATGTATACTGATGCATTCTACAAGAGCAGAGAGAAATCTAGAGTGTTTCAAGATAAAGATAAGAAGACAACCACACACTCACACATAACCTTTTTTCAAACACCTCATCATACAATCTAAGGACGCGGTATACAGGTTATGTCCAGGTACGCGGTTTCGAGAGCAGGAAGTATACATATGAGCGATGAGTTAGCGGTTTGGATCTGAGTAAATTCTTGTACTTTGTGTTGCTGCTCAAGTAAGAACTCACTTTTGAAAGCTACAGAGGTGATCTGGTTGGGCGGTGGACCTTAGTGCTGTGTCGCTGTATTTTTCGTCCAGTCTAAAGAAACAAAAAAGAAAAGTGATGTGGTAGAAAGTTGAAAATAAAGCAGATGGTTGCCGCACTGATACCAAATTTTCATTCGCTTATGTGATTCCTATTCAAAGCCATTTCAATGAAAAGCACTTCGGGTTATTTAAACAACAAGGAACGCTGGACAAACCAATAAAAAGTAAAGAAAAATAGGAAAAAGGAAATAGGAAATAGGAAAAAGAGTGCGCTGGAGGAGTTTTAAATTGTTGTGACATATTTGCGTTATATTTTCCTAACTCTCGGTGCCATTTCTTCGCTTCATCAATATGGGCCATACATTTATTGCTTTGTTCAACAAGGCCGAACCTTTTCTTATTTATTAAAACAATTTTTTCGCTTTGCTTTTAGAAGCCAGAACAAAATAAATAACATTCGCGTTAACAGTGATTCGGAAAAGCTGCCTAGTTCACTTGATTTGCCACCTAGTGGCGCACGCATTTGTGCCACTATCGGATGCATTTGTCTCCGTAAACAAAGCGCTCGCTCAGAGCGAAGGATCTATTTCAGTACCTTTAAATATCGCCTGTATAGTGTTGGACTGTTTGGCTACGGCGCGACGAGCTGATTAGTGTGTACGCATTGGGTCAGAGCTCTGCAGCGTGACATGGAGTGACCATGTTGTTGAAATGTAATTTTTTGACTATCTTCTTTGTTTCGACAGACGTGGTACTGAATATTCGAACGCCCAGTTCCTCTCCTACTTATAGCTGTAGGCCAAAGGTAATGAGAGTTACAGGTTATTAAGTAATTGTGTTTTTGTAGGCCAAAATAATTGAGAATTTTCGCCGCTTCCGTAGACGACCATTGAATGGATTTAATGGATAGGGAACTAACCTTAGGCGAGGAAGTCAGAAGCCGCTGCCTTTTACGAGTGCGGGAGATCCCCTACATCTTGAGTAGCATGAGAAAGCCCAGTTCAGTTCATTATCTACAGAACTAGTAACAATAAACAACGTGACTTCTCCTTTGTAAGTGGCATAGGACCCAAGACTTAGGACAGTTAGCTGGCAGCGGTTTCAAATTCATGACGAAAAGCTTGCTTCTGGGCTATAAAGTTCAGCCAAGAAGCGTTAAAATCATTGAGATAGGATAAATTAGAAACCATCGGAACGCATCAGTTGACCGAATAATTTCGATGAGAAAGACGCAAAGAACAGAAAATATTCCGTATCCAAAGCCACAGGAAAATGCATTAAAGGTTCATGTTCCTTATTTGTGCTGGCACACTGCGAGATTAGGTGAAATATACTGGCGTAACGGGATGCCACGAACCGCCTTTCGGCTATGTTCCTAATATCCTCTTTACACGGGCAGCCTAACTATAGTTAAGCTTAACTGCTGTTAGAGGGCTTACCCATAGTTAACGCAAACCACAGTTACCCGTGCTTACACGCAATATGGGCATGTCGGTTAGAGTGACGGAAACCGTCATGTGATTACCACCTTTGTGAATTTATGATTTCACCTAAAGCGGTGTATTATCAATCAAGATTACTTTAAAAAGATTATATGATCGAAAAAACGGTTGTTTCTCGTTCTTCTATCTGCGGGGCAGTTTTTTTCCTGCGCATGTGGCGGACATTAGAGTAAAGCTGGAAAGGAGTCTACACACAATGATCGTAGTTGACATTACAGTCAACATAATAGCCATATCTAGCCACTACTGTCCCAACGGGAGCCGCCATATCGCTCGTTCCGTTGTGCCTCATTTTTGACTGTGTTCGCAACGCTTGTGCGTCGTTAGTGCAGTCAAGTGCGGCGCTTCATTACCTCCTCACTTTCGTGACACGAGTGTGCGATATCGTGTCCTGTGCTCTTCAGTGTGTGATTATTTTCATATGTCGAGTGCCAGATGTGTGGTCGAAAATGCGTTTGGACGTGTGACAGCACGCTTCAGAATCTTGCTGAAGGGTCTGGAGTGCAACATACACAATGTGAACACTGTGATCCGCACTGCTTGTGTGCTGCACAATATCTATGAGAAGCTCAATGATCAGTGTGATGCAGGCTGGTTTGGTGCAATGCAAAGTGCAGATGAGAGGCGTCCTCAGCCAGTGTGCACAAGTAGCCGAGTAGAGCCGTCAGGGGTAGCTATACGGAATGCTCTGGCAAAGCATCTTTCAGGCAACTGAAACATCTTGCATGATCCGTGTACCTTGCCTTTTTTACTAATAGATGACTCAGTGTATTGAGCAACTAAAACCTTGGGCTAATTGAGGTTCAGTTTTGTTAAGATGAATTAATTGGTGGTTCAGCTGCGTAGCAGCCAGAGAGATGGCACGATGTAACAGGAGCTAGCTTTGTGTATATAATGAGAAAGAGAGGAAATGGCAACTGTAGGTTGGCACAGAAGGCGTTTTGCCCGAGGTTGCTTTGCTTTCACTGCAGCAAAGCTGATGCATTGCTGGTATAGCTGGTGCCATTTATGAGGACTTCATTTAGAGGCTTCAGTTTCTACTACTGCACCCATTCTGCCACTGCTCTCTTCTCACAGGAATTCCAAGAATACCAACCTACCTTTATTTTAACCATTTCAACCGCTTGTCTCTCGTGCTGAGCTGCCACTTGCATCTCTTTGTAGGTGTCTCTTTGATTGTGTTGTATTTCATTTTATTCTGGAGACATATGCATGCCTGTGGTAATGAGCTTTTCCTCAAATGAATCTTAAGCTTCATGAAGGGATGTGATACTTTGGTGGGTATACGCTACTTGCATACTTCTAGTCAGATGATGACATTGTCTGCATATGCCATGAAGTGTACATCTTCGTGGTGGACAAGACAGTGCTTTAACCTGTTCACGATTACATTAACACCAATATGTGGAAAACTCTATTGTCAAGCCTGTACTGTCTCTTTTTTTTCAAATCTCGGACGCTGCATGAGAGTCTGCTCACTCTCATTCTAAAATAGAGCCTTATTGCATGGTGGTCATTTTGTCCTTCCTTTGAGTTGCTGTAATGGTTCCCTCTTTCCTCAAGCAGTTACGGTGACAAATATTAGTGCAACCAGTGGCGACAGAGTGCGTCTGTATATTGTGCAGCAGGGGATGGAGGGACTATCTGGGATACATAGTCATTGTGCCATTGGAATTAACCCCTTGTAACACCATGTCTGCAACAATATGTTTGTAGTCCTGTATTTTTAGTTTGGCCACCGGTAAAACACAGTGTGAAAGTTTTATGCTGCGCACGTCAACCATTATGTACCATTGATAGGGAGATTTTTGTTGTTGTGTTGCTTCGTCATGATTTATTGTTGCGAATGATTCTCCCAATGAACAGTACTGCCCGGTAACCAAATAATCCTTTA
The DNA here is from genome assembly GCF_055824585.1 of Amblyomma mixtum. Classification (NCBI taxonomy): domain Eukaryota; kingdom Metazoa; phylum Arthropoda; class Arachnida; order Ixodida; family Ixodidae; genus Amblyomma; species Amblyomma mixtum. The sequence continues at coordinate 25,520,141 of NC_143021.1, read as the reverse complement.
AAATTGATGCACAACTGTATACTCCTTGCTGTTACCTAGCATTTCAGGAATGCTAGGAGCCTCATTATGACATCATTTGCACAAATTTATTCCAGTAGAATTTCATCTGCCTCCAAGTTAAGATTTGTTTCCTTTATTAATGGTTCAGACAACACATGCATAATTATTTCCCCATAAGAATAATTCTCATGTGCTTCTGCATTAACTCATGAACACAGGCTCTGGTAACCAATCATCAATAAATCCAGTTCAATGTGTCAACATTCATGGCTTTTAAAATGACTGCTGCTAAAAACAAGACATTGAAGAAAGTGTAGTGCAATATGTTTGCAATGAACTACTTGTAAGCAACGTATATCAGACATGTACAGTTTTATGTCAGAACTAATTTTTTACTTTTAAGTCCCCTAATCTCAGCTGTAACACTCACTTGCCATAAAGGAAACCCATTTAACTACAAACCAAATGAAAGCCTTGTAGCGAGATTACTTGGTACAGAGGCTGCTGCTTTGCCAGGATGAGGCAGGTGGAATGATACTCGGAGGTTAACTGTTTTAAGCCAGAGGTTTGGGTGAGTGGGTCATATGTAAGGATGAAATGCAGCACAAAGCAAAGGAAGGACAAGAAAGAACTTCACGAAGCATACTGCTGACTGTTAAGCTCGTCTTTTACACCTGTGACAAAATATAGTTTGAGAAGGGGAACACTAGTAGAGAATAATTTGTTTACACAGAGCTCACATACCTTACTAATATCCCATAAAACTTTCTTTTGAAAGCATGAAAATCTATCATTTGTACAGTTAGGCTCACGTTAAGCTGTAAAAAGCTGCGGTTTGTACCAACCACTAGCCCTTCTTGCGACAAACAGTCCTTCACCTACACACTACTTTCGCTGACAAACCTGTTAAATCATGCAGATCTCAATCCTTCCAGTAAATAAAAAATTTGCTGGTACACAATAATGAAAAGCTGGTTTACGCTCCCATTTTTATAGCTTAAGTTTGACATTTTATAGTATTCATTGTTGTTGAGTACTGCTATTTTTTTGCTGATTCACTGTCATTGTGCTATTTCATTTTGTAATTTTGTGGCATGATCTGTGCGTTGTCTGTTGCTCTCTATTGCTTGCTGTGTATTTATTCGCAATATTTGTGTATTACTGGCCTATATGCTCCTGTTTTACAAGTTCAAAAAGCTTTTAGTCTCGCACTCACAGTTTTTGAAAGTGCAGTGTGATAGATACTATTGCATTTTCTGTTTGTTGAGCAAAAGTAAACTTTCTCTGTGCATTTTCATGTCAGTACTATTTTGTTATCATTAATATTCCCCAGAGTCTCCCCGCACGCTATAACTTACCCTAAAGACAGCCCATTTGGTTGGAAGAAAGATGAACGCCCCTTGCAAATGATGATCAGTGAATAGGCAACAGCAGGAAGTTCACTGTGGAAAGATATGTGGAGCGATACCCTAGGAGCAACAGCAGTATTTCTTGCCACAACCTTATTCGTTCATTGCACCCACACCTATATTCTTCTGTAGTGTACACACACCCATTGTCAATACGTATACTGCACACTGCTGTGGTAGTCAACCCCCACAGTAATTTGCTGTTTAAACCACAGTATAAAATTCCAGACGTAAAAGAGCTTTCTTCATATCATCACATGCTGCTAAATGCCTTTGCATCGGTCTGCATTGTCGAAACGCCTCCTCTTTGGAGTATCAGAAACTGATTCCATTGCCTCTTAAGCCGTGCTAGGGTGAGGTGGACGTGACAGTCCAGTGAAAAATATGGCAGCACCCAGGAAACCCTCAAAAGAATACATCACAAACTGCAAACCAACAAGCACTTGTGATCGCTCTTTATTTTGTGACTGACTGCTTCCTCTCTCAAGGAATCTTTCTAGAAGCCTGACCATGCTTGCGTTAATGTCGTTCGCTTCTCCTTGAAGGCGGACCATTTTTTTGCGCATTTTATGGGCTTTTCGTTCGGCCCGTACTGCTTCCTCTGCTTCTGTTTTGTGGAGGGCAATCAGCTGCTGCACAGTGGTTGCCGGTCTTTTGTGGCGACTCTTTTGAGTTTTGGGTCTGCTACCATTTGTCCCAGCAGTATCCGCACTGCTTCCTCCACCGCCATTGCTGCCACTTGCAATTGCCAGTGCATGTACCACAGGAGTGGTGCTGCAGCTGGCGGAACTGGCAGCATTTTGCAGGTGGTCCTCTCTGCTTGCTTCTGGAAGCCCGTCCTCCCACGACATCACCACTTCTGCACCGTCAGGTGCCTCATTGACGACTGGCAGCTGCACATGACACAACACAGAAAACAGCATGCTTTTAAGACTTGAAAGGAGAGGTTAAAGGCATCCTAAAGAAATGCACTCACCAGCTGCCACAGTATATTGAGAAAACAGAAGCTATTGACGGCCACGGTGAGCTGGGCATTTCAGCATGGCACTGAGGTTGAAGAGGTCTTTTTTTGGTCTATGAAGAAAGGAAATGGCGCAGTAAATGTCGCACATATTGGTTTACACCTTAACTGAAAGGAGGGAGTGAAAGAAAAAAGGAGGAAAGAGGTGCCATAGTGGAGAGCTCAAATAATTTCGACCACCTGGGCATCTTTAACGCGCACTGACGTCGCACAGCACACGAGGGCCTTTTGCGTTTTGCCTCCATCGAAACGCGGCCGTGTCTTTACATGGTTTCAAGAGGCAAGTGCCATTTTTGCTCTGCTTTGCCGATGCTCATTGTTGTGGGGGTGGTTTACTCTGCACAACTCCCAAATGTGCTCTTTACTGTCTGCCACTGGCCAGCCTGTCGTAAATCGAAGTACACAGTGCACTGAGAAATGGGTAGTGATGGAATTGTGCAGTGATTTCATGAACTGATAGGCAATGTTACAAATAGCAAGTCACCTCCATATTTTCCTCAACTCGCCCATCATCGTTGATGGGCAGGCACCCAAGAAAACTGTGGAGCTGCCAGTAGAACAACCATGGCACACCGGGTGAGCCTGTAGCAGTGCCCGTCCGTCTCAGCTGCCTGAAAAAATGGAAATCATTTGAATAAATAATTGTACTGCTTAAATAATTGCAATCCGAGCAGTTCGCAGTCTCAGCAGTTATCTTCAGTGCATTAAAGGCCACTGTACATTCAGCACTGCGAGACTAATATTTCACAATTATGTGCCTAACCAGCAGGCACATGTGCTGGTGAAATTAGTGCAGTTTAAATTTACGATGTTGCTTTAATCCCACCGGTTGCAGTTTTGAAAGTGAAGCCGCAACTGTCGTATTATCTATGGCCTTACTATTATCTATGGCAGAGTGGAACTCGTTACCGGCTGACATAGTTTCTGAAACTGAGTTATCACATTTCCAAACAAAACTTTCATCGCACCTTGGCCTACAAAATTCACCGTAATATTTTCAATATTGTCGAAGCATTAAGTCTTATACGCTCAATCTATGTATCTTTCAGCGACTGCAGTGATGTGTACTTGCAATTTGTATATAGTTATTCTTTGTATTTTGTTAACTACTATGTGCCAATAATCTGTATTGTGTTGTTTTCATGCCCTCCCCCCCTATGTAATGCCCACTTGGGCCTTTAGGGTATTTAAATAAATAAATAAATAAATAAATAAATAAATAAGTAAATTATGGTTCTGCTAATGGCATTCAAATATCTGTGAGGCAGTGCAGAGTGGAACGCGGAAAAGTTATATGAAAGAAATAAATAAATCTGCTCAGTTACTGCCATAGCAGGAGGCCTGAAACGCTGACGCGTGCGTGCAATGCCGACGCGTACCGAAGATGAAATACCGACGCTGATGGCGATGCAGATCGTAGATAATAACAACACAAACGGAGGATGAAGTTGTCATGCAGTTCGATGCACGCGTGCACGAGCGAAGTCAAATTAGAACGACTATACGCCGAGTGACGTGTTTGCTGCCTCTGTCATGTGTCCTTACTCTCGAAAACTTTACGACCTTTCTAACATATCTGCAAGATCGTATCGGACACCAGTAATCGCTAGCGACATGTGCTACTGCCGCACATGGGGGGCTATAGCTCAGTTGCACCAGAGTTCTTCAATAGCTTGTTGCACTGAGTAAACAACACCAAGGAAGCGATATTGCACGAGTATTATTCGTTTAAGATCGCACTTACCGGTATTTCTTGTTGAGGTTGTCCATCTGCTTGACTTGCTTGGCAGTGTATGGGCCTTCGCCCGGCGCAAGCCCGGCGTTCAGCGCGTCCGCGATCGCTGCGTATATTCGCGCGTTGCGCGTGTTGCCTCGCAGCGCAGGGAGATGGTCCTCCCAGATGCGTATCAAGGCCGTTGTTGTTGCATCAGGCCAGTTGACACGTCTCTGGGAGGACGACTCGCTTGACATCGGCGTTTCTGCTGCCGCGGGCGCTGCCATCTTGTCGCAAACAGTAGTTAGCCGCAAACAGTAGTTAGCCAGCTCTGCTACGTTAACTGCAGTTAGTGGCGTAACTATGGTTTGGCTTGTCGTGTGAGCACGGCTAACAATAGTTACGGAGAACCGTAGTTACCTTAACTGTAGTTAAGGGCGCCCGTGTAAATACAGTATAAGGTGACTTACCTGTGGCTGGAAATCCTGATCACGTAGCGTGATTCTTCTAGCTGCAAAAAAAAAAAAAATTAGAGCCGACTATGGGTGTTATCGGCACGTAGTGATGCCCTTGAAGGGTCATCTTCATTAAAGCCTGCTTCACCTAACTTTATTTCGTGGTAGTACCAATCAAATTATAATAAATTAGGCGGTGCATATGCATTGGCCCTCAAAGCATCTTATAAAATGACTTGCATGGTGTACGGTTCTCTTAACTTAGTGCCATGTTATCATCCTTCTGACTGCTATCAAAACGCGCTACCACAGTAGTTAGCATACCAGTGCGGGAATAGAAATCACAATCAGAAACTCTAAAAGCACGAGGCTGCAGCCGAATAGTTAGCCATGATGACAGCAGGTCAATCGTGTTGACTGCGCCTTTTCAGCTTAACCTTCTTCAATAAATGCTAAATGCGGTGACTAGAATAGCGACAAGTCCGCTGATGGCCATAGGCAGAGCGCATAAATGGAAGGAAAATAACTTATGGTCGTTTGGCATCACCGAGCGGATTCGAACAGTAGGCAAACGCAGGAGAGGATGGAAGATTGCAGTGTGAGCGGAGGAGATCAGGAACACCGCAGCGATAAGATGTCAGTGGATGACAATGAAGAGGCTTATATGGAGGTGGGTAGGAGATGTCTTTGTACTGCATTGGAGATAGCTGTCCAAATTCTTTACTTTTGAATTAAAACATACAATTATTATTGTAAATATCTTTCGTGTGCGTTTGATTTGCAGCTATTTGGTTCACGATTAAAGACAGATTTCTTCATAGCGCAAGACACGGTGCATAAAAGAAGAAAGCAAATTCGGAAAGTGCGAACACTGCAGAAAATAGAGGTCCTCGAAGAAACAATTTTCAAAACATGCGGCCGCTTGTTGAGTATTAATCTTCGTGTTCGCTACTGGTGGATGATTTCCACGGCTACACCGATCCACTCAGCCTTTATACATTACCAAAGACTGGTGCCTGCATGATAATTTCGGGCAGTAACTTGTACAGAATGTTTCATTGCGTTCGATCACTTGGTGCATGTTGCTTCACGCTAATATAATTATTAATTCTTTTAATATTTTAATGGAACCACTCCTGCGCACCTCTTGATCCTCGGCATACTATGTGTGTCTACTTATTTGCACTTCAGTAATGGTATGTCTTGGTCTATGTCATTGCGTTCCTTGAAGAAATTTTTAAGTAAGGGCTGCACACTTACGGCTCGCAGGCATCAACACTGTAAGAAAGAGGCGTCGTTAATTGAGGTGCTATTTATTTCGTGACAAAATATTACTGTTTCTTTGTGTGCCAGTTCATTTTTAGACACATCAGCACATTAAAAGCAATAAAAATAGCCTTTATGCTTTGAAGCGGAAGTAAATGACGGGTTTTGTTTCCCCTGAAGATTCCGTGCGCATAATATAAAGTTCTAAGTTTTAAATTGTGGGGTTTACCGTCCTGAAGTCAAACATGGAGGATACCAAAGGCCGTAGTGAAAGCTTGAGGGGTCATTTGGACCATTTGGGGGAGTTTAAAGTTCAAATGACGCCGCACTGCGCAGAACTGTTTTTCAATTTCGCGAAATATAAAATACGGCCGCGGCGGACTGAATCAAACCCGCAACCATAGGATCAACAGCCGAAGGCCAAAGCCACTAAGCAATAGCGGCGAGTAGGCGCAAAATGCGTTGCCAGCAAAGTTGTCATTTGAAAAAGGGTCTTTCACCAAACCGTTGCCCCCGGGTTTCGGGGATTTGCACTGCCTTCAGGTAACTTGAATTGGCCGGGTGTGGAAGAGAAAATGTGCACTGGCTTTCATAAACCTTGTCATTTTCAAAACTTCAGTCATCAGACCCAGGTGTATATGCGGAAAAGAGAGCCATACGACCGACAGATAGGCACAGACAGGCGTTAAGAGTTTAACGATGGAGTTTAGCACAGTTAATAATAAAATTGTTCTCATTTGTCTTCTAAATCGCGTAGAAGTAAACGCATGGAAATGCACGCGTGGTCTTCACTTCAGCTACGCTACATGAATTGTAACGAACGGCTATTTGCATTCCATACCTGAGGTGAAGTTAAGTTTCTTGAGACAGTTTTTCAATCTAGCTTGAATTACACTTGACGTATATTATCATGTGGATAATAAAAGGGGGGCGCGTAGCAAGCAAATAGCACTCGAAGCGCAAAACTGTAGTTAACAAACGCTGCTTTTCATTTACTCTCTCAGCCATAACCATGCATATTAAACATTGCATAATATCATGGGGAAACACTTGGGGAATGCATTTATTCAACTAGAGTATTTCGGAAATGCAGCCACCCGTGCGAAAACTTTCTGTTCCCTTCCTAGTAATGCAGTTTCACTTGCCAATCAATACGTTAAATTAGTATCAACTAGAAGCCACTTCTTCTGAACCTGTGACTGATATTTGTGCTGCACATGGTTATATACCCATTAATGATAGGATCACTATAGTGTCAAGCGGTGCCGAAGCAAAATTTAGGGCTTCTGTGTCCTACACACCAATTGCTCAAGATTATTGCATTGCACTGAAATGTTCACTAGCTGAAAGTAACCAACACTGCATCGGAAACTACTGACGCAAGTTGAGCTGCGGAAAAAAGCGGTCTTTTAGGGCATGACATTTTCCTTTAACCTTATTCCCAATAACCTTCGTATAGAGGTAATGCAAATTTTACAACGAGCGCTGAAAGTTCACTAAAGCAGGCTAAGAGATTGTTTGCAAGGAACCGGGGTTATTTCCGTTATGATCACTGCAATATGACTAACCACGGTAAAAGTAATCCGGAACACGGCATATTGATCAATTAATCAAACAGGGCTCGCCTAAGACTTGCCTTCCCCACCCTCTACCACTCCTCCTGCTCAAAGTCTGCAATCTGCTATACTTTGCACAACAGGTATGTATCATCGCGCGTTTTGTTGGTATATATCTAGCGCTTCAAAAGTCTCACATGGATACAGTACAAGAAAGGCATGATAACTATTCAGAAGATTGTAATGGCACCCTGACAGGCATTTATGGATAAAGAAACGCTATGTACTTGCTTGCGTGTCACATGTGATCAGGTGAGTAAATGCCCTAACTCTGCCGATGCTCCCTTAAACACCTCATGAAGCATCGTCTATATTCCTGCTAATAAGTCCGGAAATGAGGTAAGCTCCCTAAACCAGTAAATCTTCGTAGGGCTCGCATGCAACTCTACGCTAACATTCTGAGACGTGAAGTGTAGCAGCATCACACATACGAAGACCAATAATCATTCAAGAGCTCACCGCGCTCTGCGGATCTCTTGGTTACGCCGGTGCGGTTGGTTCTTCGCAAGTACTCCTGGTACTCTGCAAGCCAATGGGCAGAAGCGATGAAGCCACTGAGCAACCATGACATATATTCCATCACGGCAATAGGCAATGTTCTACCACTCACTGAATCAATGTCAAACTCAATTGATATTTTTAAATTATTATGCAATTTCTTCCCTCGGCTGCTTGAAGGGTACCTAACGACACACTTGGATTACTCCATTGCAAATGTGGGTATGTTCTGAAACTCGCGTAAGGAAAACAGTTTGAAAAATTAAGCCAGTGACTAACACAAGAACGCAGAAACTAAAACGTGAATGACACTGTCTTATAAGGTGCAGCCTGTAGCGGCAGTGGTGCGTTCACTGCGCTGTGGTCGACACAGCGTTTTGCAATTCAGCGGCATTTTGGTGCTGATATGTGTGCTGGGTACAAATCCTCTTTCCATTTTACAAGGAAACGTGACGCTTCTGCGGCGCACTGAGGCGAGCTATGTTGTTACGTAATTTTAGCAGATTTAATGTTGAAGTCACTGCTACACACATCTTCCCACGTGTACTTAGATGACAGAGTGTCTGCTGAAACAACACCACACCATGCAGTTTACTTAACGGTGACCTCTGCGACGGTCTTGCGATGAACCACGTAGTGTTTAGGCCTTTAAAGATTGCGCCTTCCTTTAAGCGACGACATGGGTCACTTGGTCTCATAACTGTCATGTCTACTTCATAATGCGGCTGCATGCGATGGCAATTTTAGGAAGTGGACCTTTAGATCAGATCCTATTTCTGTGCTTCCATATGCCTGTGCCCCCCAAAAAATCCTTCCTCCCGAAAAAACAAATCATCTTATAGTGCTCCTTGGCCTTGGGAACACTACAGCATTTATTATTTATAATTACTGGAAGCATTCATAGCCGCTAAATGGCGATAGAGAAATGAAGCGTGATTTGATCAGTATACTTGCCAGCAGTGCAACGTTTGCAGACACCACATCAGATTTCTTTATATTCTATTACTTTTTTTTTCATTGTTTGGCTTTTCACCTTGTCCTATAATACCGCCGTGATTCGCCCGCTTAATGAGTGTAGTGGGTGGTAGCTAGAATTCCAGACTTGATGCGAGTATCGGTTCATATAAAATAGATGTCGCGCAAGAGTACTCATATCGCTTTTGCGATCACATCCGGAAAGGTCTTATGCCGACCTGGTGCAATTCGTTCAATAGGCTTCTCCGTCACCTTCCTTGTTCGTTCCTGGCCAGCCAGCATTTTCTATAGTCCTTTGAACTGGAGAAATTAGCGCCAAACCATGCACACCACAAAAACGAAGGAGGACGAGACACAAGCGCTTGTGTCTCGTCCTCGTTCCTTTCTTGTAGTGTGCATGGTTTGGCGCTATTTTCTATAATTCAGGCATGCACCAACTAGCCCAAAAAGAGGTGTTAATGCAGTATCCTTTGAAGCGCTGGAGAAGCCGACACGGCATTGTACACTAGCAGCTACCTGTTGCAATTTCCATGTTTGATACAAGAGAAAGTCCCGGTATTATTTTAACGCAACGCTCTGCAGAAAATGCGGCTTAGGCGCTGTAAGGGGAAAATGGTCCTGTGGCCATCTCAGAGCACGGGAGTGGGCTCGGCCTCGCGCAACCCGCTATGGTCCATAACTGGATCGATCAAGTGACCTTGTCACCTTCAGGTGTCGTCACAACCTGCCCTTTGAGCTGTGAGCAAACTGCGCACCGTGGCAGATCCAAGTTAAATTAATTATTGGTCGCGAGAGGTTGCTCGTGAATAGCAACCTGGGATGCACAACCTCTACCAGTGGCAGCACCTGCCGCCACAGAGCAGTGGTGCATCGTTTACTCGTGCATCAATGCACCCGCAGTATTATGAGGACTCCCAGGGGTCTATGAATGAAAATTGAGGATGACCAGTTCCGCATATATAGGCACTAACCCATTAACGCTATGGCATCCAACACTTAATGTGGAGCCTTAGTGTCTCTTTCAATATTATGTTGTTTTGGAATCTGTAACACCTGGCATAAAGTGCACTGATGCCACTTTGTGGTAAATATCTAAGTGAGAATAAAATCCTCGTGCTTTTTTGATCTTGTTTTTATTCCTGTCGCCCTTTTCAATTCTTAGTAGTGCAGTCATACCTCAGCCTTCAGACGTAGAGGTTGGTGTGGCGGGTACTAACACCGAAAAGCCTGGCTATAATCATAACCACATTCTTAAAGAATATAATCCAACAGTATTTCGGTTGACTGCTATGGCTGGCACCGATTTCATTGCCCTTGTATGGTATGCATCAGGCATTGCTTTCTAGAATGTCGAGTACCTTGCATTGAATTATTGTATGGGATTGCACTGATCCGCCTCACTAATCCACCGTAATCCACTCACCAACCCCTACCAATTCACCTGATCCATTTTTTTAGGAGAACCTGTATCATCAGTATGCGCACTTCTCGCGTGCACTGCAAGACACCCTTAGAGCATGTGGTAGTAGCGGTCTAGGTCTCAAAGGAGATGCCATCGACACAGCGTGGCAAGCTCTGCCAGAAAACAGCGATCAAGTGACAAGGGGGTTGGCTGTTTGGTGTCCAGTTTTCGCTGGTCGCAAGCCAGAGAATTGATCGGAGCCAACGGTTCACAAAGAAAAGAAAGTTCATACAGCAAAGAAGCAATACAGACGAATTTCTAATTTCTCGTACAATAACATACGAGGTGATTCTACGAAACAATGCAGCACATGCAAAGTAACATTCGAGAGAGACTACAGTACGAGTGGGCGTTACTCACAACGCTGAAGTCTACACCCGCTTCCTCGGCAAAAAGTACCATGAACTCCAATGTTCTGGAATCACTTAGGGCGGTTGTGATCCCTTTCCTATTGCGCCGCCGAGCGAAAGGGAAAGGGCTGCTACACACACAAGGTTACGCGCTCTCCGGGATTCTTTTTCTCTAATATTGCAGAATTGTTTACGTCGCACGCTGAGGAGATCGCTTCTGCTGCACAGGTTTTCCGAATCTGCGCGGAATTTTGTTACAGCCTGGTTACAAAATTTGGGGGCCGTTTGAAATTTTGGGGTGGGCCAACTTCAAAATATTGGGTGTCCACAGATTTTCAAGTTTGGCGGTGACCTATGATTGGTCGACTGGTGGTCAAGTATCGCGGGGAATCGTCATGCCCCTACTGATATAGTGGTGCAGCGGTTAATCGATACGCCGCTGCACCGGCAAGTGGCTGTTTCAAACCAAGCCACCGGTGGGGCTTGTCAGACACGTGTTGGCCTTCGCGCTCTCCTGTACGGCTCACGCGCAGCACCGCCATGCGCAGATGGCGAGTGAATTCAGTTTGCAAACGGTTCGCAGTTTGCTCACAATACGTTCGACACGTTGTGAGAACATCAAAAGGTCACGTGACCTGTCTGGACCGAACAGAGAATTTCGTTACAGAGGAACCGGCAATTTTTAGGGAGACGACCACCTCAATGCTGCCGCATTTATAAAATGGAAGAAAGCGCACGGGACATTCTATGCGCCGGTCGTGGCTTCGAAAACCGCACCATGGCCTACAAGACGGAAATCCATGACCCTTACTGCCAACCGATTCGAAGATTTTGTTACGCACAGCGTATCATCGAATAGCACTAAGGAGGCACTCACCGGCGATGAGCATGAGTGCGACCACCATTCCAGAGAGGAACATGAGCATGCAGAAGCCGACCACGATGTAGATGTCTTGTGTGGCGTCGGCGCGGCGGTACGGCGCGTAGTGTGTCGCACTGGGCAGAAGGCGCACACGTTAGTATTGTGGTCAAATGTTTAGGGGAGTGGAGTAGATTTGTAATAAGGGAGTAATTACTCATTGGCATCCACCCGAGCGCAACCATACGGCTACAAAGGAAAGCTATGCAGCTTTCTCAGAAACTTCGCAGTTAAAGAAAAATTCGTCCTGGTCCGGGGTTCGAACCCGGGACCACCGCTATACCGGAGCAGTCGCTCTACCAATTGAGCTAACCGGGACGGCAAGCTTTTTCTTTAACTGCGAAGTTTAACTGCAAAGGAATTTTTCTTTAACTGCGAAGTTTCTGAGAAAGCTGTATAGCTTTCCTTTTTAGCCGTATGGCAGCGCTCGGGAGGATTCCAATGAGCAATTACTCCCTTATTACGTTAGTATTAGGAATGACAGCAAGTTGCTGAAGCGTTTGCAGCGCTCTGGTAAAAAAGGTATTGGCTTGAGTAGGCAGGAAATGTGGCATATTACATAGTATGGTATGGTATAATTACGTAGTACATAACAGGTGTCTAAACACAGGAATACTTTCGTTAAAAAAAAGCAATGGAGGGAACCTCAGCGCGTTGGAAACAAAAGAATGGGCTACTTCAAGTACCAACCGATGGCTGCTCCAGCTTAGTGGTGCAAATAAAAGAGCCTTATCGCCTATGTGGAGAGAATGTCCGCCTGGCCCAGTGATTTTTTTTTTAGGCCCTGCGTTTTTCCGCGTCATTATCCATAGAATTAACACAGTGCTCCTATCTTGGCTGCAAGCAGAGGTGCCCGCTTGAAAAGAGACTTACCCTGTCATTTCGGCGAATGCGCTGGAGCTAGAGTGAAATAAACAGACATGAGTTCAGAATGATATACGCTAAGTTAACCGCAGAACATCAGTTCGTTCTTGAATTCCTACTGCTGGCGCGGCGTAAGTTGCCTTCAATACAGTGACCAATATCTGGGGCCGTATTACGTTGATACGAACTAGAGTAGTGTCAACGCCAAGATAAAAACAAGTATTGAAATAGAGACCCTCCCAGTATAGGCGCAGCAAGGGGCAAAAGCCTTGCAAGCAGAGGGTATTTCAATGACAAGATACATTAAGCAGTAAAACGTTTCGTCTACATTTGCTCTATGCTGCGCGCGACACTCGTTAAAATTTCGCGCTTAAATTTTAAGGCACTTCAAGGGGGACATGGGGGACAGTGGGCGCGGCGAAGCGATTGGCATCATGTCGCTTACCACGAAATTCTTTTTCACAACACAGGTTCTCCTGTGTGTGATCGCCGATTCATCAACTGTCAACGGCATGTGTACATGGCCAAAGGTTTCAAGCTGCGCTGTGGACACTGCCTTTTCTGCGCATCCTCCGTTCCTGGCCAGCAAACCGGATACTTTTCTACCCGACATTCGCACATCCGTTACGTCGACACTGAACCCAGCTATAAAAGAGCCTCCACAGCAGTTCTTCGGCAGTGGGCGCGGCGAAGCGATTGGCATCATGTCGCTTACCACGAAATTCTTTTTCACAACACAGGTTAGTTGTTCCTTTTCAAAAGTTCGTTCTGGCAACGAAATTTTTCTTGTTGTTGTGCCGTGCCCACGCACTTATATGAACCTGGTGTATGAATTTTACTTCATGTGCAAAATGCTACTCTGCGGCGATGTTGAGCAAAACCCTGGACCTTCAGTCGAAGATATGTTTCAGTGTATTTTGGAAGGTCAGACTCGAATCTTTAAAGAGCTTGAATCCATTAAAACCTGTGTGTCAGAAAACGAGCAACTGTTGCGTGATGTCGATTCTCGGTTGCGTTCTTTAGATGGACAGCTGAAACAAATGCATGTAAAGTCCCCTGAGATTGCTACTTTAGAAAATTCTACCGCTTCCCTTCAGAGCATTATTACTTGGCAAAAGGACAAATTAACGGATCTTGAGGACCGCAGTCGTCGCTCTAACGTTGTTGTGTATGGCATTGATGAATCCCCGGATGAAAGTGAAGAAACACTGAGAACTAAGGTGATTTCGGATGTATTTGGTGTAAAACTGGGCGTCCAGTGCACGTCCGTCGCTCGCATTCACCGTCTTGGGCTCAGCGGAACTCGCAGACCAGTCATTGCGTACTTCCAAGATTTTAATGAAAAACAAGCCGTCTGGCGGAACGTAAGCAAGCTCAAAGGTAGCAATATATACCTGCAAAACGATTACAGCCAGCACACGCTGCGCAAACGAAAACTTCTCTGGGAAAGCTCGAAGGCAGAAAGAGATAATAAACAAAAGGTGTACCTTGTTTATGATAAGTTGAAAATTGACGGTAACCTGTTCGTTTGGGACGAAGTTAATAACACACGCGTCGCGCTTCCTTCTCGGAACGCCGTAGAGACATGACGGAATGCATCCACTGCGCCCAAAGAGTTACGGGTAGTGAACTTGAATGCACAGAGTATTGCCAATAAAGTTGACCAGCTTGAGTTTCTCATTTTGGCCCATGATCCCCACATAATGATAATTACCGAAACTTGGTTGCATGACGGCATTACTGACAGTGTTATTGTCCCCGCGTCACATAAAATGTTCCGAAGAGACCGACCTACCCGTGGTGGGGGCGTAGCCGTCATAATAAAAAACTGTTTGAATGGCACTGTTCTTAACCAGATAGATGACCATGAGAGTTTATTTGTTAGGGTAAACTGCTGGGGTAGTTTGTTCACAGTCTGCGCAGTGTACAGACCACCATCTGCCTCCCCCGATTTCTTGGTTGAGCTGTATGATCATATGTCTTTGTTCAAAGATGACCGCCTTATTCTCGCTGGTGATTTCAACCTTCCTTTACTTGATTGGGCTAACCCTGATTGTGTTTTTAATGATTCAACCAACCCTCTTTTGAATATTATGCTGATGTGTGATTTGGTGCAGACTGTCTCTGATTTCACTAGAGAAGTGGGTAACGCTCGTTCAATTCTTGATTTGGTATTTGTCAGCGCTAGTTTATCTGAATACAGTGTGCATGTTGATACGGCTATCTCTGATCACAAAAGCGTTCATTTGTCTTTGCTGCTTGATGCCCAGAAAAACCATAAGATAGCGAACAATAACACTGTAAAAAATTTTTCACGTGCCGATGATCTTGCGATCCTAGACAAACTCTGGGATTTATGTGATAACCTGCCTAGCGACGTCACAGCAATATGGACTACACTTAAGGACACTATTCACTTTTGCATCGAAAATTTTGTTCCCAACCAGCGTGTACGTACAAATAAGCCTAATCCGTGGATTACTAGAGAAATCATTCATTTGCATCGCAAAATTAAACGCGCTAAACGAAGCGTTCATAAAACTACCTGTTTTCGCACGCTGAAAACTCAGCTAGCTTCTAAGCTTTCCGAAGCAAAAAAAAACTACTTTTCGCAGGCACTGCCCAACTTCTTAAGAGAGAGCCCTGAGAAGTTTTGGCGTTACCTACGTGATTCTAAAGATGAGGTAAATCAGCTATCTATTGACGGCATGGTCTCGGAGATATCTGTGGATATTGCAAATCACTTCAATAGTTTCTTTCATTCTGTCTTTGCCTCTAGTGATCCAGATTTGGAACTTCAGGTATCTGGATCTGATATATCAGGTGACTTTATAAGCTATCAAGGCGTACTAAACATGCTGCTAAACTTAAAAACGAAATCGGCAGTGGGGCCTGATGATATCCCTAATGAGTTTCTGCGCCGTTATTCCGAACCATTAGCCCACATTTTAACTCGCCTCTTCGAACTTTCATTAAAAGATTCTGTTGTCCCTGATGACTGGCGCTTAGCTCGCGTTGTTCCAATTTTTAAGAAAGGTGATCGTTTGAACGTTAACAATTACCGTCCCATATCGCTAACTTCAGGTACCTGCAAGCTTATGGAGCATGTTATATCTAAATATCTTATGTCATTTCTGGAAAAAAATAACATCCTGTCTCCCTTTCAACATGGTTTTAGAAGAGGCTTATCTACGGTTACTCAGCTCGTCACTACAGTTCATGAATTCGCTTCATCGATTGACAATGCTGGACAGGTTGACGTCATTTTTTTAGATTTCAGCAAGGCGTTTGATCGCGTCATGCACAATAAGCTCATCTTTAAACTTCAGCATCTTGGTCTTCCAACAGCACTTGTCAAATGGATTAAAACCTATCTTTCCAACAGAAAACAGTTCGTCGATGTTAAAAAATCTCATTCAGGTATTTTACCCGTTACTTCTGGTGTGCCTCAAGGCAGCGTACTTGGGCCTCTTTTATTCCTTATTTATATCAATGATTTGGTTAACTCCGTAAATACGTCCGAAGTCAGTATTAGACTATTCGCAGACGACTGCATTCTGTTTAAGAAAATTAGCAGCACTACCGACCAAGAATGCTTGCAGTCAAATCTTAATAATGTCCTAGAGTGGTGCACCCTTTGGTCCATGAAAATAAATAGCGACAAATCGGTTCTTCTTCAGGTTACTAACAAGAAAGCGCCATACAGTTTTAATTACGCAATTAACAATCTTCCACTGCTACAGGTGAGCGAATACAAATATCTTGGAGTCACCATTACAAATCGCCTTTCATGGTCCAGCCACATTAATAGCATTTGCTCGTCTGCTTCAAGGAACCTCGGCCTTCTAAGACACAAATTAAAACACGCTCCCTCTGAACTTAAACAACTTGCCTTCAACACACTAATTCGTCCGAAACTTGAGTATGCTTCCGTCGTATGGGATCCGCACTTAAAAAAGGATATAAAGAAACTTGAAATGATCCAAAGAAAAGCCGTCCGTTTCATTTTTAACGCTTACCATAGCTCTATCTCGCCATCCGTTCTGATGTCTACGAAGAACATATCCACTCTAGAAAGAAGGAGAGCACTCGCAAGGCTTAAATTTCTGTACTCATTTTACTCTAGTCAATTTAATATTAATGCTGCTCCCTATATATCCCCCCGTTCTACACGACAGACACGTAATAGCCACAACCATAACCTTACCCCGTACTTTGCACGCACGAATACGTTCAAAAACTCATTTTTTCCCCGAACAATCACAACATGGAACTCACTGCCAGCAAATGTCTTTTCGGCTCAGGATGCCGCTGCTTTTGAAAAGAGTGTCTTATTGTATGTGTAAACTTAACAATATCATTGCCCTCTGTTTGGTTTTCTTCTTTTATTGTTGCCGGAACGCTGGATTTGCGTAGTGTTTGATATTATTTTTGCTTTTTGAATGTTGCCCCCCTGCTTGGTCTTTATGACTGCAGTATGTGTAAACAAAAAACAAAACAAACAAAAACAAACATGAACAGAAAAGGGAATAAGCAAAGTGTAGCTTGATAGCTTACGGTCAAGCCGCAGTAAAACAGTTCTTCTTCTTCTTTTCGTCGGCCTCAGTGAACCGCAGTAAAACCTACAAGTGTGCTTGCATTAATCGCACTTTGTCATGTGCGTTATGTTAATTTCATTTCAACAACGTAAACGTGCACCGCAGATCGCATTATTTTGGCCTGGAATACTCATAGAATGTGTCGAGTATCTGGCTTCTATTTTACGTCTTCTTTTTTCATTACTATGGGTTGCTATAAAGTTTGTAAAAGAGCATTATTACTTATGCCTTTCTGCGTGAGCTGCCTGAAAGTACCGTCGAAAGGTGCATGATTGCTTTCTTCAAGGATGCCTTAATTAGGTAGAAAATTTTGTGTCCCGATTTTCGTTTAGTATGAAATGCAATGAAATTCTTTTTCCTGAAACGCATCTATTTCCCCCAATTTTCTGCAGTCAAATATTAAAAACAACGGATTTCGCAAAAACGTAAGGAGGCAACCATTAATTGAGAAGTTAAATATCGTTTCCCGCGATATTGAGCTATGATTTCCATATGCCGCACGAATGTTCTACGATCAGTCGAGGTGGATGTGTCCATGGACGGCAGAGCGGTGCTTGTTCCGGGTGGGCATAGACGGCTAATCTGCAGCCAATCGAACATGTGTGAACGGCCCCCGCATCTGCAGCCTTGCGTAGCGGTGAACTCGTTGTTGAGGTTCTTGCTATTTTAATGCCGCATCTTTCTCTTCGTTGCGCAGTGTTTTACAGCGGTAGGGGTTAAGCGCACCTTTCCCTTTTCTTCGGCCGCCGCAGTGGCTCAGTGGCTATGGTGCTCGGCTGCTGACCCGAAAGACGCGGGTTCGATCCCGGCCGCGGCGGCTAGAATTTCTTTGGAGCAGAAATTCTAGAGGCCCGTGTGCTGTGCGATGTCAGTGAACGTTAAAGAACCCCAGGTGGTCGAAATTTCCGGAGCCCTTCAATTCGGCGTCTCTCATAGCCTCAGTCGCTTTGGGACGTTAAACCCCACAAAACCAAAACCAACCCTTTTCTTCAGCGTTGCCGTTTTGCGGCGGCGGCGGCGGCGTGAAGGTACGAACACACCAGCGGCAAAACGCGTGGCACGCCGCGAAAGGGACGGCCACACTCTGCGGCAAAGAGTCGCCGCCGCGCAAAGCTCCCTTCGTGACAAACCGGTCGAGGTCCGCGATTCTGATGAAGGAGCGCGCGCGACACCGCCACCGCCGCTGCCATGTCACTTTACTAGGAGCCAAGAGGTGGCGACACAGACGCTCCCCACGTGACAAAGCCGGGCGCCCCTCATTGGTCTCCCCGCTCCGCGGAACGCGGCAAGCCGCCGAAAATGGCTCCTCGACCCATTCGCTGCGCGGCAGATCAAACCGCCGCCGCGGCAGGTTTCGAGGCAAGCGGCGTGCCGCGCGCGTTCTGCCGCCAGTGTGTCCATACGTTAACACGAAAGAGTCGAGGAGGAAAGAGAGGAAGGAAAAGTTATGGCGCTGCACAGAGCGTCCCTGAATGGACAGAAAAAAAAATTCATCACAAAAACTCTATGCAACCCTCTTCTTGTCCAATCCCCCCGTGTCGTTATGCGCCATTCTACGAGGTGGACAACAACAACAACAAATATGGAATGAATGGAATCCAGTGGAATGGTATTCTATGGTACTGGATTTAAACCGACTGATAGAATTTCGTCCCTATTCGTGGAGCGTCCCGTCTGAGACGAGGTGGGGGCGGGTTCAAGATTTCTTTTTTTTATCTTTAACCAATGCGCAAATTGTCAAAGTGCTTCCTTTAAAACACGTGTTCTATTGACTTTGCGCTAAGCATACTTTCAATTTTTAACTTGCATATTTAGATCAATATATTCTGCTTGGAACTATCTTCCTCCCTAGGGAAAAATGGCGGTATTTTGTGAGTTGCAGCAAAATTTTTCTGGTGCATGAACTATGAGGTACAAATTATGCAAATATAGAATATAAGCCCCATCAGGCGCACTTTTTATAATTACGAATTAATAAGTTTCATGTCTAATTTCTGAATTTTATTTGTTAATTCAGTGTGCTTAGACAAAACTTGGACAGTTTGAACATTGGAGCACAACAATTTTAGCAGAAATTATTGCATTAAGAATGTTGCAGAAACCACTACGCTAGTTATGTTTGAAGTGCTTCAGTATTCGTCAAAGTACTCACGACGCTACTCACCCTTAGTGCATCTCGTATGAAGTGTTTGGAAAAAGCCATCAGCCTCGGAAGCACACGGTTGTGCTGGCACACGCCGACGCCTAATTTCACACATCATTTTTAGGTTCGCCTCCGGTTACTAGACGGTCTCGCGGGCGCCCCTTTGTCGGCTGCAAAGTTCCAGGCGTCGTTGCTTCTCAGCATTTGAGGTGCAGCGGCGACATTGGGCTCGCCCCATCAGTTGGAAGCGCTGTTGTTTCACATCGTCCTGTTTCGCTCCGTATCGGCAATATCGTATCGGGTCCGTATCGGCAAGTTACGCACTATTATTTTGCGCTAACAAATTAACTAACAAAGTATCTCTCTTAAGGCCTGAATTTACTATTTCGGGGAAATAATATTTCTTTTCGCTGGAAAGAAAAAATGCTGTGTCAATAGGTTGTCACTTTGAGCCCGCTCTTGAGCTTCTGCTGGTATCTTTTTTTTCGCATCACAGCCCTCTATGCTTAAAACTTTAATTTTATACTCAAAGGGCACGTCCATAAGATTATGGAAACCCAGAATACCCTTATAAGAAATACAGTTCGTCTCGTACTCAAGGCTTCCATGAGCCGTGAGATCCCATCGATTGCCATACGTTGGAAAATGTCACGTTTTAGTACATGAGCTAAATGTACCTTCAATGACTACGAAGTGTCACCATTTCTACGCATTTTTTTGCGATAAATGCATATAAAAGTTTAGCGCTGGCGTGGAGATGCAAATTGTCAGTAAAGTGCACGCATATAGCGCCGACCACTGCAGCCAAAAGCCGATAGGCATGCGCTGTTAGCTGCTGTCGATATCGGTGTACAGTAGTGACACCTCTATGGGCAGTCCTAGAGCTTTGTTTTGGTGTTTCGCAGGCGTAACATTTAAGACGACGCCAAAGCACCACACGCATTACGGGACCAAATTTGACGTAAAAAAATTGGTACCTTATGTTTACTACGCAATGAAACGCATGAGGCCTTTCCAAAGCCACTGCATAGAGTTACCGCGAAAGTCAATTGCCATTGACTAAGTGTATTTGAGGGTCGGCAAACGAAAAACTACGTTTTACCTATAGCAACCCAATTCCGAATTGAGCACTTGGCTTTCTTACGCAACTTTCTACGCTTCTTTCTTACGTCAGATCACCGCCGACTACCAGTTGCTGTGGTTACGTATGTGTACATTACAATTAAATTTCCCCTTCAGTCAGTGCGCCTTCAGCGGTCGTAGTCTCATTTTGTCCAGTGTCGCCGCCAACAGCGATCGGTTCAACCTGGTTCAGATGCATAAACATTTCACCAGCCTGATCGTTTTGAGCTTCCTCTTCGTGGAGCGAAACGCCATCGTCGAATCGCGTGCTACGACGAATGTAGTCCTCTCCAGCTACCGTAGTCCTCGGGACGTCTTCAACCACAGTGGAAACGACAGGAGCGGCTGTCCCATCTGTCGCCGTCATCATGTGCCTTGCAGCAACTTTCTTCAGGGGCGTGTTGACTTCCGCCGCCGAGTAGACGACCCAGAACACTAGGAGCACTGCCGCGTACAGCAGGAACGCTACGCACGTGGCCATGTCTGTGACGCGCACTTTGGCTCCGTCGTTCGTTTCGAGAACCCCGAGAGGCGCCGAAGTCAATGAACGCCCGTCTTGCGCTAATTGGACGCCGAGAGCAGGCGGCAGATCCGAAGGAGCTTCGGGTCGCTGAATATTTAGCGGTCGGGATCGGAAGTCTTGGGAACTGGGGCACCCCTTCGTCTGGCCCAAGGATCGAGTGCCGCCGATGCTGCTTTCACGCGGGGAAGCCCGACGCTGGCGTCCTGATCCCTGGGAGTCAGCGTGTGTCGGTCTCTGGCCGGCTGAGCCGTGATGCCATGAACATATTGCTGGTCCCGTTCCGACGTGCCTGCACAAAGAGAAACGGCGTTTTTTTCGTCTGCTAAGAGGTAATCAGTTTGACTGCCAACAACCACGCATGTAAACGTAGAACGTGAATTCTATTATTATTGCGAAAGCAATACTACTTGCACTTTCACGCCTTTGCCGTGCCGCGGCGGTGACCACCATTGACCTTCATTTGATCTTGATTGCATTAGATTGGATTAGAATGGATTGGATTGGAGTGGATTGGACTGGACTGGACGGGTTGGCCGGATTAGATCAGATTAGATTGCATTACACTAGATTAGATTACATTGGATTGGATTGGATTGGAATGGAGTGGATTAAATTGGAATGGTTTGGATTGGATTGGATTGGATTGTATAACCATGGCGTAGGTACAGATATTGCTTTCGCAATTACCGGGCTTAACCAAACTACACTGTAAGGGATCGGTAGTGTAAGCGGGCTCATCGGAACGCGGCTGGGGGCGCTCAAAGCGAAGCGTCTCCTTTCTTGGAACGCGGCCGCTCGCGAATGCGCCGGGAAATACGGGTGTCGCTCCCGCCCGCGGTACCGATTCGCGCACGTGCTGGCGCGAATGTGCATTTGTGGTTGTTTTTATTTTTATTTTGTGGTGAAGAGGGTGATTTACCCTACGGTAGTTGGAGGGCTGTCCATGCTCTCGATTAGCCAATCATATGAAGAGTGTAGAATGATTGGGTGCTTCCAAATGTGGGCCGTGCCTTGAGGTCTTTAAAACCGGGCTCCGGCGCCAGAAAAAGCGTCTGGGCTAAGGTGAGATGCTGTGCATCTTCGGCTACGCCGAGTAGGGGCCTTCCCTAGTGTTAGCCAGTTCTACCTTTTTGTTGTTTGCCCTTGTGCTGTTTAATATGTCTCCAGTGCCTAAATTTGCATGTGGTTGTAAATATCTGTAGATAAACTTCAAGTATTCGCCTCACCCCTGCATCTCAACTCACCACAAGACCGTCTCTGACGGGGCACCCCTGGTGCGGAGGGTCGCTTCAGTCCAGTTCTACAAACCGCGGCGGGGCACCTCTGGTGAAAGGAAGACAGAGAACCTGAACTTTACTTAAACCACAGCGAATTTTTTTTCTTGAGTTCGCAACTGCGGGCCGCACAACTTCATATTGTTGGAAGGTTGAACCGAGCGGCGATTACCTACGGCGGACACCGCCGTTTGCCTGTTCCAAACTAAAACTTGAATTGACGACTACCCCATTGCTGTTCTTCTCGCCTTGACCGCTTTGCAAAGATACCGCGCAATGTGGACTATAAAAAGGGCACCATTACGTACTTGAAAACCGCATACTGAATGAACGTAAAACCGATTCTCACTGGATCAAAACCAATTGGCGTTGCTGACGGCCGCCATTCACCATCATCATCAGGCTGACTATGCCCACTGCAGGACAAATTCCTTTCCCACATCTCTCTAATTGACCTGACCAACATTACGGCTCACTAAAAATACTTGCGTCATGAACATAGCGCTCTGATCTGAGATTGAGTGTTTCAATACAATTTACCATCACCTGAAGTATCCATATAATCACAGTTTAGCCCACAGAAAATGTCTGAAGTTCCTTTTTTTAAGGGTAATTCGAAATAAAAAAAAATGACTGGCGGTTTAACATCGATAAGCCTGAAATATTGTTTGAAAGGAGTTTAAATTCGAACTCACTACTTACGGGGTCAAGCACAACAAAGAACCTTAGGCGTCCGTGACCTTGAGGGTGCAGAAATAAAGTAACAATGCCGAGTCTGTGTTTCGAACGCTAGGCCACGCGAACAGATCAGCTTCGCTGGACACCGCATGACAGCACTATGCTATCGCCACAGCAGATTATTGCTTCTTTAAACTAAAACACTCACTCTCGCCGTGCATTGCACACCGTCGTGTTGATCAACTTCCATCTGCGGCGAGGACAGATCAGATAAGTTTAACCTTAATCAGAGCTTAACATGAGTCTAATTTTGTCGCCAAACGTGTAGGCGAAGAACACATGTTCCACCCAGGCTAATCACGCTTTCGGACATCTAATTGGTTTAACTGCCTGAAAACCCAACCATTTCGAAGCGGAAAAATTCAGGAGGGCGCATTGTTAACCTAAAGTGCGTTGAGGCGAACGCCTAAAGCGCGGTGTTGCTGCTTGTGTCACTGACGTGTGGTCAAAATGTTAAGCTTCGCCTCTAAGAGTGCAACGCGACAGCGTGCCAGGGAGTCCACAGAACGCCATCGCCCGTTCGGCTGTACGCCTTGCGCGTCGGTAAATTGGTTTTTGAGGAGAGGAAATGTATCTGTCTCGCATACCTCGGTGTGGTGGGGGTGAACTCATTTATTACGCCCAAAAACAGGAAACCAGTCCAAGGACCGGTTGCGCTGGCTTATAGTTGGTTGTCGGGGATCCCTTGGAATGTCGCGGCCTCCACCGCGGGCTGGGTAAGCCGGCGTTGGTCTACTGGCTCGGAAGTGCGCAGGAGAGACTCCCACGTCTCTGGGGCGTTTGAGTTGTTTGTGTGGTGGTGTGTACAAGTCCACGCCATGTGTATGAGAGTGGCCGGAGTTGAGCAGTGTTTGCTCATGGGGTCTATCTGTTGCGGAAAGATACTGCTGTACAAGCGGGTGTTTGGAAAACTGCCAGTTTAACGGCTTCGCGTCTTGTTAGATCACGGTGTGCGGAAGGATAGAAACATCTTTCGAGCCGGTAGTGCTGGAGTATGTCCGTGTGAGTGGTGAGTAGAGAAGCGTGTGAGATATTAGTGTCAGAGGAAGCAGGGAGGCTGATCATACACTCGGCTTGGCAGCTCATATCTCGGGCGAGTGTGCGCGCCTGGGCGCTTCCGCTGAGGGACTCGTGGGTGGTGGTGAAAATTTTAGTTGGTGCAATAGAGTTTGGGAGCCACAGAGTGGCCACGCTTCATGGTCGGCGTCCCTAGCCCGGGACACCGCATGACAATGCCCCGTCTCTCACCCGTTTCACCAGAGCCCTTTGGGACTCAAGCGAGGAGCAGTTGAGGAGGGCAGTCTCCCATGCCTCTCTGGAAGGGGTAGGGGAAGGAGGGAGGTGGGAATTTCTAGTACATGCCCACACCATGTGGAAGATATCACAGGTCTCCCCACAGTGCGGGCATCGCCCATCCGTGTTAGGATCGTAATGTTTTATGATTGCAGGACAGAGTAGAGTGCCTGTCTGCAGGCGCCTTAAAGTTCGCTCCTCCGTCTTACTCAGGCCCTTTGTAGGTGCCGGGAAAAGGCGGTGGTTGTCGCTATAATGCGTTATTATTTCCCTGAATCGCAGGAGCGGCTGGTTAGTTTCCGAGCCAGAAGAGCTGGGATGAGGAGCCCAGTAAGCAAGCGCTCGAGCAGGCGCATCAGCGGCCTCGTTACCTTGTAAGCCCTGGTGGACAGGAGCCCAAATGATTCTTTTCGGTGTTGGATCAGTAGCAGACCATCTTAGAATACAAGCAGCTAAGGGGGAGATCTCTCCTGTCAAGGAATGATCACATGCTTTTCGGGAGTCCGTGATGATGATTCTCGAAATGGCGTGGGCGGCAGCAACGCTATCGCTACTTCCTCACCTCGCAATGAATTCGGGGCTCGAAAGGAGAGTCCATCACGTGCATTTCCTGGTGAACGACAGAGGACGTGTAAAATACGTGGGCGATGGCCCTGCTACTTCTACATAATATACACCGGGTCGGGAGCCGTGCTGTCTCTCAAGAGCCCGAGCCCGCGCTTGTCGTCTGTTTTCGTGCATGTCGGTGTCCATGAGGAGTCAGCTAGTGGTGGAAGAGGGTGCAGTAGAAAGTAGAATTTGTAACGCCTGGCAAGAGATACAGCCAGCATCGTAGTTGCGGATAGCCTGTTGAGAATCACTAACGACGATTTTGGTATTAGGGTCGGCTAGCGCTAGCGCATTGGCAACCTCCTCTGCTGCTGTGACTGTTTCTGCATTGCGAATGCCGCAGGCTGTGTACCAGCTGAGGTGAGGGGCGATAGCTACCGCCACCGTCGCTGGCTTCGAGGGATGGTCAGAGGCGTCCGTATTCGTTGACGTACGGACGTCCGCTGAAGCGTTCCTCGAAATGACGTGCATGGTCGGCCCGTCTCTCGGCATGGTGTTCCGGGTGCATCCGTTCGCGAATGGGCGGGATGCGGAGATTTAGGCGATATTTCGGGATAAGTTCAGCATAACTTGGGGCTGCTCTCCGCGGGGAGATCCCAACTTCCTGCAGTATCGCTCGGCCAGCGTGTGTGAGTGAGAGCCGCTCGTATTGGGCAGTGAGGGTTGCTTCGATAAGTTCGCTCACGGCATTGAAGATTCCGAGAGCCATGGGCTTATGGGTAGCTGTGGACATGGGAAGATCCAGGGCCGTCTTGTACGCTTTTCGGAGTGACACTCTAACCGTTCGTTTTCGGCACGAGTGAGACGTATGTAGGGTGCAGAGTAGGTGATGCGGGAGCAGATGAAGGCTTGAACGAGGCGCAGAGGGTTGGACTTTTGTATACCACGATGCTTGTTGGAAACTCGCTTAAGGAGGCGTCCGATCTGTACCACCGACTCGTCGATAGGTTGGAGCATCTTGGTTCCATTCGACACTGGTTCAATTCCCGAACTCGCCAAATTTCCTACTAGGTTTTATTTATTTATTTATTTTACTTCGAGTATCACTATAAAATTTCTTTAAATGGTTGCATGGTTACCAGTGAAAGCACAATTGGCCCCGTTTGAAATTTGCGCACTGTGACGTCACGATTATTTCGACCAATTGGAAAACGTGACATTTCTGCCGACAACTCCGGCTTACAGCGATGAGGCATTAAAGGCTTCCGCCTTAAAAGCTCCACTTGTATCAAGCACTGGTGAATGTCAAATGACGCTTGGATTTGACTTCTAACTAGAGGCTCGTCGCAGGTGCAGATGTGACGTCATACCACGTGACTTGTAGCAGCTATTACCACTCATTTTGCTGCTGAGCCGACCGCTCGCTCTTGCCAGTTGTGTCGCGCGACTGACAACGTGATTCGCTCTTGCTGAATAAAGGCCAACGCTCACCGCCTAGACACCGCAGACATAGAGAAAGGGACTCATAGAGAGCGGACACTGAGAGAAATCTGACCCCAGGAACTGCGTCACAAATTAGTTGGTAACCCGTCTTTTTAGTGGCGCCACGAGCGCTAGCGCGCACGCGCGGGTGACCGGCGACGGAGCAGACGGGCACACAAGGCAGGCATACCGTAACGAAGCCATGAGACGGTCGTCTACGTGGCTGCGCTTGTGAGCGTGCGAGGTATGTCTTAGCGCCCAGAATCTGTGTTTTTCCCTCTTTCTTCGTCTTCGACGCGAAACTCGTGCGGTCTGACGACGGCAAGGTTAGAAAGTTTTTTTTTTTTTTCGCACATCCACTATGCATTTCAACTTGTCTCCGCTGACAACGCCGGCCGGTGCCTTGAATTACGCAGTTCGTAAAAAGGCGCGCACGCTTCTTGTCCTGCCTGCTGTCCTGGAGCGGTTGCTGTGGTTCTTTTTTTTTATTATTCAAGAAGTCTGTCATGCGGCAGAATTTAAGAAAGGGGGAGTGGAATGTAGGATATACAAAGTTAAAAAAGGGAGTAGAGACCACTTTTGGCGAGGTAGTCGCATAGGCTGTTGGTGAACTGATTGCTCACAGTCCAGTTCACATAGTCACCGCCGCGGTTCCACCGCAGGGCCACCTCCCCGAGGAGCTGTTTTCTATTAGGGGCCCTCGTTGGTCAAGTCCACAACAGGTGCCGCAAATCACAAATGTCCGGAGCAGCGGAGGGCACCTGTCAGTTGCTGGCAAATCTTTATCACGCCACTGATGACGGGCAGATGGGGTCACAGCCGCCCCTGCCCGAAACTCGTACACTTATAGCTCCTCCTGCCGAGTAAGACTACGGGGGAGAGGGTGCGAACACGGAGGAATTAGACCGCGTGTTCGCTGGCCCAGAGCTTGTGAATCGTAGCCATGAGACAGGAACGGATCTTGTGAAAGAAGGGAAGGTGGCGGATCGTCTGATGTGTCAAGCTCTGTCATAGGATCCGCTTGAATGTTATGTGCATGGCCGTCAATTCAGCGTATGCGCACAGGTCATGGGTACTTTGCACAGAGGAGATGAACTGATTGTGTAATCTGGAATGTGCGTCGAAAAGCCTTGATCTATTTATGGGAGGCGATGGAGTCGGTGTAAAAAATAAGCTGTGGTTTAGCTCTGGTTAAACCTGAAGGATTTCGGAAGCAACAACTGCGCGTAGATATATATTGTTGCGTGAGCTACATTAGAGAGTTTTAGCTGAGCGTTTTTACGGCCAGCGGAGCGGAGCGGACGAGCGGATACACCAGCGGAGCGTCGAGCGAGAAAAGACTTTTAGCTCGGCGGGTCCGGAACCCGCCCGAGCGGAAAAGGTCGGCGCGCTCTGTTGCGCCATCTCGTGGTCAGAATTGGAGCTAGCGTAATATGAATACGCGTCGCGCTTGTTTTTATTATGCTATAACTGCGGAATAAATGTAATTTTCTTTTGTTTTCTCTATATTAGTTTAAAATAGGGGTGTTTTGGATGCAGTAGAGGAATATTTGTGTTAGAAAAATGTTTGCGACTGCGACGCTACGAAAATGAAGCCAAGTGCTAACCGCCAGGTCAGTTCTTTCGCGCGCTTTTTTAGTTGCTTCTGCTCTGCTTATATCCGTTTCCAAGATGCCGAAAAGCATTATGCAAGATCCGCTACTCCTGTCGAGACTTAAATGGTCCGAGATAGAAGATTTGTTGTGCCTGGAAGTGTTTGGACAGACGCGCCGTGACCCACTTTCCGTACGTGGACTTCTCAACATTGACGCGATGGACAGTGGTGTTTTCAGGACCTATTTTCGTTTTGAAAAGGATGATGTGCGGCGACTAAGGGTGGCCTTGCGCATCCCCGAACACGTGGTAACCCCGCAGAGGGTTTCAGTACCTGGCGACGAGGCTCTGTGCATAACGCTTAGACGGCTGGCTTATCCAAACCGGTTAATGGATCTCGAGGACCTTTTCGGGCGGCACAGTTCGACGATGTCCTCCTTGGCAAATCAAGTTCTCCGGCACATCGACGAATGTTTCTTTCACTTGCTGGATGACGTAAATAATCACAGCTGGCTCAACATCGACACACTGGAGAAATTCTCGCAGGTAAGTGGCTAATACATCATAATTAGGTTTGAAACCTACTCAGGCTAGGAAAAACGGCCGCCTTGGCCGAGATTTGATCCCGATCCTCAGGCACACTAGTCGAGCGCCCTAACCACTGCGCCAGCACGGCGGGGCTGTACATCATAACTAGGATCACAGATCAATTTGTAGAAATTTTGAACCCACTTGTTTGTTCTTTCAGGCCATTCATTCCAAAGGAGCCCCTCTGACGAACTGCTGGGCTTTCATCGATGGCACAGCACGGGCAATTTGCCGACCCTCAAGGGACCAAAAACTTTATTTCAGCGGCCACAAACGATTCCATGCCCTGAAGTATCAAGCCATAATGTGCCCCAATGGAATCATTTGCCAATTGGATGGGTCATATCCCGGCAGTAAACATGATGCTGGTGAGTGAATAACCAACTTCAGCAAAAACAAATGAGCCCAGCTGTCCTAACCAAGTGCTGCTGACT
The DNA here is from genome assembly GCF_055824585.1 of Amblyomma mixtum. NCBI lineage: Eukaryota > Metazoa > Arthropoda > Arachnida > Ixodida > Ixodidae > Amblyomma > Amblyomma mixtum. Next base: position 25,491,255 of record NC_143021.1, on the reverse strand, counting down.
CATATAATACTTTTTTTTTGCTCTTTCAGGTAACTTTGGGATCAGCAAAGTGTACTCTAAACTGGAAAAGCTTGTTCAAGGGCATGATTACTGCATTTATGGAGACCCTGCCTACCCACTGCGGCCCCTTCTGCTCAAGCCCTATGGCGGTGCATCCTTGACTCCGGAGCAGTGCGAATTTAATAAGGCTATGAGTAGTGTGAGGCAGGCCGTGGAGTGGGGTTTCGGTAAAATTGCAGGGCTGTTTGCTTTTGTAGACTTTAAGAAGAACCAAAAGATGTACCTCCAGAACTTGCCCCGAATCTACAAAGCGAGTGCTCTTCTTGCAAACTGCCATACCTGTTTATACAGTGCCCAGGTATCGCAATATTTCGGACTTGATCCACCAGATCTTGAAGCTTACCTCACTCCTCTGTAGTTCTAGCAAACCAGACATATTCCGAAATCTGAGCTTTTGCAAAACCTTATCCTAAAATACAGTCTAAACGCAAACACTTAGCACAGGAGTCACGTATTTTTATTCAAAAAGTGAAAAATTGCTTGGCTTTGCGCGTTGATCATTTTCTGAAGGCTTTCAAGTAGTTTTTCATGCTCTCTTTCATGGCGAGAGACTTCAAGCTGGTGTTTTTTTTCTTCTAAATCCAGCTTCCGCTCCTCAAGAGCGAGTCGCCGTGCCTCATTTTCCACTTTTGCATTTTCAATTTTCATCTTTTCTTTCTCAATTTCCATCTCCTTCAGGCGTATTTCATATTCGCGCGTCTCACGCATGGTCAGCAGCTGGAGGCCCATATGTTGCAGTCCTCTGCCTCCTGCAAAGACAGGCACAGAAGGCTATTTTTAAATTTAATTCATACCTCTGCGACAACCTTTGTGAAACTGGACTTTACTGCTTCTTTTAACTTTCTATCTCCTGAATTCCATTCCCCCTTTCTCAGCTTATGCCTTGTGAAAAACTTCTCGAATAAAAAAAATAATTCATGTAAGAGCATCTACTAAAGCACAAAAGTCAGCATTGCATTTTTCCACAAAACATAATGAATTGGCATTCCACAACTGAAGCTGACTGATTTTTATGAAATCAGTGTTGAAGTACTAATTTGCACACAAATGGAAAAAAGAAACCATAGCAAGAAGAGTAGAACATTTAGAAATCTCTTTTTTTTTTCTTTTTTCATTATGACTTTTCAGCTATGACTGGATGTTGTTATGCTGTAATTGCCTTGCAATCATGTTCCGAATGTGTATAGCTCTTTTAATGTGTATCTGCAAGTGTTGACATGTCGCTATGCAACATCTAATTCTCTGTTGTTAGCCAATATATAAGCCATGGGCCAAACTTTGTCTTATCTTGTTTTATAAAAAATTGTGTAAGGGGTTGCACCTTTTCTTAGGTGTTCTGTCATCACCTTTACCCCAGTCACCTCTTTGTCTGTGTCTGAAAATATGAGAAAAGAAAGAAAGAACAGAGTTTCTCTTGAAATGTCTCTTCAGTGCTAAATGCATAAACACTAAAGGCGGCTTTAAAGCTTGTGTTTTTAGCTCTGTGCACGTCATTCTATCTTGCAGAGTTCAGAAAAAATGTCTCTGGATGTGTGAGCAAACTATATGGTTGCTTCCTTACTATCCACCAAGACAAGACTACATTTGTGCCGAGGAAAAAGAAACTAATGCCAGTAATCTGTGGTACTGGAATTATTGTAGTTGTTGAACAATGTGCAGGCAATGTGTATAAATTTCCTTGTTAGCTATCCAGAGGTTTTTGACACTGACTACGCATGTGAATGCATAAACATTTCTTGAAATCTCGCCTGTAGTAATGAGAGGCAGGAGTTGTCGCCTAGCTGCAGGCTGGCGCTCTCCTCCTTGGTCCGTTCCATTTGTGGGCTGGGGCTGCGTTCGCCCGGCGGGGATGTGTTGCTGCTCTTGACTAACATTTGCAGAGTGCTGGTTATGCACTTGTCCCTGCACATGTTGCTCATAGCGGTCGCCACCACCACCAGCAGCTGCAGCAGCCGAGGTCTCTGGAGGATCCGGCTCGTACATATTGAGGAGCAGCTGAGCAGCCGGGGATTGTGGTTCTAACGTGTAAAGAAAGGTAGACACAAAAATGTAGCAGCCTTCCTAGGAGCCGCTTTTCATTCGCACAGATAAGTAATGTATATCGTCTGTTAATTCTTACAAACCTCAGTATTTGCATAATTAGTTGAGCCCACATTAAAATCAGCGTTATTATGGTTGCCAATCGTCGCCCTTCGCTCTGCGAACTCCTGACGCTGTGGTTTACTTTCAGTTATTAAGCATGCTAAGTTCCCTCTAAAGGAACCCACGGAACTAAATTACTTATCGGGCTTAAGTCCTTAGGAGTCACCATACAAATCATGCGGTAACCGAAACCCGAAACGATGCGCAGCGCCTTTTCTTAGGCGGTGGGCTTGCTTTGTTATAAAGTAAGCGAAGCCACTTTCCACAACCACAGTACGGCAGCCCGCAATCGTGTTTCACGCTTTATAACATGTGAGTACGGCTTTTCATTCCTGCTGCTGCTTCATCGAGAAATGTATTTTTTTTTATCATTCATCCGAGGCCGGCCGCGCGGCACTGACGATGATCGACTCGGTTTTGAAAGACTGCATAAGCTTTCTCTCATTTCGCGTCAATTGCCTTTTCTGTTTGTGCCGTTTTATTTACGAGCCATTCTAGACAGCACGCAAACTGAAAAAATCAACGCAGTTTGATTTGCCAATTTTTGCGCGGGTTATTTTTGGAGGCTCGCAGCCAAAGCAAAAAAACAGTAAGGACATCCACAGTAATGATGAGTGAAGTGAGCCCTAAAGACTTTCAGTATGAAAAGCTCAGGCACTCGACTGCTCTGACGAATCGAACGTATTTACAGTGCATAGAATACCCGCAACAATTACCACTCATAAGCGTTTTTATATTTCAGCAGAGAAAATCAAAACCTAGAACATGCAAGGTTAGACACACACATGGTAAGACTTACCATGCGTTGATTCAATTTCGCAACTTCGGTCGGCAGCCACGCTAGGATTACTGCTGCAGCCAGTCGTTTCCTGCACCAAAGTCGCACCTTCCCGTGGACCCGTTAGGGACACGGAAACTGAACACTCAGCTGTTGCGGGCCGTTTTCTGTTCATAATGCCCCCACTTCTTGGGGCTATCCTCGGCTCATAATTGATTGTCCGAACGTAGTCGGAGAGGTCTTGGAGTATCTGCTCTTTCTCCGCGTATTGCTCTTCAGTACCAGACCTGAATAATGTGAAAACAGCATGCACGTTAATTAACGACTGCCTATCAGTGTGCCCGGCATTTAGTTGTGCAGAAATAAAACTCACTTTTTCAGGTTCTTGGCGTCCTGCTGTCGCCAGTATCCGATTAGTAAATCCACGCGGTCTTTTGCTCCACGCAGAGTAAGTTCGCGGCCCACCGCGTGCTTCACGATGCGCACAACTTCGATCCACTTATGGTCATCTCCAAACGGCCTGGTCGCTGCCACCTCCCGCAAAAGACACAAGTCTTCCTCAGTTGTGAAACATCTCCGCGCTTTCTTAGCTTGTAAACGGGCCTGAGCTGTGGTCGCCGTCGACAACGCAGCAGCGCCGGTGCTTGTGTTGACGGCTGCCATCTTGATTACCCATACACGCCCGCGCGCTCTTACGCACGCTCGCGCGCTGCCCATCGCTCCGCTGGAGAGGGCTTCCCAGCGGGCGTAAGCTTCGCTCCGTAAAAACGCTGGCCGGCCCAGCGATGTGCGCATGCGCAGTGGCGTCCGCGCTCGTCCGCTCCGCTCCGCTGGCCGTAAAAACGCTCAGCTAAAACTCTCTATTGCCCACAGTCTCGCCGTTTCGCGTGCTCTTGCACGACCATACTGTGCATGTACGAGGAGCAAGTGACGTCACTACGCACACCTAGCATGCCGGCGGCCCCGGCACGCTAGCTGTGCGCTGCTACAGAGCATCGAAGAGGAGAGAGAGAGAGGCGATGGAAAGCGCGCGGCAGCGGCGTCGGCCTCTGCACGCTAGCTTATGTGCCGCTACTGCGCATGCGCAACTGGCGAGCGCGGCGGCGGTACCTCTGAGTCACCCGCGCAGCGACGGCGGAGGCGCGGCAGCTGTGCGCCGTGTGACGTCACTGCTCCTCGTGCATGCGCAGTATGGCCTTTCCTCGTCTCCGCGAAATCGCTCAGCGACTAGCGTAGTGTTGCTGTCGCAACAAAGTGAACTGCATTGAATGTGAGAACGAGCGAAAGGGAAGCAATGGCATTGTAAATGGCTTGAAGCTCCAATGCAGGGGGATGCACGTGATCGCGGTGTATGTCGCGCGAGAGTTGAGATGCGGATGGGAGGGGCTATACGCAGCAGGAACCCCCCCCCCCCCCCCCCCCCTCTGCAGTACGTGATGCATCGGTGTACAATATGTCGCCTTCAGGCAGATACGCGGCTGATACCGACGGGGAAACAGTGGGGCGATTATCTGTGAGCTGACAGTACGACCACGGAGGGAGCGTCTTTGAGCGATGAAATTGCAGATACTGCTTGCGAGTTCTGTTTGCCCCCCGCTGGTCGATGAGTTCACTCAGAGTATTAAGATGGGCGATCTTCTGAAGCATGTGTATCGGTCTTAAGCGGAGAAAATAGGTTATGGCGCGCATAGCCTCACATAAGATTGTAATCGGTTGCTATTGGCAGACATCTGTAGCCGTGCTTACAGTAAACGTTAGAAAACTATTGAAACTCAATATTGTCACGTTGTAGTGACGGCAACCCAGCGGTCAGGAAGACACCAGAAATACTTGCAAACGAATGTCTTTATTTGGGCTGACTTGCGCCCGCAAAAGAACTGAATCACTCGGTGGCGGCGGAAGCAACAAGCGTGCTCGTCAATCGTCGAACTACGAATGCCCGCTGCTCGCGGCATCGTTCAATTTAAAGCCGGCAACGAAACTTCGAGACAACAGGTCGAGATCATCTAGAGTAATCTAGAAATAAGTAGATGCAGCTGTTCATGGCTGTGAACAATGGAGATTAGTCCGGTCGCTTCTCGCGTCACGAACAAAAATGATAACACCCCTTTTCTGCGGCGTTGCGCGAACGAACGGACGCTACAATGATACGTGGCAATGTGATAATGCGCGTTATTGGCGTTATTAGACAGATGGTAGGCGTGATAGAAATAGGACAAAGGGCCGATAGAGATACTAGAGGCTCACCTGACTTGGGTATTTGGGCCAGAATAGATTGCTTCCACTCTTGAGGCATGACGCCAGAATGCCACACTTGGTTGAAATTATCATGTAGTGTTTGCAAAGCAGTCCCTTCCAAGTTACGGAATAAAGAGTTAGGCATGCCGTCGTGCCTGGGAGAAGTGATAGTTTTGAGGCATTTAATGGAGCCCAGCAATTCTGCAATGGTTAGGTAGGCATTCTCAACGGAGGACTTTGTAACCGATAAGTCAGAAGCAGATGTAAAGGTGCAGTCGTGTTCTGGAAAAAACTTACGGGCCGCTTGTGGTACAAATGTGTCCTCATCCTCATTCAGAGCGAGGAAAATGCTTTCTGTGTGATCTGCAACCTGAGAAGGGAGCTCGATGGCGTGAAACACTCTCCAATGATGTCGACTGCCCTGCGCAGAGGACAGGCGGGCACACCATGCAGCCAAGCGTTGCCTGCTTCCGCCTCACGGTTCGCGTTTATAGTTTTTTCGTTACTTCTCCCTGCTGACTCAGATCTCTCCTCCTACATTGCCCTGAACGAGATTTGCAGCTATGCGCTGTGTAGAGGCGGCATAGGAACGAGCACATTTTGCCTAACACTGTCTTTGGCTGTCTCCTGGCATTCGAAGCACTAATTCATAAAAAGTACATCAACGTTTGCTTAGTGTCTTCTGTTACAAGACGTTATAGTTAAATCCGCGAGCGAGCACAACGCTTACTGTCCTTGAAAACATTGCGAATGTGTCAGCGGGTTCTTCAAGACTGCGCAGAATGCTTAGATACGAACGGTCGTTCCATTTTGTTAAGTCAGATCCCAAATATCCCAGATTTTACATTGCAGTACGCCTGGATACGGGCGTTTTATTTAGTAATAAGAGCGTCTTTTATGGTTCCTCTAGTGAAGGAAACACTTTCGCACTGGTATGTGGCATGTGGGGTTTCCCGCACCGTGGAGGGACACCGTCGTGCAGGGCTGCGGAAAAACTTAAACCACCTCATACTCTTCAGCGCGCACTGGCATCGCACAGCGCACAAGAGGAGCTGTGATTTTATTTTAAATATTCTGTGTTGTGTACTATTCTACCATACTTAGTGCACTGCAGGTTGAATAGAAAATTTAACCTTGCTGTCTGTAGTATGCAATAGAGAACATTTATCTTACTTTGTAATCAGGTGTATTGCTCATCTTCTTTGTAATATTGTGCCATCTTCACGGTGCTTTGTTTAGTAAAGATACTTTATATGTTTCGTCTGTACTTCGCATTGAAGTTACATGACTAATTAATTTCGCACGATGCTTTGCTATTTTCATGAGTTCTGTATGTTGCCATGTAAATGGCTCCGGGAATAGTAAAGCTACTCTTGAAGTAGTGCCCAGGGGCCGTCTTCTCTCTTAGAGTAACGAAGAATGTGTGTGTTTGTGTGAACATAAAGACGTGCTACACCACACGATTACTATCACTCTAATGCAGTCGCATTAGGAACTGCGGCTTTTGGTGTTCTGAGGATAATCGACCCGCTTGCGGCAAATGTACAGTAAAAGAAAGAACACAGGACAAGTGCATCGTCGCTTTACGTTCGCTGACTCAGTGTCTATTTTGTTGTTGTCTATTTCGCGCAGGCCATTCTGCGGCTTGCTGAAAATTCAGAAGCTACCACGGCAACATGTTGGCCTTAATTTTAAGCAGTGCAATGTTGCCAGTCTTCATGCTAAATTGACGCCTTTCAATTGCAGTTTACCTAAAGAGTTCTGTTAGGTGATCTTGTTATCATCGCAAGGTGATAATCACACACACACACACACGCACGCACGCACGCACACACACACACACACACACGCACAAACACACACACACACACAGTTTATATTCTTTTAGAGGGATAAATCACGTTTGATGGAACCTATATCGAATTTCTTCATTGGCGAACAATTACAGGACGCGCTAGTAGGTATTAAAGCGAGTGGGATAAAGAGCAGCAAGAAATTCCTTAACGCTCACTTTCGAGAAGTCGAGGCTTTCGAATCGACAACAGGTGATGTCGCCTTGGCAGCCTTCCTAGTCTTGGCTCTGTGCTCACAGATGGACCCTGGAGCGTCCTGTCGCCCACTACCGCTTCTCTGAGGGTGCGACGAAGCGCCTTCCTGGCTCCGCCCAGTCGTGCCCGTGACGCAACCATGATGCTTGAGGCAGCTCGTCCTGATGCCGGCTTGCCCCTTCTTCGTGGATACTGCCCGCTGCTCATTGGACGCCTTGTGACGGGTCATGGTCGCCGTGATCAGAGGCTGCAGGAAAGCGTAATTATTGTTAGCCTTTGAAGAGATGGCACATACCCACACTGGGCGATCGGCCAAGAGTCGGGAGGCAGGGGTTGCTATTCACCTGTGCGTACTAAAGGCAAAAGAAAAGCACACGGGAGAGCAACACCGGGGGAGTCTACCACAAGGATATCTTCTTCTTCTTCTTCTTCTCCTCAGTAAACATGGCACATACCCACGCGGGGGGATTGGCCCAGGTACGGTGGTTGGTTGGTTGGCCTCAAATAAAATGGCACATACCCACTACGGGGGAGTGGCCAAGACACGTGCGGTGAACTGCTGGAAAGAGGAGCATTTTTAGAGGAAAAGGAGTAGTAATAGGGTATAGGCTGACAGGTTGGACGACGCAATGACAGGGGTCCGGTTAGCTGGGAGGTCGAAGACGAGACGATGGCTATATGTGCAAATTCGAATACAACGCAAGGAATGCTTTAATTTTGCACTATCTGAAAGATACAGAAATACAATAATAAATAAAAGAAATGTTAGGGAATCAGAATGATAAAAATAAATAGAAAATAAAAAGTTAATTAAAATTAGCAGGGGAGTGAGTCGCTGTGTTTCCAGAGGAAAATTTTGAACAGCACAGCGCGCACTCCTGTTGCTTCGTCCAAGCAAAGAAGCGCCAAAGGAAAGAACAACCGCAGTGGACACAGACAGACCCAGCTGGTGAAACAGAATTTTTTAAAAGGCGCCTCCTCAACGAAGAGAAGCGGCCGCACAACAGCAGGTAGGAATCCACCGTCTCAGGCTCGGCACAAAATGGGCACCGTGGAGAAACCGCCGCCAGACCAGATCTTTGGAGGTAGAAATTTAGCAGAGGTACTCGGCATCGCAAACGCGTGAAAGAGACCTCCAGTCTGCGCGAGCGCCAGTCTTTGCTACACCAAGGATGCACAGAAGCTGTTGATATTCGGGAGATGAAGTAAGCGCCGAGGCTGAAAATTCCTGAAATAATGTGTAACTGCGAAACCTCACCGCAGCTGTATGTGCGCAGGTTGGCAGGACTGCAATTATTGGGCCCCAGAGGAAGGCCCTTGCTAAGGAATCGGCAACCTCATTTAACTCAATGCCCATGTGCCCCGGTACCCAAAGCAACCGCACCAAATTTAGATGGAGCGGGATCAGCTGCTTAAAGAGGCGTAATACCCGAGACTCAGTGGGTGATGACAATGTAGAGAAAATACACACAGAGTCCGTAATAACCATTACTTGGGAAGCGGTAGGATCTAATTTACGTAAGGTTAAAATTGCTGCTAATAATTGGCCCAGGTAAATTGCAGTGAAAGAAGGAAGACGGAGAGAAAAAGGACCATCTCAATGTAGGGGAAAAAAGTGCCCAAACCTGCCTTTTCACGATCCTGCGAGGCATCGGTAGCAATGAGAATATGAGAATGAAAGGACCTTAATTAGTCATGCAAGAAACCATGAAGGAGTGGAAAGGGCTGTAGCTTTGCATTCGATGAGAAAACGTCATGAAATGGAATTTTGAATGAAGGAGAGTTGTTATACATTGGATGGATATCTGTGATGGATGGATGGAGGGAAAACTTTATTAAGCAATTGAGTTTGGACCGTGCAAGGCCTCAGGGCCACCGCGCAGCCCTCACATTACGCGCATGTGTCCAGGCCACGTAGAGCCATGGCACTGACATCCCGGTACACACAGCGAAGTTGCGTGTCCGGGTCCTGCGACGCAAGGAGGGCCTCCCATTCCTCCCATTTACCGATGGCGGGCTGTCCCTGCGGGGGAGGATCGGCAGCGCATCCGAAGAGGATGTGGTCCAGGGTGGCGTGCGATTCTCCGCAGAGAGTGCACTGTGGGGAAACATGGCGGAAGTAGGATAGACGCTGAGGGGTAGGAAGAGTTCGGGTCTGGAGTCGCCTCCAGAGGATTTGTTGGGAGTGGGATAAACGGGGGTGGGGAGGGGGATAGAGTCGACGGGCAAGGCGTGCTTGTTGAGTTAGTTCTGAGAACGTGTGTGCCTGCTCCCTCGAGAAATCCCGGCTGGGGTCACCATTTTTCCCGGCAAATAAGTCCCCGGGCTATGTTATCGGCGGCCTCATTTCCGGGATTGCCAGAGTGAGCCGGCACCCACACGAGCTCAATACGCCTATCGGGATTTAGGGTGCACATTCTCAATATCTACCACGCGGGGGGATGGATGCGTCCGCGGGCGAAGTTAAGAATGGCTGTTTTGGAATCGCTAAGTATATAAGCCGCATTGGTTTGGGCAATGGCTATTGCTATAGCTGCTTCCTCTGCTTCTTCCGGGGTACAAGGGGAGACTATGAAATGGGTAAATGGGGGGGCTGCTGGATGGTAAGCCACAGCTACTGAACGGTCTGGACCACACGCGGCGTCCATCAAGCGCACATCCTCTGAAGTGCCATATTCTTTATGCAGAGCTTTGGCTCGCGCGACTTGGCGGGATTGATGGTATTCAGGGTGGACATTCTTAGGAAAGGGTTTCAGGATAAGCGCGGTGTGTATGGCGCGAGGGAGAGAGGTGAAGTCTGTCTTGTGTGCCGGTATGCGAATTCCCACAGAATCCAGTATATATCGTCCGGTTTCCGTGCCAGCCAAACGAAGGTACTCATTCATTCATTTATTCATTCATTTATTGATACTGTCAGTCTTTCTCAGGCTATTACAGGAGTGGAAAACCTAATAAATTCACATTCAAAACAAGGTACAATTCACAACTGCGATATCGACACAAAAACAAAGGAAAAATCAACAGTAGACAAGAATAACGCATGCAAGTGCTGAGGCAAAACTATTACATTGTTGTACTACGGTCCAGGTAAGATTTTAGGCATTCTAGAAAGGCGTCGAGGGAGTTAATATTTACAATGGACTCTGCCAGCATGTTCCATTCTTTAATAACACGAGGAAAAAAACAGTACTTAAAACAATCGTTATAAGAACGCGGCACAGGAATATACATGGAATGGCGATGTCTTGATGTTTCATTAGGGTGTATTGTAAAATATGGTGATGTGTTGATATTCAAGTGACCATGGGTTAAAAGGTAAAGAAATTTCAGCCTATCTACCTTAGTGCGGTATTCTAAACTTTTAAGGTTTGCTAATTTACATAATTCGGTCGGTGAATCAGTTCGGCGATATTTATTGAAAATAAAACGGGAAGCAAGTTTCTGAACTTTCTCAATTTTTGTTAGACGCAGTGTAAGGATCCCAAAAAATTTTACCATATTCAATTACAGGTTTTACAAGGGTGTTATAAGTGAGTGTTTTTACATCGGGAGCTGCGTTACGGATTTTGCGTCTTAGTGCCCAAATTGTTTTGCGTGCCTTAGAGCATATATTATTTATGTGAGTATTCCAGTAAAGGTCAGAAGTGAAGGTTAAGCCGAGATACTTATGCTGATGTACTCTATTAACTGGTTTACCTGCAATGGAGTAAGGGTATATCATTATATTTTTCTTTCTAGTAACAGACATAATTACGGATTTGTCAGAGTTAAGCACCATCTGCCACTTAGCGCACCAATGTTCTATTGCATGGAGATTAGCGTTCAGTTCTTCTTGATCAGTTGGGGTCCTAATCGTTTTGTATACGACACAGTCATCAGCGAAAAGTCTGATTGGGACTGTGATAGCTTTTTTGAGGTCATTTATGAAGACTAAAAATAAAAGGGGGCCCAAGACACTTCCCTGTGGAACACCTGAAACCACAGGGGAAGAAGACGATTGAAAACCTTCGAGGTGTACAAACTGTTCACGGGAGGTGAGGTAGGAAGAAAACCAGTGTGTTATTTTGGAGTTCCTGAAAATAGCATTAATCTTTAGCAGCAACTTTGGATGGGATACCTTATCGAATGCTTTTCAAAAGTCCAAGAATAATATGTCAGTTTGACCTCGGCTGTTTATTCCCTCGGAAAGATCGTGTGTAGCGATGTTCATCTATAAGTTCTTGTATAGTGTTGTGCATTCCTAATTTGAAGAGCCTGTCCGTGCTAGTGCTCTTTGGTAGGTTTAGCGCTGCTTTGGCAGCCATGCAGATTAGAGCATTGATCTTGTCTTTATCCGCGGAGGAGAGGTTCAGGTAAGGAGTGGCGTAAAGAATGCGGCTAAGCACAAAGGCATGCAGCACCTTGAGATTGTCTGCTTCGTCTAGACCGGCTCGTGAATGTGAAAACCTTCTAAGAAGATGGATGACGGAGTAAGTGGACTGTTTTAGTGCTTTCACGGTAAGGTTGTTTTTCCCCGTGTCCTGTAAATGCAGGCCAAGAATGCGAAGGGTAGATGTTTGCGGTATGGGAGTGTCATGCAGGTAGATCGTGATGGGAGATGTAGGGACGCGCCGCGGGCGGATTATGAGAAGTGCTGACTTTGTGGGGGAGCATTCAAGCCCAATGTTTGCCGCGTGAGTAGCTATAGTTGTGGCGGCTTCCTGAAATGTCGATTCTATGTCGCCATCCGAGCCATATGTGGTCCAAACCGTTATATCATCCGCGTAAAGTGTGTGTCCTAAGTGCGGAATGCGGCTGAAAGCCTTAGCCAGGGGGATGAGGGTGAGGTTGAAGAGGAAGGGAGATAACACCGCCCCTTGCGGGGTACCAATGTTACCAAGCGTGAAGTGCCGGGTCTGTATATCATCTATATGCAGTGAGGCTGTGCGACCGTTTAAGAAGGCCCGGATATAGTTGTAGGTCTTAGGCCCCAACTGCAGCTCTTGGATGCCCTGCAGGATGGCCCTGTGCGTAACTTTGTCGAATGCTTTGGTGAGGTCGACTGCCAGGATTGCTCTGGCGTGATGCAACATGTCATTGAGGATAACGTGTGAAAGCTGGAGTAGGGCGTCCTGAGCCGAGAGGTGGGCTCGAAATCCTACCATAGTATAGGGATATAGTCCATGGGATTCCATGTGTTGCGTGAGACGGGTGAGGATGACATGCTCAAACAGTTTGACCAAGCACGAAGTCAGCGAAATGGGACGGAGGTTTTGGGCGTTAATGGGCTTATTTGGTTTTGGAATGAAAATTATGTTCCCGTGCTTCCATTCAGCAGGTAGCGCCCCCATTTGCCAGCACTCATTGAAGTAGTCGATGAGAAGGGAAATTGAACGGTCATCTAGATTTCTGAGCATGACATTTGTGATTTGGTCCTCTCCAGGGGTTGAGTTTCGGAGCTTGATAAGGGCTGCTCTGACTTTAACCTCCATAATGGGGGCGTCGAGGGAGGGTCGATCGGGGCCTACATAGTCGGGATATGATACAGCTTGGCCCACAGTGGTATAAGTTGATTGTAGTTGGCATAACAGTGCTTGATGATTTTGACGATTTTTATGGGTAAGTCTTTTGAGTGTAAGCCGAGTTTGCTTTTTAGCTTGAGTGGGGTCTATCATATGTCGCAAAAGATTCCAGGCCCTGGAGGAGGAGAGATTACCTCGTAATCCATCACATAATTTATGCCAGTTAGATTTACTGAGTGCGGCATTGTGCTCTTCTATTTGTTTCTGTAGTTGCGCTAATTTTAGCTTAAGTTTCCAGTTTTGCTTCTGGGTTTTCCAGCGTGTGAGGACACTGTTTTGAGCTTGGAGTAGGTGCGCTAAGCGACTGTCTGCAACAGGAGTCTCGGGGGTGGCGTCTAATGTTTGCGTGAATGCCTGGACATCCTGTTTCAGCTCTGTCATCCATGTGTGGAGGTTAAAAGGGGATTTTAATGTTTTGGCCTCTCTGTGCTTCCGAAGATTATCCCAACTGGTAATTCGGACATGGTAGTTTTTAGCTTTTTTGGCGAAAGCAAGCTGTATAGTAATGATATAATGATCACTGCCCAGGGCCTCATTTGAGTTCGTCCACACCGGTGTGGGAAGGTTGCGACCAAAAGTAAGATCTGGGCCTATGTCGGCAGTGACACTATTGCCGATTCTTGTAGGTGTGCTCAGATCATTATATATGGACAGGCTGTGCATCTGAAGGGTGTTTCGCAATTCCGCTCCTCTCTTGTTAATGCGTGTATACCCCCAGTCTACATGTGCGCAGTTGAAATCCCCTAATATAATAGCGGGTCCTTTCTGCAGCGTTGGAGGCGGCTTTAATTAGGGAGATTAAATCTGAGACGGGTTGCCTCGGAAGGAGGTAACAGTCGAGGATGAAGAGGGGATGAGATCTGTAAGTGGAGAGGATTAATTCTAGAAATGTGTGAGCTACCGGCGAGGTTAGTACATGACAAGTGTATGGTACAAAATGTTGGAGATACGTGGTAACGCTGGGGTTTGAGTGGTGTCAGAGGGCACCAGAGCATATCCTGGCAGCGATAAATTTGTGCCAGCATCCAGAAGTGCTACTATATCAGGGGTGTGGAGGAAGCAGAGAGGAGCTGCTGCAGGTCTTCTTTTTCTCCTTCACGCGTTCGCTGTATTGTCACCTGGGTGCCTTGCAAGCTGAAGAAAAGTATCAGTGCATGGTCAAATGTTTCGTGAAATCATCAAATGTTCCTTTAACTACGAAGTTTCTGTGGAAGCTGAGCAGCTTTCTTTTGTAGCCGCATGTCTGCCCTTGGAAGGATGACTATGAGCAATTTGCTCCCTTATTACAGATTTGCTCCACCTTTCTTGATGGAACAGCGCAAAACATCGGGACAAGAGACAAGCGCTGACTTACAACTGGTTTTTATTTCGAAGAAACATTGCTTCTTATACCTTCTTCACCCTCTCAAAAAGCACATGCGTCGCAACCATATCGTTCAAGCGTCCACAAAAAAGCATAAGACAAATAATCACAGATATTTATAATCACATTTTTAACATGTCAAATTCTTTCTTAGTCAAAGCAACAGACGGCGTGCTGACACAAGCGTCGCGCAGACTCGCTATCGAAGCTGCCTCGATTATTTCCCGGACTAACTGGTCTTTGTGATTAGCCAAAGCTTTGCATTTTTGGAAAACCGGTGCACAACTAGTTGAAGGGCAATCTCTGCAATGGATTCCCAGGTTCCTGCAAGCTTGCTCGAAATTATTTTTGTGTTCTAGCAGCCTTTCATTCATGCACCTGCCAGTCTGCCCAATGTACTGTTTACCGCAAGTCACTGGCAACGAATAAACAAGGCCTTCGGTGCACTCCACAAAGGGGGTTCGATGCTTTATCGTGCATCCCTGCTTCTTTTTGGTCGGATCGGAGTTGACTCGTCTGCACAGACTTTTGAGTTTATTAGGAGCAGTCATCACTACATTCACGCCAGATTTTCGACCTATGCCTTTCAGGCGATGGGAAATATTGTGAAGATACGGAATTGCTACTACCGGCCTCCTTTCTTTCTGTTTGCGTGCATCATCTTGCTGCTCGGGCCTAGCCTGCATCAGGAGCATCCGTCTCAAAAACGAATTTCGACCCGTATAGGTAGCATGACAATTTTTGTGCTGCCCAGACTAAGCATGCGCATTCCTTTCCTGAGGCACTGTAAGCTTCCTCCCGCAGCGTCAGTTTCCCGCTTGCGTACAGGATGGGATGCTCTTTATTGTGTTTCCCGACCTGACTCAATACAACACCCATCCCCCTATCACTAGCGTCGAACTGAGCTACAAACTCTTTAGTGTAGTCAGGCGTCCGTACTACGGGCCGTGAAGTGAGCACTTTTTTTAGCTCCTGAAAGGCGCTCTCTTTCGGCTCATCCCAAAAAACCTTTTCGGGCTCTCCCTTCCGCAGTGCATGTGTCAGTGCGCTTGCTCGTTGAGAATAGCGAGGAATGTACCTCTGATAATACCCAACCAGCCAAAGAAAAGAGCGGATGTCTTTCTTTGTCCGAGGCGTTGGAAAGTCAGCTATGGGCTTAATTTTTAGTTCTGAAGGCTGCCGCGTTCCTCGTCCTGCAATGTGTCCAAGGTAGGTCACTTGGGAACAACAAAAGCTACATTTCTCAGCCTTCAGTGTAAGGCCAGCGCCCCGCAACCTGACCAACACGCTCCACAGGTGCGAGATATGCTCCTCCCAGCTGTCAGAAAATATCGCTACATCGTCTAAGTATGGGACCGCATAGCTTTCCATGTCTTTAAGCACAATATCCATAAATTTCGAGAAGCTATACTTCGCGTTCTTGAGGCCAAAACTTAAAACGAGAGGTCTGAAAGTCCCAATCGCCGAAATGAAGGCGGCGTAGCGGCTCAGGACATGTGAGAGAGGGACCTGCCAATATCCCCTCACAAGATCCAACGTAGAGATGAACTGGGCCCCACTTACGCGCTCCACTCTCTCCTCAATATTAGGAATCGGATAGAGCTGGTCTCTGGTGATTCCATTCAGTTTTCTATAGTCCACGCATGGACGAGACTCTTTACCTGGTACTTCAACGAGGATCATGGGGGAAGTGTAATCACTTTCAGTTGGTTCGATGACCCCGATCTCAAGCATTCGCTTAATTTCTGCCTCCATGATCTGACGTTGACGTGGTGACATTCGATAAGGTTTTGACCGGATTGGTTCAGTGGAGGTAAGCTCAATATCATGAGTTATCAGGTCAGTTTTTCCTGGCCGACTGCTAAACATTCCCTTGAATTCACTTAAAAGTCCCTTAAGGTTATTTAGCTGCCCCTCTTTCAGCACATCGGTCCTCGCGGAACGCGCAAGAATCTCCTCGACGACACATTCCGCATCGCTGTCTTACCCTATCTCAGGTAGATCAGCCTGTACTTCGTCGGGCATGTTTAACATCATATTTACAACCTCCTCCATGCCTACATAAGGTTTCATCAAATTACAGTGATAGATGGTGACCTCATTTCTCTTTGCGGGCTTTTTCAGGGCGTAGTTGGTTTCCGACAGCCTGTGCTGAACTTCCACCGGCCCCTCCCACTGCACTTCCATCTTGTTTTTCCTGGATGGTCGCAAAATCATGACCTTATCGCCCTCCTGAAATATTCGTTGCCTTGCATTTCGGTCATAATATAGCTTTGCCCCCTGCTGCGCCGCTTTCAGGTTTTCTTCTACGAGAGCACGCGTAGAACTAAGTCGGTCGAGCAATTCCAACACGTAACTCACGACTGTTTGGCTTTCGCCCGTTCCCTCCCAGAATTCTCGCAAAATCCGGAGAGGAGAACGTAGGGCTCTCCCATACACAAGTTCAGCGGGTGTGAACCCGGTCGCCTCATGGGGAACTGTTCTAAGCGCGAACAGCGTTGCCGGCAAACAGCTCTCCCAGTCTGTATTCCGTTCATAGCACAACGCGCGCAGAACCCTTTTGAGCACGGAGTGCATTTTTTCGACACTGTTCGACTGGGGATGGTATACCGAACTGTGTATAAGCTTGATACCGCACCTATTTAAAAAGGTGGTCGTTAAGGCGCTGGTGAACACGGTTCCCTGGTCAGCCTGAATTTCCGCGGGAAAACCGATTCGTGCAAAGGTACTGAGCAAAGCGTCCACTATTTCGGAAGAGCTTTGTTCTTTGAGGGGGACTGCTTCGGGAAGTTTTGTTGCTGGACACAGCATAGTAAGGATATACTTGTATCGTGACTTCGTTTGGGGTAGGGGCCCTACCGTGTCGATTACTAACCGCCGAAATGGTTCACTGATCAGTGGAACCAATTTGAGTGGAGCTTTCCATTTGTCCCCTAGTTTTCCCGACTCGTTGACATGCGTCACACGACTTCACGTACTTCTCAACGTCTTTGAAGCACCCTGGCGAGTAGCACTCCATTAAAAGTCGCTCTTTCGTTTTTTTGATCCCCAAGTGTCCCGACCAGCTGTTTCCATGACACAAACTCAGAAGGTCAGCCCGGTATTTTTCGGGAATTACTAGCTGATCAAAAGTCCTGCCTTTGCGATCTCTGTAGTGCCTGTAAAGCAGTCCACCTTTCTCGAGTAACGTGATGTTACGCCTAGCCACGCCCTCTTCCGCGGTAGCATGCAGGGGCCCCAAACTAGGATCGCTCTTTTGCTCTGCCTTTAGCATCTTTTTTTTTATTTTTTTTATTCAAATACTCTAAAGGCCCTTTACAGGCATTACATAGGGGGTTAAAGAAAAACAGTAAAGCAATCGTATTACATAACACAGTGAAAAATATCACAAAGCATAAACAAACATGAGCTCAGATAAATAGGGAAGACAACAGGATAAATAAAGTATTTTAAAACACGCACACACGTGGACCACATTGTTCAAGACAATCTAAAAAGCAGCGAGGATTATGCGGAGTTTGCGTACACATTGAAAAGCTATTTAGTGGAGTGGCTTAAGAGGGCAGGCGTGCACGATAGTAAGGACAAGGTGGTCGAGTGCGTCTGCCTGTAACAGTCTTTTCGCAGCATCCCGCCGTCCGTAAAATTCTGGGTGCAGGACAAGGAAAAGGTGGAGACTGTTTAGCGAGCAGCTCAACTCGCAGACGAATTCTCGATACGGAGAAAGGCGAGTGCGGAGGAAGGGCAGTAGGAGAAAGGAAGTACCTCGAGAAAGTATTTTTCCTCAAGAAGGCCGGCTCTAAATGGAAACGCGGGGCAGGGTGCAACTCAAAGAAAGGTGGCCGAAAAGGCCCTGACGCTTCCAACAGCCGCTCAAGGCCGCGCGAAGTAGGGGACAATACCGACGCCCCGGCGGACTCTGTTTCCTGCGGTTCCCTTGGCGCTGCAGCTGCGCTTATGTTGCCCGATCTAGGGACAACCTCCTCCACTTGTTCAGCCATTAACCTTGGCTCCTCGATTTCAGGTTGTGCTCCGATTTCCGCCTCGCTCTGTCCCAGGTCCTGTATTAACTGAGCTGCGAGCTGGCGGGTTTTCGAGCGCGTTAGTGCCTGTACTCTTCCTTCTCCAAAGAGCTGTCCTCTCTCACGCAACAGTCGGTCAGACCGATTTGAGAACAGATAAGGATATTCCAGCGGAAGAGTACTTGAGACGGCTGCCTCCGTCACCAGTTTCCCAAGCGGACCTGAAATCTCAACCCTTGCCATAGGCAAGCAAACACTGTGCTCCTCCAACACCTGTTTAATCCACGTTACTTCTCCCGTGAAATCTTCAGGCGCAACATAGGATCGGTGCACTACATCCATCGTAGCCGCGCTATCCCTGAGCACCTTACATGGTTTGCCGTTTACCCCTAACTTATGAAGGTAGGGGCGAAGAAGTTCAAGGTTTTCATCGCTACTGTTTATGTAGGAAAACACCACTCGCGTGTTTCTACATCTCGCGCCGATATGCCCTGGTTCTTGGCAGTTGTAGCACCGCAACGGTTGCCTGGCCTCAAACTCCCTTTTCCGCGCCTTTTCTACCCCATCGTCCTTCGTTTGACTACAGCTCTTCTCCGGGGCCTTTTCGGCCACCTTTCTTTGAGTTGCACCCTGCCCCGCGTTTCCATTCAGAGCCGGCCTTCTTGAGGAAAAATACTTTCTCGAGGTACTTCCTTTTTCCTACTGCCCTTCCTCCGCACTCGCCTTTCTCCGTATCGAGAATTCGTCTGCGAGTTGAGCTGCTCGCTAAACAGTCTCTACCTTTTCCTTGTCCTGCACCCAGAATTTTACGGACGGCGGGATGCTGCGGAAAGACTGTTCCAGGCAGACGCACTCGACCACCTTGTCCTTACTATCGTGCACGCCTGCCCTCTTAAGCCACTCCACTAAATAGCTTTTCAATGTGTACGCAAACTCCGCATAATCCTCGCTGCTTTTTTTTGTTGCTTCCCTAAAGCGCTGCCGAAACGCCTCCTCTGAAAGGAGCTATTTCTTCAGTAGAGCCGATTTCACTTTTTCATAGCTTTCCGCATCCTGTTCGCTTAGCCTGGCGATCACATTAGCCGCCTCGCAAGGCAAAAGGCCTAGCAGGCGCTGTGACCACAAGTTCTCGGCGATTTTGCTCTTTTGGCAAGCCCTTTCATGGTTAACTAGGTACAGACCGATGTCTTCGCCCATTTTGTAGGGATACATCCAATTGTCTGTACGGTGAGACTACGCCCTGTTTAATCGATCAACAATGCCTGCTCCCCCATTTTGAGCTGCCAGACGCTGGCTTTCGATTTGGAGCTCCATCATTTTCAGCTGTCTCTGTTCTGCGGCTTCCTTTTCTTTTCTTTCATCCTCCGATTTCTTTTTTTCTGCGGCTTCCTTTTCGTTTTTTTCATCCTCTGATTTCTTTTTTCTCCTTGTTGCCTTTTTAACTCTTTTTTGACCATTTCTCACGCAATTTGGATATCTTCTTCGTCCGCCTCACAATTTTTGATTGTTTTTATGATTTCTACTTTCTTCATTCCTTCCTCCACTTCCAATCCCAACAGCAGCAGCTCGTCCTTGACTACCTTCCTGAGGTCCACGATCGCTGCCCTAAATGGTGGCCCTGTCTGCTCACTAATGGTTCTGTGCAAACTACCACTGTGCTACAGACACCCGATTACCAGCAGTTCAAACTTTTAACCCAGAGTTTAAAGCCTGGTGAATCTTAGAGCAAAGACAAAGCGCTCACCCATACACGCACAGCGATGCCACCCGGTCCATCCCAAGCGCTGCCAGCCAGTTGTTGGTGTTGAGGGTTCAGGACAGGAGTGCCGCTGAGCGAAGAGGTGAGTAGATGGCGAAAGGAGAATAGGTTTATTTACATTTTTACATTGGTGGTTAGAAGTGAGACCAGTCTGCCGCATTCGTTGTCGAGTTTTATACTGTTCTCGTTCCCTAAATTCCCTAGGTTGAGGACGCCCTTGCCGTAGTGGGAGGGGCCTAGAGCTTTCACCTGTGCGCACAAACACGACACTGCACTCATGGTCACGCCCCCTTCACATGTGGAGTCTGAGGGAAAGAAGGTTGTCGTCGAGGTAGCGTCGACCGCGGTAGGTGATGGCCTCCGGCCAGCCGAAGGTTTCTGCGGGTCACCGACATCTGTTGATTATCTGATGCCACCCGCCGCTCCAAGCCGGACGCGAGGTCACGAAAAGGCCGAAAGTGGTTCCTCGTGCTTGGAGATGTTCGCGAGGGTCGGAGATGATGCCTGCCAGCTTGTCGCGGTGCTTGGCACGCCTAAGAGCAACAGGAAACGAGGCCCTTTGTTCCCTGGCACGGTCAGGGCAAATGGGGAAGATAACGTTCGTCTCCCAGAGGCGACCGCGGCGGCGTTCTACACGTGCAGACCTTTCGGAAAGGGGGTCCGTTTTGGTCCTGCACACCAACCGGGCAACCTACGTAATTGAAGTCAGCTGGCACCTGGGTCCTTTCCGTGCGTGCGGTCCATGGCGGCAGGCCCGAAAGCAATCACACTCAACTTGCTCGCAGCAATACACAGTAGAAGCAAGCGTGCTGGCGGCTACCCGGCGAGACTTGTTGTCGTCGTTCCTAATAACCTGAAGACCCAACAGGCCTTGGTTCAACGTACGCTTGTGGTGTTGCTTGCCAATGGGGCCCCGGAATAGGGGCTGCACCTTGTATTGCGAGGGGAAGGGGCCAATAGGGCCGGACCCCAATCACCTCTCTGCAAATATTTATTGGATGAACGTTTTTCAGAACCAACTCTTTCATTTCGCCTCCATCAAACTCAATTTTTAATATGCTGGACAGTGTATCTTTCTTGTAATGATTTTTTTCCTACCTGCCAATGTGTTTGTGGAAAACATTATCTGATCTTTAATTTCGGTCACTTTAAAATGATTGAAATGATATTGCCACGCGCCTAATGCGCCGCGCGGCCTCCGCGCTGAGTCGAAGACGACGACGAAGCGGCGCTGGGCTCTCGAGGCGCGCTTGTTCTGTTCGTTGTCCTGGAACCTGGCGCTGTAATTAAAAGAAGGCTCCCAGTCTTGGGTTCTTCCCGACGCCTATCTCCACGGCCCCTCTGGTCGTGACAATATTAGCAAATAGATACATTGTGACTTCTGCCGCATCCGACCATGTACTGCCTCCTTTAGGGTGAAAAAGGAAACGTTCAACTGAACAAATCCGCTGAAATACTGAAAAGAATTTGGTAATATTTAGCAGGAAAATAGCAATGAAGCCTGTCTGTATCTTGCTCGCAGTTAGATTCGTGCTAAAGTTCTATTTTTGAAACACTGACGTTCAGGAGCCAAGTTCAACTAGTGGGGGTGGCTCCATCTCTCAGTTTCCAGCATTACACAGAATGCCGTAAGCGTTCCAAATTATTCGCTTTAAAATGCACGTGACCAGCCCTGTGGATGCGTTCACGGTTTATGGTGGTTTAATGTCCCAAAGCGACTCACGATATGAGGGACGACGTAGTGAAGGGTTCAGAAACTTTTCACCTCCTAGGGGTCTTTAACGTGCACTGACAACGCACAATAGACGCGCCTGTAGAATTTGACCTCCATCAAAATTCGACCACCGCGGCCGGGATCGAACCCGTGTCTTTCGGGTCAGCAGACGAGCGCCATAACCACTCAGAAACCGCGGTAGTCTGTGGATGTGTTCAGGCGGTTCGTTTGCGTGTAGTTTTAATTTCAGGTTCTTAGAGCGTTCAACCCGTCAGATGTTTCCGGCGATCAACTCTCGGCTACTTTACAGCATCCGAGAGGTATTTCGAAGCATTGAGCGGCCTCTTGCAACTCTGCGTCCCCTCGATGACAATATTAACATTAATGGCGATTGTCGCGTGCTGCGCAGGAGAAGGTCACGTGATTAAGCGTGACCTTCATGCAGCGTTGTGTATGTCGTAAGACACATACTTATGACCACTAGCGCTTGTAAAAGGCATTACAAAAGACAATGACTTACAGCCTGACACACCCCTTCGAGCGCTTAGTGCCATCTAGTCTGTGCGGTGTAATATAATTTTCAGGAATTGTGGTTTTCAAGGACATAGCAGGTAGCAACAAGCTTTTGATTCGAACTACAGGAAGCAGTTATTTTTTAACAGGATGGATGAATGAAAAACTATTATAAAGGCAAGTTTGGACCGTGCAAGGTCTCAGGGCCACCGCACAGCCCTTTCATTACGCGCATGTGTCCAGGCCAAGCAGGGCCATGACACTGGAGGCCCACAGGTTCATACAGCCAAATTGCGTGTCCGGTTCTGCGACGCAAGGAGGGCCTCCCATGTTCTGATCGCGGGCTGTTCCTGAGGGTGAGGATAAGCAGGGCAGCCGAAGAGGATGTGGTCTGAGGTGGCGTGGTATTCTCCACAGAGACTGCACTCTGGGGAAAGGAGGAGGAAGTAGGATAGAAGCTGAAGGGTAGGAAGAGTTCGGTTCTGCAGTCGCCTCCAGAGGATTTGTTGAGAGTGGGATAGGCGGGAATGGGAAGGGGGGCAGAGTCGACGGGCAAAGCGTGCTTGTTGAGTCAGTTCTGAGAACGCGTGTGCATGCTTCCTCGAGAAATCCCGGCAGGGGTAGCCATTTGACCGGCAAATGAGTCCTCGGGCGATGTTATCAGCGGCCTCATTGCCGGGATTTCCAGAGTGAACCGGCACCCACACGAGCTCAATACGCCGATCGAAATTTAGGTAAATTGGTAAATTGGTTTTTTGAGGAAAGGAAATGGCGCAGTATCTGTCTCACATATATCAGCGGACACCTGAACCGCGCCGTAAGGGAAGGGAGGAAGGTAGGAGTGAAAGAAGAAAGAGAGGCAGAGGTGCGGTAGCGGAGGTCTCCGGAATAATTTCGACGACCTGGGGATCCTTAACGTGCACTGACATTGCAGAGTCACTGGAAAAAATTTCAGAGTACCGCATTTCTCTTCCCCGCGCCGCCGACGCGGTCATTGGCCCAACCGTACCACGTGATCTTGGGGTGCCATATACCTTCCAAGCGCCCGTCGGGCCGGCTGAGAAGAGCGCAGGTTCCCGACGTTTCTCGTGTTGCAACTGTCGCTCTCGTGTTTGATACCAAAGAAATCATGCCTGCCTGCTGCGCCTTCGTATGCAGCAACCGAACCGAGTCCGGAAAGACTTTTTTCTCGATTCCTACCGGGAAAAATCACCGAGAGCGTCGTTCTGCGTAGTTGCACAGAATCGGGCGGGAGAGGTTCAAGCCTTCATAAAACACACGCTTGTGCGAGGTAAGTGCACTTTGCTTGTGCTTTTTGGTGCTGTTTTAGAAGGTATGTAAGCACAGTGCACGCGGTGTTAGCGATAGGATGCAAAGAAAATAGGAGTTCACAGCAAGACCGTCACGCATGTCACGCAGGGATCGTTCGCGGCTTGCCCGCTTGACGCGGATACAGGTGTACGCGCTTGTTACTCAACACACGCGGCTCTTCCGACTATTCCGTGCTTGTGGCACGCGAAGGCACAAATTTGTCGCGCGAGAATTCCGCGTCCTAACGTGCACCAAGCACTCGCACGATCTTTCCGCCCCTCGAGTCATTCGACCCATGGCACATGTTTTTCGCGGACCGTGACGATCGCAGTCAATAAAAACATGGTCGGGCATGTCTTACGTCCACATAACGGCCGCTTTCTGTTCAGTTGTGTTGGGACTATTAGAAAAATAGAAATCGGTCGAATGTTTGCAATCCTTCAAGCTGCGTGTTGGCGGCGAGATGCGCGTTTACATCCCAAATGAGCTATTTTAAGTGTCACTGCGTAAACTTTACCACTTTTATAACGTATTCTTTTTCTTCGCCTTTTTATTTGGTTGTATCAGCTTATTATTACAGCCATCTTCCATGTTTTTCTTGTTGCACATATTTGAAACAGGGCTTCACTCGAAAAGGGCCTGGGAGCCTCCTTGGGCAGCCCAGCATTCGGGTGACCAGCATCACTCTTCTAACTGTACAACAAACATTTGCAGGACCACTTTTGTGCTGAAGACTTCGAGAAGCCTAGAGTGGACGGGAAGAAGATAATATCAGGTAGTTTCGTCCTGCTTGAACGAGACGGCGGTCCCATGGCGGTCCACGATGCTCACTGCCCAAAAGCACGAGCTTGTCTCTTTGCTGCTCGGAGTGGCGAAATGTTTCCTTCGTAGCTTGCTTCGCGGAAAGGGAAAAAAGGACTGCACAAGCAGCCGATAGCAGCGCTAAGATGCTGCTCACAGTCATAGCACAGTTCCTGCAGTAAACGCAATCGCAGAGCAAAACAACCGCCGGCTGCATTACTTCGTACAAAGTAACAATATTTTTTTTCTTCTGAGTAACCATTGTCTCCGAGCACGAAGTATTTGCGCGTCAGTGAACACTCCACCCGATATGTCACCGAATATCAAGCTCTTGCAACACGGCGACCTTCCTGCGACGCAGTCGCTTTGGAAGGTAAATGGCAGTGGCCGCTCAGTGTTGCAGTCAAATTCCGACCTTTGCGGTACTCTGAAATTTTTTCCAGTGACTCTAACAACGCACAGCACACGGGCGCCTCTTGCGTTTCGCCTCCATCGAAACGCGGCCGCCGCGGTTGGGTTCGAACCAGGGTACTACGGCTCGGTAGACGGGCGCCTTACCACTGAGCCACCGCGGCGGGTCGGAATTTAGGGTGCACATTCTCCATATCTGCCACGCGGGAGGATGAACGCGTCAGCGGGCGAAGTTAAAAATTTCTGTTTTATAATCGCTAACTATATGAACCGCACTGGTTTGGGCAATGGCTATTGCTATAGCTGCTTCCTCTGCTTCTTCCGGGGTACAGGGCGGGTTACACTTGACACAACAAGAATGAAGTTTCAGACGGAATTTGCATTCTGCATGTGTCAAGCGCGTATGTTTTAAAATGAGACCGTTCAAGAGACATGCCCACTAACTCCTAGTTTTGCCTACACTTTATTCCGTTAATTTAGGAAGCATATACTAATTTTAAACTAGAATTTTAGTTTTTGAAACAGTGCCAGGCAGTTCGGAGTACTAAAGGTTAAAGACCTGCTTAGAAAGTTGACCTTCATCATGCCGCTGTTCACCGGTGTTTGTCCTGTAGGTGAAAACTCAACCATCCCTGTGTCTTGGTGCAGGAATCGACCGCTGTAAACCAGCTCCGTTCCAGTGAATCCGAGGCCGGGGCAGACGTAGAGCAAGGCTAGGACGTGCTCGCTCCTCTGGCCCTCCGGGTGCAAGCTAATCCGTGCGGCGGCGCTATCACGCTCAACACTGTTATTCCGCCGGTCGCCAACACGATCGCTCGCGTGCCTCCAAGCGCGACAGTGACGAAAGGAATGTGCGTGATCTCGGGTGAGAACGTAACCATGGACGTCAGCCGTCCCAACAATCAGTGCAAAGTCTAACTGCAGCTACTGGACGATTGGAATCGGTAAGAAAAATTATTGGCTTCGTCGGTAGGAGAAGACACAAGTATAATTGACTCCTCGATCTCGTAAATGTGTTGCCGATTTCTTCTAATTAATTTACCCCCTTTTTCAGAAGGCAACGCCAATAAAGGAACTTTCCTAGCTATCCTCGGTCCCCTATTTGACTCTTGTGCGTGGAGAGCTGAAGCAAGAATTTATAAGCAGGGAACCTTTGTCATATACTAAAACCTACCTATGGCCTCAGAAACAACAGCATTTCGACTAGTACGACCAGTTAGCTGCCAGTTAGAAGGGCATCTTCATAGCTTCCTCTAGTTTGAGTGCGGGCTAGGCAACCTAAATAATTTTTCATTCAACCTATCCGCCTTCTTTTCCACCTTAGTAAACCTCCCTCGGTAAATAGGAAGATAGGCGCCGTGCTTCTGCCAAGGAGCAAGACGCATATTTGGTTTTCCGTTTGCTTTTTTTAGCTTGAATTGATTTTTGCTCTCACAGTCGCCCATCTTATTATTACATCGTCCGATATCGTGGCAAAATTTACATTTAACTGAGATGCGAATAAAAGCGAATAATCACTATTACAGAAGATAATCCCTTCAGATTTATGCAGCTATTAACTGATCACTTCAACTCTTCAATAGTTGCTTTTTATGGTGCTCCTCTCCCAGCGATCTGAACTGCACGCAGTCTTGCATTATGTTCTATTCTTCTGAATTTCTACATGTTTTTATATTACTCTTCTCTGCAGTCTTTTTGCTTGCACCACTGCATTAACTTTGATTTTTATATACTGACACGTTTTCTGCCTTACTTTCTATATATAAAATTTGATTTGTACATGACTTTTAGTGCCCTTTTTGTCAATCTTTTCGCGCAAGTATTTATTTCTCCTTCTGTATGCATGACTGCTTGACAACCCTGTCTGCCACACCCTGTATAACGTACATGAAGGAACGTTTAAGGAACAAAAATAATGATGATGATGAAGTGTGTGCATATACGCGGAAAGGCAGTTCTCTGCATGCCTGCTGAATATTTCGACTGACTTAAGTGCTTTCCTGTAATTTTTGAAGGCTGTATAGCGGGATTATTTATACTGTGCGCATTTATCACCCGACTAATATTGTGAATGTGGTCTGCTGTCGAGTATTCTTTATGGAAGTCTGCCTGCTCATTTGGTTTGTAGAGGTCATAGGTTGTCCTGAATCTATTATCGAGCCTTAGTAAATAATTTATAGGCAGCTGACAGTCAGTAAATCCGTCTGTATCTTTCAAGTCCTTGACGTCTCCTTTCTTACAGATTAAGACTATACTAGCGTTCTTTCAAGCTTGTGGCATGCTCTAGGTCATAAGGGATTGCGTTTAGAGGGTGGTTATATTTTAGCAGAATCCCCCCAGCGTCCTTGGGAAGATCTGCTGTTACCACATGATCACCAGCTCCTTTTCCCCTCCGCATTGTTCCTAATGGTGTCTTTGCCTACTCTGTGGTTACTGACGGGATGTCCCATTGCTGTGTAATACTTACAATCTCATTTATGTCATTGTTATCATGGCTTATATATAGATTTGTCCCTAATCTAGTGTTGGTTACCTTGTGTTTATTTTTAGTTTTTATAGCTCTGGCAGTTATGTAATATATGTTGTGTTAGAAGCTCTAATTTTTTGACGTTTCTTGATGGGATCTTTTGACTGCTGAGAGAACTTGCCGAACCATCTAATACCGCCTGCTTTTACTGTGCATCCGTTCATAGCGTGATAATTAAGATCGTCGCACTCAGTTAAAGCCGAATACCTATTCTGAAGCGATATCCTGAGTTCCTTCCGGAGATGAGTTCAAAAAATGCGAGAGCTCTGACGTCTAATTCTATTTAATGGAAAAATCGTCCGCACAAGACAATAATTCGAAGTTTCTGTGAATACTTGGAGCAGATCGAGTTCCCGTTGTAAAAAGATCGGCTCAGAATCCTCTTTAGTGCACCTTTAAGTCTGCTTAAAAGCAGAAATGCGAAAGCCTTTCCATTCCGTCTTTCTTCCTGCATTTTTCATTTTCGGGATTTTATTGTTATTTTATTTTTGATATTTAGCTTTTTATTTTTATTTAGTTCTTACTTTTATCTTTCATATTTTTTCCTTTTCCAACCGCTTTCATCATAACTATCATCATCAGTGCTATCACCGTCTATCACTCTAGCTACCATCATCACTGCCATCATCACTATATCTCTAACAGTATCTGTCTCTAACATTTCACTATCCCTATCAGTAGCTATCATTATCACTACCACAACTATTAAACTGTTTGAATGATTAAGAGTTTTAGAGGGAAAGGAGTATTAATAGGGTATAGGCTGACAGATTGGACGACGCAACGAAAGGGGACCTGTTAGCAGGGAGATCGAAGATGGGAGGACGGCATTATGTGCAAATTTTAATGCAACATATGGAATGGTTCAATTTTGTATTGACTGAAAGAGAGACAGAAAAAATAATAATAATAATAATAATAATAATAATAATAATAATAATAATAATAATAATAATAATAATAATAATAATAATAATAATAATAATAAATTAAAAGTTTGATAATCAGAAAAATGAAAACAAATAGAAAAAAATAATAATAGCATGGGAGTCGCTGTGTTTCTAAAAGAAATTTTTGAACTGCACAGCGCGCACTCCTGTTGCTTCGTCCAAGCGAAGTAGCGCCAAAGGAAAGAACAACCTCAGTGGACACAGGCAGACCCAGCTGGTGAAACGGATTTTCTAATAGGCGCCTCCTCAAAGAAGAGAATCGGCGGCAGAACAGCAGGTAGTGATCCACTGTCTCAGGCTCGGCACAAAATGGACACAGTGGAGAAACCGCCAGACCAGATCTGTGAAGGTAGAAATTAAGCAGAGGAACTCGGCATCGCAAACGCGTGAAAGAGACCTCCAGTCTGCGCGAACTCCAGTCTTTGCTGCTCCAAGGGTGCACTCTTGGCCACTCCCCCGTAGTGGGTATGTGCCATTCTACTTGAGGCGAACCAACCAACCAACCACAACTATTACTATCACTGTCTATCTCTACCGGTACCACTATCGGCAGGTATCATCAATATCACTACCATCACTACTACTATTTATATCTAGCACTGGCTGCCACTATTGGAACTATCACTATTTTTGCTAACTAGTAACTATCGCTACTATCATTACATATACGTTGGTTATCACCTCTTCCACAATGAACTTTTAGATTTTATTTTAATTACCATACAACTTATGACTGAAAATTCTTGTGGACACTTTGGAGACAACTTCCATCTACCACGTTGTGCTTTCCTGCCTAGTGTTTTGATATAGGTCTGTAGTTCGTGCGCTAATTTACTGAGCAAGGCGATGTCGTCAGCGAGTTGTAGGCTACTAAGGTACTCACCAGTAACTTATAAAACAACGTTAAGGATCCCGTTGATGATGATGATGTCCTCGGGCTGAATGGCACATACCCACGGCGGGGGATTGGATCCCGTTAGGCTGGGAATCCGACGTCGTCGTCGTCATCAGCGTCGTGAGAGAAAAATCCTCACACAAGGGTCCTAGGTGGACTACCAAGATCAGGAAAACCTTCTTGCGTGATCGGTACCTTTCCACCGGAATGTGAGCAAACAGACCACTGTGGAAGATTGCAGTTAAAAGAATGGTCGCGAGATGTTTCTCGCGATGACCAACTCGGGTTGCACCAGCCCAACTGGTGGGAGCAACTACCATCGCAAGACTGTAGCGCATGGCTTAACCTCTGCATGCCTGAGCCAGGATGGTACGAAGACTCCAATGATCTACGCATGTAAAGTAGAGACTGAACAATTCCTCATTTATTGGCACTAGGCCATCAGTGCTCTCCAGTCATACACTGAAATCTGAGCGTAATTGTACCCTCTAGCTTTTATCCCCATTCCTTACCCTCATTTCTTGCAATTCAGGTTCTTTCAGTGCCTCTGTAAATATTCTGTGAATAGCATCTGAGAGATAGCGTTTCCTTGCCTGACACTCTGCGTGATGTGTGTATTATCAATGTGAAGCACATTGGTCCGTGTTGCAATCGTTATCGATATTTTTCCAGAGCCTTTAATACGCTTGCATGACTGCTGGGTTCGACTGAGTCAAATTCCTTCTCATAATCTATAGTTATCACGTGCAATACACTTTCGCGCGCCTTTCACTCTAACCTTTAATAATGGTGCGAATATGGTCTGTCTTCGAGTAGCCTTTCCGAAAACCACCCTGCTTCTTTGCTTAATGAATTGTAAAGTTGATCTCACTCGATTAGCGATTGCCTTAGTAACTAGCTTCTAAACGGAGAGCAAGCTGGTCGGTCTCTAATTTTGCAAGTACCTCGCGGCCTCCTTGTTAAGAAATGCCAGCGTTCTTCCAAGAACGTCATGCAAGCTTCACCCGGGCAATGCTCCAGCTGGCGCCTTCCTACAACTAGCCCCGATTAGTTGCGTCACACTTCCGGCAAGGACAGAGCAGATGGCAGTGCTCTGCGAAGGGTTGCAATGTTTCATTGAATGGTTTACCCGAGGTATCCACAACCTTCACTCTTCTCCTACGGACCGATAGATGTGGCACTAATATACACTGCCGTCTCCTTAAGAGACAACAAGGATATCGTCAGACAGCTATGGCTGAGTCGATTCCCCTATACTACACCCCTCCCACTGGTTTTGCGCTGAAAGCATATACAGGCAAGGTTAAAAGATTATTCCCTCCTCATTAACCGCTCCATTCATTGCACACAGCGGTATGCAATCCAGCGGTACAGTACTGCTTTAATACCGTGACTCTATTCTTGCACTCTGACTTTTCAGACGTTTAAGCAGTTATGAACCACTCTGATACCCAGATTTTCAAAACCTGTATGTATCAGGCCACATTGCAAGCTTTTCTTATATATCACGAATGTTTGGTTATTCTGGTCAGGGTCACGCTGCTATCTTGAAAGCCGACCGACTCTCAGAAAAATCGGGTCCCGCTTGTAAAGCCGGCGTGGCGCAGAAGGCATATTGCCCGCGCGCGCCGTATACGAATCGAGAGCGTCAGAGAGAAACGAGCTCCGGCCACCGATGGACAGTGACTTACGTCACGTGTTTTGAGGGGTGCTGTCTCCACTTCGCTCGCAAGAGGCGGCGTTGGTTCGGAAAGAAGCCATTCGAACTCTCAGGAACCCACTCTACACGCCTGAACAATGGAGACACGTGCTCGGCGGGATGATGAGAGAGCAGCTGTACGGTTAATACTGTGTCATGTGCCCGCCTGTTTTCGCGCGAAGAAACGAACAGTCATGGCGCCCTCTATATTGGAAGGACGTTGAGCACTGTCAGTCAGCCGGTGCCTTAGTTGAAGCTTCGGAGAAGTTAGCCCGCACGACTCGCGGGCCACACAGCTCTCGTCCAGCCACGCACTAGAGATGGAACGCGTGCCAGTCTGCGGTTGTAGGTGTGGTTGTAGTTGTAGGACTGTGTTAGTGCCCGGTGAACAAAATGAGTTCTGTTTTGTTTGACACTGTTGTATTAGGGCACTTTAGGTGCAAGACCTTTCCTATTGTAGCTTCTCTCTAGTTTTAGTTTGCATGTGCTGCATTGTTTGGTAGATAACTTTGCATGCGCTAATGCGAGTGTTTAGAAATTCCTGTGTATCTTGTCTTTGTCGTATAAAGTTTTTGTTTGTGTACGTTCGGCTCCTACCTATTCCCTGGCTTGTGATCGCCAAAAGCTGGGAACAAACGACCACACCCTTTGTGATTTGGCAGCTTGTTTTTGACTGAGCTTGTCACTCTGTGTCGAGGACATCTCCTTAGAGTCGGAAGAGCTACCCCCACACTATCTAACAGTATCTGGGAGTGCGCTGAACAAGTGCGCATATGTGACATCGACTTCGTTTCAATTTAATGACGTTGTCTCTCTTTCATAGATGATGTAACGAGGTGCAGGATCATGCAGTTAGTGTGATAACTTATCACAGCTTAGGGTACGGTTGTGCACTTGTTTACGACATTTATTTCAGATCAGGGGCGTAAAATGCCTCGGTAATGAGGTAAAATTTATTTGCTGAAAACTTAATGGATTTCATTAAACAAGTTATGGCCTTAGCACCTTTGTTTCATCTTCGTCCCTCTGCAAACGTATATTTTTAAATTGAGGTCTCCCATTTGTGTGACAGAAGACTTTCGTCCTCTATATAACAGTTACCTGTCGTTTCCTTGGCCTGTGCGACAGTCGCAACCTGAAAAGAATACGATTTTGAGAAATCTGGCATTCAAATGACAGAATAGCGCCGGTGGAGACTCTTACCTTAGAGCTTTCTTCATAAGAACAGAGCTTGGTCTTTCGCCAAAACCGAAGTGCTAAGTCACTGCACAGACGATGCTGCTGCGGATTTTTGTACTTGATTTCGCCTATGAGAAGAAAACGTTTTTGGTTGTTAACTGTTACCGAAATATTCTTTCTACCTTATCGTATTGGTTAACCCCCTCCAAAACCTTTCCTTGCAAATCATCTTACAAAGTCAAATGTTGAGGCCGGAGCCCAGATACGCTCTTCTAATTATGGCACTGTGTCTGCTTCACAAATCTGAGTAAAACGACGAGGTTGGAATTCAATTTTGCTCACTATTCTCAGCACTCAATTCATAGTTTTTAACACTGCATCTAAGTTAAAGAGAATATAGTGAAAAGGTCGGATATTTAGTACATGCCCAAGTTTTTTCAGGTTTGTCTGATTCCGCATCTTCCAATGAGTAAGGATGTTGAGACAAAGAAAGCTTGCCAGAGCAGCTGATTCACCCACTATGCGATGCAGCGGCAGACCTCTACGAAACAGCTCAGTTCCCTCGTATGCATACCAAGCACGGTTGTTCTTACAACACAATTCTGTCGCGGTCCTGCCTTGCAGCCTACAACCTAAGAAGGGCCTCTCAAGAGAGCCATGAAAAAAAATCCAAACTGCCACTTGCCATTTTAGAAAGGCATTGGCTGCAAAAAAAACGAAGTTTTCTTTTCTGCTCCCAGAAGTGCTAAATGCGAGGAGAAACATTAACGGGCACTTGTAAGCACACGCGTTGCGTCATGTTCTAGCCGTGTATCTCGCAGTGAAGACAAATTTTCTGTAGTAGTGAATTTAGGTCCTTCCTCCCCAGGGAGCTGTTCATACACGCGATTTTATTGTGGACGAACAAATTTGAATAAATATGCAATGTTTGCGCGAGAGAATTCAAAGACCAACGAAAGGTAAAAATATCTTTCCAGCCAAGAATGCTTGAGATCTCAAAGTAGTGTAAAAAAGAGGATTCACCTCTGAACAACCCACAGTTATAAGGCGATGTCCCAAGGACGCTGTTGCGCCATGTTTGCGTGGTGAATTACAGAAGAACAATTCGCGAATATAAACACACCACCAAACAAACCAACCTTCCACGGCAATACATCTAAGCCCAGGCTATGGCCGCACCTGCTCGACAGATCTGAAAGCAGCCACAGGCCGGCAATAGAGGAGAGATCAAAGTAGCGCAGAAAACCCACTCCACTGCCAGTCGCTGCAGTTCTTCTGTCACAGATTCACTCTTAGTCTAAGCCAATACTAGAGAACGATATCCTATTTAAGGCAAAAGCCAGGTGTTTGCCCACCTTCTCAGATTTTACTTAAACTTTCACTGCACATTATGTAGAGTTTTCTCGTCATTTGGGCTTATTTCCTGTTTCTTGGACTCAACCAGAAAGATTCCTATGGGCCTTTCGTGCGTGACCGTCACTGGACGCTCGGGCGTCAATATTTGTTCTGGGCTTGCTGACTGTCCAGCTTGCTTTTAGTGATTTTGAACCAGCACTGACCGCGGCTCTCCAATATAGTCGCCAGTTTAGCTAATCAATGCGTACACGATAGAGAGTCTAAGGTTCTCCTGTCCGGACGTGATAGCTAGGTCAAAATACAATTTCGGTTTCGTTTCCCTGGTTTTCCTCTTTTCAAGTACGTCTACTCGAGATTTTAAAAACTTTTTTTCGTATCGGGGAAAAGGGACATTACGGAGTGGTATATTGTTATGAACTGAAAATATTCAAAAACCCCGAAAGTCCTCTTCAAGCGCACAACGTAATTCCTATCCTTCCCATATAATTTAAGGCGTATATAAACCCGCACTCTCAGCAGTTGGAGCAAAGGACTTATTTGGGTTTGTGTTTTGTTTCTCATCCTGTCCGCTTTTAAGTGAACGGAAAATACAGTTTTGCAATATTCAGGAATTGAGAATTTTTTATTTCATAATATTTTACGTGTTGTAAGAAAATAAAAGAAAAAGCTACTGTGGCGATATCCTCATTCCTTGAGCAGTAAAGCTCTGTGCACAAAATTTAGAAAATGCAACTTCTCCTTCACGTTTAAAAATAATTTTCGCGATGTAAGAAAAAATGCGATTTTAGGTGTTCATATGGGCTGTGAGATACTTCAGCTAGATTGCTTTATTTCGCTGCTATATATAGAAGAGGCAGGGGAAAAAAGCTACCTTGGAGCAGCTTTAGCAGCCATATTAAGTCAAGCGCATAATTCAATTTTTTTACAGGAAGAACTCGCGCTAAAACATCGGAAACGACCCCTTTTCATATCATAGGTATTAGCGATTATTTCACGCTTCTGTGCGTGTCAAAATCTTCAGCGAGTTCCATTTTGTAATCTGTTTGACTTTCATAGTAATGTACTCTGGACAACGTTCTACTATCTCGTCTACTACGCCAACGAATCTCGATGCAGTGCCCCGTCGTTATGCCAAATCTTATGGGGTATCTCCGAGGATATCGCAGCACTTAAACTTGCACCTTACTACCACTAGTGACTGTGATCGATATATCTAAAGTATTGATAGGGGGAAGTTGAGAATAAGTAAGACATGGTTAGCCAGTCGTTGTCGTTTTGGGTTCGACCTTAGATGCACTTTTTGGGATGTTCTTGGACAGAAAATGGAGATAAAATAGACTGAAATATTTCCACACTTCTGACACTCTGCAGGCGCCACCTGATGGCCGCACCTTGTCTACCAGCGCGTGGCCGAGCGTCTTCTTTGTCTTGCACGAGCTCGGCGGTTCAGCGAGCCTCGTCCTAAAGAAACGGCTGTGCTTCCCGCTTCCTGCTGCATTGGTCGGTCAAATTTGGTGGAGGTGCTGGGTGCCATCCCACGTACTGAGACCTCGACGACAGCCGTGACGCTTCTCCCCAACGAGCGGACGCCACTCCCGTCCACAAAGCGAGCCGTCGCCTGCGAGGCCTGCAACCCGAGTTTGAGCCACTGACAAGGCCTGTGAGAGCTATGACGTCCACCACTGGCAGCCAGACAGGTCATTGCTCCGGCAGTGCTCTGCCGTTCGTCTTTCTCGCACCTCGGTCGCCACCATCCTTCCACGGCGACCGGTTCGAGGATGTAGAGGATTGGTTGGCCAGTTTTGACCATGTTGCCGCACTCAACCAGTGGCACGACGAGCGGAAGCCGATGAATGTGTATTTTGCACTGCACGACTCGGCGAAAACTTGGTTTGAGAACCACGAGGCGTCCTTCTCCATGCGCAGCTTGTCGCCGCGAGTTGCTCGCCACATTCAGCTCGAGCGAACGAAAGGAAAATGCTGAGATTGCCCTTCGCTCCAGGTCAAAGCAGTACAACAGGAGCGTGGCCATGTTTATAGAGGACTTGACACTCCTCTTCAATTGGGCCGACCCTGCCATGCCGGAAGCTACAAAGGTACGGCACCTTATGCGTGGGGTGAAGGAGCAGCTGTTCGCTCGCGTCATGCGCGACCCTCCGCTAACTGACGCCGCCTTCCCCAAAGAAGCTACGAGCATGGAACGTTCGTTGTAGGGACGGAGTGCTCAATACGGCCGTCAGGCGAATGTAGCGGCCACTCACTACATCGTGTCCTTGCCAGGCCCCGGGTACGAGGCGCTGCGAGTGGCTGAACGGAGCATTGTCCGCGAAGAACTGCGACACCTCCGCTTGGATGCTCTGTCGGCAAGCATACCTTCAACAGAGGACGTCATCCATGACGAAATCCAGCGAGCGGTGCAGCCACCATCAGCACGACTACCGGAGCAGCACGTCCTGTCTTACAGCAATGCCCTGCGCCGACCTGCCCTCGTGCCGCAAGCGTTTCGCCCCTTTGCCGGATCTCGATCACCCCACCGTTACCTACGCCCCGTGGAGCAGCAGCAGGACCTGCGAACTCCTACCAGCAAAGCGCACGAGTGGCGCACGTCCAACGATCGCCCGCTCTGCTACCACTCCGGAGAGCGTGGCCATATTCTGCCGCATTGCCCGTACAGGCGTATGGGATTGAGAGGATTCCCGCCGGATGCACCTCAACCGCGCTATGGTGAAAGACCGCAGGACATAGAGGAGTACCTCGCCGTTCACCTGCTGCCCCCGATGACCTCGAAGCAGTGCCAATCGCGACCGCCATCCCAGGGGCGCTTTGCTTCGCCCAATCGGCCCTCAACCTGTGGTCAGTTCAGACGCACGTCCCCTCGCCGGGAAAACTGAAGACGGCGTCCTCCGGGGGTAGGGCCGTCGCCACTGCACAGTGTCAACAGCCTCCACCCGACAATTCGGCGCGACGACCCGGGCGGCGACCACCCTATCCGACGACTTCACCGACGTGCTGCGAACGATTAGTTTCTGCTGAAGTTTTAGTTACCGCCGACAGTTATCAAGTGACCGCACTCGTCGATACCTGCGCTGATTTTTCGGTGATGAGCAGTCAGCTCGCCATGACTCTCCGTAAGGTTCTGACGCCTTGGTGTGGACCCGTGATCCGCACCGCCAGTGGCCATGTAGTGACGCCGATAGGCGTCAGCACCTGCCGCATGCAGAACTGAGGTCTTACTTTCGCTGGCTCCTTTGGCGTATTACGTGACTGTTCGAAAGATCTCATTCTGGGTATGGATTTCCTTCAAGAGTATGGTGCGGTCATCGATCTTCGGGAGCTCATGGTATCTTTTTCCGCCCAGCGAGCCGTTGACACCAACAGCGAGCCCAGCAGAGTAGTGTTGCGTCTATGTAACGACCACATAACGATCCCTCCGCGAGCCAGCAAATACGTCAAAGTCAAGTGTGATGGCAGCACCGGCACCCTTGGCATCGCTGAAGCGAACATGTCGCTGGTACTCGCTCGGCAAGTTTGTGTAGCCCGAGGCGTAGTAGAACTTGCCAACGGTCGTACCTACATCTTAGTCACCAACTTTACCCATCCAACGAGGTAACCGCAACATCCAACGAAGACAGTGATCGTCACTTATTCTTACGATTTTGGACAGTTTACCAGGCAGTGCTCTTTGTCCATGACGTCAGACCTCGACGAGGCGACGGCTACAGCCACCCCGACCGATGTAAACCCGCACCACTTGGCCAGTCAGAAACGCTGCGTAGAAAATCTCATCTATTCCTTCCGCGACTGTTTTGCATCAACTTCCAAGGTGCGACAGACGCCGCTTACCAAGCACCGAATTATCGCTGCTGACGGCCGAAGACCACTATGTCAGCGCCCTTATCGTGTGTCTTCAAAAGAACGTGACGCCATCCGCCGCCAAGTTACACAAATGCAGGACGACGTCATACAACCGCCCACGAGCCCCTGGGTATTGCCTGTTGTCCTCGTCACGAAGAAAGATGGGGCACCCTTAGGTTCTGCGTGGATTACAGGCGCCTCAATAACGTCAAGAAAAAGGATGTGTACCCTCTGCCACGCATTGATGACTCTCTAGACCGCCTGCGCCATGCCACCTACTGTTCGTCCCTTGACATCCGCAGTGGGTATCGGCAAATAGAGGTGGACGAACGCGACCGAGGGAAGACAGCCTTTATTACCCCTGACGATGTATACGAGTTTCAGGTGCTTCCTTTTGGCTTGTGCTCGGCCCCTGCCTCATTCTAACGAATGATGGACACCGTGCTGTCTGGCCTGAAGTGGCAGTCGTGCCTCGTATATCTCGACGGTGTCGTTATTTTCTCCGACACGTTCGATGACCACCTTAAACGTTTTCGAGGCCATACGTTCCGCTGGTCTCTCTCTCAAACCGGGAAAATGTCACTTTGCGTTTCATGAGCTGAATTTTCTTGGTCACATTGTCAGCGTTCGAGGCGTTAGTCCAGACCCCGAAAAGACGGCCGCCGCAGCTGCCTTCCCCAAGCCCACAGACAAACGGAGCCTACGTCGTTCCTTGGGCCTCTGCGCCTCCTATCGCCAGTTTGTTCATAATTTCTCCAAGCTAGCTGAGCCTCTGACCCGCCTGACGATAGACGCTGATCTCTTCTTCTGGGGCCAGGACCCAGAAAGACGCTTCACAGAACTCAAGTCCCTTCTCCAATGTACGCGTGTACTTGGCCACTTCGACAAGGAGGCCGACACGGAACTACACACTGATGCCAGTAATGTTGGTCTCGGTGCGCTTCTTGTTCAGTGGCAAGATGGCCTAGAACGCGTGATTGCTTACGCCAGTCGCACTTTGTCCCGTTCCGAAGTCAACTATTCCACCACAGAAAAGGAATGTTTGGCTGTGCTGTGGGCCGTTTCGAAATTTCGTCCGTACTTGTATGCCCGCCCATTTCGTGTTGTGAGCGATCATCATTCACTGTGTTGGCTGGCGAATCTGAAAGATCCCTCGTGGCGGCTTGCTCGATGGAGCCTTCGGTGGAGCAAGGTGGCCGCACCTTGTCTCCCAGTGCGTGGCCGAGCGTCTTATTTGTCTTGCATGAGCTCGGCAGTTCGGCGATCCTCATCCTAAAAAAAACAGCTGTGCTTCCCACTTCCTGCTGCGTTCGTAACAACCGAAGGCCGAGTATTTGCGGATAAGAAGATTTTTCCTTGTCGGTTTTTGCGTTAATCACGTATAGCAGTGTTTCAAACGCAGCCCGTAGCAGGTGTTGCTATGGGTAGCGAACGAAGGAAATTCGTACTTTAAACGTTTTTACACAACTTTCCTGCCCCCAAACAGCAAGGTTAGAAAAACTCTGAAGCCAACACCACAGTAGCGAGCAATTCGCATGCAGAACAAGAGGTACCAAGGGCGCGAAAGACAACTTTCCAATGTTCAGTAAAAGATACCATCAGTGCATCATCTATGAAAAAAGCCTACAGGACGCATGAAAAGTGAACACGGTGCATAGGTCGACTGTGGTACGCTGAAAACTTCATCCTACTAACATACTTTTTCTCCCTGGTGCGTCTCAATTTCACCCCCGCAAGTGTGGTTTCAAACTGTTGGCTAGTGGCCGAGGACTTAGCTTCAGCCGCAGTTCACACCTCCTGGAAACTTTTCCCCGATAACCCATTTTCCTTTGCCCCACTGCTCTAAGGAACCAGCTTAAAAAGGATGTATTTGTACTTTCGCTTTGGGCCTCATTTTTACAGGAAAAATGCGAGGCAGGCCAAGGTAGAGGAAAATCGTCTCTACCCGCTCAACACTCCGGTTCGTCAGCGAGGTGCATTTGGCTCTGCTAAGTCGTGGAAAAGCATTCTCGAGAATCACAACAGATTGAATGTTACAACTATATGTTTTTAAATATTGCAACGCCTTGCTCTTTAATCTTGAGCTTGTGCGTTGTAAAGCAGCAAATACAAATATGAAATGAAATCAAATAAATTCAAATATTTTTCTTTGCTAAGCTGCACCAATCGAGCAGCCTCAAGAAGCTACTGCTAGCAGCAGGTTGACGACGCCGCTGGCGCAACTTGTGACAGCAACAGAGGCGCAATGTGAGAAGACTGATTCCCAAAATAACAAACACAACTACACATATGCAAACAAAAAAGTAGGAATTGTAGCTTCTTATCAATGAAAAGAAGAGCATTAGGCTAACTACGAGAGCTTGGTGCGTTGCCTAAATTGGCTAGACAGCGTCGCTGGCGTCAACCGAGGATTTCCCGAGATATCAAAGCCAGAGAAAATAGATGTCCTCTTTCGGAAATATCTTAAAAAGGCACTACGGCTACCCATGGGTACCTCCACTGAGTGACTGCTTCGGTTAGAGGTACATATCAAGCGGATAGAACTAGTCCAGGCGGTGCGCGCCTCTCATATCCAGATACTCAGCACAGCGGAAACAGGCAGGCTAATCCTAGTAAAAGTTGGAACAAATCTCGAAAGAGGGATCAAAAAAGTTACAATCCACGCCACGCTGAGTCGAGGGCATTTCCTTTGCGACCGAAACCGCTACGCCTACACGCGCTAAGTGTGTCTGTAAGTGGACGTTACAATTGCGGGTATTGTGACAGTAGACTGCTTTTCCCGAAGATATTTTCTCTTTTATTAATAGGGATCATTCTCGGTGCGGCACCGCGATAAGAGTCCAGAGGTTTACTCAAAAATACAAAAATACAAAATACAAAAGCTTCACTTGCCTGTGAGAGCGCTCACGATTACTCCAATCAGAACACAGACGAATATGGAAAAGAAACTCGCCCACATATGCGACACCCGAAATATGAAGGGAGGCGCTTCCGATCTAGAAGGAAAAAAAGAGAACAGTACAAATTTTTTCTCCATTCCAGGGAGAAATTTTGTAGGTATTGTTATCACGTTCGCTCTGCAGTAGTAGTTTTCAGAATATCTACGAGAGGTCTCCAAAGGGGCACTCACACCAAAGAGAGAAAGGATTTCGATTGCTCTTAAGCATTATCAGTATAACATTAGTGCAAACGGCGGACGCCATTTTTTAAGTGCATTGCACGAAACGGATCATTGAGCCGCCAGTGTGTGCCTAGCGCGGTAGCGATGTGAGGAACATTGTCCCAATACGGCAGAAAATTCGCACGTTGTTGGGAAAGTTAGGAGAACCTTCTTTTACTGAGTCATCCTTTGGAGAAGTTCAAACCTGACCACGTTGAACATCACTGACCATGTAAAGGTAAAATTCATGATCTTTCTGAACACCCACGGGTTCCTACCGGTCTCGAATTTTCTCTTTACAGGGTCAGTGACCAACAACCTGTTGACTGTCATGCCTGACCAATGCACTGTTCATCGACAATCGACTATGATAGCTAAAAAAATTGTTATGTTCGATTCCACTTCATTGTAATCGTCTGTCGAGCAGGCTGATTGGTCCAGACGCAACAATGACCGGCAGGTGCATCAGCTGGCAACGAAAACAGAAATGAATATGACCGAAATAAAAGTGTAATAAACTGGCCCTGAACTTCGTGCTATGCTGCTGAGAGATGTTAATTTCTGATTTAGACTTCGTATTTCGTAATTTTTAGCGCAGGTTACAGGCGTGATGATCTATCATTGCCATCAATAAGACTAAACTGCCGCTGCATCAGCTAAGACCGGCGGCTGGTAACGAAGCAGCATAGCTGAAATGTGAACTTAAAACAACATTGCCGTACAGCAATGACCAAAGAAAGCATTCGAGGATACCTGAGTCAATATTTTCGGAAACTTCGGCTCGGTACAACGTGAAATTTTTAATATTTCATTCTTTCTTTTGCATATTTTGTGAGTGGCTAAACTTCTGCCTTAACCTGGCCATCACTGAGCTTCAGCGTTGCGGAGGAGAGCATGAAGCGTGGGATCATTTGAGCGAGCCACAAAGAGTCGAAATAAAGCAAACGGAGAAAAATGCAATTATAGTTTTGGCATAATATTTTCTCTGATAAACAGCGTTCAAAGCTGCTGAGCCATTGCCACAAAGAAGGACGTCCGAATACGGAAGCGCTTGTACCGATGTACAAAATCTTGTGACGCCGTCTTGGGAAGGAGAATTTTGCACATTTAACCGCATAGTTCAAAGAACATCCTACTAAAACGCAGAGAAAGCTGGGTATGTGAAATGAAGACTTTTTTTTTAACTGGAACTCGCTCAGTAATTCTTAGAAGGCGGCCGCGATGCTGTGGGTGGGTGATCCCCAAATGGGGGGACTTGCGTAGGCAGTAAACTTTCGGAATGTGGTTTCCTTATCGCCATTGAGCCGCTTGGCTCAATTAGTTCCTGTTGCGCAGTCAAAAACTGATTTCTATTGAGAAAAAATGCTCGTGTTGCAAAAGAAGAAAAAGAGTAGCCATGCCTGCTTGTGGTGGAGGCTGTGTAATCCGGAGATAGACTTTCAGAATCATGCGGATCAAAAAGACCCAATTGCCTCGTTCTTCCAATCTGAAGAACGCTTAGAAGGTGTAGTTTCTATTCGACTTTTATAGTGATCTCTTGTTTCAGAGCCGAACTTAAATTATATACGAAATTTACACTTCATGGCCTTACAGCGTGGGATGAATTGCTCGACAAGAATCTTGATTAGGGGCTCGTGCTTCTTTTGCCTCTGTGTTATTTAGAGAAACCTTTTGACACTAATGTCTGAGCCAGATGGATGTGAGAATCTCTTGGATTGCAAGAAATACCGGCCGCTGAATGTACTTTGTGACCGCGGGACTCAGTTCGTATGCTGATTGTAATTTAGAAGTGGTCTTACTCTGTGCGCACGGCAGGAAGGGTGGCGTTTGCTCCAGAAATGATGATGCTTTGGTTCACAGGACAGAACTCCAGCGTTGTTTCCATCCTTCGAGGCTTTCTTCCATTTCGAATCGTATCTGCGATGTGGGCTAGCTGGTAGGCAACCACGGCGAGCGTAGCCACGCCTGCTCCCTGTGAAAGTATGCATTTCTCTGAATACTGCCTTGCTGTTTTCAGAAGAATAATTCATAAAACTGAGAAAATAACGCACATCTGTAACTTTTTGTGATCCTGATAATGTTAAGTTAAATTTCGTTTTCATACTTGACATGAACGCTCAATTAGATTTTTGACATGTTAAGTTGGCAGGTGACCAAAAATCTGAACGCAGAACGATTCTGATGTGCTCTAATGCTAGACAATACGTATTAAATAGGCTTGCGCGCACAAAATGTGCGTTGTCTTAAAGGCATTAGCATTTTCATGCAGTTGACAATCGTTTAAATATTGGACATATTTCAGCAAGAATGGTAGAACCTCAAGCTTGTTTTGCTGAGAACTATGCTATTTTATATTTTAGCTAATCAGGAGCTCACAAGCGTGCAGTGCAGCAAAATGCCGGAAAATCAATTAAACTGAAGCAGCGAAAGAGGCGTTGAGCTCAATGGTCGATTCCTGTTCGTTAGTTGTGAGTAGAACGGTTTGACTGCCGTAGCTCCTATTGCTTAGAAAAAAGATGAAGTGAAAAAATTAGGCGTGGCTGAGCTTGGTTGAGAAGCGAAAAGCAAATCGCAATTGAGAAGTTATTTCGCCGTGTTCGCTCATCTGGCTACTCTCAGTTGACGCGGCCAAGAGACGCGGTTAAGCTTCCTTTTGACGTCGTATTGCAAGGCGTTCCGCCCGATTTTCTGGCGTTTCGGCCATACGCTTAGCTTTGCGCTGTTCATTTCTTCGCTGCTTTTCGGCCAACTCCCAAGCTAGCACTTCTGGATCGGCAGATTTTGCTACTGCCACGTCTGGGTGCTTCGCCTTCCATGGCAAGAGCGAGCGCCTATTCTCTGACAAGCGCATTTATAGCCCAGTAGCGAGGAGGAGTAGCACGCGCAGCGGTAGCGGCGGCGCACATGCGCAGTAGCGCGCGGCTGCGGTGAAAGGTCAGGCGATGGAGTCGACGGCGACTGCTGCGGCCACCTGCGCCGCGTGTGACGTCACTCGGTTTCGCGCATGCGCAGAACTGGCAAATCTGTGCACCGGCTCACGCGAAGCTCGTCTCCGACCCACGTAGTGAAGCTTTTCGCTTCAAAATTATAACACTGCCAGCACTCAACGCTTCACTAATGCATAAGGTTGTGAATAAGTGGAAGCAAGAGGAAGGACTGGAACAATTGATATAGTAATTGTGCAGGAATAACCTTCAGAAAAGAAGATCAGTCGTCGATAAGAGGTCACCTGGCTGATTTCTCACGTTAGCTATACGCCTTCTTCCTTACGTACTGATTCCTAAAGGGTCGCAGCAAGTGTTCACAAGGGTTTGTTCTTTCCGGCAGTGCAATAATATCTACAGCAACCTTATAGCTATTACAGTAACAGGACATGAATAAAAAGTAAAGCAATATCAGCCTTACTCTTTTTCCATTTGAAATCTGCACGATTGCAAGCAGCTAATACACAACATCATTTGAATCACGAAAGAAGGAAAGAATCTAAGGAGATATTACAGTTGTTTTCTCGCTGTGCTTTGGTTTGCATCTTTCAAAACTTCTACCATGAATCACTCTGCCGCGCATGTATTGAAATCCAACTTAGTAGACAGCAACTTACATGAGGCTTTTCTTTTAACGCTAGCTCGCTACTGCAGTTGCAACATAGGCTTTGCAATCTTATGTTGAGAAAGAAAGAGGGCATTATATTGCGGAAGTTGACATACGGTGTATGGTTAAAGGCGTTTAACAACCG
This sequence comes from Amblyomma mixtum, assembly GCF_055824585.1. Classification (NCBI taxonomy): domain Eukaryota; kingdom Metazoa; phylum Arthropoda; class Arachnida; order Ixodida; family Ixodidae; genus Amblyomma; species Amblyomma mixtum. The sequence goes on along the minus strand of NC_143021.1, from coordinate 25,447,177 downwards.
AAAGCAGCTCAGGCTATGAGGGACGCCGTAGTGAAGGGCTCCGGAAACTTCTTCAACCTAGGGTTCTTTAACGTGCACTTACATCGCACAGTACACGCCCCTCTAGAACTTCGCCTCCATCGAAATTCGACCGCCGTGGCCGGGATTAAACCCGCGTCTTTCGGGTCAGCAGCCGAGCGCCGTAACCACTGATCCATAGCGGTGGCAGAGGTTGACATACCTTCGAATGGACGAAAGGGAATAATACCGCTAGAAGGCAGAGGCCAACAAATGCCGCCGTGATGCCATTGTATACCATCATAAAGATCTGGAAAATGAATAATCGTAAAGCACAAAAAAGACCGCGTATGACAGCAAAAATATCTGCACTCCCAGAATGAGCGCCAAAACAAGCACATAAGCGGCAAGTCGAGAAGGTTGAAACGCGTAGCACCAAGGTTTTCATTGTGGCTTAAATCTGCATTGAATCTGCATTGTGGCTTAAATCTGCATTGAAAAAAAATAACTTGACTATGTATGAGCGTCGATGTGGTCAAATGGAAGAATCAAACCTGAGCAATATATGTCTGCACTTATATAATCGTATGCCGCTGCTTTAGGATCAGAACTTGTTACCAACTTTATTACATCCAGATATTGAGCGTTCGATTTTGTTTCAGACTAGTTACATTGTGGAACTCTTGCTCTCGTTTTTAGTGGCAGAAAGTAAGACGTCAACATTTTTTTTCACATTCTGAGCAAGGGCACTGTTCAGCCTATTGACAATGCTCAGAAGCTATTATGCTAGCATCGTCACTGGCGGTCGCAAATTTCAGTTTAATTGCGTGGACCGGTGTTGCTACCCACTGCAAATTCATGTGCGGGCCAAATGCATTCAGAGACATGACCAATCTCGCAGGTTTTATTAATATTATTGTTCAATGCTAAATTTTTGTTGTCAGCTCTGATGAGCATAAAATCGTCACTCTCAGCATTTTTCAGAATAGCAGAAATGTTGCGTGTACAAGAAACGTTGCCTAGATTGAGAACAAATAAAGAGGCAATCGTACTCACTCTAGTCAGTGATCCCATGTGTACGCACATTGTGCTATATACTGTGACTAAGATACCCAAAAGGAGAGCTGAAAGATGTTGGGACAAAGAATATATTATTGATCACGAAAGTTAAGTGGCTGCATGAAATTCTTTTAACACTTTGTTACCAATGAGGTAAACATGAATACAATTAGCTTTACCGCGCAGTTTCTATATTAGGTAATCGCTAGACATATGCAGGCCAGTTACGGTACCATATTCACCACCCCCATCATCATCATCATTATATGCGATTGTCGACTGTAAGAGAAAACTAATAGCAGCTGATATGCAGCTACTGGTGTCCTGTGACAAATGCGGCCTCCTAATTGAAAGAAATTTTTTTATCATTCTCTCACCTTTATCATTCTATTTAATTATCATTCTCCTACCACGACATTCTCCACTAATTGGAATCAAATAAATGACTTCTACACGTTTCTGAAATTTAGTTCACGTTAAATGCCTTACCCATGTACATTTCCTCGTATTTCTCTTCACTAAGCCATAACTAAGTCAAGATTGTTGGCGATTCTATACGGTTCTATTCCTGAAGTTCAGCATTTCGGCGATAATTTTTCCTTCCACGAATGTCACCGCTGTTCTGAACCAAATTCATTGATTTTCTCTTGGCCTCAAAATTTTAGACGCACACGCTTTATCGTTATCGCTTAGCGCCGATCCACAACTTAAATGGGGCATTCATAATGACTGGTAGTTCAAAGTAGACTGATAGCTTAGCGGTATGCAAAACGAAATTTGTGATCTTTAACAAAACAGAGATTTGATAAAGAAGAAAGTTGCGGAAAAGTGAAGAATGGGCAGTCACAAGTCTGGAGGGTTCTTTTTCATTCGGCTTCGTGGCGAGGATACTTGATCAGCTCCGGTCTGTTCATCGTGTTCTTGGTCAACCCTATTTCGCCTCATTGTGAAGGCAGCGTCGAGATCAGAGGAAAGCAGCGCCACGAGCGTGACCAAGAACGTGAGAAGGCCCAAAATATAACGCCTGAAGCTAGGCTACGGGCAGCAAGAAGAGGCACAAACGTGATCAAGCGTTTACTATTCTGCTTTCTATTCTTTGTATTGAGCTTGCGTGCAGCACTTTTGCGGGCTAATTTAGCAAGTAAAAGCTATCCACTTCGTACGCGCTCGGAAGTGGCGCCTCCGATTCCCCGGAGAGCTTCGCTATGCCAACCGCATACAAATGACGTAACCTTCCCTCGTTTCGGAAGCTTATGATTGTGGGATGACATCGGGAATTTCAGTTTCGACTTTCTCAGAGACGTGGCCACCTTTCCGAGCAGAATATAACGTTTCTATTGTTCTCGAGCAATGGTTCGTCCGTCTAAAGTAACGCCTTAAATGGCTTGCTGTTTCCGTTTAGTGTTTCTTAAAATGTCTTTCAAATGCACCCTCATTTTTCTTATTAATTTTCTATTATCACGGGAGACTGTGCAAATAATTCTAAGTATTGATGCACTAACATTAAACTGTCTGTGTGGGCCTGCCTTTCTCAGCTGTTGGTGCTCTTTGAAGCGGTGGAACATGGTACAACGCCTCTTGTTTTGAGGTCTTCGAGCATATAGTTTTAATTTTTTTTTCCTACGTTCTTCAACTATGCCCTTCAAATTGCCTCGTGCTTTACTTCCAGTTACAGTTACTTAGCACCACATTGTAAGGTGCAAATCTAAGAGCAGTGAGCTCTTTCCAATTAACATTATTACGTTGTTCATCCCAATAGAAGTCTTAATAGCTGTTTTAAGCATGACACTGTATATCTGTCTGCCTCGGTCCATTCCTCATTTCTTCTATAGTGAGGCTTCAAGCGGCTAAACAGTGGCCTGAGCGTCAGAATAACATTTCACACGACCAGCGCACCTGATATGCAGTGATGTTAGGATCGCTTTACGAGATGTCAACGGCAGCGAGAAGCCGACAAAGTGCTCTGTCCAGTAGTGTTCGTAGGCTGTGTTGATTTGTTCATAGAAAGTAAGAACATAGCTGCAGTGGTGCAACGCATGGAGGACACAGGGTACGCCCTAGTTTTTCGAGGAATTTTATACCATATTTAGGCAGCTTTATGTAAGTTGCTGTATTCAGCAGCTACTTAACACCGCTCATTGTTATTTTTTTATTGGATTCCGATATTTTGTAGCTTTTTTTATTTAAAAATCTTGCTTTAGCCTTTATTTGCAGTTCAGTTTAAATTCAATCTAAACCATATCTTTTTGTCTTGTATTTGGAAGCTTGCTCTTTTACGAAAAATCCAATTGCTTTGATGTATACTATGCAAGTTCAGTAGGTATCCATTCCTGTGCACATCAAGCCGGCAAAAAATGCCTAGGTTTTTATTTTTCTTTCTTTATGACTAAGAGCCAAGTGTAAGGTCAAGTCTCTTCTCAAATACACTTGTACCATTGGTGGCCCGGACACACACAAAAAAAAACACATCCTGTAGTCTGAACAGTCCACAGGAAAGATGTGTGGTTTATATTTCGCAAAACTACACAGTAGAGGCTCCGTCACAGCTAATGTGTCTAAATAGTATTGACTTACTAGAATCCCATGGGATAACTTGCCAATAACCGCTTCTTTACGCTATGTATTCTAGGGGAAAACTATAATTCACAAAACAATCTATATTTTTGTTGCCACACGATATTGTTGCCACACTCGAGCGCTTCTTTTACTTCCCCTAAAATTGTATGACTTTGTTGTTTTCAGTGTACTGAAAAATGTGTAATCCGTCATGCTTTGGCAAAACTTAAAGGTCTCCAGTATTTTCAGGTCAATAAATAAACATACTAAGAAACTAAACGTTATAAGATGTCATCTTGAGACATTTGAGGATAAAGGAAAGCTATACATTTATTGTCATCCTTTTTTTACCGAAGCATTAGGAAAATATAATTTTAGTAGTAACTGTCTATTCAGACAGGACCAATGCGCGTATTACGGATATTTCCTTCTCATTAAATTTGTTCCAAAGAGGTAGTTTCGACAACGGTCCACATCACGCAAGAATATCATACTTAGTACGCTGGAAACACCCTAAATGTCTCGATTAGTGCACTGCACGGGCTCGGGCCGGGCCGGGACATGATCTGTTTTGCCGGGCCCATGCCGGGCCCGGGCCTGGAGTTGTGGGCCCGGGCCGGGTTCGGGCTGAAAGCTGCGGACCCGATCCGGGCTTGGGTCCGTACAAAAACGGCTAGTGTCCGACTATTCATTCACTATTGCAGAGCGAAGTACAAAACTGCGGCATTGGAGCAGCGACACGGGTGAGGTATGTGTTATAGTACGCGCTGAGAGAAAAACTAAGCTTTATTCATTGACTTACTTATGTCCTTATTTCCATGCCGACGTGGCTTAGTGGTCAAGGCGCTTGATTACTGAGCCGGGGAACCAAAGTTTGCTCCTAGCCTCGGCAGCCGCATTTCTATTTAGGCGGCAAGCATGACAGCCATGTACTTTGTAGTATCATTGCTCGTTGAAGAAACCCAGGTGGTCGAAATGATCCGGAGCCCTCTGCTTTGGTGTCTTTCACAGCCTGACTCCACTTGGGCCCTGAAGCCCCCAAAACATAGCTTTTATTTTATAGCTGTATTTTTCTTATGTTATTTTCTTATGTGAGAAAAATCACAAACTAAAGCGCGCTTGGTTTTCTTTTTGATCAGCTGACCGGACCGTCTCGTAAATGAAATAGCCGCAAAACCTCGCGAGAATTTGTAAATCTCATCTCATAACCACATCTATCCCTCCTCGCTTCTTCAGCCTGGATGACATGACAAGTGTTTTGCCCTGTAAGTTATCACGTGGTTCGTGCGTTATCTTCTTCTCCACCAGCAAGAGTAATATTTAACCGGTCTTAATTGGCCACTGATCGTTCGTCATCCCAAAACCTACCTATACACTATTAGAAATGAATTCGGGAAGGACATATTAGTTTAGCACGATTTTAGTCTTCAAAACACACATCGCGAAATACTCGAGCCTTTTAGCTTTTTGTTTCTGCTGAAAGGCGACCAGTTCGGCTATGAGTTCAACATGTGAGATCACGTTCACTAAAAAAATGTCATCCTGCTGCTTGCTAGGCAGCTTTAATGCTTATACTTCGCGGGCGGCAAAATATAACTGATTAAAATCATGGGGGAATGCAAAGTAGTCGATTACGCACTTATGCAGCACTTTTTATTTGGCTCTCGGAACTTCCTAGTTTATCTTAGCGCACCTACACGAGATCCCTGTCCAAAAGACGGGCCTGGCAAGCACTGCTCTTAATCCCTTCCTTCTGGGTTAAAAAGAACCAATTTCTGCAAGCCCGGTGGTTTTAGAACCTTTGTCGGCCAGTTTCTTATCGGTCTAGTAGCAGTCTACTTGCTCAGAGTGGTTTGGTTTGGTGTATGGGGTTCAACGTCCCAAAGCGACTAAGGCTATGAGAGACGCCGTAGTGGAGGGCTCCGGAAATTTCGACCAACTGGGGTTCTTTAATGTGCACTGACATCGCACAGTACACGGGCCTCTAGAATTTCTCCTCCAAAGAAATTCAACCGCCGCGACCGGGATCGAACCCGCGTCTTTCGCGTCAGCAGCCGAGCGCCATAACCACTGAGCCACAGCGGCGGGGCTTGCTCAGAGTGAGCAAGCGTTACTGTGAAACGGGCCGGGCCGGGCTCGCTAGAACGATAATTTAGCGGGCCTGGGCCGGGCCCGGGCTTGAAGCCGCGGGCCTGGGCCGGGCTCGGGCTTCAGGCCTCGGGCCCGGGCCGGGCTTGAGCCTCAGATTGAGGCCCGTGCAGTGCTCTAGTCTCGATATCATAGTCGCCACCATCATAATCATCATCCAGATTACACCCACTAGGCCTCTGCCACATTTATCAAAATAAACCGCCGTAGTTGGCAGCTCTTTGAGGGTAGCTACTTGAGCTAATGAGATCAGGAGCATCAGCATTACTACGCCCAACTGCATAGCAATGACCTTTGCCACAACTCTGAAATTATACGGTCGTGTGCCAGCTGCAGCTTCCCTATCCCTAAATCTCCTAACTTCATTCGCCAACCTAACTTTCCGCCACCTCTTGCTCGCTTTTGTTCTCTTGAAATGCACTCTGTTTTAACGACCATCGATTATTTTGCCATCGCACTACACCACCTCCCAATGCACAGTTTCCTTTCATAATTTCGGCTAGGATGTCAATATTTGAGTTTATTTCCTGATCCACTCTGTTCTTTTCCCCCATCGTAAGCTTACATCTGTCATTTTATTGCGTATTTATGTGCATTGTCCCCAACTTCAGTTGAACCCTTTCTGTTTTGTTCCATGTTTATGATTCTGGGTGAGCACCCGGTAATAAACAGCTGTTAAAAACTTTTTTCTTCAGGGAGAATTATAATCTTCTATTGTTAAGCCAAAGGCGCTTCATCCATTCCATATTCTTCAATTGATTTCACAATCATGGTCCTGATATCCGGTCACTACCTGCCATAAGCAGATGTATTCCCTTACCACTTTTAGTGCCTGGCTGCTCTGCGCGAATTGCTGCTCCTTTTCAAGAATGCTCAACATTACTTTTCTCTGTATTAATTTTAAATCTGCTGTTGTAACTCGCTTCTTTCAGTCAATGATCATGCTTGGACGTTCGTCCCCTGAGTTGGCTAGCAAAGCAATGTCATCAGCCACTCGCAGATTACGAAGGTTTTCCCCACTAACTCTTATCCCGAATTGCTTCCAGCCCAGGTCTCTGAATACCTTCTGTAAACAGGCGACGAAAAACATTGGAGAGAATGTGTCTCTATGCACGACACCCGTAATATTTGCGATTTCTTTAATTTTTTATATATGACCATGACTACGGTGCATCCACTATATATATATTGTTTGTAACTTTTACACATAGTTCTTAAATTTCCAGATTCCGAAACGCTTGCATGAGAAATCCGATTCCTAATGAGCGAAATGTGCTTTTATAATCTATGAACGTTATATAAAGTTGTTCGTTATAACCTGCGCATATCTCATTACATGATCATTAATGCGAATGTGTTCTATTCTCGAGTAGCCTTTACCTGACGCTGCAGGTGCGTCAAGTTTAAGGTTCTGCTTCCGATCTGTCTGTAATTTTTCAAGTCCCTGGCGTCTGCTTCTTTAAGAATCATAATATTATTGGTGTTTTTCGAAGATTCCAGCACTGTCGTGATCATGAGGCAATGTATAGGCAGGAAAGCTAGTCTATCTGTCACAACTTCCACACCGTTCTTCAACACATCTGCTGACACCAGATCATCCCCAGCTGTTTTTCCACCGGCATTGCTTCTATGGTTTTCTTCACTTCATATTACATTCCCAGCATTATATCCGACTGCTCTGCACTGCTGACTGCAATTAATTCCTCATTGCTTTGATGACTCTCCACATCTGCACAGAAAATACCAGCTTCTTTGAACATCTTATCCACACAGGTACTGTATGCACTTCTTGCACTTCTTGCACTTCTTGGGCCGAAACGTCGCAATGCGCGTATACGTTCTTTCCCGCCCTCAACCCTACCTTTTTTCTTGCTTGCGTTTGAGCAGCTGTTTATCTGCAGCGTTTGGGGGTAGGGGTCCCTTTCTTTATTCACTACGTCAAGTTCAGTCTTCGGCGGGCGCATCGCAAGGATTTAGCGAACTGCCAGCGTCACACTGTGAATAAAGAAAGCGACGCCTAGCGCCGAAAGGTGGATGTAATCGAATAGTCCGCTGCAGGCGAGAAAAAGGACATGGCTGCGATCACGACAGCACGCGCACGTGCACTGCGACGTCTCGCACCAGAAGTGCAGCGTCAGATAGCGCCGCGAGGCAGTTTTACTTGATTTTGGCGGCGTGTCACATGCCCCGATTTATTTTGCCGCTGGTTGTACTTCAAAAAGATCGCACGTGGAGATGTCTAAGTGAAATATTGGTTAATTACTACACCCGCGGTGACAACTATAGTTCAGTGAGCCAGCCCCCTCTCTCGGTCATTCATTGCACCTTTGGCCAGCACTGGTATAAAATCACAGGCACTGTTTAGTTATCCACCAGTTATTGAAATTGAAATGGGGATTTCCTCGCTGTACCTCCAGCATGCAAGGCGGAGGCTGTACTTTTCTTCAGCAGTACTAGGTGGGGCTTAATATGCACACTCCGCCTGCAAGAAGGTAACCTTAAAAGGAGAAGACTCAGGGGCAATCTGGGGCATGATTTTACGAATTTCGTGGGAACGGGTTGGCCGCAGTTGTCGCAGTAGAGAAATAATTGAACCCTGAGTCGTTTGTTTTCCAGTGGACAGAGTTGGGCGCATGATGATGACGGTGACGACCTAAAGGAATGCCCATGCAAAATAATGCAAGCATCAACAGTATCGCCTTCAGCGAAAGGCATATCATTGTCTTCGAGCCACATTTTTCCTACTTTGATCTATCTTTTTATTGTTTAGTTTCGCCCTCAGCTTCTTGTTGTTTTTTTTTGTTCCTGCTGCATATATCTTTGCACGGTAAATTTGTGGGGATATCGTGGCCGCAGCTGGCGCAGAACCGAGTTAATTGGAGAGATACGGGAAAGGACGTTGTCCTGCAGTGGACGCGTAGTTGGGCTGGCGATGAAGATAATTGTTTTCTATTCCGCAAGATTTCGTTTTTGCTATGCTTCAAGCTCCTCTTCCTCGCACTTTCTTGATTATCAATTAGTCTGACTGTAGTATCTTCAATATAGGGACAAATATAATTAGGACGGTAACAAAAGAACTATTTTAGCGATTCCCCACCACATATGTCAAACCCTGCTACTCAGATCCAGGATCTCGTTGTTTACACTCCTTCGGATAAGGAAAAATAAAAGTTATAAGAACTTCACAGATTTAAAGAAAAGAATGGAAACACCTTTAAGATCTTTAAATGAAGCCAAACTTGTTTTAAGAACATGGTGGCATGAACGTGATATCAGCGCAGAATCTAAGAAAATGTATTTTGGAGGTAAAGTACAGGTAGGAAACTAAAATAAAAAGGACCAGTATTATTCGAGCAATTTGGTTTCACCTGTGCCACGTGTTACCCACAAGACATGATGTTCAGCCCTTTTGAACCGGGGAACAATGACGTCCATATATAAGATCGCAGCCTGTGAGTTGATCGTAGACGACACTGTGCTGCGCAAGAATAGAAAAAAACATGCACCCAAAGGTCTTGGAAATGAAAAGCACGTAGAAAGTATCATCACGTAAAAGTATCATCACGTAGAAGTATTCGCACGTTGAAAGTGGCACTGTACATTGGGCGTCGTCACCGTAATGCACTTTCCACTTCACCACGAACAGATCAGACCAGCTTAATTTTGATCAGAGCGTAAACTGAGTCTAATATCATCGCCAGACGTGCCATAATCGCCAGATGTGCCGACGACCCATCAAATCAAAACCATGAGCCAATCAGGTTAAACAGATGTATCGCACTGCCGCTCGGTTTAAGTACATTAAAATGCTACCAATTTTCATCGGCAAGTTCGCGACCGCCGCCCTCAGTGTTGTCATCTGTGTGGTGCATCTCTTGTGCTAATATTTTTTTTCTCACGTCTGTACACAAGATCCCAAAAACCCCAGTAAGCTCGCAGAAAAGATTTTGGGTCATTCGCTGCTATGTCGTCTGCTGTTAGAGCGCTTGTGGCATTCTATAAATCGCAACAGACGAAAGAGTAAGAACTGCATCAGTGCTCTTTCTTGGTGCGTGAATAATGGTCATACTGCGGCCTTGCCTTCTCCGTCAAATAGCGCGGAAACAAAAAATAAAGCATGAATACAATTGAAGAATTATTTATGCGTACAGAGTTTGAAGCAAGTGCTCTGGTTCTGTACTACCTAATCCTCCGCGTATCGATAGCCGATAACAGTAGTAGAAAATATAAGCTGGCCACCCCTACTGTTTAAGCAGCGAAAAATGTCGACAGTAAAGGCGTGGTGCAGGGTAATAACTACCTCGTGGCAGCGCTTACGATGCCTGCGAGAAAGAGGCCAGTAAATCCGGGCACATGTACGAGGTGGGTGTTGATGTAGTGCGGTAAAATCTGAAATGAAGCGGAGACGCTCAATTAACGTTTCGGAATGAAGTTCGCTCAAGAAGGAAAAGACAATAGTCCGCTTGCCGCTCCGCCGAGCAAGTAAAGAAACGATGATAGTTTGCACAAAACGAAAGACGTAAAGAGCTGGGTAATCACTCGATATGCAATTTACTTTAGCGTCTTCACTGCACTGGGCGTTCCCGCGCAGTTTTAGAGGAGCTCTCCTACCCGTTTACACTTATTTGTGATGTTGCCCCAGGCCACTATTAAATGTCCCGCCGATACGCCAAGAGAAAAGCTCTATTGTTGCACACACTTCCCTTTACGCCCCCCTTGTATCACGGCGATCATCGTTGCACCATGGTCATACTCATTACCATGAGCACGCGAAACAAAGTAAACGGTTTATTGATTAATTATTATTAGTGTAGTCATTATCATACATCTACCCGGATGTCGTTCGTCGTAAGCCACCGTGATAACCAAGTATGGATGTGCTCAATTCTGTAAAAAAAAAGATGAGGGCCGTGAAGTGCTGGAAAATTATTACTTTATTACTAAAATCTATTTAGGGTTTTCTGTGCAGCACGGTGGATTGGATTTTTGCGCCGTGCGCCTGCCACCCAGTGCAAAAACTTCCAGCATTTTGGCTTTTCTTAAAACAGACTTCAGCTGAGTTAAGCGACAATAAATATACTGTTGTACTTGGTGGCTATTTAACTGTGAATTTTCTTAGTATTTCTGCTGTTCAAACTGAGATTTTGGAGCGCTGGAGGGTAACGCTTTCACCAACTTAAACCATAACGCACATGTATTCCAGGCGACAAGCGCACATTACAAGGTGCATTCAGCAGAAATATCTGGGAAGAATTGCATGAGGCATACGCGGTAACAGCAGCTGATATCACCGTTTATTTGCCTATATACTTTATGTATAATTGCTTGTAGCCTCAGACAACTTCTAGTAAAAAAAAAATCTGTAAGGCGCCAACTTATCACCGAAGTAGTCTTGTTATAATTTTCGAATGCACTAGCACAAGTGATCTGGGATGCCGCATACTCTAGGTCTAAACCTGGTGAACCATATAATCTGATTATATCATGTTTAAACTCATTCATGCTGAATGCTTTCCGTTTCTATAGAACGAGATCAGAGCAGCAAGAGCATGAAAGCTATGGTTCACAAAAAATTTTTAAGAGGAATCAGTGCGAAAAATCTGCTTCACCAGCGCTTTGCGAAATCTAAAGCCATAGAGGAAAAAAATTTAAAACCTCCCGAAAAAAAGGAAACAGCATTATACGAAACAGTTGGAGGCACTATACAAACTAGCCATTTTCTATCTAATTAAAACTAAATACGGAGTTCCTTAGCAATGCTTAAACAATTTAGTTCCTACGAACACAACGACAACTATACTTCAGATAACAGTGAAAGATAGAATACGGTTTGAATCTGAGTGGGCAAATCCTTTTAATCATTATTTTGAATCTATCACTTCCACCAGTCTTTGTCAAGACTAAACAAAAACGCGGACAAGGATATGAGACAGGGCATTCCTAGCCCCCCTCACAATAGACGAGGTTGTGAAGACAGTTCAGTAGGTAAAAATAGTAACAGCTTTGACGTAGTCGGTCTTCAGGTCTAAACGGTTGGAGATTGTCACGAATGGAGCGCTGCTCACATAGGACACTATCCTGTCGCGGCCACTCTCCTAGGAGCACTGTCGTTCTAGTACAGCGGTGAACAGAGATCCTGAACGAGAATCGAACCATGATTGGTGTTGCAGTTTGCATTTTCAAACAAATGTAGCAGTTCTAGGCAACCAGAGCCTTATAGGAGTCTCTGCATCTTTTTCCATGGTCCTCTGTACAGGGTGTGTCAAATCTCGCTGAATTAATAATTGTGGTATGTTTGAATATTGCTAAGCCATGGGTCTCATGAATCTAAATCTGCCTCTTAAAAGATAGTTGTTCATGCATGCATATATATTAAGAAGGCTGCAGGAAAGCGTTCGTGGCTTCCAGTCATCTTTCGGGCCTTCCTTCTTTCTGCGTCTACCTTGTTTCGCTGCGACAACACCAGAAGATTCGCTCAACTGCTTGCTCTAACCCCGAATAAAAAACAGCCCATCGTGACATCGGCTTACTTGGTCAATGCTCTGAACAGCTCCCGTTAATGCTGGGTCACAGCCACGGAACCACACGGTTAGTGCCATTCCAAGGAACAATCCAGTTAAATACACCACGAACAGTAGCACTGTGCTTGTGCGGGCAGTTCTGGAAGAGAAAAGGGACAAGTGAAAACAGTGTACTTTTGACTCTGCATTTGCCATAGTTAGGCATTTCTCGTTAATTGCTCAATAAACGCCTGGCGCTGAGGCTTGATATTGTCGCCCGCATTCTCCCGGGTCGCCGTTCAAGGCATAAAATTCTTTAGCGAAGCCACCATGCTCACGAATGATGTTAGGAGCAGACCATCACATAGTGACATCTGCAGCCAAGAACAAAAAATAAAACTTCTTGTGAAGGTGCGGGGAATTGAGCCAAGGAACATTAGATTGCCAGGCGAGCCCGCAACCCATAAGTACTAACCTGATTTTTTTAAGGGTCGTATTTGCTACACTCAAAATCTCTGCTATCTGCACGAAATATTTTGAAATGTTTTAAGCACCGCCGTGGTCAAAGTAGGACCAAGATAGGTTTTTTGGGGGATGCACCAATTCAGCGTGCCCAGAGTTTGGCTAGATAGAGTCTACATGCCCTCAAGGACCTCAAGAGCTTGACTGTGGCTACTTTTGAGCAGCAGCAGAGTCGATGATGGACCAGCAGCTGCTTTCTTAGGACAGACCAATTGCGCTTGTCAAGGTTACTCCAGCATAGAACCCACATTTACATCCCCTCAGCCCTCAAATACACCACATATACATACGTTGTATGTGTATAGGAATGACCGGATTTCAGCCCGCCACGGTTGAAGAATGACCAGAACAGTTGTTCACGGGCAGTTTTACAAGAGAGGAGAGACCTTGTTCACCGGTCGCAGCAGACATCTAAGGACAACGGGAGCCCTGAACTAACATCGCCTCCCAGTCACGGAGGCGGAAAGCCTTTTATTGCATGAAATGTTGATCCTCACGACCACCATCACATTTCGGATCGCAGAGTTTTTTCACGCACAGCGACCACATTTACGCAGCATCTACCCTCAAGTGCCCGGAAAAGGGCCGGTGCGGATAATTTGTCGATTTGTTAGTCACTATCTAAGTAGAGACACTGGTCACAATTTGCGTAGGACTTTCATTGTCATAGAAAAACCAATGTCAAATTACGCTAAACAGACAACTGATTATCAAATTATGAAACTATGTAATAATTATTCACAAATTCTCGAGATCGCAAAATCATGTAGAAGTCTGAGAACTTTCAAGCGCAGAATACAACTTTTGTTCACTCCAAATAGCTGGCCAAACACCTATGAATAACAAATTCTAATTGCAAAGCTATTATTTTCTGGTTTCTATATTTGTGTTCGAAGTTTTAACAATAACATGTGTTTCTTTCTTTTTGAATTTGCTTCATGTGCATTTTTTGTACGGTGATGATTGTTATCCAATTCTATGTGTACTGTCTGCAAGTATTTTGTTCATGTGCATTTTTGTACGGGGATGATTGTTATAGCCAATTGCATGTGTACTGTCTACATGTATTTTGTATCCGCTGCTGTTGCGCCCAGTGGGGCCAGGGCCTCGTCAGGAGACTAATTACCTCCTTTTGTCCTGCCCCACGGGCAGTGCCATGTATTGCCCATTCAATAAATAAATCAAATCAAAATCAAATCAAATGTGGACGCATGCCAGCTTTCTAGCCCTGGAAGGGACAACGCTGCGCGCGACTGGCGAAGCACGACGGCTGCTTCAATGACTAGTTAAGTGAGAACGCTTGAGTCGGCGTCATCATCAACAGGTGCAGCTGACCGGGTGCCGTCCAGTTGGCGAAATTAGAAAATGCCCGACTCTATCTATGCCTCTGGAGAAGAGAAAGGATTATTGCGGAGCACATTTTCGTAGCCCTCACGCACGGAGGGTGCATGGCTAAAGTCAAGTTCCTGACAAGAGAGAATAATGCCTGACGTTCGTGTCAAAAGCGCAAAGGCGAATGCATCTGGCCGCAGAATGCTTCCTTTTCTAGATTAAAGCAAAGTAATGATGTTTTTGAAATAGCGCTGTGGCATTCGCTTTTTCATTTTTTCACAAGTACTGTATTTTCCTCAAAAAGTGACATTCCTCTTTGGTGTACTTGCTGCGGGTGTCAAAAATAGATGTGCTTGCTCCACTTGCGTAGGACAGCATGCTACCACGTAGACAGCGTAGTTTAGCGTTTCCGCTTAACCACTCGCATTACATAGAAAAAACTTGCCAACAGTGAGTTCAGTGCAGGTATAAAAGAGCAAAATGAGAGCAGTGTTTATTCCTTCAGCATTCGCAGGTCATCAGTCTTAAATTCTGCTGCGAGGTCATATACACATTCAGTGCACAGGAAGCCACCAAGCCAGGTACGTAAAAAAAAGAAGAAAAAGCACATTACATAAATCGTGCTGTTCCGACTTTCATGTTGCACAACGATGACGCCACCGTCCAGCCCTCGACCGCAAACATATGTTCGGAGCAAAATTGTTTCAACCGTCCAGCCTTCGACCGCAAACATATTTTCGCAGCAAAATTGTTTCCGCGCGCCGTTTTCCTTGAAAACGAAAAACTTCCTGCCATGACAAAGAACAGGCATGATATACGTGGACGCTGCCCAATATAATAGAAACGCAGCTAGGTCCATGTCGAAAAGTACTCGAGTACTGGTTTCTCCTGCCTGCCACTGCACAGCTAAACGTGAATGAGCTTGAAATAAAGAAGTGTTTAGTCATCAGTCATTGGAAGTAACCTTAGATGAAAGGAAGTAATTCATTTCGAACTCCCAAAGCGCAGCCTTACTGCAATAAAGCGAAGTTGAACGTTCAACATACCAAGCAACTTCTCAGTTGAAAGAACATTCGACCCCAGAATGACTGTCTCTCCGCGGTGGTCCCTAATTAGGACTACGTTAACCAGGACGGATGGCAGATGGACACACTAGGTCGAAGTGCGGAGCAAGAATATGCACATTTCGCATTTGCTTTGATGGAATACCCCTTCGTTCTGCCATGGTGCTCCAGCCAATATTACGTAGTATTACTTACCACTGCGTGGCGGGCTCGATTACCATAGCCATGCGAAGATTTTAATACAGGCGAAATTCCAACCCGATACTATGCTGTCAATCGGTAAAATCTCGATGAACCTCAGGTAGTTGAAACTTGCTGGAAGTGTTCGAATACTGAATGCCGTATAGTCGCACTTTATACATTTGCAGATGAATACCAGCTATCAACGACTTGATTGCATGCGTGTAATTGAGATTTAATGCTTAATTTAAGCATCAGCCGCTGCTCCTTACGAGCAGATGCCAAAAAGAGTGGATCTTCCGGCGCGCGATGGATGATATGTATCAGCAGCGCGAACACCACACAGGAAGAAGAAGGAGAAGAAGGTAAAGAGCGCTGAACCAGGTCCACTCCGTCCGCGGTACATCGATCCGCCTCCGCCGCTGGGGCGAGGCTAGAAACTTGCCTGACCATGGTCAACATTTCCGGCGCTGTCCTCCTCGGTTCCACCGCGAACTTGGGTCCGTGACCAAGGAAACGCTGGACTTCCTCTGGGATGCTCCTGACACCTCCCACGAGGTGGACGGGGTTTCCAGTCTTTTTCTGCTTTGGAGGCACGAGAGCACGCAAGCACGGAAGTGCCTGCTGCCAGAGGCACTCTGTCGTTCGGCTGACTTGTGTCGCAACTTCACGCCATTTCCTTGATGCTGCTGGCATTGGCGTCGATGTGAACACCATTAACCGCAGGTGTTCTCTGTGGAGGCTCGCCTGGTGCTGCCATTCCGAACGCAAGATTTTGCACAGGCGGGTGGCATGGCCGACAGTGGGCTGGATGCCGCCGAACAGCTTCAGAAGTTCAGGTGGGAGCACCTTGCGTCGAATGCAGAAGCCGAGAATTCTTCCCTGGCAGGAGGATGCCGCGGCGAGGTATAATACGTAGCCGGGATCAGTTTCTGAAGAAAGGAAAGGGCCCGTAGAACAAGAAATGTACTTGAATAACACCATCTGTCGGGCTAGTTGGTTGCGATCCATATGTATCAGCAGCGCGAACACCACACAGGAAGAAGAAGGAGAAGAAGGTAAAGAGCGCTGAACCAGGTCCACTCCGTCCGCGGTACATCGATCCGCCTCCGCCGCTGGGGCGAGGCTAGAAACTTGCCTGACCATGGTCAACATTTCCGGCGCTGTCCTCCTCGGTTCCACCGCGAACTTGGGTCCGTGACCAAGGAAACGCTGGACTTCCTCTGGGATGCTCCTGACACCTCCCACGAGGTGGACGGGGTTTCCAGTCTTTTTCTGCTTTGGAGGCACGAGAGCACGCAAGCACGGAAGTGCCTGCTGCCAGAGGCACTCTGTCGTTCGGCTGACTTGTGTCGCAACTTCACGCCATTTCCTTGATGCTGCTGGCATTGGCGTCGATGTGAACACCATTAACCGCAGGTGTTCTCTGTGGAGGCTCGCCTGGTGCTGCCATTCCGAACGCAAGATTTTGCACAGGCGGGTGGCATGGCCGACAGTGGGCTGGATGCCGCCGAACAGCTTCAGAAGTTCAGGTGGGAGCACCTTGCGTCGAATGCAGAAGCCGAGAATTCTTCCCTGGCAGGAGGATGCCGCGGCGAGGTATAATACGTAGCCGGGATCAGTTTCTGAAGAAAGGAAAGGGCCCGTAGAACAAGAAATGTACTTGAATAACACCATCTGTCGGGCTAGTTGGTTGCGATCCATATGTATCAGCAGCGCGAACACCACACAGGAAGAAGAAGGAGAAGAAGGTAAAGAGCGCTGAACCAGGTCCACTCCGTCCGCGGTACATCGATCCGCCTCCGCCGCTGGGGCGAGGCTAGAAACTTGCCTGACCATGGTCAACATTTCCGGCGCTGTCCTCCTCGGTTCCACCGCGAACTTGGGTCCGTGACCAAGGAAACGCTGGACTTCCTCTGGGATGCTCCTGACACCTCCCACGAGGTGGACGGGGTTTCCAGTCTTTTTCTGCTTTGGAGGCACGAGAGCACGCAAGCACGGAAGTGCCTGCTGCCAGAGGCACTCTGTCGTTCGGCTGACTTGTGTCGCAACTTCACGCCATTTCCTTGATGCTGCTGGCATTGGCGTCGATGTGAACACCATTAACCGCAGGTGTTCTCTGTGGAGGCTCGCCTGGTGCTGCCATTCCGAACGCAAGATTTTGCACAGGCGGGTGGCATGGCCGACAGTGGGCTGGATGCCGCCGAACAGCTTCAGAAGTTCAGGTGGGAGCACCTTGCGTCGAATGCAGAAGCCGAGAATTCTTCCCTGGCAGGAGGATGCCGCGGCGAGGTATAATACGTAGCCGGGATCAGTTTCTGAAGAAAGGAAAGGGCCCGTAGAACAAGAAATGTACTTGAATAACACCATCTGTCGGGCTAGTTGGTTGCGATCCATATGTATCAGCAGCGCGAACACCACACAGGAAGAAGAAGGAGAAGAAGGTAAAGAGCGCTGAACCAGGTCCACTCCGTCCGCGGTACATCGATCCGCCTCCGCCGCTGGGGCGAGGCTAGAAACTTGCCTGACCATGGTCAACATTTCCGGCGCTGTCCTCCTCGGTTCCACCGCGAACTTGGGTCCGTGACCAAGGAAACGCTGGACTTCCTCTGGGATGCTCCTGACACCTCCCACGAGGTGGACGGGGTTTCCAGTCTTTTTCTGCTTTGGAGGCACGAGAGCACGCAAGCACGGAAGTGCCTGCTGCCAGAGGCACTCTGTCGTTCGGCTGACTTGTGTCGCAACTTCACGCCATTTCCTTGATGCTGCTGGCATTGGCGTCGATGTGAACACCATTAACCGCAGGTGTTCTCTGTGGAGGCTCGCCTGGTGCTGCCATTCCGATTTTGCACCCGCCTGTGCAAAATCTTGCGTTCGGAATGGCAGCACCAGGCGAGCCTCCACAGAGAACACCTGCGGTTAATGGTGTTCACATCGACGCCAATGCCAGCAGCATCAAGGAAATGGCGTGAAGTTGCGACACAAGTCAGCCGAACGACAGAGTGCCTCTGGCAGCAGGCACTTCCGTGCTTGCGTGCTCTCGTGCCTCCAAAGCAGAAAAAGACTGGAAACCCCGTCCAC
Source organism: Amblyomma mixtum (assembly GCF_055824585.1). Taxonomy (NCBI): domain Eukaryota; kingdom Metazoa; phylum Arthropoda; class Arachnida; order Ixodida; family Ixodidae; genus Amblyomma; species Amblyomma mixtum. The sequence continues at coordinate 25,428,738 of NC_143021.1, read as the reverse complement.
CTCGTGGGAGGTGTCAGGAGCATCCCAGAGGAAGTCCAGCGTTTCCTTGGTCACGGACCCAAGTTCGCGGTGGAACCGAGGAGGACAGCGCCGGAAATGTTGACCATGGTCAGGCAAGTTTCTAGCCTCGCCCCAGCGGCGGAGGCGGATCGATGTACCGCGGACGGAGTGGACCTGGTTCAGCGCTCTTTACCTTCTCCTTCTTCTTCCTGTGTGGTGTTCGCGCTGCTGATACATATGGATCGCAACCAACTAGCCCGACAGATGGTGTTATTCAAGTACATTTCTTGTTCTACGGGCCCTTTCCTTTCTTCAGAAACTGATCCCGGCTACGTATTATACCTCGCCGCGGCATCCTCCTGCCAGGGAAGAATTCTCGGCTTCTGCATTCGACGCAAGGTGCTCCCACCTGAACTTCTGAAGCTGTTCGGCGGCATCCAGCCCACTGTCGGCCATGCCACCCGCCTGTGCAAAATCTTGAGTTCGGAATGGCAGCACCAGGCGAGCCTCCACAGAGAACACCTGCGGTTAATGGTGTTCACATCGACGCCAATGCCAGCAGCATCAAGGAAATGGCGTGAAGTTGCGACACAAGTCAGCCGAACGACAGAGTGCCTCTGGCAGCAGGCACTTCCGTGCTTGCGTGCTCTCGTGCCTCCAAAGCAGAAAAAGACTGGAAACCCCGTCCACCTCGTGGGAGGTGTCAGGAGCATCCCAGAGGAAGTCCAGCGTTTCCTTGGTCACGGACCCAAGTTCGCGGTGGAACCGAGGAGGACAGCGCCGGAAATGTTGACCATGGTCAGGCAAGTTTCTAGCCTCGCCCCAGCGGCGGAGGCGGATCGATGTACCGCGGACGGAGTGGACCTGGTTCAGCGCTCTTTACCTTCTTCTCCTTCTTCTTCCTGTGTGGTGTTCGCGCTGCTGATACATATGGATCGCAACCAACTAGCCCGACAGATGGTGTTATGCGATGAATGATGTCAGGAACTGTTTTCAGCTGCGAATAAAAATCTTTCAGCTGTACCAGAGCACAGCTCAACGCCTTCTCGAAGACTACAAAATATCGAAAATGTTCATACAAAGACAAACTCTGAGGACACAAAATTGTAAATAAAATACTTATTTGAAAAAGCCTTACTTTGCTTCAAGCCTTTATAACCTGCAAAAACGCTCCTATTTTCCACGAGTGCCACCATGTGCAGCATGGCGCTGACCACCAAAATTGACCGCAATGAATTTGGAGGTTTAGATTTGAGCGCTTGCTGCCAGGGCAGGGAGCACTGAAGAAATCAAATTCTTCAGTGGACAAGGTTCGCCGGCCATCAGTTTTAGCTTTGTGTGCCATCTCGTCGCACTCTGATTTTTCTCACAGATGTAAATATTCCCAGAGTGTGTGTCGGAGTGCTTGCTGCTGGTGGCTGACAGATAGCGGTGATTGGTGATGTTCAGGAAAGCTCACCTTGCCTGTGAATATGACGTTGAATGAGAACATTAGTCTAGAATAGAGCCGAGAACCGCATTACTGTGAGTTGCGTGCAGCTGTCTTGTATGCCATATTAAAAACACCGATGAAAGAGAAAGTCCAAATAACTAAGTTTACCATATTTAGCCCTTGCCAGAAAATTCTTCGTTAGCCTCCTTCTTTCGTGCATATGACATTATAGAGGCGGCTAGAGAGATTATCCAGAACCATGCGGATGCGCCTAGTCGGGGCCTAAAATCACCGGTGCAGCTGAGACATCCATGTTCAGAAATGTTAAGTTGAACATACTGGAGAAATTCTGTACCAGAAGCTGAATCCATGCTTCTGTTTAGTGCGTTGACTATTAACGCAAACGTATTATCAGTAAAAATCTCCCTCCACTGCTTTTTACTAAGCTTTTAGTGTCAGACACATCTATTGTACGGCCTAATTCGAGTAGTGAAGTCATGTCCGGTGAGAGCGCATGCTGTTTCTGACGACTACGGATCTTGTAACCCTGCAACGCAAAGCCACACAGACGCAATCTCATTGATAATATTGCTTTCCTCCACACACTCAAGTGGTGATTAACTACCGAGGGAGGAAATTTCTATACATTTCGGCATAATCTGAGGGGAAGATTTAATGGCGACATGAGTACACGTCTCTATCCCCTGGCACCACCTGTCCCGCTCCCCAACCCCAGCATCATGCAAGTCTTCTGCGCTAATTTTTTCTCGGGCTAGCTTCGCGCAGACTACGCTATAATGCAGGTAGGTCGCTTTACAAAGGGCACCGACATTCCTTCTGATCTAAATAACTGTCTACATAGCAGGCTGGTACATTGAGAGATGTCGGTAACGAGATGCACCCCACTAGGGATATTTTCTCAGCACAGGTCCTGTGGAGAGTCGCTGCTGCTTCAAAATGAGAAACCGCGATTGAGTTGTTTCCTCAGAGCACCTGCGAAATTCCTCCGACAAACTGCGTGTTTTTCAGGAACGGGCCATGCCCTTTTTTTTTTTGCGCACGGTTACATGTTCAGAGAAATTCAACGGGCACTTGTCCCAGCTTCGACATGATGAGCGACCCACGCCGTTGGAAATTTACCTTCTGGACAGCTGTTGTTTGCCACAGGCTGGTTTACGAGTGCCGCAAATACCGCGCCAAAAAAAAGCAATTCTGAAAATATTGCCACGAATCATTGTAGCGTCCGTTCGTTCGCCCAAGGCCGCAGAAAAGGGGTGTTATCATTTTTGTTCGTGACGCGAGAAGCGACCGGACTAATCTCGATTGTTCACAGCCATGAAAAGCTGCATCTACGTGTTTCTAGATTACTCTAGATGATCTCGACCTGTTATCTCGAAGTTTCCTTGCTGGCTTTAAATTGAACGATGCCGCGAGCAGCGGGCATTCATAGTTCGGCCACTGACGAGCACGCTTGTTGCTTACGCCGCCACGGAGTGATTCAGTTCTTTTGCGGGCGCAAGTCAGCCCAAATAAAGAGCTTCGTTTGCAAGTATTTCTGGTGTTTTCCTGACTGCTGGACTGCCGTCACTACAACGTGACATCTGGTGGAGGTGCTGGGTAGCCTTCCATGTTCCGGACACCCCGTACAAGTCGTGACGCCAGCCCTCTGAGTCATTCACCGGAGGACCTGACTCCAGTCTACCACGCAGCCTCTGGAGCCTCCAGCCATGTCTTACGCCGCAACAGTGCGCCGTGCTGCACCTCGACGACAGGACCCAAGCCCCTATCGCCATTAGCCAGCTGCGCTGGAGCGCCGCCCTCTCGCCCCAACTCTCCCGTCCTACGAGCGTCGCACACGGCCTAGGAAATGCGACTAGTGGAGAACACCCGACCAGCGCCGCCCCCTATGCTTCCACTGCGGAGAAGCCGGACACATTCTCCGGTACTGCCCATACAGGAGAATCCGAGGGTTCTCTTACGACGCCCCACGACCCCGATGCGGCCAGCGACCAGCCGAAATCGAGGAGTTTTTGCGTCGGGAAGAATACTCATCGCTGAGCCGCCTATCACGTTCCCCGTCGCCATTGTCACCGCTCTATGTATCTCCTAGCCGAGGCTACGCAGTGCGTGGACGCTCCCCCAGCCCCCGATGGTTAAACTGAGTAAAGCAGCCTCTGGAGGTGAGGTTGCTTCTGAGCGCAAGAACTACGATTCTCCATCGAGGAAAACACAAGACTATGATCCAATTACGACGACCCCTACGACGACGACGACGACTACGACGACGACGACGACGACTACGACGACGACGACGACGACTACGACGACGACCACGACGACTACGACGACGACCACGACGACTACGACGACGACCACGACGACGACGACGACGACCACGACGACGACGACGACGACGACCACGACGACGACGACGACGACCACGACGACGACGAACACGACGACGACTACGACGACGACTACGACCCCTACGAAGACGACGACCCCACGACGACGACGACCCCTACGACGACGACGACCCCTACCACGACGACGACCCCTACGACGACGACGACCCCTACGACGACGACGACCCCTACGACGACGACGACCACTACGACGACGACGACCACTACGACGACGAAAACTTCGACAACACCGACGACGACGACACTGCCAGACTTGAAGCTTTTACAGCTGCACTTAAACCTTACTATGAACGCTAAAGGACTCGAAGTTAGCATTCTCCGTGTTTATTTTCATTTTAAAGCATCGAGACGATGCTTCTTTGGAAGGGGAGTAATGCCACGTATCATTGTAGCGTCCGTTCGTTCGCCCAAGGCCGCAGAAAAGGGGTGTTATCATTTTTGTTCGTGACGCGAGAAGCGACCGGACTAATCTCGATTGTTCACAGCCATGAAAAGCTGCATCTACGTGTTTCTAGATTACTCTAGATGATCTCGACCTGTTATCTCGAAGTTTCCTTGCTGGCTTTAAATTGAACGATGCCGCGAGCAGCGGGCATTCATAGTTCGGCCACTGACGAGCACGCTTGTTGCTTACGCCGCCACGGAGTGATTCAGTTCTTTTGCGGGCGCAAGTCAGCCCAAATAAAGAGCTTCGTTTGCAAGTATTTCTGGTGTTTTCCTGACTGCTGGACTGCCGTCACTACAACGTGACAATATGCTTTAGTGTGCTGATGTGGTGCTCAAAAACATCAAAAGAAAACAGTCAGCAACTGGTACATGCTAGCGCGATGATAAAACACTCGGCTTCTAAATTCAGCACAGTGCGGACTGCACGCGCTAATGAAACCTATTCTGTGGAAAGAAGAAATGCGCATCTGAATTTTATCAGAATACGATATTTTGAAACACTCTATAGAGATCGAACCGATTTCGTTCACCGGTATGGCAGCAGTTTGAGACTCTTCTGCTTCCCAGTCAGCTATGCTCATGGAAATGCATTGAAGCCGTCCATATAGAAATTTATTCCACTTTTACAATAAGCTATCTTTTCGAGGAACTGCGGTAGACCAGAAAGAAGAAATGTAATCCGTGAATTTTACTCAGTGCCAGATCTCGAAACATTCCGCGGAGGTCAAACCCGTTTCGCGCACCGGTATGGCGGCAGCTTTAGACCCTTCTTCTTTCCCTGTCTGCTATGCTCGTGGCAATGAATTGAAGCTGCCCAAATACAACTTAATTCGCCACTTTGTCATTAAGCTACCTTTTCGAGGACTCCGGGAGGCGCGCGCGAAGCAGGTATTGCTGCCAAACTCAACCGCCGCTTCAAGCACCCTTCGACAGAGCGAACTACCCGGTAAGGCCAAGCAATTTTATGTAAGTGACTATAAGAGTAACTTAGCGCTATAACACCCCTACAGAGGACAAATATTAAACTTCAATGCACACAAACGGCACGTCCACTTTCGAAGCCCACATCGGCAACTAATTTCTTCATCTGCTTAGCCCATAACCTAACGGCAGAAATGGACGGCTAGAAACCGAGATCAGCTGCACACTTTTCGCAGCCGTGCATCCAACATCGATTGCGGTTGTTCGGTTTAATTTTCTCAGAAAGCACGAAGACTGCTTTCATCTGTGTGCGAGCCCGCTAGCGCGATGTGGTACGCAAATTTTCTGTAAGTCCCCATTTTCGCTAAATAAGGCATGAGGGGTGAGATCGTGAAAGTTTGTTGCGTATTAGTATCACTGCGGGTGCATACCCGCAGCCGTTTATTGAGCGCCAATCTAGCCCAGTAGTATAATCTTTGCATCCCTGCCGCAAACCTTGGTATCTGCTGTGTTTTATTCGCAGTCTCATAATTATGCCCAATATAATTAATTTAGGCTGAATGCAAACTCAATGGCCTAATGATTTGCTTTCTCCCACGTGTCACGGCACAAAATATTAAGCTACTGATGTAGAACTCTCGCATCTTTTCTCCGCAGCGGTGGCTCAGTGGTTCCGGCGCTTTGCTGGTGACCCGAAAGGCGCGGGTTCGATCCCGGCCGTGGTGGCCAAATTTCTATGGAGGCGAACTTATAGAGTCTCGTGTGCTGTGCGATGTCAGTGCACGTTAAAGAACCCGAGGTGGTCGAAATTTCCGGAGCCCTTCACTACGGCGTCCCTCGTAGCCTTAGTCGCTTTGGGACGTTAAACCCCAATAAACCAAACGAAACTCTTCCATCTTTTCTAACATTCTGAGCGCCGTTCATAGCTCTTTTGCACTGAGGACTGTTTGTCGGTCATTTCTACACCGGAATAGCATCCCCTCATCGAAATGCTGAGCGAGCAATCTAATGTGACATCACCCACAATGGCATGCGTGACGCTACATTTGTTTGTTCATTGAGAGTTTCCTTGGATGGCACGAAGTTGCTCCTATTTAGTCCTTTGACCTAGGACGCGATGCGTAACGTGACCTTTGTTTCACCAATCATTGTTTCAAGCCAATCCGTCCCTAAAAGCTGCTTGTCATGCACACCCTGCTGGCCTGGCTTCGCTACATCGTAACATATTACTTTATGTCGAGAAATACTTGCAGAACACCACCAAGAACAGCGGGAGGGTTCAACTTCGACTTCATGAAAAAATTAATGCAGAATTTTGATCACTTTACCAGTAAACAGCTTGGCACCTCTGCAGCTAGGCAGTCTAATCCCCCAACTCTGCAGCTATGCAGTCTAATCCGTTGGTCTGCTTAATGCAGTTACAAAAAAATTATGGAAAATGTTTTCGATCGAATAACTTTTGTTCGATTGTGCTGCCCTGCTATTTGCTTGAGTGTTCAGATTTATCTTTGTATCTTGTACAGCTGCGATTACTTGCTTTGGTCGTAAAGACTAACCAGGGGCCTGATATGTCACAGCTTTCAAGGCAGCTGCAGCAAACCGGAGATGGCCTGGAGGTAATAAAAATGATTCGCTCACTTCCACTGAACGAAACTAGAAAGGGTTTAATTTCTTGAAGATAAGGCGTCCACTTGCGTGAAACAAGCAGCTGCCTTACAGGAAACAGAAGCGTCCCTTGAAAAGACAACTGAGAAGCTGTAAAACTACTGCAGAAGAAATGCAGGTGTATAGCGTTCCTGAGAACCTTGGGGAATATAACAACTGACCTGAAAAATAAATTAACGAAGAGGTTTGGTTTGGTTTATGGGGTTTAACGTCCCAAAGCGACTAAGGCTATGAGAGACGCCGTAGTGAAGGGCTCCGGAAATTTCGACCACCTGGGGTTCTTTAACGTGCACTGACATCGCACAGTACACGGGCCTCTAGAATTTCTCCTCCAAAGAAATTCTAGCCGCCGCGGCCGGGTTCGACCCGCGTCTTTTGGGTCAGCAGCCGAGCACCATAGCCGCTGAGCCACCGCGGCGGCAACGAAGAGGTATTCAGGGGCACGACAGAAAATTGGCAGGGGCTTAGCTTTGGTTAAGCCTGGTAGGTTGCGAAAGCGAGCGCAGCGCCTCTAACGGAAGGAACGCAGTTCGCCGCGTCTACTGCCTACAGGACGATTCGGGTTGGATAGACTATCTTTCACCTCGCTTATGACGTCACGCCATCTGTTAGACCACAACGCACCTAGTGGGAGAAGCGCGAAACACCAGGCGTGGCTGCGAGCCACGCAACGCTCAAGAGGCGACTTGGCAGCCCATCTCTCGCCTCGCTTATGACGTCACGCCACCTGTTAGACCACAGCGCACCAAGTGGAAGAAGCGCGAAACGCCAGGCGTGGCTGCGAGCCACGCAACGCCGAAGAGGCGACTTGGTAGCCTATCTCTCGCCTCGCTTATGACGTCACGCCACATGTTAGACCACAGCGCACCAAGTGGCAGAAGCGCGAAACGCCAGGCGTGGCTGCGAGCCACGCAACGCTGAAGAGGCGACTTGGTAGCCCATCTCTCTCCTCGCTTATGACGTCACACCACCTGTTAGACCACAGCGCACCAAGTGGGAGAAGCGCGAAACGCCAGGCGTGGCTGCGAGCCACGCAACGCTGAAGAGGCGACTTGGTAGCCCATCTCTCTCCTCGCTTATGACGTCACACCACCTGTTAGACCACAGCGCATCAAGTGGGAGAAGCACGAAACGCCAGGCGTGGCTGCGAGCCACGCAACGCTGAAGAGGCGACTTGGTAGCCCATCTCTCTCCTCGCTTATGACGTCACACCACCTGTTAGACCACAGCGCACCAAGTGGGAGAAACGCCAGGAGTGGCTGCGAGCCACGCAACGCTGAAGAGGCGACTTGGTAGCCCATCTCTCTCCTCGATTATGACGTCACACCACCTATTAGACCACAGCGCACCAAGTGGGAGAAGCGCGAAACGCCAGGCGTGGCTTCGAGCCACGCAACGCTGAAGAGGCGACTTGGCAGCCCATCTCTCGCCTCGCTTATGACGTCACGCCACCTGTTAGACCACAGCGCACCAAGTGGAAGAAGCGCGAAACGCCAGGCGTGGCTGCGAGCCACGCAACGCCGAAGAGGCGACTTGGTAGCCTATCTCTCGCCTCGCTTATGACGTCACGCCACATGTTAGACCACAGCGCACCAAGTGGCAGAAGCGCGAAACGCCAGGCGTGGCTGCGAGCCACGCAACGCTGAAGAGGCGACTTGGTAGCCCATCTCTCTCCACGCTTATGACGTCACACCACCTGTTAGACCACAGCGCACCAAGTGGGAGAAGCGCGAAACGCCAGGCGTGGCTGCGAGCCACGCAACGCTGAAGAGGCGACTTGGTAGCCCATCTCTCTCCTCGCTTATGACGTCACACCACCTGTTAGACCACAGCGCATCAAGTGGGAGAAGCACGAAACGCCAGGCGTGGCTGCGAGCCACGCAACGCTGAAGAGGCGACTTGGTAGCCCATCTCTCTCCTCGCTTATGACGTCACACCACCTGTTAGACCACAGCGCACCAAGTGGGAGAAACGCCAGGAGTGGCTGCGAGCCACGCAACGCTGAAGAGGCGACTTGGTAGCCCATCTCTCACCTCGATTATGACGTCACACCACCTATTAGACCACAGCGCACCAAGTGGGAGAAGCGCGAAACGCCAGGCGTGGCTTCGAGCCACGCAACGCTGAAGAGGCGACTTGGTAGCCCATCTCTCGCCTCGCTTATGACGTCACACCACCTGTTCGACCACAGCGCACCAATGGGGAGAAGCGCGAAACGCCAGTCGTGGCTGCGAGCCACGCAACGCTGAAGAGGCGACTTGGTAGCCCATCTTTTGCCTCGCTTATGACGTCCCTCCATTAATTAATGGATGGATGGATAGGAGCGCCCCCTTTGAAACGGGGTGGTGGCAATTGCCACCATGCTCAGCTTTTCTTTGTTTATTATTTTTTTGTTTACTGTGTTGGCAATTCTCATTAAGAATCGCCATCATCTTTACCTACAGTTTCTTACAATTCTAACTTTATGCCACATCTCTGCTTTTCAGCCACCAATCCTCCAATCGTTTTTTGCTAACTTCCGCTGCAGATTTATTTACACCACGATTGTTATCTTTAAACCCTAGGGCCTCAGGAAGAGTGACTGCGCCTTCATCGACATCCGGATGGATACCATCACATTTGATTATGAGGTGTTCAATTGTTTCCACAGGCCTACCACACACGGCACATGTGTCATCTTCTTCGTTATATTTTTTTTGTAACTGCGCGTTCTAAGACACCCTGACCTAGCTTCAAAAAGTAGGGCACTGCCTCTTGAGTTATCATAGAAAAATTCTTTCCCGATCTGCCTTTTCCAGTATCGATATAGTTCTACACTATGTTTCTTTTTCATTGAATTCATCCAATTTTTAATTTCTGTGTTTAACCTGTCGTTTAATGCTTTTTCTTTCTCCGTCCTCATGACCTGCATACTTACTGGTTAGTTTTCTAGTTCTTTTCCGCCACCGTGAGTCAACGATCTTTCTGTATAAATATTTAAATACCTTAGCTTCCCACCGGTTATCGTCCAATTTCCTCAGGCGTTCTTCATATAGTATTTTATTCTTAGCTTCCCGTGCTTTGAACGATGCCCAGCCCATATCCCCTTGTACTGCCTCGTTTGTGGTTTTCCCGTGGGAACCTAGTGCTAATCTTCCAACAGCTCTCTGATTTACGTCTAATCTGGAGTGAACTGCCCCTAAGCACAGAACCGCATTGCCGAAAGTAAGTCCCGGCACCATTATTCCTTTCGAAATACCTCTTGTACTTCATATTTGTTGTACCCCCATAATGCCCTATGTTTCATTATCCCGGCGCCTCTTCGTCCTTTTGCCCTAAGAGTCTGTTCGTGCTTTTCCGTGTATATCTGCCCTTCGTTTAGCCATATCCCGAGGTATTCGTATTCGGCCACTTTGGGTATTTCGTGGCCTTGTATTATAAGCACCTGTTAGACCACAACGCACCAAGTGGGAGAAGCGCGATACGCCCGGCGTGGCTACGAGCCACGCTACGCTGAAGAGCCGACTTGGTAGCCCAGCTCTCGCGCTAGTATGGCGGCAGTAGTCACGTGGTGTAAAGCGTAAATACCGGACCACGCTACGCTGAAGGCTCGAAACCTGGCGTGCTATTGCTTTCAAAATAAAATTTAACAGTGTGCAATAGAAAGAATATATCGGCTAAGCAAACCACAATCTATCAAATGCAGACCCATCATACTGAAGCTTCTAGATTTTCGAGGTATGACCAGAATTCTAAGAAACTACCAGACTAAAAGCTGCTAACCACTCGATTGCTGAAGGTTTTTTACCTCGAGTACGTGAAATAAAAAAAAAGCTCTGGGAAGGAGGACATGTATTCAGGACAACAAGTATATCTGGTTTTTGATACGTTAGGCGTCAACAATGATCTGCTGACGCCTCAACAATGATCACGAGGCAGGCAGTATTGCTTTGATTCGATAATATACTCAGCCTGCTAACCCAAGGAATGATACAAGTAGCTATGTTTCGTCTCAGTCAGGTACACGCACTGGTAACGAAAAAAAAGGACGAAGCCGAAACATGGCCGCTGCGTCGTCACCACCCTAATCAGCGTGCTATATAATATTTGCACATATGAACATTCGTAGCCTCGTGAACATTAACAACTGAGCTTGAACCACTCCTCCGCTGTGTCAGCCCTGACTTCATTGCAATCACGGAGGCATGGTTATCAACCAAATGAAAACAGGCAAAGGACCAGTCATTAACTGTATCAAGAGCAACTTAAGCAGTGGACCACAGTTCGTAGAATTTAACCGTGAAAAGTCAAGTAGCGGAAATCACGTGTTCCTCAGGGCAGCGTTCTCGCCCCTATTTTATTCGTAAACTTCATCAATGATTTACCTGCTAGTATTCCTAATAATATAACGGTTTTGCTGATGGTTGTTTACTATACCATGGAATTAATCTGGCAGACGACCATGTAAGACTTGAGAATGCATTACAGTCGGTATCTAAATGGTGCGCTAAATGGCAAATGTCTTAATACCGAAAAACCACCTCTCTTACGAATTACCATGCAGCATAATGTGCTCGACTTTTCGTACGCACTAAACAATATCATACTTCCCGCATTTACACAGCATAAATACATTGGTTTAATTTTACCATTTCATGTGAAATGGGGCACTTACGTGAAAGTAATCAGCAGTAAAACAGAAGTAAGTCATCAGCAGTAAAACAACTTTTCTTTATGGAGAGGCTCCTCCGAGACGCGTGGTAGACATTAAACTACTTTTCTACAGTACATATGTGCGACGCGTACTTGAATATGCGAATGTACCCTGGTTTCATTTAGAGATAAACTAATAAATAAAAACGAGGCAATCCAATGAAAATCTGTAAGATTTATATGTAACAAACACAAACTCACTCACCCACATAACTGATAAACAACTACGGAATACTGAAGTTACAAACCGCGTCAGGCTTGCACGACATAAGATAGTTCATCAGGTATTGCATAACATGATGAACATAGATACTATAACGTATATTTCAATATCAGAAACATGAACAACGGGACATATGAACTCACAGTCACTGGAAGAGTATCGACTCAACACTGACTATTTTAGGCATTCATTTGTCCGTTATCCATTAGACAACGGAATAGCCAACCATCGTGCATAACAAGCTCTATAAAAACTTTAGACACATATGAAGTGTGCCTACTAGTTCTAGAACGTAAATTTAAACACCATTCCGTATGCTTCAATGCTCTATATTAAAAATTGAAATTCTGCGTTGTACTGTATAGTGCATTATGTTAATTTTTTCTTTAACATTTTTTACTTGCTGGTCCCATGTTATTCGTCATCGGTTATTAGTATTGCTATTAACTGGACAGGCTCCGCACACATACTGCTTCACTGCTGTATACTATGCACTTGCTTGCTCGTATTCGGTATATTTACAGTTCATGCAATGATCCAGGTCCGGATTGGTGGTATTTATAAAAAAATGAATAAAATAAAATACGATGAGCATTAATGTCAAAGCCCTGATGGGTTTGTTTCACAGGGCGTGCACCAGTGACAGTGAAATTTCTTGACTTGGTCAGTGACCGTATTCTTTTTCCTTTAACCAGTGACACCAATTGGAAAGCTGATGTGAAGCGGTAGAGTAAAAGAATTTCATTTTTTGCGCCACCTTCTACTAGTCAGAGTTGCTTTCATTCCTGTACCACAAACGCAGAATCGAAAAACGCAGCTGGAGCAGTGATTCTAAGTATATGTTGTTTTGCCCTTAGGATAGATCAAACGACTATATCATGCAGAGCTCATACCTTTGAGCTTGTTCCAGTGTCCTACACGCCAGGAGCCTTTGGGCAACGACTTGGTCCAAGCAGAGCCGATAGGTTGCCAAAGCGCAGGAACCAAAAAAGCAGGCCCATATGGTTTCGTCATTCGTCAGATCGAAGCTGTAGCTGTTGAAGAAACGTTGAAAATGCCGTACGATGCTAGTCTCTGCTTTTACGTAAGCACCTTGCACCCGTTTCCTGTTGGTTTTTATATCACATAGAGAAACGAAATGATATCGCAAGAAGAAATCCGTGGGTACATGCGCTTTTTCTGTAAAATAACCATTCACATCAAACTAGTATTTATTGCTGCGGTCCACAGGCTTGGGTGCTATTGAAACACAATCCTTCTGCAAGTGTTTGTCCTGCTCACGAGAAAACAGAAAATATATTATTTTAGTGCGAAAGCTTTATTTCACGAAGTCTAACAGTCTCACCGAGTTTACGTTAAGCTTCATCTTGAAAGTACATCTCTGCAAATTGTAGCGTAGCAACAGCCCATGCGAAAATAAAATACACATTTCCGCGGCTAGATTTCGAACCCGCGGCGACGCGAACTGGTTAAGTTCGCCGGCCACTGCGTGAGGGCACTATGCTATCACCGCAGCCAATCTCACCTCGTGTTAAACTGCAACACTCTCTCGCTGTGCACTGCACATCGCGGTCTTCATCAACCTGCATCCGCGGCGCGAACAGATCAGACCAGCTCAACCTCGATCAGTGCTTACCTGAGTACAGTATCATCGCCAGACGTGTGCACGCTAAACACATTCTTTCGAACGTCTTCTTGGTCTAGCTGAGTTAAAACCCTACCCCTTTTTAAACGACTGTTATACAATATTCCTAGTTCTCGGCAACAAATAAAATATTGGATTGTGCTTGTCGCTACAGTAATAAGATACTTTTTATCACTGCAGGGTGTATTTTACATTACAATCAAACGGAAAGCGCTGACATACTTCTCTAATTCCGCTGTACTAAAAAGCAGTGTTCGCGCTATGGCTTTATGCGAATGCTTTGATTATTGAATTATGCTTTCTTTCTGAAACAGACTTCCATGAAGTGCCTGTTGCAGCGCATTGCGGCCGGTTTTCAAATAACACATTAAGAGGAATGCTTACTTCCCCATGTGGTGCTCGGCTGCTGACCCGAAAGACGCTGATTCGATTCCGGCCGCGGCGGTCGAATTTCTATGGAGGCAAAATTCTAGAGGCTCATTTTACTGTGTGATGTCAGTGCATGTTAAAGAGAACCGCAGGTGGTCGAAATTATCCGGAGCTCTCCATTACTGCGTCCCTCATAGCCTGAGTCGCTTTGGGACGTTAAAACCCCATAAAGCGATGTAAAGCAAACTTACTTCCCCATGTACTTCCTCCAGTCTGCACTGGTCAGGGGAGGCACAGTCGAGTTCGCCGACAGAGAATCAATCATGATCTTTGAGACTACGGTGATTGGTGCAAAGAGAATGAAGAAGAACTGCATGCAGTCTGTCCACACCACACCCCGCAGACCTCCCTGCGACGAAGGAAAGATGAAGACAATAAAAGGAGATTACATAATCCGTTGGCCGTGATGTGGCATTTAGCAGAGTATTTACAGTATTCGGCCGCTTGGGTGGCATGCAGGTATACGAGGTCTGTTAGAAAAGTATCCGACTTTATTTTTTTGGGGGGGAACACCTGATGGATATGAAACAAGCGCGCTTGCATCAGGTGACCTTGAACCTTCATGCGCATGCACGAATTTTTTCCCGCCTGCCGATAGCGTCAGTCGCTGGGACGCAGCATTTGAGTGAGGCAGTACGCAGTGCTCTCGTCGGTTTTTTATTGCAAGGAAAATGGCGGAGTGAAAGGAGCAGCGCTACTGCATCAAATTTTGCCATAAACTGGGCGACAGCCAAGTGGAAACCATTCGAAATATTCAGACGACTTTCGGTGACGATGCTATGAGCAGCACACAGATTAAGCAGTGGTACAATTGATTTAAAGATGGCCGCACACCGGTGGAGAACGAGCCACGCTCCAATCGGCCATCAACATGCCAAAATGACCAGGTCATTGCCGAACTGAACGCTATGGTGATGCAGGACCGTCGCGTGACTATCCGAGAAATTGAGGAAGAGGTGGACATGAGCAATTTCTCCGCACATTCCATTATCACCGAAGATTTGGCCATGGAGAGAGTTGCGGCGAAATTCGTCCCGAAGCTGCTCACAGTGGAGCAAAATCAGCTTCGTGTTGAAGTCTCACAGGACATGCTGGATTCCGCAAACAGTGACCCCGACTTCATCAACATCATACTCACTGGTGACGAGTCTTAGGTGTACAGGTAGGACCCGGAAACCAGATCCCAGTCGTCACAGTGGAAACATTCCACGTCACCAAGACTTAAGAAGGCTCGCCAAGTGCGCAGCAATGTGAAAGTGATGCTGACTGCTTTCTTTAAGACCCTCTGTGTGGCAGACCACGAGTACGCACTCCAGAGGGTCAAGCAATGACCAAAGAGTGCTACAGGGATGTCCTCCGTTGCCTACGTGATGCTGTGCGGCGCAAGAACCCGGAGCTGAGGTCAACAGGAAATTGGCGCACCCATCGCGACAATGCTCCTGCACATTCCTCGCACTCGATTCAGATTTTTTGGCGAAAAACCAGACTCCTGTAGTTCAACAGACTCCTTACTGTCCTGATATGGCCCCTGCGACTTTTGGCTGGTTCACAAAATTAAAATGCCATTGAAAGGAGCGCGATTTCAGACAAGGAAGAACATTATGGCTGCAACGACAGCTGAGCTAAACTCCATTCCGAAAGGGGCCTTTTCGAAATACTTCGCACAATGGCAGCACCGCTGGGAGAAGTGTGTGGAGTCCCAAGTAGACTACTTTGAAGGTGAATAGGTTTGCAACGCTCCAGTTATGAAAGTTTTTTTTCTACGGCCAAAGGTCGGATACTTTTCTAACAGACCTCGTACTCTGGGCGCGTTGTGGCTCTTCCAATGCACAGGCAACGCAGTCGGCCACTATTAATACTCCAACTATAAAGCGCTATTTGCGCCCATTTACAGAATCAAAGATTTTGAATTTATTCGAGTGGTACGCAAAGCTGGTCAATGGGCTATAAATTTCTTAAAAACTGAAGCACTACAAAAACGAAGTGGAAAGATCCTTGCAGTTTCAAGGAAACAATTCTTAAAGTAGCGGAATTCTATGCGTCTAAATGATCGCGGTCAGTTATGCTCGGTTGTTTCCAAGCAGGCTTATATACCTTTCGCTCGTTTTGTGACCCCTGTTCCTTTGGTAAAGAATACAACAGCATGTTAGTAAAAGGAGCGAAGGTGTATAAAAAAAAACCTTTTCAAGATACATAGGGCGGTTTCGGGAGAAGGAAAGCCGCTAGAAAACTAGGAAAACTTCTATAAAATGAAAGCCTGGATTTTATTTATTTATTTATTTATTACCTCAAAGGCCCTGGTTGTGGGGCATTACTTGAGGGATGGGCGGATTACATGCAGATTATATAAAGATTACAGAGTACATAAAGATTACAGGATACATAGATATTACAGAATACATAAAGATTACTGATTACATAAGGATGGCCTCAACCTTTTTCTTGAAGTCGATGCAGTTGACGATGAGTACGGCTTCCGGCGGCAGATCGCTCCAGTCCCGAGATGATGTGACAAAAAAAGAACGGAAATGAGATGTAGTTCTTGCAGCGGGTGGGTATACGGTCTTGATCTGGTTGTCGCGGCTAGAACGACGATGAGCTGTTGATATGATAGATGATCCTAAAGGTGAATGATAGAACCTGTGGAATAGGCATAGTCGAGATATTTTTATTCTAGTTTCAAGGTTAGGCAAGGATGCTCTGGATTTTAAAGAGGACACGCTAGTATAGTAAGAGTAGTCACAATAACTAAAACGGATAGCGCGGTTTTGAACTTTTTCAAGAATTATAGAAAGGCCAGATTGATGAGGACCCCATACTGCTGATGCGAATTCTAGTTTAGGTCGAAAGAATGTTTTATAAGCTAATAATTTGATAAAAGGGGTAGCAAAACGAAGATTTCGACGTAGGAAGCCAAGGGTGCGGTTAGCGTCATTAGCGATGTTCGTGATATGCGAAGACCATGTTAGGGTATGAGTTAAGGTGATGCCAAGATACTTACAGGAAAGAACAGATGATACTTCAGAACCGAAAAGAACATATTTTGAGGGAATATGGGATTGCCTTCGATGAAAAGAAATCATACATGTTTTAGCAATATTAAGGGACATTAGCCAATGCTTGCACCAAGTTTCGATTTGAGTTAGATCAGTTTGGAGGGTGTCAGAGTCAGTTCTGCTGGTAATAGGGCGGTAGATTACACAATCGTCGGCAAATAATCGGATGTTCCAGTTGACGTTAGTGGGAAGATCGTTAATGTAGATTAGAAAAAGCAAAGGTCCAAGCACTGTGTCTTGTGGTACACCTGAAGTAACGGGGGAAAGAGGTGACGATGATTTGTTAGCGTAGACAAATTTCTCTCTGTTGGTCAAAAAATTTTGTAGCCATTTTAACACCAAGTGGCTAAGGTTAAGACGTGAAAGTTTTAGTAGTAGTCTTTTGTGGGGTACCTTATCCAAAGCTTTTTCAAAGTCAAGAAAGAGCGTGTCAACGGGAATGTTTAAGTCAAGATGAGAGCTAAGATCATTAATAAAAAGGGCTAGTTGGGTGTCACAGGAAAGTCCTTTTAGGAAGCCGTGTTGGATAGGATGAAAAAACTTGACGGAAACTAAAAATTTAACGATGTGAGAATAAATAACATGTTCCATTAATTTTGAACAGATGCTCGTAAGAGAAATAGGGCGGTAGTTTTTACATGAAAACGATGAACCTTTCTTGGGGACTGGAACGGTCTTACCAATTTTCCAGTCTTGCGGAAGCACGCCTGATGATAATGACTGTTGAAAAAGATGGCACAAAATGACACTAACCACATTTTTAGTATTTTTTAGTACTTTAGAGTTCAAGTCATCAATGCCAGATGACGATGACACTTTCAATGATTCAATTTTGCGCCAATATTAAACGTCGCACAATTAGTTGTGCAGGTGACAGATCATTCCTGAATAATTCAGCCATGTGGTTCCAACCTAAGTAGATAACTCATCTTGACTGCGTGAAACACTCATTCCGAAAAAAATAAAGCACAGCAGCGTGTCGAAGAGAACCCAGATGAACACCTGTCAATTCACAAGTACTAATCTTGGTTGCAGCTGATTCCACGCAAGAAAAGCGCATGCCATTTGTGACAAAAAAAGTGCGCTGGTTGAAACAAAGAAAGCACACTTAGCTTCATGGCGATATTAAGAACTTGTTGCGTATCTTCTGTGAAACACTCAAGACCGGGTATTTATTAGCCTTTCAAAAACGTACGGTAAATTCTACAGGTGAAACTTTGCAACCTGTCCCCAGGTGTGTTCAGTCGGCCGCTACAGCTGCGCAGATGCCTGACCGTCGCCGTCGGCCAAGAGCAAGCGGCGCGCAGCTGTGCCCTGCATACTTGGTATCGCTGCATAGCTTGATTTCTATACAACATACAGGCGGCCTTGGAGGCTACATCATGTTATGTTTTTCGCTTTATCACGCATCACAGTATCGCGCCCCACTTCCTCTTCTCTGGAATGGTAACTGATGCGGCTTTTGAAGAGAGGTGGTAATAATAGATTTAATCAGCGTAATACTCATCAAAAAATCTCCAATTACTTAAAAAAAACCGCAATGTTCACTGCAAACCCTGCGAAAATGGGAAAGGCCCTAGTCATGCGGAACTTTGGAACCAATAATGTGATGTTCGCTTTTTGTTTTACATAGAAAACAGATTATGTAACTTCGATCCATTACAGACGGAACGAAAAAAAAAGCGAAAAAAATGATCACTTCAAACTTGGAGCTGATCAGGAAAGAAAGAATGGCCATTCGTCCGCGGAATGAACACTTTAACCGCAAGTGCTAACTTGTAAGAGGCAGCAAGCTGAACCTCCACCAACACACCGCGTCAGTGCGATTAAAGATGTGCTATCGACCACTTTAACAATCGTGATTCGAACAAGCATCAAGAAAGTGCCTACTGCTGATTACATTTCAAATCATTCATCGGAATTGGAGCGCTAAATAGAAGTAGAGAATTGTGCTGCAGACATGCGGAGCAATATGTTTCTCTTAAGCCATGTGTGCTGTCTAGACTTTTATTTATAGCGCAAAAAGGTTAGCTGGTTAGTAGCGTTACACGCAAGGACAAGTTTTTTGTTAAGTGCTAACATACTCCCTTCTGAAATGAACGCAAGTTTGGAAATAGGTTTTATGCCATAGCTACCTACAGTACACCAGTACACCCGTCTTATGATGTGTTTTTAATAATTGCCAAATGCAGCACCTCATCTTCCAAGCATTCAGTATTCAGGCCAGATTAGCAATTCCAGAACAAAACGCATCGTTGCATCAAGAGGGCCGGAAACTTGTCCGTGAAGGAAACAGTCTCAATGCGATTCTGTGAAATTAGGTTCATGTATATAGAGCCTACATTTTAATAAATTCCATTGGGGCACGTTGAGCATGTGCCCTGGGAGCTTTAAAGTGACCGTCGTGTTGCATTATTTCCACTTCGTTAGTTCCAACACCAGCTTCTGCAAAGTAACTAAACGATAGTAGAGCAGAACGTTGGGCCAGTTGGTGTAGCGACATAGTCAAGGGCTCGATCCCGGCCGCGGCGTTTGAATTTCTTTGGAGGAGAAATTCTAGAGGCCCGTGTACTGAGCGATGTCAGTGCACGTTAAAGAACCCCAGGTGGTCTAAATTTCCGGAGCCCTCCACTACGGCGTCTCTCATAGCCTTAGTCGCTTTGGGACGTTAAACCCCATAAACCAAACCAAACCAAGAAAACTTTGCGCAGAAAAACACAAGACGGAAGGATAACACGTGCACACACACGAGCGCAAACTTGCAACTGTATTTTCGGAAGCGATACTCGTGCGCGCTCGCGTGTGTGTACGTGTTTCTTTCTCCGTCTTGTGTCATTCTGCACAAAGTTTTCTTGAATATGTAATTAAACGATACTTCAGTGATTAGCAGCAGCGCACAGCAACAAAGCGATCTCACTGCCGTCATTGGACATGCATTGCGTGCGTGCGACGGCTATTACTGCGGAATTCCTGAGGGGCTCACCGATGCGCTGAAGCAGCGCTGACACGAGGCTTCATCAAAAGCCCTATTCAGGATAATGGGAGATGAATCATTCCCGGCGCGAAACACACCGAGAAGAGATAGTCTAAATGACAGCGACAGGTATGCCACCCGTACCTCTTGGTCCGGTTGCTCTCGTAATCGTGTTTCGCGCCGCGTATGCAACGTAGGTTGTACTCAACTTGCGCAGTGTGGTGCAATGCCAGTTATCATTCTCGCGCACGCTTTAGCTCGCTTAGCAAGAATTCCCTTAAGTAAGCTCTATAAAAAGAAGTAGCCAAACTGTTTGAATGATAAACGTCACAAATTTGCTACCATAATTTTCTTCGTTTCGAAAAGCTCATTTGGTTACAAGCGTGTTCGCATCAAGATGAGACGTAGAACGTCATGCTTTCAGCCCATTATCTCTGCTATTCTTAAACTTGACCAAGTTAGCTCGCAGTTTGAGTGAAGATAGGGGCTAATACATTTTTGCCGGAGCCACGGCGATATGAGAGTGAATTCGTCAAAAACGTGTATTCATACGTTCAGGTTCCTTCATCGCAAAATGGTCTGTTCGTACATATCTCCGCTACTGTGGCCTCAAAATAGTAACACGTCTGACTTAATCGCTGCACATGTGCGCATAAAATAAGCCTCGCCATATCTCTCACGAGTTATGCAACGTTAGTATTTGGTTTGCGAGAAACACTTACCAGTGCGGTGTAGAAAGTTCCCGAGAGTCCGATAAACACGTTGCACCAGAAAAGCGGAGCTTTGAAAGCTGAAAAGCCAGGAGATCTCGGCATAAGGAAGACATATAACCTGTACAAACACCACGCTTCCCCATCTCTCGTGAATCTTCTCTGTGGACTATGAAGAGTAATTTGCTTTTAGGATGGCACCTAGAGTGCATTCAACCAGAAAATAACCATACAGTGCAAGTCTCTTAACAGCCCTCGCGAGGCCTTAAGGAAGACCTCTTACTGTTAAGCGTGAAAAGAGAATTGCGGTCTGGCCAAATTAATTCGCAGGTGACTAATGTATTCTGAGAAAACTCTGGTCATTAGCTTTATTGTCGTTTACATGCCGACTGCGTACTGCGAAGTATGAAGTAAAGCTGAGTGTCTGACAATAATGCCCGTTGCGCTGAAGTGTTGCGGAAAACGAAAGGGAAAGAGATGGCTTCTATTTTGGCGTAACGCGCCTGACGGGCCGGAATGTCGTAATTCACAGCGAAGTCTCTTTTAGGCGTGAACAGCGCCTGAAAAAAGCATATTGATTCATGGTTCTATTTTTTTAGAGTTCTAAGACAAATCAAGGACAAAATCTAGCAAAAAACATCTACATAAAAGAAAGCGAGTGCACGGGCAGTTCGTTTTCTTCACATCTGCCGAAGAAACCTTAATAGAGAAACTTCGTCAGAAATTCTCTCTGCTAAGCTGTGAGTTCCATTAGTGAAGCGATAACATTTTTCGTGTTTCTAATGAGGTATTTATACTTTCATTTATGGCCATACGTATAGTTAAATCACCTGAACAGCAAAGCAGTTTAATACATTTCATAGCAATAAAGAATTATAGTGACAATAATAATAATAATAATGATAAGTTTCTACTTCAACTCCAATTCAATATTACTGTCATAAGTAGTCCACATGTAATCTATGGCTCTGATATTGACAGAAGCCATTGCTAAAGAATGAAACTGACCGTACCTGTGACAAGAGTGAGTGATGCTGCGAAAATGGAGATGGCGCCCACACTTTGCTGGAAGAAGGAAGAAACCAGAAAAACAGTTCAGTAATTGTTCTTGTCTTCTGCGACATTTGGCCTGATTTCGCCTTTTTTCAAAGGCCATTAAGTGTATGCATAGAAGATTGGTTCAGAGACTATGTGCAGCTTGATGCAGGAGAACTATTGGGATGATTATGGTGGTTTTTGTTAACTGACAAATAAAATATTGAAAGCAGAGTGAAGAGAGAGGTGATGCGCAATCTTAAAAGCATTCAAAATTTTCGAAGATGCATATCCGACCAACGATCCTCCATCATTTCCTTTCCTACCATTGGCCTGTCTTAACACCAGGAAATCGAGAAAATAAAGCTTTGGTCGCAATCCTAGGTTAAGCGTTTTCCATGCATTTCATCATAAATACACCCCCCGTAAGCCCCTTCTCGTTTGCAAGGATGCTGGTGTGGCCATCGCTTCACTCAGGGACATTGGTACGCTACGTCTACAGAGGAGTTTTTACGAAGTTTGTTTAGAACAGATCAACTTTTTTTCTTTTTGTAAAGAAGTAGCTTCAGCATTGTTCAGTGTGTTTTTCTTGGGATACGGTCTGTAACTGAGAATAGAACTCGCCTGACTTCTGCAATGCTGTAAATCTTATTTTAGAACAGCCTCCAGCTGCATTGTGACGCCTCACACGTCTGTATGTGCTGTCTCTGATGTCTGTTGGCAGCCTCCAGACTGGGAAGTAAAATGAGATATTTACGTGGTCGGGGAGGTGGGTACTTTTCGGCGATGCCGTCATTCCCCCGAAACATTCCGCTTGAAGCGTGAATATTAGGACGTGCATGTGGGGTAAAACCACCAGGCATCGTATCTTGGAGCTTCCGTAGTTTGCCCCGCATAATATCCCTTCGGCACCAAAAACACGCACGCAGTACCTGTTATTTTCGAGCCTGAATCAAGTTACTAATCCGTACAAATCCCTCTGCGTTTCTCTTACCCCGATGTGTTTTTTGTATGGTCGAGAGCACTACTGCGTGCTCTCAGCGTTGCTGAGATAGCTCTGTTATATCCACAGTCACGACTGTTTACAAGCAGTACGGCTTTTGGTTGCAGCTTCCAGCAAATGTTTTGCACCTTAAACAGTAAGTTAATTCCGTTCTTCTACTGGAAGCGAAGACAGAAATTCATTCCCTTCGCGTGGCATATCTAAATCGGGCACAAAAATTTATATAATTGCCATTCAATAACAAAATGTTTTTGCATCTCTTCTAGCTCTCAGCTGATCACTTTTATGCTATGAATATTGATAAACTTGCCATAACCTTCCCACTGATGTCGCTCCGCCATTTTGCTACCGATGTGCATGAAACCGGCATTTTCTCTCATTCAATGGGCAATAAAACGGCAGTGGATATTAAAAATGCTTGAAGTCGCGTTTAAATGTGCTCATATCGCAGCGAATGCCCTGCGAGAGGCTAGTTATTCTGTTGGGTCGATCACTAGACAGATCTCGCACATCTCCTAATCATTACAAACCTTCTAAAGTGTGGCAGCACATCCCCTGATTTTTATTGTTCAGATCTTTGGCGTAATTCCTTTACTTCCTTATTTTCGCCGTCTTTGATGCACACCAGTCCCGCTGTCTCTTAAGATTGTAGGTACGCTATGTTAAAGCTATCGAATTGAGGTAGTGCTGAGAAGACACGAATTTACTCTGTCTTTTTTTACTAACTTACCGTGAGGAAAAGGTAGATAACGCATGCTGTCAAGGAAATGTTGGCGTTGAAACGCAGCCGGATGTACTGCGAAAAGAGGGATAAACTTTATACATATAAATAAGAAAAATCACCAGAATTTCAAAAAAAAAACATAACATAATTTAATTCACGGCGTTTCGGCTGGAGGACCAGCCTTTTTTCCAGTGTACTACAGAATTCAAAACACGTTGCTTCTAAAGCGCGCTTGAGGTACTGGAATAGCGTAAGGCACCAGTGCAAGCAATGTGGGGTTGAAGAAGGCGTAGAAAAACAATGACAAATTAAAAAAATAATTGATGACACATCAAAATGTGATCCCTTATTATGGACGGAGGTATTCGGAAGAGGTGGGGGACATATAATAAAAAGGAGGCGGGAAGATTCCTTTCCCCACTACCTCATGACAGTAGCGTTATAAGAGAAGCCAACAGCCCCCGAAGCAAAGGGGATTAGGGGATTCGTTTTTGTATTGTGGTGTTCATCGATGAAGATTATTAGTCAATAGTTTATCTTTCTCAACATTAACTGATTAGAGAAGTAGAAGAAAAAGCACATGCCATCGGTGGGAACCGAACCGACGACCTCCGGATTACGCGTCCGGAGCTCTACCAACTAATCAGTGATCTTTAATGGGACAGTGAGGAGAGCTCTATTGATATTTTTTTTAAAGCAAAATCCCATAGTTCGGCATTTCTGGCTTTGCTTCCACTTGGCTGGCAGTGAAAGATGCATTTATTTCTAAGAAATTTGGATTTGAAGTTTAAAAAGTTTGTCCCGCCGCTTTGATTCAACCTTGGAACTCTCTTTGACGACACAGGACTAAGTGCCGTGAAACATGACGTACACATGACGTAACGCAGACTCCGTGATTTCTGGCGGCCAGCAGTGCGGCCTACCAGCAGCCGAAAAGAAAGCTACCGCCGGCCGCACGTTGAAGGCATCCGTCGGCTATTGCGGCCATCGTTACCGTCGCTTCGTTTACGTTTGCACCAGCGTTTTGCCATCGTTATGATGGCTCCCGTTCTCGAAGTCGTCAACGAAGTTCTCGCAAATAGACAACTTTAGCATACCGTGTACCTTGTTACTGTTAGCGGAATACCGGGAGCCCGCCTACCGCCGGGGAGCAGGCGCTGATTGGTCCCCATGCTTCAGGCGCGCGCCTAGCTGCCGGGTACGTGGCGCCATCTGGCGACGTCAAGGAGATTTGCGCATGCATTGGCTGCGCCTCAGTGATTCGTGGTTATCGTGTCCCGGTGTTGCTAGAACTATTGGTTCTAGCAACACTGTTTTGTCCTATGACGTCATCACGCTTGTACTTGCGAGTTTGGCCAGTGGCGGCGATACCTGTATTTTGGTTCTTGCTCTTTTCTAAGTTAAAAGAGCTTTCTCGTCAGTATGAGTGGCGTTTTTGTAATCAGGAGCTGGTATTCTGTCGATACAAGCCAATTTTAATTTCTACTGAGTGTCTCTTTAAAAAAAGCTAAAATATTTCCTAATAATCTTCATTCATCAGCACCACAAAGTTCAAAATCCCCTATGGTATTTGATTTCTGTGGTTGTTGGCTTCTCTGATATGCATAACGAGCCCCTCATTTCCCTTCCCTTTTTTGCTACGCACACACACACACACACACGCGCGCGCGCGCGCACGCACGCACGCACATGTCACCAGGAATTGAAAACATCACAGGACTTAATTCATGATGTTTCGGCGGGAGAGGCTGGTCCTCCAGTCGGAACATCGGGAATTAAATCCTGTTGTTTCTCAATTACTGAACAATAACTTGTATTGATCAATTAGCTGCACAGAAATATATATATATATATATATATATATATATATATATATATATATATATATATATATATATATATATATATATATATATATATATATATATATATATATATATATATATATTGTAAGAAAGAGAGTTGGGGATTGCTGCCCCAGCGGCTAGCGCCGACGAAGGAGAGGAAGAAGACAGAAGAAGAAGGTGACGAAGCTTGGGTGCGCGCTTGCGAACGCCGGCCTGCTGAGCAGCACTGCTGGAACAAGGACTGTGGCCGTCCACACTAACTGTGCGAGTCCCCACATTGCAATATGTGTGTGTGTGTGCGTGTGTGTGTGTGTGTGTGTGTGTGTGTGCGTGTGTGTGTGTGTGCGTGTGTGTGTGTGTGTGTGTGTGTGTGTGTGTGTGTGTGTGTGTGTGTGTGTGCGTGCGTGCGTGCGTGCGTGCGTGCGTGCGTGCGTGCATATATATATCGAAGTATACGCTTCGTTGAAGGAAACATTTATTTCATTCGACGGTTCGATCGGAAGACCGATAGGAAAGATCTATCTTTCAGTAGAAAAGAATTTTTTTTTCCGTAAAAAAAACGTTCACGGCAGAGGCGAAATCTTTGCTCTGAAGTAAATGCTCTGTAGCATGACATGTCGGAATCCTGTTTTGGAGACATACATTTTCCAAAATTTTGTTTTTTTTTTGCTGACATATTAACATGGTGTTCAACAACAAAAAGCAAAGCCTGTTTGATCACAAGAGGCAGGAAAAAAACAATCAGTTACGTGGATACTCTGTCTGTTTCCCGTACCGAAAACCGGCCCCTATTTTCATTGTTTTTTAGACACCCCAGTTTAAATTTTAGATTGGTCTGTCGGGAACGTTAGGCTAAATTCGACCTGCCTCTGTCTTCGATGTGTGTGAGAAAGGACCAAGAATCTCAATCATGTGGAGAAACTTAGTCCGTTATCACTACGACTAGTTATGCCAGAAAACGCGAGCTCTTCAATCGAAGCGAGATCGGCCGTAAAGCTTATCATCACTGCCTAAAAGCGGTCCCAAGTGCCTTAATACTAATAGTTTAGTATGAAAAACGTAGATAACAATAAAGTAGCGAATTGCGCTTCGAGGACTTAAGCAGCATATTTTTTTTTGCACTGTATACATAACTCTGCTCTTGAAACAAAAAGCGAAAAGCACCGTGAATCTACACTTTCACACAACAGAGGCGACTCAACGTTACCATTATGATGCAGAATCATCTGCGTTCATAGATGAATCAAAATAATCGTATTTTGGCAGCTTGCAAAAAAAAATACTTTATAGTAAATGCACTTAGAGCATCCCGATTTCCAGGATCTTTGTTCAAGTTCCTTTCTTTGAGCTGATGCAATACTTGCTTGACATTTTCGAATAAAATTAGCGGGAAGAACTTCTGAAATGCACTAAACCGTAACTAACATCTAAACTAAAGCTAAAACCTCTGCCACCACCTGACACTACGCGGTCTTCGCTGACACGTTTTGATCCATATGGCTCACGCTGCCGTGAAAAATGGTGTCATAGAAGTAGTAGGCTACCCAGCCGGCGACATCCAGCAGAGCCTTGACTTCTGTATGGCGGGAAGCCATGACTTCGCCTTCAAGCAGCGAGGAGTTGACCTGGAACTGCAATGGAACCTCACAAGAACCTAGTCAGACCTTGCGACCATACGGCGCCGTTCATCTGAGTTGAAGGCTTCGCTCAGGCAGGCTATGAGACCTGGCCCCAAGTATCCGATAAGCCGGTTACTAGACGATTCACCCAGATATCATATGTGTTTGAGAAAGGTCGTCTGCTAACGAACGATTTGTGCAAACTTCGCAACTTCACGCACGCTACGAAACACGGATATTTTCCATTTCATGACCGCTCGGAGTCCACAGAGCATGGATTTACCGGGCCGCCTGAGAACACAGCTCGTTGTGCCCACAACCCAACATATCAGAACAAAACATGCAAGTATGGCTAAAAGAGAAGTTCGCCGAGTTGCTAATCCACTGAGTAGAACACAACTCTATCTGAAACTGGGACAAAGGAAGACGCACAAGAGTGAGCACTGACTTTCGAGCGCTGTCGTATATGCTTATTTCCGCGGTAGGAGCAATAAACTTCAGCGGAAAGTCAGCGCCAGCGCTAGTCTTTCTGTGCTTTCTTCGTCCCAGTTTCAAATCGCGCTGTTTTCAACTCAGTGCACGCCTACCCGTGAGAGCTTATCGTCTGAGGTTTCAGTCTCCTCTCACGGAATTCACCACGGTGTCTTCACGCCCTTTCGGAGGCACATGATGGTTGAAACAGCTTTAAACTAAAGGAAATCCACTAATCGCGCCATGTGAAGAATGAAGAAAACAGGACGCAGCGGCGAAAATTCGTCCTGCCCTTAGGCAGATTTTTTTTGGTACCGGGTTTATGAAATCACTGTTAGAGGTCGAAGTGGACCATTGCCTATGACGCATATCAGTACAATACCTTTTGCATGTGGATTAATTTAGTGTCTCCTTTTAGTGACACTCTAAGGTGTACCGAAATGTAAGTGCTCAAAATTTAAAATTTCACACGAAAAAGAAATCTGATGGAGCTGTCAATCGTGTGGAAAACTTGGGTACTATATTTTCTACGTTTGAAGCACATGCAAAAGTGGCTTAATATAGTGTTACATTTTTGGTTAAGTTTCTTGGCTAAACGCGCAGCCCACCTGCAGGAAGACCGACCGCATAGTCAACCGTCTAGAAAAAAAAGCATTGAATGAGCTGTTCTCAACAGAGAACGCCCCAGATAAACTCAAGGTCCAAAGGCGTCGACGGAGCAGGGCAGCACGTGCGTCCCAGAAAATAGTCGCGTTAGTCCGTTCCCAGAACCTGCCTAACGGCAGGAGAGTTTTCCCTTACCACTTTTACACGCACCTGCTTGTCGGAAAACGTGCATCACAGGGACGCCATGCAGCTGCACGCAGAAGGCTTTGGGGCTGAAAGCTTTTGTGGCTTACGGTGCTTACTTCGCAAAAAAGCTCACATTGGCGTAGTAATTGTACGATATATTTTGCTTCAAGCATTTCAAGGGTTCGCTGAAATACAGTGGTGCTTTTTTCCGCCCTAAACCTAAGCGCTTCAGAATCCATGCAACATGAAGTAAGCATGCCGGATACCAGCGCGTATTGGCTGACAAATTATCTGCCTTACCACAGACTCATTATGACAGCAATAGATCTCGTGTCTTATAAGATGTCACAAACAAGTAATAAAATGTGTCAGCGGGTGCTAAAATGTTTCAGCGTTCGGTTTGACCCGCACTAAGGAGGAATTATTGTTGAAATCAAAGAATCATATAGAATGCGTATCAGTAACGAATCTGAACGTGACGGGATTGTTATAACATTGAGTACAGATGCCTGTACAGTTTTTTTTTTGCCGGCACTTTAAACACGCTACAGGCACTAGCTGTTCTGTCGATCAAGTATTCGCTTGAACATGACAATACGTATGAGGCTTTGTTTGGATTGGTTTGGTTTATGTGGTTTAACGTCCCAAAACTACCCAAGCTATGAGGCACGCCATAGTTAAGGGCCCCGGAAATTTCGACCACCTGGGGTTCTTTAACGTGCACTGACATCGCACACTACACGGGCCTCTAGAATTTCGCCTCCATCGAAATTCGGCCGCCGCGGCCGGGATCGAACCCGCGCCTTTCCGGTCAACCACTGCGCCACCGTGCTGGCTTTGAGGAGGAAGGAGAACATCTTCACCTTCTAGGTCTGGGTACAAAATCAAAGAAGACACTTAGGAGCCTTAAGCTTAAAATCTGGGAACACGTGGTCATCCAACCACATATATCGAACGCGTATATGAAATGAAACTTTTTTCTTCAATACGTAATTTGACATATCTATACTGGAGTACGGTTATATCAAGAGATCTCACCTTCATGCTGCATTAAGGGTCTGCTAGACCCAACAGATTATGTGCTCAGGGATTTTATGTCCATCCGCCCCAGGTGACTCATGGGCGGTTGTCAACGAGAACTGTATGAACTCATTTGTCTTTTCTATGCGGCACTTTTTATGTATCCCGTAGACGGCACGAAAGCCTACACACGTCACAGTTCGACGGCCGTTTTAGTTACAACACGTTTGTTATCACTCCGACAGCACTGTTGACACTGGCAGCCTGTACAAAGGCTTCTAAGTTTGGTTCGGTTTGGTTTATTGGGGTTTAACGTCCCAAAGCGACTCAGGCTATGAGAGACACCGTAGTGGAGGGCTCCGGAAATTTCGACCACCTGGGGTTCTTTAACGTGCACTGACATCGCACAGTACACGGGCCTCTAGAATTTCGCCTTCACCGCCGCCGCGGTGGCTCAGCGGTTATGGTGCTCGGCTGCTGACCAAAAAGACGCGGGTTCGATCCCGGCCGCGGCGGCTAGAATTTCTTTGGAGGAGAAATTCTGGAGGCCCGTGTACTGTGCGATGTCAATGCACGTTAAAGAACCCCAGGTGGTCGAAATTTCCGGAGCCCTCCACTACGGCGTCTCTCATAGCCTTAGTCGCTTTGGGACGTTAAACCCCATAAACCAAACCAAACCATAATTTCGCCTTCATCGAAATTCGCGATCGAACCCCTGTATTTCGGGTCAGCAGCCGAGCGCCGTAACCACTCAGCCAGCGCGGCGGGGTAAAGGCTTCTAAGCATCGACAAATGTTAGAGCAGATGATAAAGCAGTCAGATTGATTTTGTTTATCTAATGCTTCGCTGCCGTTACTAAACCGCCGAACGTTGTAAATGCTTTAGTTCATTTCCTCTTATGTGCTCGGCTTATCGCTCTGTAAATGAAAGATTGCCATATGAAGTCTAAGGCGTTGTATGATTGAACGAAAACACGCCAAGTGAAGAGCGTTTCTCGGGCTGGTTGCCATAAAAGTAAAACGGATAAGAACAATGTTTGTTTTTAATGTTTCTGAGCAAATATTTTCAATGAATGCGCCTTGCAATGGGGTAACTTGCAAGGGTCTGGACGTTATGCACCGGATGACGAAAACAAGGTTCAGTTAGAACAATCAAATCAGTCGCCACAATAGGGGTACAAACGCGGACTTTTTCATTTCGCGTTGAGAAGCAGACTTATCCGGGGAACAGGCTTTCTCTACAGGTTGTTCACCCCGAGAGTTTATTCAACTTTAATTTATAGTTCATGAGGAAGTTGTGTAGAACTAAACGTGACACATTGTCTGCTGAGCTTTACGTCACTGTAGCTTGTACTCAGAGGATGACAAGACTGCATGAAAAGTTATACTACAACCGCATGTCATACCCTCCCGAGCGGTCACGCGGAGCAGTTGATAGCGGTCCGAGTGTTCACGCCCGGCACCCGGAAAGCAACGATTGTTTACCTGGGCATTTTTTTCTGCATTGCAGCTTTGCTGAAAACAAATTTTTGATGCGCGCGATTGCTTTTTTAGAGAACTTTCCTTGAGAGGCGGGCTATCATGAGCTATGAGCATTGATGTTCCGAGCGATAAAGATCAACTCATGGTGTGCCACAGAATTAGCAACAAGTAACGCTTCTGTTTGTAAGGTTTGTTTTCGTGCATACTTTAAAAATGTCGAAATATTCGAACCACAAACGGAAAGTGTGAAGAAAGAATCCAAGGAAGTACGAAAATAATAAGCGTAGTTTAGTTTGTGAGGTTTAACGTCGCAAAGTGACTGAGGATATGAGAGGCGCCGTAGTGAAGGGCTCCAGAAATTTCGACTACCTGGGGTTCTTAAACGTGCACTAACATCGCACAGTACACGGGCCTCTAGAATTTCACCTCCATAGAAATTTAACCGCCGCGGCCGGGATCGAACGCGCGTCTTGCGGGTCAGCAGTCGAGCACCGTAACTACTGAGCCACCGCGGCGGCTTTCGAAAGAAGGGTGGAGGATATATAATTTACAGAATCTGCAACGTTCCATGATATTTTTTTCCCTGGAACACACTCTTAGAGGAATTATCATTCACTTTGTGTGGCATTCTTCTTTCAGAAACACATGCAATAATTAACAGAAATTATGTATATACCTCCAGACTGAGAGACAGTACGTGTGAGGCTATCCATGGGAACTAACTGCTGTTGTTTTCGACAGCCTTTTACAAAGGATGAAGAATGTGAAGCGCCACGAAAGCACGAAGAGCGAAAATCGGTATGTGCCATGTTGTACGTACACCACGTGTCACACACTGTGAAGAGAGTCGATGGACGGAGTCAACTCATGTTTCGGCGCCATGTAAGCTCGCTAGAGTGTGGCCAGTGATAAACAGCCATGAAAGACAACAAGGATGCACTTCAAACCACATCCTGAAATATATAGAATGCGCTACGGAAATCACCTAACAGGATTCGGTATCCGGTGGAATGATGTACATCGGCCAAACTGACCGATACTACAATGAGAGGAAGAATGATTGTGAACACAATCTGTTCACCAATTCAAACGGCAAGTAAATTATACACCGCAATGAATGCCAGAAATCTGACAGTCACCCGCGACAGGAAAGCACAAAATTCCTCACTACAGCAAGCAGCAAAACTTAAATTGAAATAATTAGTCTTTCTAATCCCCAAGAATGTGATAAACGTGTCAGCGCACCATCCCTTGCAATTTCAGATAATGAATAGCTGTTTTTAAGAAGGCCACCCTTCGTGCCATCAGTTTTGGTGACGTGCATCTCTGCCGTAACCTTTACGCTTCTTATTTGTTTCCATCCTTCGCGCTCATTCTATTTTACCTTTTTCAGCTTAGTTATAATGAATTGTAGCAACCTTGTTTTATACCAATGTTACCTGTGCGTACCCTTTCTCCTATCCCCCTTTTAGCATGTTTAACGTGCTTTCCCTCTCTTCTCTGCTTTTTATATTGTGCAATGTCATCCTCTGGTATACAATTAGTTCGAAGTCACGCTATCACGCCAACTGTAGCACCTGAAATCATTCTTTATTTTTTGCCTTGTCTTCCCTAGTAAATGGTTCAGCAAAAGCATCCTACCTGAAAAGATTAGACAGTGTTCATAATCTTGATCTGCCCTTATCATCTGGAGCATACGTGTTCCTTGTGGAGCCTGTACGATATAGAGTAGTGAACTGTATTATCTCCAGATCATACCCCCTGATTTGGTTAGCTCGTGTGGTGGTTATCGAGCATTAACAGGGAGTGCACGCAATTCTTCGAATAAAAGTTGAAAGCATTGAGCTTCGCGTGTGTGCCTTCCTTAGTCTGTTATCGATGTTAGGCGCTGTTTGAAAATGAACGAATGGCTGAAGTAGCCCGTCAGAAGACACTTCTTCAATAGATCACAAAAAATCTAAAATATGCATTGAAACGCGACAAAACGAGGCAGTTAAGATGAGGCTCATAAATTCGTTTTCAATGGTAATGATCACAAAGACATGTTTGCAAGGGCAGACAGCCATCAGTGATATCCGACAAAAAATGACGCAAAACGGGCAGGACAGTTGGTTCTGTTTACCATGCGCGTTTTTTAAATACTATCGGTATTTTTCGGCTAAAAATATCAAGGATTGTCTCCCTGACGCTGCTTTCATTGCCACATGCGCTTTCACTGACATATGTTCACATGTTCCACCTTGAAACATTAGCTTCACTTGGCAATCTCCTGATGAGGTTGCGCCTGCTGCCCACTTTTTGATCAGAAAGCAGTGGTGCTAACACATATTGATCATCTGGTAGAGGAGCATCCCATCTAAAACAGCTCTGTGCTTTCTGTGAGCCGAAGGTACAGACGCGCGCATGCGAGCGAAATTTCGTACTTTCGTCACTAGGGCAAGTGCTCCTGTTCTCTTACATCTCTTTTCTTCTTTACTTTCTCCTGATTTTCTCCAGTGCGCATATGTGGGCTTCAATGCATATATTTTGCGTTCCAGAACAAACTGCAATTCTTACTACTATATTAGCGCTTCTGTTCTCTATAGCGACTTGTTTGCTTCAGAGTGAATCATATTGTTTTCAAATATTATGGAGCACTGAAAGCCTAGCCCCGCATGTTTTGTCTTGGCGTCTTAGGCATTCAACTATTTGGACAGAACATTAGAGGTAAACCACAAGGGAGAAAAAAACGGCGGAAGATAGACGGAAGTAAGTTACCGTCACTTTTTTGTCGCGAGTAGTACGTGAACGGTCCACATCGTACAGTTTGCGTAGGTGCTGTACAAATTAACTTGCTACTATAAGCGAAATTTCGCTGGGGGAGAGTACGTGCAATAAAATTTATTTCGGGGCTGTCGAGCAACGCAAGTCACTGAAAAAGCTTTCAAATATAAGGGAACATGCATGATATACCGTGTAGAAGAATACTGCCTGGCAAGGCAGAGCAGAAATAACTTTTTTTTCTTTCAATAACATACCACAACCTTGTCTATAACTACAGATAGGAACAGGTCGTCCCTAATGAATAGATCGAATACGTCGTCCTGCAGATGTGCAGGACGTGACATGTAAAAAGCGACGCGCTTGGCAGTACTGCACCTCTAACGGGCAAACAATGGCGGGATGTTATTACCGGTCGCCACATTCTTCAATGTTTATTTGTCCAAAATAAAATACTTTGACTTCAAGCGCTCGACGAGTCAGCGATTTGAGAAATTTCTGACTGGCAGAAGCCTTTCCTCTTGCGTCAGAACCAAGCTCTAGAGGATACGTTAGCTGTGTAACGAAAAGCGCTGCTTTTTCTGTCATCAAGAACTTCTTAGAGTACTGGCCCATAGTTTCCATACGGCTCCTAAGCGTCATCAGCATCCGACGGGGTGAATTTCTTGTCAGGCAAATTGTGCTCGCAATCGCTGCCAAATATTAAGGCATAAGCCTTTAATGCCTCATCGTTGTAAGCAGTAGTTGTCGACAGAAATGTCACGCTTTTCAATTGGTCGAAACGGTCTTGACGTCACAGTGCGCGAATTTCAGACGCGGCCAATTGTGCTTTGGCTATAGTAACCATGCACCCAATTAAAGGGATCGTATAGTGATGCTCCAAGTAAGTGGGAATAAGTTTAGTTCATTGCTTAATTACCCAATTAGCCTAATTAACCCTTCTAGTAAGGCCAGATAAATAAATAAAACCGAGTAGGAAATTGGTCTAGTTGGGGAATCGAACCCCGGTCTCCGGAGTGCGTGACGAGCACGCTACCACTCCGCCATGCCTACTCGATGGTTTGTAATGAACAAAGGCGCGTCTAGTGAATGCAATGCCTTCGTTCACTCCCGTCTTCCTCCCTTCCTGTTACGTCGAGGTTTAGGTGTCCAGCCAGATATGCGAGACAGATACATTTCCTTTCCTGAAAAACCAATTTACCGACGAGCAAGGGGTAGAACCGAACGGGCGATGGCGTTCTGTGGACTCCCTGGCAGCGTGGCAAGACGCCGTCGCGTTTCACTTTTAGAGGCGAAGCTTAACATCTTAACAACGCGTCAGTGACACAAGCAGCAACACCGCGCTTAAGGCTTACGCCTCAACGCACTTTAGGTCGACAAAGTGCCCTCCTGAATTTTTTCTTGTTCAGCGCAAGCCACGGGCATGTGTTTGAAACAAATTTCTAAAGTGCCTGACTGGATTGCTCTAGGTCACATTTGGCTATACCGGCCGCTTTGTTGTGCCTACATTCTGTCTCTTCCCTATACCACCGGTTTCCGGCTGAGCGTTTTATGTGCATGCAATTTCCATATTCCACGCTGCACACCTCTGACAATCTGCGCTAAAATTACTCTCACTTAATTCTTGAAAATGGAACAAATTTTATCTTTTTCTTTTTCAGTGCTGTTCTGCAGAGAAATAGTTTAGTTCCTCGTCCGTGAATGTCCGTACTTCATACCTACTTTATTCGTACATGAGTGGTGTGGCCTTCCCCAGGATCATAACAGGGTGAGCACACGCGCTTGCATACGCATATATGAAGGCGAAAGGGTACGAACAAATAATTTTATGAGCTCTTTAAATGATGATATCGACTTTTGTTCAACTCCATCGTTAGAAAGGTTATTTCATTCTACTGCATTAAGCCGGAAATAGGAGCATTAAAAAAATGGCTGAGGCTTAGCTTAGGTTAAGCCTAGTCAGATGCGAAGCATATTGTCGCCGAGTTGCATATCGAGCAAGCCGCTTGGCTAGACGTTCTTCACGCTCTTCATCAGTCTCTGTAGCACGCCGCAACTTTTGCTTCTCATTCCAACGAGGAGCCCTGTCTCCAGGAGGCATCTCTATCCCGTGTACGCCTAGCAGAGGCAGGCGCACCCCCTTGTATACCGCCGCTCCAGCATCACGTGTTCACTACAGCGCACCTAGCGGCAGAAGCAGGAAACACATTGGTCGCGACGCCTCGCGCGACGGCGCGAGCTGGGGCCCCGTTTCTCCTATGTCGTTATGTCACGCATCGCGTGGTCCTCCTTGGTCGCGACGCCTCGCGCGATGGCGCGAGCTGGGCCCCCGTTTCTCATCTGCTGTGACGTCACGTACCACGTGGTCATCCTTGGTCACGACGCCTCGCGCGACGGCGCGAGTTGGGCCCCCGTTTTTCATCTGCTGTGACGTCACGCATCAAGTGGTATGACATGGAGGTCACGAAAGGTCAATGGTAACGACACCGCCGCGCTCGAGGAGCTGGGTTAGGCTATTTTAGTATGCTTCGCATAAAATTTTCAGTCGAAGATTTGTAATCTCCTGTTATCGAGCGCAAACAGAAATTCATTCTCAATAGGCAATTTATACAAGTTACAGACAGAAAGCAATTTTACCGAAGTAATTCACTGTCAGACAGTAGGCTACGATTCTTGAAAATAAATGTTGCTGCTTTTGGTTGGATGCGCCCAAATTTGTTGGTGCGGTAAACGGGTTCCAAATTAGTACAGCTTATTCAAGTGCTGGACGAATTAGGATGTTCTATGAACGAGATCATACAGCTTGTGCTGCAGATAATAATGGCTGCTTGAGATAAAACCATCTAGGAAAGCGTTAGATCTGACAATTTTAACTGATATGTTCTGTCCTCGATAAATTATTATCAATCGAAAGAGCGACATATTTACAATGCATTACTTATTTCAGGGGACCTTTCTTCAGGGCGGTTGTCATTTTGCCATTTTCCACTCCTCACGTCATGGTATTGCTTTCAGCAGCTGACTATTCATTGTAATTTGGAACCGGATAACATTAACAACGTTGTAAGGTACCTAGTCGTCTTCATAATATTTATCAAGAACTAAAAGATTGTCAACGATACAGTTTATGAAGAGCAAGAAAACGAGCAGACCACTAAGGACTTTGGAAAACCATTTTACACGCGTATAGAATTGAAAGATGTGTTGGTTATTGCAACTAACTTATGTCTGCCTCTTTAAGAAGCTACGGTTCCAGCATTAAGGGGGCACAGTGCACTTGATGCCACGTAGCGTTCAACAACTACAACTTTCAGTACCTGCCCAATAGTACATTACGCGCGGAAACTTCACCCTTCTAAAAACCAAAATTATAGTGCATATATGATGGTTCCGAGAGGATTTTTAAACTAGCGCTTGCAGAACACCGTTCTGCGATGATTCTGTACTGAGTCGCTTTTTGTTCACCGAAGGGTTAGATTAAGAATGTGTTTCAAAGGGAGGGGCGTGTATTTTTTTTTAATCACGTATTATAGAGCACGTCGGGGCCATACTCTAGGTTGCACTCACACACACAGACGACAGCGGCGGGTGACTGCACGGCACCTTGTGCCGCTGTACTCACTTCGAATATCGATGTGATGCCCAGGCGGTACAGCACTGGCACGAATACATATGTGGTCACAGGAATCAGCACGAAAGAGGTGAGGTATCCCCAGGACAGGTGCCAGCCGTAGGCGTAGTAGTGCGCTGGAAAGCCCACGAGTCCGGTCGACGAGAAGAGCGACGCCACGGAGGACGCCGCCAGGGGGAGTGTCTTCAGCATCCGGCCAGCGAGAAACACTTCCTCTGCTGTGTCCCTACTTCCGGCACTGACGTTCTTCCGCCGGAAGGAGAAGTACAAGCCGAGAGAAAGGTTCGCAGCAACCAGGATGGCAAACAAAGCATACTCGAGCACCCGGACCATTCTTGACGACTTTCAGGACAGTTGTGCTCCTAGGGGTGTCCTTGTTCACACTAAGGACAAATAAAATGAAAAAGCAAATATGTATAGTTTGCCACCATATGCCTGAAAGGCCTGTGCTTTTTTTGCCAGTGCAAAAGTTTAAGTGCCCAGTAACATACGCGAATTACAACAATTTTATCAGGAATCGCGGTTCATGGAAGTGTTAGATTGATGATGTTATCGAAAGAAAGTAGCTGAATTCGTCTCACTTTAAAACAATGCTTCATTTTTTCCGAGCGGAATAGTAGGACTGGTGCAACTACATATCTGGGCGCGTACTACCCTCTTGTGTTGTGGATCTTGCTGTCACTAAGTATTATAAGCGTGGAAATGGGAGACAAACTTTCTGCTTCATTAAATCATGTTTATAGCTCTCCTTGTGAGAAACATCATTAGCGTCTCTGAATATTCATGTGGCCCACAGTGTGCGTACATTTTCAGATACGCAATGCGCTGTACTGTCGAGAGAAACCTGAAAAGTTTTCGTATTGCTTAAAGCCCTCATTTCATGACAAAATAACACCAATGCAAAAACTTTATGAATTTACGCACGCCGTATCGAGCACGCTTAGAGATTAAGAGCCTAATTCTTTTAACAAACACGTTCATACTATATCAATTTTTTAGCTTATCATCCGAAGTTACCGCATCGAAATAGTAGGTATAGTGTCGTTTGGTAAAGCACTCTACATCATCAGAAAAAAAGAAGTGAAAGCCCAAGGCAGCACTTGCTAGTGATGCCGTACACGCCCATCTCTATTTCTTGGTCGAGAAGATCACTTCATTTCCTAAGCACGAAACGACCATATTGCTTGGCCCAGCAGGGATTTTTAATTGTAGCCAGTATTACGGACTTCAAAAAAAAGTGCGCTAGAGGCCCCAAAAAAAACTTTCCAGACGTTTCGTGCACAAGCGTAGACGCTATGCTGCAAAGGAGTAAGGCAGAATTCTGAATCGTCATACAATACCTCTCAAACATCCTGCTCATACTTGCAGATGCAAGTAATATTAAGAGTCATATTTCAATAAAACGATTAATGTTGGAATATACATGGTAGAACCCACCTCATTCGAGTGAAATGCACTTCAACTCGCTTTGACTTCGCTTAGTGCAGCTGACGTCAAAATGCAGAATGCAAGGATACTAGTTTGGTTCAGAGCAGGCCGACCATAGGTCGTTTTACAGTGGGTATCACCTTCGCATTTAGTCTTTTCTGTTTTTTTGGCTCAAAGGCAGACGGTGAAAAAAACAAGCCGCCGCAATGCAAGCACCCACGCATAGCAGTAAACTAGACTGAGTCGCAGCTGGTAGGAAGCGGTTGTGGATGCGTCTGCTGGATGTGACAGAAGTGCGTGTGATGCAGCAGGAAGTACATATTCATTTTTTATTCGGGCATCGTAGTGCACGTGCCCTTTCTAGTTGGAACAATGAAGCCTGCCAACCATGAAGTACTACAGCAAGTGCAGACAATTCAGTGCCCCCACTTTATTGTATGATGGCATGAACCCTTAACTCAGGAGCGGTGGGAATAACCCGGAGCGCGGTCATTTTCAGCCCTGTTAAGTTTTTCAACACCGAGGTGTAGCAAACGACAGTGATGGCGGTATGTGTGCCGCTGCTATGTGACTGCTAAGCAAATATTTTCATTAGTGCTAACAAGAATATTATATACGAACCACATTTGCGGCTGGATGATAACATCGTAGAACGTGAAGTATTTCCTGGCGCATTTGCCTCAGACAGAAAGTAAAGCGTTTCCACTGCGGGGAGGTGTTCATTTGAATATATGGCACTATCTCGCGTGCGCTCACCATCATCATCATCAACCCTACTGCGTCAAATGCAGGGCAAAGGCTCCTTCCATCTTTATCCAATTAACCCAATCCTATGTGAGCTGTGGCCGCCGTAACCCCCCAAACTTCTTAATTTCATCCACCCTCCTAACTTTTTGCAGCCCGCTGCTACGCTTCCCTTCTCTTGGAATCCACTACGTTAGCCTTAAGGATCAGCGGTTATCTTCCCTTCGCATTACATGCCTCGCCCAAGCCCATTCTTTCCTCTTGATTTAGTCTATAGGATGTCATTAGCCCGTGCCTGTTCGTTCACCCACTCTGCCCGCTACTGAAGGTAACTTGGTAGGCAGTGTCCTACCAGATAACACTAGCTGATAACTAACTCCTGATGGGACGAAATTTTGACTTCCCGGCCGGTTCTGCTGCCAGCTCATTGTTCCAGATTAATAGGAGGCTTGGCTTTATTTTGTTATTTCTTCATGTTGTTGGTGTTTTTATTTTTCTTGCATGACCCGTTTTAAATATAATATAAAATAATATTGACTACTCTCGAAAACATTCATTTCCCCTCAAAACTGTTTTCTAGTATATGCCGTGTAACGTGATATAAAGGCCGCACCCGTGTAAGGGCCACACCCCCTGTTTTGGACTGGATAATTGAGAAAAAATACTGTTATACTTTTCTTTCTAATAATTCGTGTTTGCAGCGTACCTTCTACATTCACATGCGAATAAAAAAATTTAATGGGGTAGTTGCACAAGTTTAAACGGTATTCCTAATTTCAATGCTGAGAAAAGGTTGTACTGTTAAGATAACATGGCGGAAGTGCGGCCCAAAATTATTGAATTTCTACTGGCGGGCTACAGGTGAAGATGTTGTTAAGATTTTTATTTAGCGAAGCTCAAACTTTACTGAATTTTCGCGATACAGTGCGATGTCTGCCGACGTAAAGTGTCCACAGAAGTTTATACACGAAATTTAAAATTTCCTAATTTTAAAAACAAAGTCAGTCTTGACCATCACTATAACTCTAGGCTTGAATATAGGCCATATAGACACTATCAATCAGGTGATAGAGAAATGCGCCAAGTATAGCCAACCCCTATCTGTAGTCTTTATAGATTACGACAATCCGTTTTACAAGGTCCAAACTTTAGCAGTGGTGCAGGCATTGCGGAATCAGTGTGTAGAAGTGCTTTGCGTAAAAGCACTGGAAGATATCTATAATGGGCGCCCAGCTACTTTAGTTCTCCGTAATTTCACCACTAAAACTGCAGTAAGAAAGGGTGTTAGGCGAGGTGAAAAAATCTCGTCAATCCTAGTCACCGCCTGTTTACAGGAGGGAGAGAGCTTCCATATCTGCAGCACTAAAAACGAAACAGAAGGAACACACACAAGAAACACAACAGAGCGCTATTGTTTGACTACATCTTGTGTGAACTCGCCCAGTATAATGTATTGTGCCATTAAAATGCCTGGATTAGGGATTAAAATTCCCCTATGCCCCTAGGTTTCTGTGGCTGTTGGCTTCTGTCATATTTATAACGAGCCCCTCATTCCCCTTTCCTTGTCTGCTTAATTGCTTAACGAAGGCCTCGGTTCTAGCAGCCTTGATGCCTTAGGAAGCATAAGAGGGTTCTCACACAGCTTCCGCCCTCGCCGTTCGATGACGTTCTACGTCACATCAGCGGTAACTCAGGACGTGCTATGTCCGCCACTTAAGAACGTGGGTGGCGCTGGTGAACACTCCCAAGGTTCGACAGAAGCCAACAGCCACAGAAACCAAGGGGCACAGGGGATTTTTTTTAATTAATTTATTTATTTTGTGGTGTTGATCAATTTAGAATATTACTGAATATGTTATTGCTTAAAGAAAATTGATTAGAAAAGCAGAAGAAAAAACAACCACATGCCGTCGGTGGGATCCGAACCCACGACCTCCGAATTACGCGTCCGGTGCTCTACCTCTGAGCTACGGCGACGGCTGTCAATTCTTCTGCTTTCGGGGGTATTTATGTTTTACAAGTAACCTAACCTTGAGAGTGTTCACCAGCGCCACCCACGTTCATAAGCGGCGGACGTAGAACGTCCTGAGTTACCGCAGGTGTGACGTAGAACGTCATCGAACGGAGACGGTGCAAGCTGCGTGAGAACCCTCTTATGCTTCCTATGGCGT
This sequence comes from Amblyomma mixtum, assembly GCF_055824585.1. NCBI lineage: Eukaryota > Metazoa > Arthropoda > Arachnida > Ixodida > Ixodidae > Amblyomma > Amblyomma mixtum. The sequence continues at coordinate 25,387,392 of NC_143021.1, read as the reverse complement.
AAATGCTGCCAGAATCGAGGCCCTCGCTAAGCAATTAAGCAAACAAGGGAAGGGTAATGAGGGGCTCGTTATAAACATGACAGAAGCCAACAGCCACACAAACCAAGGGGCACAGGGGATTTTTTCTTAAATAATTTATTTATTTTGTGGTGTTGATCAATTTAGAATATTACTGAAGATGTTATCGCTTAAAGAAAATTGATTAGAAAAGCAGAAGAAAAAACAACCACATGCCGCCGGTGGGATCCGAACCCACGACCTCCGAATTACGCGTCCGGTGCTCTACCTCTGAGCTACGGCGACGGCTGTCAATTCTTCTGCTTTCGGGGGTATTTATGTTTTACAAGTAACCTAACCTTGAGAGTGTTCACCAGCGCCACCCACGTTCATAAGCGGCGGACGTAGAACGTCCTGAGTTACCGCAGGTGTGACGTAGAACGTCATCGAACGGAGACGGTGGAAGCTGCGTGAGAACCCTCTTATGCTTCCTATGGCGTAAATGCTGCCAGAATCGAGGCCCTCGCTAAGCAATTAAGCAAACAAGGGAAGGGTAATGAGGGGCTCGTTATAAACATGACAGAAGCCAACAGCCACACAAACCAAGGGGCACAGGGGATTTTTTCTTAAATAATTTATTTATTTTGTGGTGTTGATCAATTTAGAATATTACTGAAGATGTTATCGCTTAAAGATAATTGATTAGAAAAGCAGAACAAAAAACAACCACATGCCGTCGGTGAGATCCGAACCCACGACCTCCGAATTACGCGTCCGGTGCTCTACCTCTGAGCTACGGCGACGGCTGTCAATTCTTCTGCTTTCGGGGGTATTTATGTTTTACAAGTAACCTAACCTTGAGAGTGTTCACCAGCGCCACCCACGTTCATAAGCGGCGGACGTAGAACGTCCTGAGTTACCGCAGGTGTGACGTAGAACGTCATCGAACGGAGAGGGTGGAAGCTGCGTGAGAACCCTCTTATGCTTCCTTTGGCGTCAAGGGTGCCAGAATCGAGGCCCTCGCTAAGCAATTAAGCAAACAAGGGAAGGGTAATGAGGGGCTCGTTATAAATATGACAGAAGCCAACAGCCACAGAAACCAAGGGGAACAGGGGAGTTTTTTTAAATTAATTTATTTATTTTGTGGTGTTGATCAATTTAGAATATTACTGAATATGTTATCGCTTAAAGATAATTGATTAGAAAAGCAGAAGAAAAAACAACCACATGCCGCCGGTGGGATCCGAACCCACGACCTCCGAATTACGCGTCCAGTGCTCTACCTCTGAGCTACGGCGACGGCTGTCAATTCTGCTTTCGGGGGTATTTATGTTTTACAAGTAACCTAACCTTGAGTGTGTTCACCAGCGCCACCCACGTTCATAAGCGGCGGACGTAGAACGTCCTGAGTTACCGCAGGTGTGACGTAGAACGTCATCGAACGTAGAGGGTGGAAGCTGCGTGAGAACCCTCTTATGCTTCCTATGGCGTCAAGGCTGCCAGAATCGAGGCCCTCGCTAAGCAATTAAGCAAACAAGGGAAGGGTAATAAGGGGCTCGTTATAAATATGACAGAAGCCAACAGCCACAGAAACCAAGGGGCACAGGGGATTTTTTTTAATTAATTTATTTATTTTGTGGTGTTGATCAATTTAGAATATTACTGAATATGTTATCGCTTAAAGATAATTGATTAGAAAAGCAGAAGAAAAAACAACCACATGCCGCCGGTGGGATCCGAACCCACGACCTCCGAATTACGCGTCCGGTGCTCTACCTCTGAGCTACGGCGACGGCTGTCTATTCTTCTGCTTTCGGGGGTATTTATGTTTTACAAGTAACCTAACCTTGAGAGTGTTCGGTTATTTGTAAACATAAATACCACCGAAAGCAGAAGGTTTGACAGCCGTCGCTGTAGCTCAGAGGTAGAGCACCGGACGCGTAATTCGGAGGTCGTGGGTTCGGATCCCACTGGCGCCATGTGGTTGTTTTTTCTTCTGTTTTTCTAATCAATTAGCTTTAAGCGATAACAAATTCAGTAATATTATAATTTGATCAACACCACAAAATAAATAAATTAATTAAAATTCCCCTATGCCCCTAGGTTTCTGTGGCTGTTGGCTTCTCTCATATTTATAACGAGCCCCCCATTCCCCTTTCCTTGTCTGCTTAATTGCTTAATGAGGGCCTCGGTTCTGGCAGCCTTGATGCCTTAGGAAGCATAAGAGGGTTCTCACACAGCTTCCTCCCGCGCCGTTCGATGACGTTCTACGTCACATCAGCAGTAACTCAGGACGTGCTACGTCCGCCGCTTAAGAACGTGGGTGGTGCTGGTGAACACTCCCAAGGTTCGGTTATTTGTAAACATAAATTCCCCCGAAAGCAGAAGGTTTGACAGCCGTCGCCTTAGCTCAGAGGTAGAGCACCGGACGCGTAATTCGGAGGTCGTGGGTTCGGATCCCACTGGCGGCATGTGGTTGTTTTTTCTTCTGCTTTTCTAATCAATTAGCTTTAAGCGATAACAAATTCAGTAATATTATAAATTGATCAACACCAAAAAAAAATTAAATAAAATTCCCCTATGCCCCTAGGTTTCTGTGGCTGTTGGCTTTTCTGATATTTATAACGAGCCCCTCATTCCCCTTTCCTTGTCTGGATTAGGAACAGTTGGGTATAAGACTTAAAGAAGAGCACCTAAGTAATCTACGATCCACTGATGATATTTCCTTGCTAAGTCAGTCGGAATAGTTGCAAAACATCGTGAATGAATTACCGTACTCTGGGTCTAAAATTTAATATGGAGAAAAGAAAGTTGCAACAGTCTCCGAAGGAAATAGCAGCTTACAATCCGTAGGAAGGTGCTAGAACTGGTAAGAGAATACGTCTCATTCGGGAAGCTAGAGTCTGCAGGTGTGCATCGCATCAGTGAAATAATTAGAGGTGCAAAAATGGGGTGGAGCGCATTTCGCACGTTCTTTCGGATCATGAATGTTAGTTTAACAATATCCCTAAGGAGAAATGTATACACAGCGGTAGCTTAGCGGTTTACACCTATGGGGCTGAAATACGGGCGCTAACAAAAAGAGTTAAACTTACGGACAACGCAGCGAGCAACACAAGTCAATTGCAACCATGCGTGTGCAGATCCTGGGTGAGCGAAAGCAAGCATGTACAGCGCAGTGAGCTCTGGAAACAAAAATTATAGGTGTAACGTTAAGAGTTAAGAAGTTGGCCGAGTGGGTCAGGGATCGAACATGGGCTAATAACGTCTTACTAGAAATCAAGGGGGAAAAATGGCTTCTGCAGGGATGCGGAGGCAAGAGAACCGATGGGAGATAAGCAAAGCAGACTGGATACACAGTGAAGGGAAGCGCAGCAGCGAGCGGCAGAAAGTCAGGTAGCCAGATGAGATTAAGACGTTTGCGGGATTGGGGGCCGCAGCTAGCACAAGTCAGGATTAAAGACATGGAACATGTCTTTTTCTTGTAGTGGGCGTATTCAGGTTGATCATGATAATGACGACGCGCCCTGAACTTCCTCACGCGTTGTGTTGTAGACAAACGCACTGCAGGGCGTGTAATCCTGTACAAATTTTTGTGTTATGCTGGTTCGCGGGGAATAAAACTATTTCTGTGGCTTAAATCAAAGCATGCCAAGAAAAAGTGTACATGATAAAGAGGATATGTGTGTTCCATATTTTTCGCTAATACCAGCTGGCTAGCAAGCCAGGCAACGCAGAATTGTTGCCGCCAATCCACATCGCGCACGCAGAATTTTGCCCACGACTGCACGAGCTGTGGTGAAGAATCTGGTAATAAAGACACATCAAAGCATACTGGCTGGAACCCTCACCTAATTCGCGATGAAGCCGCCGCGGTGGCTCAGTGGTTACGGGGCTCGGCTGCTGACCCGTAAGATGAGGGTTCGATCTGGGTCGCGGCGGCTGAATTTTGATGGAGGCGAAGTTCTAAAGGCCCGTCTACTGTGCGATGTAAGTGCATGTTAAAAACCCCAGGTGGTCATAATTTACGCAGTTCTTCACTACGGCGTCTCTCATAGCCAGAGTCGCTTTCGGACGTTAAACCTCACAAGCCAACCAAACCAACCGCGATGGCTGGATGAATGGAAGATAGGAGCGTCCTCTTTAAAACCGAAAAATCGTCAATAAACATCACCACTGAAATAATTCACTCCTGCAATCGCCGATAGTAAGAAAGTATGGTAATACGATTAGCTAAAAATTTCCCTATTCTTTCTGCAATTTTTACTGAATTTCGTATAGCGCTATTTGAAAGGGTTCAACGAATCCGACCGCGCGCATTTTACCAATTTCTTGAAGCTCCATTGTAGGCAGAACTTAGTTCGTTAGAACTTCAGCTTTGGAATGAAGCCATGGTGGCATTGAAATGGTTTGGATATTGGAGGACAACCTTCCCTACCTCCACCTCATAAAGACTACCCAATACATGGCAGAAGTTCTAATTTCTACACTTTACAAGACCGCGCTCTCGGGCTCCCAATGAGCACGTTAATATCTTGACTGGTGACTCAGGGCACGCGCAAAACCTTCTATGAAATCCGAGATGCGTTCCTCTCCTGCCAACGCATGCACTTACGCGCCATCCTCCAACACATCGAGGACACAGCCTCACAAGAATAGTACGCTCAACCATCCGTACTCAACTTTAATCAAGCCCTATCCCCAGACACATGCACCAAGAACTCCAAAAGACCGGTAGACATGCCCGACTCGGAATCTGCGAAAGAGTACGGGCACGATTCCACCGCTGTCTACGTTGACATCGCCTCCTATGCAAGCCCACAGATATTCGTTTGGGTTTCCGTAGACTGCGTCAACACTCCACTTCTGGTAGCCTCTATCCAGCCTCTGTCCGTATGACGAGCGACTAATACCCTTGTCACGCGGGCAGTCTTAATGGCGGTTATCGCAACCGCGGCTCTAAAAAGATATCAGCTGTTTATATGTTAATGTTAGTGAGTTTTTTTTTTTTTGTGAACACATAGAGTTATTTACTTGGGTACACATGCAGGCTAGTTGATGGTTTATGATTCTTAGAGCAGGTCAAACAACACGGACGTAGATAGAAGAGGAGGCATTTGGGCTAACTTTCCTCTACGTTTAGTGTTTAAATTTACTTGCATAAATACATAGCTTGATGTACGCGAGATGGTAAACAAGTAAAATTCGGAAGAAAAATGATGCTAATCGCGTATTGCGCGCGTTGCAAACTACGAAATTTTTTCATAGAAGATACTGTCGTGCCCCATTAATATGACAGCCACTAATATGAGCCACTTCAGATGAAGGCTTTTGCTATGCACCAAACATCTTCAGTGTATTGGCAGCCTGGTAATATGAAAACTCATTTGCTATAAATGTACATCATCGAAAATGAAACAGAGGCGCCGCGTTGGAGGCTGGAAAGGCTGGAAACTTATATTGGTCCGTGTATTTTTCTTCTGTGAAAATGTACAGCATCGAAAATGAAACAGAGCCGCCGCGTTGTCTCAGTGCTTATGGTGCTCGGCTGTTACCCCGAAAGACGCGGGTTCAAGCCTGGCCGCGGGGGTCAAATTTTGATGGAGGTGTAATATTAGAGGACGTGCACTGTGCGATATCAGTGTATGTTAAAGAACCCGAGATGGTCCAAATTTCCGGAGCCCTTCAGAACGGCGTCTCTCATTACTTCAGTCATTTGGGACGTTAAACCTCACTGAAAAAACCAAACCGAAAATGCAACACTGCTCTTCCAGCTATGAAATTTCTGTTTTCCGCTCATAACAGCAGTAAAATTCAGTGCTAAAGTGCAAATGAAGGATCCTTTTTTGTTTTGTGCTGATGAGTGGAAAGCTACTCCTGACATGCCTTTCCATTCACCTTTTGTATGGGCGGCTCTGCAGCTACTACTATACGGAAAGCCATAGTTAATAACTCTCTGTGCAATTTGCACAGATATGTAGTAGTGGTTAGTAGAGCGGGAATATTTGCTGTGCGAGAGACGTTATCATGCCAGAAAATGCCCTTGTGCCTTTCAATTACTAATAGGCACATGGCATGATGTACTAAAAAAGGACAAGTTATGTCGATCAAGCATGTTACATGAAAATGTCGCTTACCTTAAGTGATCAATTTGTAGTCTGCAGGGCTGTCAAGATAACTTTAGAGTCCTGTCCTGCGACACTCAGGCATGTTCGGAGCATTCTTATTATACAAGAGCGACATCACCGCCATCGCTACCCCAATAGCACAAACGGTGCGCCTAATTGCGGGCCCTTGTGGGCCCGGCACGTGATGCCCGTGGGGACCTGACCTGGGATATGTGCGGAATTTGCAACTCGGCATCACGCGGGACCCACAGGGGCAGCCCAGTGGGCTTGATTCATAGCACCAGCAGGGGATCCCTATAGTCTGCATGCACCGAAACGATAAAGGGGGCTTTCCTCCGTCCGCTGTGGGGCCCAGATTGGCAGTAATGGGCTTCTCAGAGGGAACCTCCAGGGGGGCTTATGTGGCACTACAGCGGGGACCCACATGGGCTACCCGTTTCCAGGCGCACATCGGCTAGCCCATGCCAGCTCACATTGGCTAATCCATGCCAGGCCCACATTCCAAACCCTCAGCTTTCGCTTCCCAACCGATTTTGCTGGGGACAATCTCTCCCCCGCGCCATTTGTTCTCCCTATTAGAGACCCGATTACTGAGCGTAGCAGTCATTCTTTTCCCATTATAGCCCCCTCGGTGTGCGCTATCATTTGTCCATAGGACCAGAAACGCGAGCTCTGATGCAGGCCTGGAGAGGTCTATTCGACATGGATGGATGGAAAACTCAGAGGTGGGCTCGGTGGCTGTGCCACAACACGGTCTAAACCACCCGTCTTCGCCATGCAGGTTTTCTCGCCGATGATCATCTGCGTCATGCTCCCTGCAGCCTTTTGCGGTTCCTGGGTGACAGCAAACGAAAGTGCACCCATGCGCAGTGCAAATAGTGGGACATTCTGCGCTGCACCTACTGACGCCCCCGCACCTGTGCTACTGACTCAAGCAAACTGGACCCTTGGACTCGACTGGAAAGCCCCATCGTCAGCGACATTCTACGGACAGTCTATAAAAGAGCAGCAACCGACGCCAGCACTCTGTGGGCTCGGTGGCTGTGCCACAACACGGTCTAAACCACCCGTCTTCGCCATGCAGGTTGGTAACCATCTGAGTTTATTCTCAAAGAAAACTAGCAATTACTTTTTGGTACAGCTCCCGAGCCCCCAGTGTTGCCTTGTTATCTGTGTCGAGTGCTTTAATGTTGTTCTGTCTCTTCTGCTGTTGTGCGGTGACATTGAGAGCAACCCTGGCCCCGATAAGCTCGACACTATCCTTAGCGAACTAAAGAAGGTGTCTTCTAGCCAGGCAGAGTTAGTGAATGAAGTGCAGGGGCTTAAGGGTCAATTGCTCTCAATGGACCAGAAAATGTCTAATTTGACCGTACGCCTCAGTGCTCTAGAAACCCACTGTGAAAATCTACCCACACTCCGTTCAGATCTAGAGGCAATGCAGACCACAGCAACCGAGACTGCTCGCCTAGTTGGTGTACTAGAGGATCGCCTTGACGACGCGGAAAATCTCTCCCGACGCAACAACCTAATCTTCTATGGTTTGCCTGACACTAACCCTTCTGAAACATACTCGCAGTCCGAGGACCTAATAATTCGTCACTGCTCTGAACACCTCGACACCCAGCTAAGTGCAAATGATATAGAACGTGCCCATCGCCTCGGACGCCACTCTGAAGACCGGCAACGCCCGGTCATCGTTAAATTTATATCCTTCAAAACTAAGGAATCAGTTCTTTGAAAAGGTCCGAAATTCAAGGATACCGGTTATAGCGTCGGTGAGGACTTTTCACGTCGTGTCCAAAATTGCCGAAAACACCTTGTGGCTTTTGCCAAGTCAAAGTCTGCGTCTTTTTCCCTGAGATTCAAAACAATGCATATTGGCCCAAAACGCTATATTTTTGATGAATCATCTCAGTCCGTACAAGAGATATCGTAACAATCAACTAATCTTTCCCGGTCATCACGATCTTCCCGGCCTACTCCTCGTGCCAACTTTCCATTATCGGTAATCTTTACTAACATTCGCAGCTTCCTGCCGAAACGTGATGTCGTGTCAAATCTTGTAGCATCATCAGGCAGCAATCTGCTCGTTCTAACTGAAACATGGTTGAATAACGACATCACAGATTCCGAGATATTGTTCGACATGCCTGATTTTCGTCTTTTTCGCGCTGATCGAAAAGATGCTCGGGGGGAGGAGTTCTGAGTGCAGTCCATGAGCAGTTTTCTTGTTCTAGCATTGAAGTCACTTCAGACTTAGAAATTCTATGGATCATGTGCCGGGCATCCCCATTGACAATATTAATTGGTGTGTGTTATAGACCACCTCGCAGCAGTCCTGACTTTCCTCGCAAACTTCACAATATTTTAAATAACATGGTTTCCAAGCACCCTAAAGCACACATCCTCCTGTTTGGGGATTTTAACTACCCCAATATCGACTGGCATAACCAGTCTCGGCCTATAGCCAGTCAAGAAGAGTCAAAAGAATTTATAGACGTTTGCCTTAAATTTAATTTAACCCAACTAATCTCCGAACCAACACGTGTCGCAGGGGAAACGGCTAACACACTCGTCCTTATACTGACCACCAATCCAGACAGCCTAGAATTCATTACGTGTCTCAGGGAAATCAGCGATCATAAAGTAATCCATGCCAGTTTTAACTTCTCACCTGTAATAAGACAAACTACTCAGAAAACTATTAGCCTCTACAATAAGGGAAACTATGACGCAATTAACACCGAACTAACTAACTTTCTATCGACGTTTCAAACGGATCTTCATAGTAGAAGTGTAAACGACAACTGGGTGCTATTGAAACATAAGTTTTCTGAATTGATCAATAAATATATTCCGACACGAAGTTTTCGAAAAAATAATCAAAAACCCTGGTTTACAAAAGCTCTTAAAAAGCTTGAAAATAAGAAAAAACGCGCATTTCGTACAGCTAAGCGTCAAGCAAGCCAGCAGGCTTGGGATAAATACTACGAAACCGAATACATGTACTTGGCGGCGATTAGAAGTGCGAAGCGTTCATTTTACGAAGTTGATCTGCCAAAAATGATAACCGATAACCCCAAGAAGTTCTGGAAATTAATAAACCCGAAGGAAGCACGTCTTCCAACCCTCACTAACAATTCTGGTGAAAGGATGACTGATATCGAATGTGCAAACGCGTTTAACACTGCGTTTTCTTCCGTTTTTACTAACGAATCCGAAGCACCGTGTTTTAGATTGCGTCTTATAATCACCACAGGCATGGACGCGATAACCTTCAACAGTAATGGAATTTCGTGCATAATCGACAAAATTAACAATTCTTCGGCCTCCGGCATAGATGAAATCAATTCAAAGGTCCTGAAAAACACTAAATCAGTCTGTTGCAGCATTTTTTTTGTTCATTGTTCTCGCAATCACTCTCCGAAGGTACCATTCCAGACGACTGGGAAGTGGGGAAGGTCGTTCCCGTCCACAAATCAGGTAGTACTGATTCACCTCTTAATTATCGCCCCATTTCATTAACAACTGTACCGTGCAAAATCATGGAACATGTCATTTACTCTCAAATCATGCAATTTTTGGATTCAAATAATTTCTTCCATCCATCACAGCATGGATTTCGCAAGGGGTTCCCCTGCGAAACTCAAATAGCCATTTTTCTACATGATATTCACGCCAACCTTGATACTAACCTACAAATGGACTCCATTTTCCTCGATTTCGCTAAGGCATTCGACAAAGTACCTCATCAACGCTTGCTTCTTAAACTCTCCCAGTTGAACCTACATCCGAACATAATTGCATGGATTAAAGCTTTCCTCACGCATTGCTCTCAGTCCGTCGTCATTAATAACCAACTTTCCAACCCGCTTCCAGTAACCTCTGGCGTCCCACAGGGTTCTGTTCTCGGTCCTTTGTTATTCCTCATATACATTAATGATTTACCCCAGCATGTTTCTTGTCACATCCGCTTGTTCGCCGATGATTGCGTCATTTATCGCTCAGTGACTAACCATTCTGACCAAGAATCCCTTTAGGCAGACCTGCGCCATGTGCAAGACTGGTGCTCCCAGTGGATGATGATGCTCAACTCTAACAAATGCAAGTGCATGTCCTTTCACCGCCGTCGAAATCCTCTTGTTTTCAAATACACAGTCTGCAATTCCCCAGTTGACCTCGTCCAGTCATATAAATACTTAGGAGTCACCATTTCTAATGATTTATCTTGGCGTTTGCACGTGACTAACCTGATATCATCTGCTAATAAAACACTAGGTTTCTTAAAACGTCACCTACGGGAAGCCCCACAACACGTAAGACTACAAGCGTACATCTCATTCGTTAGAACTAAACTTGAATACGCATCACCCATCTGGAGCCCTCATCAAGAATATTTAACACACGCTATCGAAGCTGTTGAAAACAGGGCTATCAGATTCATTCACTCCTCATACTCGTACGACGTGAGCATATCATCCCTCAAATCTCAGTCAGGTCTAGCTAATCTTTCTAGTCGGCGTCGCATAGCCAGTCTTGTCCTGCTTCACAAGTTCTTTTAGTCACCACTAAAACAAGAACCATACATTTGCGCACTTCCACAACGCAGGTCCCATCGCATCGATCATTCTCTTCAAGTTTTGCGTCCACGTGGCCGTACCACTGTTTTTACCAACTCATTTTTTTCTCGCGCAGCAGCTGACTGGAACGGCCTTCCCCATAATATTGCTGCCATAACATGTTCATCATCATTTTCAAGCACTGTTGATTCCTGCATTTTGTAAACCCCACCCCTTATGTAACACCCTGGAAAAGGGTCTTTAAGGAAAATAAAGTGAAGTGAAGTGAAGTGAAGTGAAGAGTTTGGACTGTGCAAGGTTTCAGGGCCACCGCACAGCCATCACATTACGCGCATGTGTCCAGGCCACGTAGGGCCATGGCACTGGCAACCCGGTTCACACAGCGAAGTTGCGTGTCCGGGTCCTGCGGCGCAAGGAGGACCTCCCATTCCTCCCATGTCCCGATGGCGGGAAATCCCTGCGGGGGAGGATCGGCAGGGCAGCCGAAGAGGATGTGGTCTAGGGTGGCGTGCGGTTCTCCGCAGAGAGTGCACTCTGGGGAAACATGGCGGAAGTACGATAGAAGCTGAGGGGTAGGAAGAGTTCGGGCCTGGAGTCGCCTCCAGAGGATTTGTTGGGAGTGGGATAGGCGGGGTTGGGGAGGGTGATAGAGTCGACGGGCAAGGCGTGCTTGTTGAGTCAGTTCATCACGGAGTTCACGGAGGAGTTATCACGAAAACAAGCAATGTTCTCAGTGGTGACTGTTCGAAATATAGTAAAACGTTTCTTGTTACTTTTAGCTTCAATTTGTAAGCTCAGAAAAGTCGGCATTGTCCACTGATATGGTACAAAATAAATGAAGGGGCGAAATAAGGAACGCTTTGTCGATGACCACTAGGAGCAGGGCTTTCAGACTCTTTTGAGACTGTCCTTAGATTAGGACCGCGTCGTAATTTGGCCCTATATTTGATATCAGCTTGACCACGACTCGTAATGAACACTTCAAAGCATGCCGAAGTGTCATCAACAACTACTGTCAGGATATGTGTGAAGGTTAAGCAGTTGCAAGAGTCCAAAGCCAGCTCAAATACTTTAAAGCTAAAATTAATGCAATGTATTCATTTCTCGGCAGTTTTCAGTAACATTCAGTCCCGGGTAGTCCGACTGAATGTCTGATATCGACTTTCTTGTATAGCCCTTAATTATTTCTTGATAGGCGATAAAATCGGATAATTATAATGGGTGTTTTGTTATTTATTGTTTTTAATCTAGGAGCAGCGGAGCTAGCTTGCTCAGTTAGAGGTGCAAGATTCAATTTTGACGTGGTGTTATTTAGTATGTCTATGAGCAATTCGTCTTTTTCTTTCTCGATGCCAAATATCTTCAATGCTCACCCTTCTAGTAAGGCATTAGAGGTCATCAACCATAAAGTGGATTGTCTTCCTTTCATTGCCAGAGCAGGATGCTTCATTTTCAGCCACCTCAGTGGTGATCGTCTACATTTCCCCAGCTGCTTGCCGAGGTTCACAAGAACATCACCATATTAGGCTGACGGCAGCTTTACCGATTCCTATATGTGATTAACATCGTGGGAGGGAAAAGCGCGAAACAAAACGACAGACAAAGCAAGAGGACAGAAAGAACAGCGCTCGTCTTTGTGTCTTCTTGCTTTGTCTGTCGTTTTGTTTCGCGCTGTTCCCTCCCACGATGTATCAGTACAAACTCGCCCAGTTATCCATCCTTCTTCAATGTGATTAACAGTTTTCTTAAGTGGTAAGATCTCGTAAAGCATTTTATTATGCAGAAACATAGTGACTTCTGAAGCATCCGGTTCCATGGGCTAAGTTTTAAGGTGCTAAGTTTTATACTGCGGCACGAACAGCAGCGCCAGGACTGCTTATAGGTGTCAACTTTTCAATGAAAATTGGAGCAAAAAACCAAAAAGCTGGGAGGCGCTAAGAGTGGGCAAGGCAGCACCCTTGGGATGCAGTCGCAGCTAAACCCGTTCGTCTTTTTTATGCAGGTCCTTGCTTCGTGCATCGACCCTGTCTCTAATCAGCTCGGCGGCGGCGAATGTGCCGCTTCTTGGAATGAACGATACCAGCATGTGCCAGTGAGAGTGCTTTTCCCCGCCAACACCGGAATGTTCAACGACACTGACGGCCGCTGTTCTGAAATTTTTCGACGTCCGCAGTGGCTATCCCAAGGAACATCGGCATCATCGAATCTTTCGGGAACCGCCCCTAAGGTTTTCTTCACCAGTGGGCAAGGCAGCACCCGTGGGATGCAGTCGCAGCTAAACCCGTTCGTCTTTTTTATGCAGGTTAGTAGATATCGCTACTCCTATAAATTTAAAAGCGATTCTCTTTGTTTGGTCGTGCTGCCTTGCCCAGGCGTCTTGCTTGAAACATTTTCAGAGTGTTTTGATTCATTTTTGTTTACTTGCACTTTTGCTTAGCGGTGACGTTGAGCTTAATCCAGGCCCAGAGATAGCAAAGAAGCTCGATGAAATTATAGAGAATCAAAAGGTGTCTTCATGCCAACTACAGTCTCTAGGGGCAAAACTTGATTTGCATATATTAGAAACAAATCAAAGACTTGCTTCAATTGAAAGCAAACTGGAAGTACTATCGCAAACAGCCCAAAGGGTGGAAGCATGCGAGCACTCGTTGGCAGGATTGAACAGAGAAATAGTTTCGCTAACAAAAAAGGTGGACTATCTTGAAAACTACTCTTGTCGAAACAACCTGCTCATTTATGGCATTGAAGAGTCAGAAACTGAAACAGTAGATGACCTTAAGAAGCATGTTCTGACGGAAATATTTGAAAGCAAACTTGAAGTCAAAGTAGGGAGTTTGGAGAGGGTGCACCACTTGGGGAAAAAAGCTGAAAAGCGTCCCGTGATAATGAGGTTTTTTGATTTCGCTGAAAAGGAAGAGGTTCTCCGGAATGCTTCAGAATTGAAGGGTTCCCAAACGTCCATCTCAGAGGACTTTTCACCTAGGCTACGGAAAACGAGAAAGCTACTCTGGGCTACTTTTAAGGATGTTAAGAAGGTCGAGGATAAAGTGTACCTGAAATATGACAAATTAGTTGTCAATACAGAGGTGTACGCGTGGGACGAAAAGAAGAACCAAAGGTATAAAGTGAATCGTGCAGTTTTAGGTGATATCGGTCAAAATGTTCCGAGTAATGACGCAACTTCCTCTGAATCAGTGAAAAATGCCGGGCGTCCGCGAAGGAAATGTGCTCCCGCTTCTTCTACTTGACAGGCCACAAGTTCAACTCGGTCTTCCTTCAACGCCCTTATTACTGATCATCAAATTAAACAGATACCGTCATCTGTAGAGAATATCGTTAGCAATTCTTTTGGCAGTCCGACGAAACCACCACCTAAAATTTGCCAACTACGAGTGATATCTTTGAATGCCAGAAGCATTGTTAATAAAACAGACAGCCTTGAGGTAGTGCTCTGCTCTTATGATCCCCATGTACTGGTGATAAGCGAGACATGGTTACACAGTGGTGTTTTTGATGAAGAAATTGTGCCACCGGGCTACGTCATTTACAGACGTGATCGCGGTTCACGTGGTAGAGGGGTTGCTGTGATTGCTAGGCGTGAAGTGAACTTAACGTTCCTTGACCAAATTGATCAGCATGAAAGCTTGTTTTTGCGCCTAGTAACGCATGGCTTCACCTTTTACCTTTGCGCTGTGTATTGTCCACCTGATCCAACGGATTCTTTAATGTCTAGTCTTTTCGATCATTTAATACATTACCAGAATCGGAATCTAATCCTTACCGGTGACTTAAATCTTCCTGCCATCGACTGGGACAAACCGTCGTATGGTCTATGTGCCTCATGTGATATTGTTTTAGATCTGATCTTTTCTTTGAACCTTAAGCAAGCTGTTCGTGAATACACCAAGCAGTCATCTGTGCTAGACCTATTCTTTGCTAGCCAAACCTTTTTTGATGGAGTGCTTGACGTTGAAGCGGGAATATCAGATCATTGTCTTTTATACTTTTGTTGTGCTTCGCCTGGTGCTTCGGGGGTGCGTCCAGCTAAAATGATAAAGTACTTCGTTCGTGCTGATGATAATGCAGTCATCGACGCCTTACAGTGGCTGACGTTCATAGTTTGTGGCATCACTTTAAGAATGCAGTGCAGTACTGTACCGAACATTTTATTCCACTTAGAAAAGTTCATATCAACCGTCGCAATCCTTGGATAAGTCGAGAAATTCTTCAACTGAAACGCAAAGTGAAGCGATTTAGGAAGAAAAAGTTATCTTCATTACAACAGTTCCATCTACTCAACCAGAAACTTGCCTTAAAGTTAAAATCAGCAAAGTTTCATTATTTTACCATGACGCTCCACGAATTCATTAGAAGTAATCCCCAAAAGTTTTGAAATTTTTTAGGTCGAAAGAATGAGCAGTTGAGTAAGGTTCGAATTAATGACGACATTCTGACCGACTGCACAGTGATTGCAGAAGGTTTTAACTCTTATTTTCAAAGCGTATTTCTGACGGAGAGGGCAACCACAGCTAGAATTCGAGGAGAAGATCTTGGTAACGTACCGGCTATTTATGTGAATGGTGTTCTGTCGAAGCTGCGTAAACTTGATGATAAGAAATGTTCTGGTCCTGATGGGCTTGCAAATGCTTTTCTTAAACGTTTTGCAACACAATTATCCCAGTTTTTAACACAGATATTTCAAGCCTCTTTAATTCCTGGTAATGTGCCGGAGGACTGGAAAATGGCCCGCGTTGAACGAATCCATAAAAAAAGGAGATAAGCTAAGTATTTCTACCTACAGACCGATTTCAATTACTTCTTCTTGTTCTAAGTTAATAGAACACATAGTCTCTGGGTACCTTAATTCGTTGCTAGCTGAAAATAACATTTTATCCCGTTTGCAACACGGCTTCGGAAAGGGTATGTCCACCGTGACGCAGCTGGTTTCTATGGTTAATGAATTCCAAGTAGGGGTGTGCGAATATTCGAAATTTTCGAATATAATTCGAATATTATATTTTTAGTATTCGTATTCGATCCGAAATCCAAGTATTCGTGATGTTTCGAATATTGGACACGAAGCGAATATTCGTATCTAGCCGAATATTCTATTGCGAGCACCGGCGTTCATTTCGGTCCGAAAGTCCTATCGACAGAGACATAACAACATGGCGGCGCCCAGAGCAATAGGCATGGAGGAAACGTTGGGCCATGCAGTAGCTGACTGCATTGGTGAGCTTCTTTGTGGCTATACCTGCGAAACTGGTATCAGAGCTGTGCACGAAATACCTCGCAATACGAGCCAGTTTAGTGCCAAGTGAGAAGTCGCTGCAGCTAGAAGGTTTGGTTTGGTTTATGGGGCTTAACGTCCCAAAGCGACTGAGGCTATGAGAGACGCCGTAGTGGAGGGCTCCGGAAATTTCGACCACCTGGGGATCTTTAACGTGCACTGACATCGCACAGTACACGGGCCTCTAGAATTTCTCCTCCAAAGAAATTCAACCGCCGCGGCCGGGATCGAAGCCGCGTCTTTCGGGTCAGCAGCCGAGCACCATAACCACTGAGCCACCGCGGCGGCTCAGCTAGAAGGGAACTACTTCTGCCTGACCACGTGGATTAGCCGGTTTTCCTTCACGACAACCTTTTATGTTCATCCCAGCAACGCGCTTCTGTGCTTGTGGCAAGCTAGCCTTGATCAATGCTGTGTACTAGTCATCTTCTCTGATGTTTCCACTCTTCTAAGAATAATGCTCGAGACTGATGCTTTTTGTGCAGCCACACACACCTTTTGTGCTCATTTCATCACTGATAGTTGAACTGTGATGTTCTTGGGGGCTCAAATAAATGTTTTGTTGTGGTTAAATGCGGCTGTCCTTGATTATTCGATATTCGATTCGATATTCGGAACCAAGTATTTGTATTCGATTCGTATTCGAAAAATTTGATATTCGCACACCCCTAATTCCAAGTTGTTCTTGATAAATCCGGGCAGGTTAATGTTCTTTTTTTAGACTTCCGCAAAGCTTTTGACACTGTTTCTCATGGCAAACTCATTTCTAAATTAGACAGTAATGGCGTCCCTACTTACCTTGTCAACTGGATTCATGCTTGTCTTAAACACAGGAAACAATACGTAGACGTTAATGGCTGCAGATCTAACGATCTTCCAATTACTTCAGGTGTACCTCAAGGCAGCGTCTTAGGGCCACTGCTTTTCCTAATCTATATAAATGATCTGCCTGCTTCCATCCCCGGAAATGTCTCTTTAAAGCTTTTTGCAGATGATTGCATACTTTTTAAGACCATAAATAACCAGAACGATCACTACATCTTACAAAATGCGCTTCTAGCTGTTCATCAGTGGTGCTTAAAATGGGATATGCAACTAAACCTTGATCAAACTTTCTCTTACGCATTTCGCCCTAAAAACATTTCAGTTCTTTCTCTTACACCCTGCAAAATCATGTAATCCACGACGTTACACAATATAAATATTTAGGGGTAACGTTAACTCATGACGTTAACGTTAACATGGACTTCATACATTGCAGACATTTGCTCCTGGTCTTTTTCTAAGCTTTGCTACTTAAGGCGGAAGCTTAAAGATGCCCCTAGTAAAGTTAAACTCCTTGCATACTCAACATTCATTAGGTCCAAATTAGAGTACGCTTCGGTATTATGGGATCCATTCATAAAGAAAGACATATACAAGATAGAGATGGTGCAAAAAGAAAGCGGTTAGGTTTATTTATAACAAATACAGGAGTTTAGACTCACCTACAACACTAATGAAAACCAACCATATTCCATTACTTGAAGTATGCAGAAAAATTTCCCGTCTGTTGTTTATGCATAACCTTTTAACACATAAACTTAACATACCCCGCCCTGTAATTCACAAACAATTGTCGCGCCGAACACACCATTCACGAACTCATTTGCTGGAACCCATTTTTGCAAATACTGACTCATTCAAGTACAGTTTTTTTCAACGGACTGTTTCCGACTGGAACTCTCTTCCCGAGGCCACTTTCCAGTCCTCAAATTTTAGTAAAGCTCTTGAGAAGCATTTTCTCGAGTGAATTAGCGTTGTATCTCGTTATTCTGCTCATTGTTTGTAACCCCATGTATTTTCTTAGTATTTATCATTTTCAATGCCTTGTATAGCCCCTCCTGCATGGGCCAATCTATTGCCTTGCAGTATTTTGCAATAAATAATTAAATAATACAAGAGTGGAACGCTTTAGTACTTGGTTTCGCATGCTTTGAGCATGCGAAACCAACAGCTGATTTTAATGGATTTTTCTGCCATTTTGTCCTGCTACTCATTCTTGTCCTTCTTGCTATTTCTACCTTCAATTTGATTATTTTCTGTCTTCCGTGGGCAGGTTGTGACAGCGTCGCCAGGTCACCCGACCTCGCGCTATTAATAGTTAATTTAATTACCCCCTGCCATGGTGGGCAGGTTGCTCACAACCCGGTGGTCAGGTAGGCATCATGTCACAAAGTCTCGTGACCTCTCTTGACCAATCAGTGAATTTTATTATATGCTGTCATTTTTCCTAATGTTGACTCTAATTCCCTCACATTATTAGGCATCTTTAAAGATTACGGCGGCCAGCACCACGAAAGGAAATGCTTGGCCGGAACGCGTTTTACATGCCGAAAAGACACTGAGGAAGTGACTGCGGTCGTATCTCGGTCACCGTCAAGATTATTTTTGTCCCCTAGGCATTGCAGAACGGAATGATAGTTTAATTCCATTTTACGCAGAACGCAACTACAGCCGCGGTAGGTTAGCGTCCAGATAATTTTTCAGTTAAGCATTGGTTATGAGCTTGATATCCGCCGCTGCATGAGCGTTTATATGAAACCGGGAGGCAAAACCCCGCTAACAGACACTATACGCTATCCTCTTCCCCATACTGTCTGTTTTTGTGAGCGAAGCCTGATGGTATTGTAACTCTTCTAACAACAGCAGGGTTAGAATGGCGCCCAGTTTAGGCTGCATTCGCGGAGTGCCACTTCATGCATAGTGGCATTCGCTATGGGACGCGGCCAGTGCGAAGTCAGTCCGGCAGGCTCGCTTCACTCGTCTTACACACACAAGCTTCCCACGTGCACACCCGGGTTCCCTATGCTTCGAAACTCCTGTGCAATGCCAGAGTGGCTATAGTTAGGCAAAGTAGTTCGCAGCAGAGCCGGCGTTGCATAGTCTGAGCAGGTGTGCGCTCTCCATCTGGGTCACATCTTTTTTATTTATTTCGTTTTCTACTTATTTATGCAGTGCCTGCAGCACCACAACATTTATTCGTGAGGGGTGGGGGAGAACGTTGTAAAAAAATATCTCATTAAAAAGAGCTGGTTCTGAAACAGAAAGCGTGCTGCAAACAGTTGGGAAAAGACAAACAAATACGCGGCATTGAAACGGAAGCGCCCCAACAACTCGTTCACAGACATCGCAGTATAAAATTTCAAACTCAAAAAGATGAAATGGCAAAATATAGCACGAAGTGCAATGCTGGCTGAAAGTGAGAGAAGAAGAGAGGAAGAAGTAGGGTAATATGATCCTACGAGAAATTTCCCGGAATGAAACAAACTAAGAACACAATTTCCATTGAACAATGTTCTTGGAGAGTCACTTAAAGCGTATAGAAGCATGCGGAAAAAATTGGCTGCGAGCGACACAGGTGTGACAGCGTGTTTCAAGAAGTTTCAAGTCGTTGTGGTGTGGTTTTGAAATGAATACGGAGGAAAACATATATTTTTGTTTCTTAATGTGCAAACAGAATAGTTCGGATAAAAAGCTGTACTTCTGCTGGCAACGGGTGTTGTCTTACAGGTTCTGACCTAGGTTTTTGTTAATTTAATGTAATACTCTTGCGGAAGTTGTAATCACCCGAAATAAACTTGGGAGCCCAATTTTGGATACGTTAAACTTTTTCTGTCACAGGTTTAATGGTCCGATGCCGCGCAAGTCTACTTGACGGTTCGGCGAACATTCGACATGCAAAGCAAGCCTTTCGCTCGTTTTGCGACTTTATAAAAATTACATCTGGTGATTAAGCAATGTAGTGAACTTTTGAGGTGAAATATCTAATGTGTATATGCTTTTCAAGTTTTCAAGTTAGACAGCTCTATATTTGTAGCATTCAAACATTTATGTATTCCGCCGACCAAATCATACACTGATCTAATCGGCTGATGTTTACGGCTGAAAGACACAAGTTGACAGTTATCCCTGTTCAAATACAACCGCACCTTCGGGACGAACCAAAATTATGTTCAAGTCACTTCTGAAGGCTGTTGGCATGGTCATAACTTTTGTACATGACTGCAAATGACAGTCTAATACACGCAATCATACTTTGCACTCAAGACATTGTGCAATATTATTTAAATAGACTAACAAAAAAGAGCCCAGAATACACCGTTGGGGCAAGCAAGAAGTTAGGGCGACATCAGTTCAATTAGCTTTGTTCACCATAGCATGATCTGTTCTCCCATACCCGTGATATCAAATCCAAAAGACTTTAGAAGTGTATATTTGGAGTTATCAAAACTTAGTTCATAACAAGAAATATGAAAGGTACCCAAATCTTTCCGTAAAAAAAGTTCACAGTCTACCTGAAATCCCACATCAAAATTTAAAAAAAAAGTCATGCAGGAATTGTACCACTTGAGAAGTGCAAAAGAGGCCAGGCCTCAGTGTGGGCACAAACGAGAAAGTTTAGCGTATAGCACGTTGCCGCACATCAATCATAATTACGGACACCGGGCAGCACAGCTAACGTTTTGAGATCAACGACTCAAAGCTAGCGAAAAAGAAATCCAAAGTGCTCTCAGAAAAATGGTTTGTCTGCTGCTCGTAGACACGAATTGAGTGAGATCGTTAGATTTAATGAACTCTGAAAAATTTATTTTATTGATTTATTTATTACAATACCTTCAGGGCCTCAGTGGGGCGTTACAGAACGGAGTGGATAAAAAAGTAAAAACAATGCAGCAAAATGAAAACAAAGAGTAAACGGAAAATGTAATGTTATACAGCAAGGAATGAAAAAACGTAAGCTTGAACAAAATGCAAATCAGATTACGTAAGAAAACAGCCTAGTCAAACACAGTTTTCCGCGGCATTTTTAAATAAACAGTTGTCAGAGATGTCGGCAACGAAGGTGGGCAGGTGGTTCTAATCGCTCGCGTCTTTGGTATAAACGAGTTAAAATATGCATTGTTTCGGCAGTATGGAATGCGTACCTTGTGGCGATGATCCGTGCGAGGTGATATGAACGATGGTTCAGACAGAAGATCCCGTTTTAGCTGATGATTGTGGTAGTAAATCTTGTGAAAAGTTAGTATTCGCGCGAGTTTTCTACGAAGGGAAAGGCTAGGAAGGTTCAAAGTATTTTTCATTGTAGTTGCACTAGCAGTGCGGGAAAAGTTAGACAAAATGAGTCTGGCGCAACGATTCTGTACTGACTCTAACTGATTAGTAAGAGTTTCAAGTCCCGCGTCCCACACAGAGCACGCATATTCTAATTTAGATCTAACTAAGGTTTTATAAAGTAGCAGTTTTAAAGAAGATGGAGCCATGGAAAAATTACGACGCAAGTAGCCAAGCATGCGGTTAGCATTGTTAACAATATAATCAACATGTGCCTGCCATGAAAGGTTAGAAGTTATATGAACCCCTAAATATTTATATGTGGTAACTTGCTCAAGGAGAGAACCTGAAATATTGTAGGGAATAAGATTTTCTTTAGCAGACCGGTGTGAAATACGCATGACCTTACACTTGTTAGTATTCAGTCTCATGAGCCAAACATTACACCAACTAGATACCTTATTTATATCACTTTGAAGTAAGGATGAGTCTGAAGCGCATTTGATTACTCGATAAATAACGCAATCATCTGCGAAAAGCCTGATTGTGGAGTTAATAGAAATTGGAAGATCGTTAATGTATATTAGAAACAATAGCGGCCCAACCACGGAACCTTGAGGCACGCCGGAGGTAACAGAGCATGGTGAAGAATCAGCGTTATTTGCAGTGACGAATTGAGTTCTGTTACGCATCCATGTTACGATCCATGAAAGAATGTTTGAGTCGATATTTAGTTTACCGAGCTTAAAACAAAGTAGTTGGTGATTAACAAGATCAAATGCTTTCTGAAAATCTAAAAATACACAGTCAATGAAAAATCCCTTGTCTAATGCATCAAATAAGTCATGGGTGAAGGAAATGAGCTGCGTTTCACAAGAAAATGATTGACGAAAGCCATGCTTATGAGGGAAAAAAACGAATGATTTTCTAGAAATTTAACCAGATTAGAATAAATGACATGTTCAAACAGTTTACACGGGACACTCGTTAATGATATGGGTCTGTAATTAAGAGCACAATGAGCATCACCAGACTTGAATATTGGTACCACCTTACCCACCTTCCAGTCCCCGGGTAGCTGTCCTGAATTCAAAGATTGCGAAAAGAGTGCACACAAGTAAATGGAAGAACAAACACTTGTATTCTTTAAAAATTTAGAATTTATGTCGTCGATTCCCGAAGACGAAGAAATTTTGAGATTATTAATTAGACTTTCTATACCAAGACTGTCAAACACAATTGGGTCCATTAATGGATTCTGCACAGGCTGAAAAGAGGGCAGAGAAAGAGATGATTGCTGTAAAAAAGTATTAGAGAAGGCGTCGTTTAGCACTTGAGGGCACTCTGATGAAGGAATGGCTGCGCCGCTTCTATCGTTCAGAGCTATTGCTTTATGCTTAGGACCAGAAATGATGTTCCAAAATTTTTTGGCATTATCAATCAACAAAGACGGAAGCGTACTCTGGAAAAAAACCTGCTTGGCATTTCTTAAGGCTTTTCGATACTCAGATGTGATGGCACGATACACATCCCAGTGATCAGGGCAACCGGTGGTTTTCGCTCTACGATAAACTCGTTTTTTTTTTTACTTAAAAGGCGTTTTAATGCGGCAGTGAACCACGGGGAACGTTACTTGCCTGATATGACGCATAATGGTATGTGTTTTTGGACGAGAAAATGAACTTTTTCTTTAAAAAGGCGCCAGTTCGTTTCCACAGTACGGTTATAAAAGTTTGGCATGCACTCACCTAAGAAGATTTCGAGTTCTGCGTTAATCGACGGAAAATTTGCCTTTGAATAATCTCTGATATATTTGGGATTGGGTCGCACACGTGTGTTAGTATCTTTAAGGTCAAACTGGATGAAGGAGTGGTCACTGAGGCCTGGTAGAAATGCCAATGAATGAACGAGCTCAGGAAGCGTAGTTAGAACAAGATCAACGATGTTAGCGCTAGTAGTGGTGGTACGGGTTGGCTGATAATCAGCTGAGAAAAATTGAAGTCAGTGCACAGATTTATGAAGCCAATCGTGTCAGGTGACGAATCCAGAGTGGAAGGGAACGCACCAGACCAAATTATTTTTGGCATGTTGAAATCGCCAAGTAAAAAGATTGGCGAAGAAGGAAACCTAACCAAAATGCGATTGAGCACATCATGAAGTTCACTACAGAAAGACGGTGGAGCATTTAGAGGGCGATAGCATGCGCAGAAGATTAAGACTCGATGATTAATGCGTATAGAGGCGCATACAATTTCTAGTGAAGAAACAAGTGACACGTGTGAAGAATGCAGATGATCAGCGACCGCTATCAGAACACCGCCTCCTATTCTGTCTCCACGGTCACATCGATAAGTAATGAAATCCTTTTCGTAGTTTAGTATTTCATCATTAGAAATCTTTGAATTCAGCCAGGTTTCGGTGAGGACCAGAATGTCTGCATCGCACGTGTCGATGAGAGTACACAGATCATCACGCTTGTTTACAACACTACGAATATTAGAGAACAAGACACATATGTCATTTGGAAGCTCATGACCACGAGCAGGTAGCTACGCGGTAGAAAGATCGGCAGGCAAGGCACTACTATCAGGGCTGCGTGGGGATGCTTGGTTATTGATATGATATTCACAGATGCTATCTGATGCCGAAATGTAGATGTAACACTTACTCTTTACGAACAATTTGTTCTGACGAATAGTGCACTTCTCTCCACTTGCTTGTCCAAAGTCAAAAAGTTTTTTACGTGCGTTGCGAGTTGACAAGCAGAAATCTTCCGTAACCTTTATCCCAGCATTTTTCATTTTGCTTCGGTCAGTAAGCACGGCTTCTCGGATCTTAAAATTCGTAAACTTGACTATGACAGGACGGCATTTAACATTCGAAAATTTACCCAGCCGATGCGCGCGTGCTATGGCCTCGCTGGGTAGCTCAAGGTCCATTTCAGAAAGAAGCTTTTCACGCACGAGCTTTTCAGATTCATCCCAAGTTTCGTTTTGCGTGTCAGGGAGGCCGTGAAAAAGTAGGTTATCGCGTCGTGACCTGTCTTCGAGGTCGTCGAGTCGTTTATGAAACGCCTCTGCTTCATTCTGTACAGCCTCAGACACTTCCTGGGTAATGTCAAAGGCGCTGGGGGCTTGCGAGGCGGCTACTTTTTCTTCGACGGCAACAAGCCTATCGTTCATACTGGCGATCTGACGCTCAAGCTTTGTTTGTGTTTGCCGAACTTCGTTGAGCTGGGAGAGTATTTCGCCATGGTTCTTGTCAATTTTTTCGTTTAAAGATTTTAACAGAGTGACTACGTCATCGTTGGACTGGCTAGAATCTTTTTTAGGGGGCCCTGGGTCCTGTTCAATGTCGCCACCTAAGAGCAATAATTTCAGCACACATACACATTCGCAGACAATGCACATGAATACGCTTTGGGCATGGCACAAGCAGCAGGTTGACATTACTTGTGCGTTTACAGTGCAAAGAAGGACATGAACTGACCTGCACCAAGAAACAGAAGAACATTGGTCGCTGCTGCATTGCTGCTGCTGTTCCATGCCCACTGAAGGCGCTCGGTGATTGCCAGTGCTTAAATGGGCGCGATACACTTGATGACTGTGACGATGGGGCTTGCGCGGCCAAAGGTGCAGACCACTTGAAGGCGATGGCTTCTTCCGGTGGCGTCGGGCAACATTCGCTCATTCGTAGCGAGTCGGGCTTGAACTGTACAGGGAGCCGAAGAGGCGATACGGGGCGCTCAGTCGGTGTCAGGCAGGGAACGTTCCGCCGGTCGCTCGAGTCATGACTAAGGACGCTCCAAGATAGTATCTGCACCAAGAAACAGAAGAACATTGGTCGCTGCTGCATTGCTGCTGCTGTTCCATGCCCACTGAAGGCGCTCGGTGATTGCCAGTGCTTAAATGGGCGCGATACACTTGATGACTGTGACGATGGGGCTTGCGCGGCCAAAGCTGCAGACCACTTGAAGGCGATGGCTTCTTCCGGTGGCGTCGGGCAACATTCGCTCATTCGTAGCGAGTCGGATTGAACTGTACAGGGAGCCGAAGAGGCGATACGGGGCGCTCAGTCGGTGTCAGGCAGGGAACGTTCCGCCGGTCGCTCGAGTCATGACTAAGGCCGCTCCAAGATAGTATCTGCACCAAGAAACAGAAGAACATTGGTAGCTGCTGCATTGCTGCTGCTGTTCCATGCCCACTGAAGGCGATCGGTGATTGCCAGTGCTTAAATGGGCGCGATACACTTGATGACTGCGACGATGGGGCTTGCGCGGCCAAAGGTGCAGACCACTTGAAGGCGATGGCTTCTTCCGGTGGCGTCGGGCAACATTCGCTCATTCGTAGCGAGTCGGGCTTGAACTGTACAGGGAGCCGAAGAGGCGATACGGGGCGCTCAGTCGGTGTCAGGCAGGGAACGTTCCGCCGGTCGCTCGAGTCATGACTAAGGCCGCTCCAAGATAGTATCTGCACCAAGAAACAGAAGAACATTGGTCGCTGCTGCATTGCTGCTGCTGTTCCATGCCCACTGAAGGCGCTCGGTGATTGCCAGTGCTTAAATGGGCGCGATACACTTGACGACTGTGACGATGGGGCTTGCGCGGCCAAAGGTGCAGACCACTTGAAGGCGATGGCTTCTTCCGGTGGCGTCGGGCAACATTCGCTCATTCGTAGCGAGTCGGGCTTGAACTGTACAGGGAGCCGAAGAGGCGATACGGGGCGCTCAGTCGGTGTCAGGCAGGGAACGTTCCGCCGGTCGCTCGAGACATGACTAAGGCCGCTCCAAGATAGTATCTGCACCAAGAAACAGAAGAACATTGGTCGCTGCTGCATTGCTGCTGCTGTTCCATGCCCACTGAAGGCGCTCGGTGATTGCCAGTGCTTAAATGGGCGCGATACACTTGATGACTGTGACGATGGGGCTTGCGCGGCCAAAGGTGCAGACCACTTGAAGGCGATGGCTTCTTCCGGTGGCGTCGGGCAACATTCGCTCATTCGTAGCGAGTCGGATTGAACTGTACAGGGAGCCGAAGAGGCGATACGGGGCGCTCAGTCGGTGTCAGGCAGGGAACGTTCCGCCGGTCGCTCGAGTCATGACTAAGGCCGCTCCAAGATAGTATCTGCACCAAGAAACAGAAGAACATTGGTAGCTGCTGCATTGCTGCTGCTGTTCCATGCCCACTGAAGGCGCTCGGTGATTGCCAGTGCTTAAATGGGCGCGATACACTTGATGACTGCGACGATGGGGCTTGCGCGGCCAAAGGTGCAGACCACTTGAAGGCGATGGCTTCTTCCGGTGGCGTCGGGCAACATTCGCTCATTCGTAGCGAGTCGGGCTTGAACTGTACAGGGAGCCGAAGAGGCGATTCGGGGCGCTCAGTCGGTGTCAGCCAGGGAACGTTCCGCCGGTCGCTCGAGTCATGACTAAGGCCGCTCCAAGATAGTATCTGCACCAAGAAACAGAAGAACATTGGTCGCTGCTGCATTGCTGCTGCTGTTCCGTGCCCACTGAAGGCGCTCGGTGATTGCCAGTGCTTAAATGGGCGCGATACACTTGATGACTGTGACGATGATGCTTGCGCGGCCAAAGGTGCAGACCACTTGAAGGCGATGGCTTCTTCCGGTGGCGTCGGGCAACATTCGCTCATTCGTAGCGAGTCGGGCTTGAACTGTACAGGGAGCCGAAGAGGCGATACGGGGCGCTCAGTCGGTGTCAGGCAGGGAACGTTCCGCCGGTCGCTCGAGTCATGACTAAGGCCGCTCCAAGATAGTATCTGCACCAAGAAACAGAAGAACATTGGTCGCTGCTGCATTGCTGCTGCTGTTCCATGCCCACTGAAGGCGCTCGGTGATTGCCAGTGCTTAAATGGGCGCGATACACTTGATGACTGTGACGATGGGGCTTGCGCGGCCAAAGGTGCAGACCACTTGAAGGCGATGGCTTCTTCCGGTGGCGTCGGGCAACATTCGCTCATTCGTAGCGAGTCGGGCTTGAACTGTACAGGGAGCCGAAGAGGCGATACGGGGCGCTCAGTCGGTGTCAGGCAGGGAACGTTCCGCCTGTCGCTCGAGTCATGACTAAGGCCGCTCCAAGATAGTATCTGCACCAAGAAACAGAAGAACATTGGTCGCTGCTGCATTGCTGCTGCTGTTCCATGCCCACTGAAGGCGCTCGGTGATTGCCAGTGCTTAAATGGGCGCGATACACTTGATGACTGTGACGATGGGGCTTGCGCGGCCAAAGGTGCAGACCACTTGAAGGCGATGGCTTCTTCCGGTGGCGTCGGGCAACATTCGCTCATTCGTAGCGAGTCGGGCTTGAACTGTACAGGGAGCCGAAGAGGCGATACGGGGCGCTCAGTCGGTGTCAGGCAGGGAACGTTCCGCCGGTCGCTCGAGTCATGACTAAGGCCGCTCCAAGATAGTATCTGCACCAAGAAACAGAAGAACATTGGTCGCTGCTGCATTGCTGCTGCTGTTCCATGCCCACTGAAGGCGCTCGGTGATTGCCAGTGCTTAAATGGGCGCGATACACTTGATGACTGTGACGATGGGGCTTGCGCGGCCAAAGGTGCAGACCACTTGAAGGCGATGGCTTCTTCCGGTGGCGTCGGGCAACATTCGCTCATTCGTAGCGAGTCGGGCTTGAACTGTACAGGGAGCCGAAGAGGCGATACGGGGCGCTCAGTCGGTGTCAGGCAGGGAACGTTCCGCCGGTCGCTCGAGTCATGACTAAGGCCGCTCCAAGATAGTATCTGCACCAAGAAACAGAAGAACATTGGTCGCTGCTGCATTGCTGCTGCTGTTCCATGCCCACTGAAGGCGCTCGGTGATTGCCAGTGCTTAAATGGGCGCGATACACTTGATGACTGTGACGATGGGGCTTGCGCGGCCAAAGGTGCAGACCACTTGAAGGCGATGGCTTCTTCCAGTGGCGTCGGGCAACATTCGCTCATTCGTAGCGAGTCGGGCTTGAACTGTACAGGGAGCCGAAGAGGCGATACGGGGCGCTCAGTCGGTGTCAGGCAGGGAACGTTCCGCCGGTCGCTCGAGTCGTGACTAAGGCCGCTCCAAGATAGTATCTGCACCAAGAAACAGAAGAACATTGGTCGCTGCTGCATTGCTGCTGCTGTTCCATGCCCACTGAAGGCGCTCGGTGATTGCCGGTGCTTAAATGGGCGCGATACACTTGATGACTGTGACGACGGGGCTTGCGCGGCCAAAGGTGCAGACCACTTGAAGGCGATGGCTTCTTCCGGTGGCGTCGGGCAACATTCGCTCATTCGTAGCGAGTCGGGCTTGAACTGTACAGGGAGCCGAAGAGGCGATACGGGGCGCTCAGTCGGTGTCAGGCAGGGAACGTTCCGCCGGTCGCTCGAGTCATGACTAAGGCCGCTCCAAGATAGTATCTGCACCACGAAACAGAAGAACATTGGTCGCTGCTGCATTGCTGCTGCTGTTCCATGCCCACTGAAGGCGCTCGGTGATTGCCAGTGCTTAAATGGGCGCGATACACTTGATGACTGTGACGATGGGGCTTGCGCGGCCAAAGGTGCAGACCACTTGAAGGCGATGGCTTCTTCCGGTGGCGTCGGGCAACATTCGCTCATTCGTAGCGAGTCGGGCTTGAACTGTACAGGGAGCCGAAGAGGCGATACGGGGCGCTCAGTCGGTGTCAGGCAGGGAACGTTCCGCCGGTCGCTCGAGTCATGACTAAGGCCGCTCCAAGATAGTATCTGCACCAAGAAACAGAAGAACATTGGTCGCTGCTGCATTGCTGCTGCTGTTCCATGCCCACTGAAGGCGCTCGGTGATTGCCAGTGTTTAAATGGGCGCAAAACACTTGATGACTGTGACGATGGGGCTTGCGCGGCCAAAGGTGCAGACCACTTGAAGGCGATGGCTTCTTCCGGTGGCGTCGGGCAACATTCGCTCATTCGTAGCGAGTCGGATTGAACTGTACAGGGAGCCGAAGAGGCGATACGGTGCGCTCAGTCGGTGTCAGGCAGGGAACGTTCCGCCGGTCGCTCGAGTCATGACTAAGGCCGCTCCAAGATAGTATCTGCACCAAGAAACAGAAGAACATTGGTCGCTGCTGCATTTCTGCTGCTGTTCCATGCCCACTGAAGGCGCTCGGTGATTGCCAGTGCTTAAATGGGCGCGATACACTTGATGACTGTGACGATGGGGCTTGCGCGGCCAAAGGTGCAGACCACTTCAAGGCGATGGCTTCTTCCGGTGGCGTCGGGCAACATTCGCTCATTCGTAGCGAGTCGGGCTTGAACTGTACAGGGAGTCGAAGAGGCGATACGGGGCGCTCAGTCGGTGTCAGGCAGGGAACGTTCCGCCGGTCGCTCGAGTCATGACTAAGGCCGCTCCAAGATAGTATCTGCACCAAGAAACAGAAGAACATTGGTCGCTGCTGCATTGCTGCTGCTGTTCCATGCCCACTGAAGGCGCTCGGTGATTGCCAGTGCTTAAATGGGCGCGATACACTTGATGACTGTGACGATGGGGCTTGCGCGGCCAAAGGTGCAGACCACTTGAAGGCGATGGCTTCTTCCGGTGGCGTCGGGCAACATTCGCTCATTCGTAGCGAGTCGGGCTTGAACTGTACAGGGAGCCGAAGAGGCGATACGGGGCGCTCAGTCGGTGTCAGGCAGGGAACATTCCGCCGGTCGCTCGAGTCATGACTAAGGACGCTCCAAGATAGTATCTGCACCAAGAAACAGAAGAACATTGGTCGCTGCTGCATTGCTGCTGCTGTTCCATGCCCACTGAAGGCGCTCGGTGATTGCCAGTGCTTAAATGGGCGCGATACACTTGATGACTGTGACGATGGGGCTTGCGCGGCCAAAGGTGCAGACCACTTGAAGGCGATGGCTTCTTCCGGTGGCGTCGGGCAACATTCGCTCATTCGTAGCGAGTCGGATTGAACTGTACAGGGAGCCGAAGAGGCGATACGGGGCGCTCAGTCGGTGTCAGGCAGGGAACGTTCCGCCGGTCGCTCGAGTCATGACTAAGGCCGCTCCAAGATAGTATCTGCACCAAGAAACAGAAGAACATTGGTCGCTGCTGCATTGCTGCTGCTGTTCCATGCCCACTGAAGGCGCTCGGTGATTGCCAGTGCTTAAATGGGCGCGATACACTTGATGACTGCGACGATGGGGCTTGCGCGGCCAAAGGTGCAGACCACTTGAAGGCGATGGCTGCTTCCGGTGGCGTCGGGCAACATTCGCTCATTCGTAGCGAGTCGGGCTTGAACTGTACAGGGAGCCGAAGAGGCGATACGGGGCGCTCAGTCGGTGTCAGGCAGGGAACGTTCCGCCGGTCGCTCGAGTCATGACTAAGGCCGCTCCAAGATAGTATCTGCACCAAGAAACAGAAGAACATTGGTCGCTGCTGCATTGCTGCTGCTGTTCCATGCCCACTGAAGGCGCTCGGTGATTGCCAGTGCTTAAATGGGCGCGATACACTTGATGACTGTGACGATGGGGCTTGCGCGGCCAAAGGTGCAGACCACTTGAAGGCGATGGCTTCTTCCGGTGGCGTCGGGCAACATTCGCTCATTCGTAGCGAGTCGGGCTTGAACTGTACAGGGAGCCGAAGAGGCGATACGGGGCGCTCAGTCGGTGTCAGGCAGGGAACGTTCCGCCGGTCGCTCGAGTCATGACTAAGGCCGCTCCAAGATAGTATCTGCACCAAGAAACAGAAGAACATTGGTCGCTGCTGCATTGCTGCTGCTGTTCCATGCCCACTGAAGGCGCTCGGTGATTGCCAGTGCTTAAATGGGCGCGATACACTTGATGACTGTGACGATGGGGCTTGCGCGGCCAAAGGTGCAGACCACTTGAAGGCGATGGCTTCTTCCGGTGGCGTCGGGCAACATTCGCTCATTCGTAGCGAGTCGGATTGAACTGTACAGGGAGCCGAAGAGGCGATACGGTGCGCTCAGTCGGTGTCAGGCAGGGAACGTTCCGCCGGTCGCTCGAGTCATGACTAAGGCCGCTCCAAGATAGTATCTGCACCAAGAAACAGAAGAACATTGGTCGCTGCTGCATTTCTGCTGCTGTTCCATGCCCACTGAAGGCGCTCGGTGATTGCCAGTGCTTAAATGGGCGCGATACACTTGATGACTGTGACGATGGGGCTTGCGCGGCCAAAGGTGCAGACCACTTCAAGGCGATGGCTTCTTCCGGTGGCGTCGGGCAACATTCGCTCATTCGTAGCGAGTCGGGCTTGAACTGTACAGGGAGTCGAAGAGGCGATACGGGGCGCTCAGTCGGTGTCAGGCAGGGAACGTTCCGCCGGTCGCTCGAGTCATGACTAAGGCCGCTCCAAGATAGTATCTGCACCAAGAAACAGAAGAACATTGGTCGCTGCTGCATTGCTGCTGCTGTTCCATGCCCACTGAAGGCGCTCGGTGATTGCCAGTGCTTAAATGGGCGCGATACACTTGATGACTGTGACGATGGGGCTTGCGCGGCCAAAGGTGCAGACCACTTGAAGGCGATGGCTTCTTCCGGTGGCGTCGGGCAACATTCGCTCATTCGTAGCGAGTCGGGCTTGAACTGTACAGGGAGCCGAAGAGGCGATACGGGGCGCTCAGTCGGTGTCAGGCAGGGAACATTCCGCCGGTCGCTCGAGTCATGACTAAGGACGCTCCAAGATAGTATCTGCACCAAGAAACAGAAGAACATTGGTCGCTGCTGCATTGCTGCTGCTGTTCCATGCCCACTGAAGGCGCTCGGTGATTGCCAGTGCTTAAATGGGCGCGATACACTTGATGACTGTGACGATGGGGCTTGCGCGGCCAAAGGTGCAGACCACTTGAAGGCGATGGCTTCTTCCGGTGGCGTCGGGCAACATTCGCTCATTCGTAGCGAGTCGGATTGAACTGTACAGGGAGCCGAAGAGGCGATACGGGGCGCTCAGTCGGTGTCAGGCAGGGAACGTTCCGCCGGTCGCTCGAGTCATGACTAAGGCCGCTCCAAGATAGTATCTGCACCAAGAAACAGAAGAACATTGGTCGCTGCTGCATTGCTGCTGCTGTTCCATGCCCACTGAAGGCGCTCGGTGATTGCCAGTGCTTAAATGGGCGCGATACACTTGATGACTGCGACGATGGGGCTTGCGCGGCCAAAGGTGCAGACCACTTGAAGGCGATGGCTGCTTCCGGTGGCGTCGGGCAACATTCGCTCATTCGTAGCGAGTCGGGCTTGAACTGTACAGGGAGCCGAAGAGGCGATACGGGGCGCTCAGTCGGTGTCAGGCAGGGAACGTTCCGCCGGTCGCTCGAGTCATGACTAAGGCCGCTCCAAGATAGTATCTGCACCAAGAAACAGAAGAACATTGGTCGCTGCTGCATTGCTGCTGCTGTTCCATGCCCACTGAAGGCGCTCGGTGATTGCCAGTGCTTAAATGGGCGCGATACACTTGATGACTGTGACGATGGGGCTTGCGCGGCCAAAGGTGCAGACCACTTGAAGGCGATGGCTTCTTCCGGTGGCGTCGGGCAACATTCGCTCATTCGTAGCGAGTCGGGCTTGAACTGTACAGGGAGCCGAAGAGGCGATACGGGGCGCTCAGTCGGTGTCAGGCAGGGAACGTTCCGCCGGTCGCTCGAGTCATGACTAAGGCCGCTCCAAGATAGTATCTGCACCAAGAAACAGAAGAACATTGGTCGCTGCTGCATTGCTGCTGCTGTTCCATGCCCACTGAAGGCGCTCGGTGATTGCCAGTGCTTAAATGGGCGCGATACACTTGATGACTGTGACGATGGGGCTTGCGCGGCCAAAGGTGCAGACCACTTGAAGGCGATGGCTTCTTCCGGTGGCGTTGGGCAACATTCGCTCATTCGTAGCGAGTCGGGCTTGAACTGTACAGGGAGCCGAAGAGGCGATACGGGGCGCTCAGTCGGTGTCAGGCAGGGAACGTTCCGCCGGTCGCTCGAGTCATGACTAAGGCCGCTCCAAGATAGTATCTGCACCAAGAAACAGAAGAACATTGGTCGCTGCTGCATTGCTGCTGCGGTTCCATGCCCACTGAAAGCGCTCGGTGATTGCAAGTGCTTAAATGGGCGCGATACACTTGATGACTGTGACGATGGGGCTTGCGCGGCCAAAGGTGCAGACCACTTGAAGGCGATGGCTTCTTCCGGTGGCGTCGGGCAACATTCGCTCATTCGTAGCGAGTCGGGCTTGAACTGTACAGGGAGCCGAAGAGGCGATACGGGGCGCTCAGTCGGTGTC
Organism: Amblyomma mixtum; assembly: GCF_055824585.1. Lineage (NCBI taxonomy): Eukaryota > Metazoa > Arthropoda > Arachnida > Ixodida > Ixodidae > Amblyomma > Amblyomma mixtum. Next base: position 25,354,050 of record NC_143021.1, on the reverse strand, counting down.
AGGCAGGGAACGTTCCGCCGGTCGCTCGAGTCATGACTAAGGCCGCTCCAAGATAGTATCTGCACCAAGAAACACAAGAACATTGCTCGCTGCTGCATTGCTGCTGCTGTTCCGTGCCCACTGAAGGCACTCGGTGATTGCCAGTGCTTAAATGGGCGCGATACACTTGATGACTGTGACGATGGGGCTTGCGCGGCCAAAGGTGCAGACCACTTGAAGGCGATGGCTTCTTCCGGTGGCGTCGGGCAACATTCGCTCATTCGTAGCGAGTCGGGCTTGAACTGTACAGGGAGCCGAAGAGGCGATACGGGGCGCTCAGTCGGTGTCAGGCAGGGAACGTTCCGCCGGTCGCTCGAGTCATGACTAAGGCCGCTCCAAGATAGTATCTGCACCACGAAACAGAAGAACATTGGTCGCTGCTGCATTGCTGCTGCTGTTCCATGCCCACTGAAGGCGCTCGGTGATTGCCAGTGCTTAAATGGGCGCGATACACTTGATGACTGTGACGATGGGGCTTGCGCGGCCAAAGGTGCAGACCACTTGAAGGCGATGGCTTCTTCCGGTGGCGTCGGGCAACATTCGCTCATTCGTAGCGAGTCGGGCTTGAACTGTACAGGGAGCCGAAGAGGCGATACGGGGCGCTCAGTCGGTGTCAGGCAGGGAATGTTCCGCCGGTCGCTCGAGTCATGACTAAGGCCGCTCCAAGATAGTATCTGCACCAAGAAACAGAAGAACATTGGTCGCTGCTGCATTGCTGCTGCTGTTCCATGCCCACTGAAGGCGCTCGGTGATTACCAGTGCTTAAATGGGCGCGATACACTTGATGACTGTGACGATGGGGCTTGCGCGGCCAAAGGTGCAGACCACTTGAAGGCGATGGCTTCTTCCGGTGGCGTCGGGCAACATTCGCTCATTCGTAGCGAGTCGGGCTTGAACTGTACAGGGAGCCGAAGAGGCCATACGGGGCGCTCAGTCGGTGTCAGGCAGGGAACGTTCCGCCGGTCGCTCGAGTCATGACTAAGGCCGCTCCAAGATAGTATCTGCACCAAGAAACAGAAGAACATTGGTCGCTGCTGCATTGCTGCTGCTGTTCCATGCCCACTGAAGGCGCTCGGTGATTGCCAGTGCTTAAATGGGCGCGATACACTTGATGACTGTGACGATGGGGCTTGCGCGGCCAAAGGTGCAGACCACTTGAAGGCGATGGCTTCTTCCGGTGGCGTCGGGCAACATTCGCTCATTCGTAGCGAGTCGGATTGAACTGTACAGGGAGCCGAAGAGGCGATACGGTGCGCTCAGTCGGTGTCAGGCAGGGAACGTTCCGCCGGTCGCTCGAGTCATGACTAAGGCCGCTCCAAGATAGTATCTGCACCAAGAAACAGAAGAACATTGGTCGCTGCTGCATTGCTGCTGCTGTTCCATGCCCACTGAAGGCGCTCGGTGATTGCCAGTGCTTAAATGGGCGCGATACACTTGATGACTGTGACGATGGGGCTTGCGCGGCCAAAGGTGCAGACCACTTGAAGGCGATGGCTTCTTCCGGTGGCGTCGGGCAACATTCGCTCATTCGTAGCGAGTCGGGCTTGAACTGTACAGGGAGCCGAAGAGGCTATACGGGGCGCTCAGTCGGTGTCAGGCAGGGAACGTTCCGCCGGTCGCTCGAGTCATAACTAAGGCCGCTCCAAGATAGTATCTGCACCAAGAAACAGAAGAACATTGGTCGCTGCTGCATTTCTGCTGCTGTTCCATGCCCACTGAAGGCGCTCGGTGATTGCCAGTGCTTAAATGGGTGCGATACACTTGATGACTGTGACGATGGGGCTTGCGCGGCCAAAGGTGCAGGCCACTTCAAGGCGATGGCTTCTTCCGGTGGCGTCGGGCAACATTCGCTCATTCGTAGCGAGTCGGGCTTGAACTGTACAGGGAGTCGAAGAGGCGATACGGGGCGCTCAGTCGGTGTCAGGCAGGGAACGTTCCGCCGGTCGCTCGAGTCATGACTAAGGCCGCTCCAAGATGGTATCTGCACCAAGAAACAGAAGAACATTGGTCGCTCCTGCATTGCTGCTGCTGTTCCATGCCCACTGAAGGCGCTCGGTGATTGCCAGTGCTTAAATGGGCGCGATACACTTGATGACTGTGACGATGGGGCTTGCGCGGCCAAAGGTGCAGACCACTTGAAGGCGATGGCTTCTTCCGGTGGCGTCGGTCAACATTCGCTCATTCGTAGCGAGTCGGGCTTGAACTGTACAGGGAGCCGAAGAGGCGATACGGGGCGCTCAGTCGGTGTCAGGCAGGGAACGTTCCGCCGGTCGCTCGAGTCATGACTAAGGACGCTCCAAGATAGTATCTGCACCAAGAAACAGAAGAACATTGGTCGCTGCTGCATTGCTGCTGCTGTTCCATGCCTACTCAAGGCGCTCGGTGATTGCCAGTGCTTAAATGGGCGCGATACACTTGATGACTGTGACGATGGGGCTTGCGCGGCCAAAGGTGCAGACCACTTGAAGGCGATGGCTTCTTCCGGTGGCGTCGGGCAATATTCGCTCATTCGTAGCGAGTCGGATTGAACTGTACAGGGAGCCGAAGAGGCGATACGGTGCGCTCAGTCGGTGTCAGGCAGGGAACGTTCCGCCGGTCGCTCGAGTCATGACTAAGGCCGCTCCAAGATAGTATCTGCACCAAGAAACAGAAGAACATTGGTCGCTGCTGCATTGCTGCTGCTGTTCCATGCCCACTGAAGGCGCTCGGTGATTGCCAGTGCTTAAATGGGCGCGATACACTTGATGACTGTGACGATGGGGCTTGCGCGGCCAAAGATGCAGACCACTTGAAGGCGATGGCTTCTTCCGGTGGCGTCGGGCAACATTCGCTCATTCGTAGCGAGTCGGATTGAACTGTACAGGGAGCCGAAGAGGCGATACGGTGCGCTCAGTCGGTGTCAGGCAGGGAACGTTCCGCCGGTCGCTCGAGTCATGACTAAGGCCGCTCCAAGATAGTATCTGCACCAAGAAACAGAAGAACATTGGTCGCTGCTGCATTTCTGCTGCTGTTCCATGCCCACTGAAGGCGCTCGGTGATTGCCAGTGCTTAAATGGGCGCGATACACTTGATGACTGTGACGATGGGGCTTGCGCGGCCAAAGGTGCAGACCACTTCAAGGCGATGGCTTCTTCCGGTGGCGTCGGGCAACATTCGCTCATTCGTAGCGAGTCGGGCTTGAACTGTACAGGGAGTCGAAGAGGCGATACGGGGCGCTCAGTCGGTGTCAGGCAGGGAACGTTCCGCCGGTCGCTCGAGTCATGACTAAGGCCGCTCCAAGATAGTATCTGCACCAAGAAACAGAAGAACATTGGTCGCTGCTGCATTGCTGCTGCTGTTCCATGCCCACTGAAGGCGCTCGGTGATTGCCAGTGCTTAAATGGGCGCGATACACTTGATGACTGTGACGATGGGGCTTGCGCGGCCAAAGGTGCAGACCACTTGAAGGCGATGGCTTCTTCCGGTGGCGTCGGGCAACATTCGCTCATTCGTAGCGAGTCGGGCTTGAACTGTACAGGGAGCCGAAGAGGCGATACGGGGCGCTCAGTCGGTGTCAGGCAGGGAACATTCCGCCGGTCGCTCGAGTCATGACTAAGGACGCTCCAAGATAGTATCTGCACCAAGAAACAGAAGAACATTGGTCGCTGCTGCATTGCTGCTGCTGTTCCATGCCCACTGAAGGCGCTCGGTGATTGCCAGTGCTTAAATGGGCGCGATACACTTGATGACTGTGACGATGGGGCTTGCGCGGCCAAAGGTGCAGACCACTTGAAGGCGATGGCTTCTTCCGGTGGCGTCGGGCAACATTCGCTCATTCGTAGCGAGTCGGATTGAACTGTACAGGGAGCCGAAGAGGCGATACGGGGCGCTCAGTCGGTGTCAGGCAGGGAACGTTCCGCCGGTCGCTCGAGTCATGACTAAGGCCGCTCCAAGATAGTATCTGCACCAAGAAACAGAAGAACATTGGTCGCTGCTGCATTGCTGCTGCTGTTCCATGCCCACTGAAGGCGCTCGGTGATTGCCAGTGCTTAAATGGGCGCGATACACTTGATGACTGCGACGATGGGGCTTGCGCGGCCAAAGGTGCAGACCACTTGAAGGCGATGGCTGCTTCCGGTGGCGTCGGGCAACATTCGCTCATTCGTAGCGAGTCGGGCTTGAACTGTACAGGGAGCCGAAGAGGCGATACGGGGCGCTCAGTCGGTGTCAGGCAGGGAACGTTCCGCCGGTCGCTCGAGTCATGACTAAGGCCGCTCCAAGATAGTATCTGCACCAAGAAACAGAAGAACATTGGTCGCTGCTGCATTGCTGCTGCTGTTCCATGCCCACTGAAGGCGCTCGGTGATTGCCAGTGCTTAAATGGGCGCGATACACTTGATGACTGTGACGATGGGGCTTGCGCGGCCAAAGGTGCAGACCACTTGAAGGCGATGGCTTCTTCCGGTGGCGTCGGGCAACATTCGCTCATTCGTAGCGAGTCGGGCTTGAACTGTACAGGGAGCCGAAGAGGCGATACGGGGCGCTCAGTCGGTGTCAGGCAGGGAACGTTCCGCCGGTCGCTCGAGTCATGACTAAGGCCGCTCCAAGATAGTATCTGCACCAAGAAACAGAAGAACATTGGTCGCTGCTGCATTGCTGCTGCTGTTCCATGCCCACTGAAGGCGCTCGGTGATTGCCAGTGCTTAAATGGGCGCGATACACTTGATGACTGTGACGATGGGGCTTGCGCGGCCAAAGGTGCAGACCACTTGAAGGCGATGGCTTCTTCCGGTGGCGTTGGGCAACATTCGCTCATTCGTAGCGAGTCGGGCTTGAACTGTACAGGGAGCCGAAGAGGCGATACGGGGCGCTCAGTCGGTGTCAGGCAGGGAACGTTCCGCCGGTCGCTCGAGTCATGACTAAGGCCGCTCCAAGATAGTATCTGCACCAAGAAACAGAAGAACATTGGTCGCTGCTGCATTGCTGCTGCGGTTCCATGCCCACTGAAAGCGCTCGGTGATTGCAAGTGCTTAAATGGGCGCGATACACTTGATGACTGTGACGATGGGGCTTGCGCGGCCAAAGGTGCAGACCACTTGAAGGCGATGGCTTCTTCCGGTGGCGTCGGGCAACATTCGCTCATTCGTAGCGAGTCGGGCTTGAACTGTACAGGGAGCCGAAGAGGCGATACGGGGCGCTCAGTCGGTGTCAGGCAGGGAACGTTCCGCCGGTCGCTCGAGTCATGACTAAGGCCGCTCCAAGATAGTATCTGCACCAAGAAACACAAGAACATTGCTCGCTGCTGCATTGCTGCTGCTGTTCCGTGCCCACTGAAGGCACTCGGTGATTGCCAGTGCTTAAATGGGCGCGATACACTTGATGACTGTGACGATGGGGCTTGCGCGGCCAAAGGTGCAGACCACTTGAAGGCGATGGCTTCTTCCGGTGGCGTCGGGCAACATTCGCTCATTCGTAGCGAGTCGGGCTTGAACTGTACAGGGAGCCGAAGAGGCGATACGGGGCGCTCAGTCGGTGTCAGGCAGGGAACGTTCCGCCGGTCGCTCGAGTCATGACTAAGGCCGCTCCAAGATAGTATCTGCACCACGAAACAGAAGAACATTGGTCGCTGCTGCATTGCTGCTGCTGTTCCATGCCCACTGAAGGCGCTCGGTGATTGCCAGTGCTTAAATGGGCGCGATACACTTGATGACTGTGACGATGGGGCTTGCGCGGCCAAAGGTGCAGACCACTTGAAGGCGATGGCTTCTTCCGGTGGCGTCGGGCAACATTCGCTCATTCGTAGCGAGTCGGGCTTGAACTGTACAGGGAGCCGAAGAGGCGATACGGGGCGCTCAGTCGGTGTCAGGCAGGGAATGTTCCGCCGGTCGCTCGAGTCATGACTAAGGCCGCTCCAAGATAGTATCTGCACCAAGAAACAGAAGAACATTGGTCGCTGCTGCATTGCTGCTGCTGTTCCATGCCCACTGAAGGCGCTCGGTGATTACCAGTGCTTAAATGGGCGCGATACACTTGATGACTGTGACGATGGGGCTTGCGCGGCCAAAGGTGCAGACCACTTGAAGGCGATGGCTTCTTCCGGTGGCGTCGGGCAACATTCGCTCATTCGTAGCGAGTCGGGCTTGAACTGTACAGGGAGCCGAAGAGGCCATACGGGGCGCTCAGTCGGTGTCAGGCAGGGAACGTTCCGCCGGTCGCTCGAGTCATGACTAAGGCCGCTCCAAGATAGTATCTGCACCAAGAAACAGAAGAACATTGGTCGCTGCTGCATTGCTGCTGCTGTTCCATGCCCACTGAAGGCGCTCGGTGATTGCCAGTGCTTAAATGGGCGCGATACACTTGATGACTGTGACGATGGGGCTTGCGCGGCCAAAGGTGCAGACCACTTGAAGGCGATGGCTTCTTCCGGTGGCGTCGGGCAACATTCGCTCATTCGTAGCGAGTCGGATTGAACTGTACAGGGAGCCGAAGAGGCGATACGGTGCGCTCAGTCGGTGTCAGGCAGGGAACGTTCCGCCGGTCGCTCGAGTCATGACTAAGGCCGCTCCAAGATAGTATCTGCACCAAGAAACAGAAGAACATTGGTCGCTGCTGCATTGCTGCTGCTGTTCCATGCCCACTGAAGGCGCTCGGTGATTGCCAGTGCTTAAATGGGCGCGATACACTTGATGACTGTGACGATGGGGCTTGCGCGGCCAAAGGTGCAGACCACTTGAAGGCGATGGCTTCTTCCGGTGGCGTCGGGCAACATTCGCTCATTCGTAGCGAGTCGGGCTTGAACTGTACAGGGAGCCGAAGAGGCTATACGGGGCGCTCAGTCGGTGTCAGGCAGGGAACGTTCCGCCGGTCGCTCGAGTCATAACTAAGGCCGCTCCAAGATAGTATCTGCACCAAGAAACAGAAGAACATTGGTCGCTGCTGCATTTCTGCTGCTGTTCCATGCCCACTGAAGGCGCTCGGTGATTGCCAGTGCTTAAATGGGTGCGATACACTTGATGACTGTGACGATGGGGCTTGCGCGGCCAAAGGTGCAGGCCACTTCAAGGCGATGGCTTCTTCCGGTGGCGTCGGGCAACATTCGCTCATTCGTAGCGAGTCGGGCTTGAACTGTACAGGGAGTCGAAGAGGCGATACGGGGCGCTCAGTCGGTGTCAGGCAGGGAACGTTCCGCCGGTCGCTCGAGTCATGACTAAGGCCGCTCCAAGATGGTATCTGCACCAAGAAACAGAAGAACATTGGTCGCTCCTGCATTGCTGCTGCTGTTCCATGCCCACTGAAGGCGCTCGGTGATTGCCAGTGCTTAAATGGGCGCGATACACTTGATGACTGTGACGATGGGGCTTGCGCGGCCAAAGGTGCAGACCACTTGAAGGCGATGGCTTCTTCCGGTGGCGTCGGTCAACATTCGCTCATTCGTAGCGAGTCGGGCTTGAACTGTACAGGGAGCCGAAGAGGCGATACGGGGCGCTCAGTCGGTGTCAGGCAGGGAACGTTCCGCCGGTCGCTCGAGTCATGACTAAGGACGCTCCAAGATAGTATCTGCACCAAGAAACAGAAGAACATTGGTCGCTGCTGCATTGCTGCTGCTGTTCCATGCCTACTGAAGGCGCTCGGTGATTGCCAGTGCTTAAATGGGCGCGATACACTTGATGACTGTGACGATGGGGCTTGCGCGGCCAAAGGTGCAGACCACTTGAAGGCGATGGCTTCTTCCGGTGGCGTCGGGCAATATTCGCTCATTCGTAGCGAGTCGGATTGAACTGTACAGGGAGCCGAAGAGGCGATACGGTGCGCTCAGTCGGTGTCAGGCAGGGAACGTTCCGCCGGTCGCTCGAGTCATGACTAAGGCCGCTCCAAGATAGTATCTGCACCAAGAAACAGAAGAACATTGGTCGCTGCTGCATTGCTGCTGCTGTTCCATGCCCACTGAAGGCGCTCGGTGATTGCCAGTGCTTAAATGGGCGCGATACACTTGATGACTGTGACGATGGGGCTTGCGCGGCCAAAGATGCAGACCACTTGAAGGCGATGGCTTCTTCCGGTGGCGTCGGGCAACATTCGCTCATTCGTAGCGAGTCGGGCTTGAACTGTACAGGGAGCCGAAGAGGCTATACGGGGCGCTCAGTCGGTGTCAGGCAGGGAACGTTCCGCCGGTCGCTCGAGTCATAACTAAGGCCGCTCCAAGATAGTATCTGCACCAAGAAACAGAAGAACATTGGTCGCTGCTGCATTTCTGCTGCTGTTCCATGCCCACTGAAGGCGCTCGGTGATTGCCAGTGCTTAAATGGGCGCGATACACTTGATGACTGTGACGATGGGGCTTGCGCGGCCAAAGGTGCAGACCACTTCAAGGCGATGGCTTCTTCCGGTGGCGTCGGGCAACATTCGCTCATTCGTAGCGAGTCGGGCTTGAACTGTACAGGGAGTCGAAGAGGCGATACGGGGCGCTCAGTCGGTGTCAGGCAGGGAACGTTCCGCCGGTCGCTCGAGTCATGACTAAGGCCGCTCCAAGATGGTATCTGCACCAAGAAACAGAAGAACATTGGTCGCTGCTGCATTGCTGCTGCTGTTCCATGCCCACTGAAGGCGCTCGGTGATTGCCAGTGCTTAAATGGGCGCGATACACTTGATGACTGTGACGATGGGGCTTGCGCGGCCAAAGGTGCAGACCACTTGAAGGCGATGGCTTCTTCCGGTGGCGTCGGGCAACATTCGCTCATTCGTAGCGAGTCGGGCTTGAACTGTACAGGGAGCCGAAGAGGCGATACGGGGCGCTCAGTCGGTGTCAGGCAGGGAACGTTCCGCCGGTCGCTCGAGTCATGACTAAGGACGCTCCAAGATAGTATCTGCAGCAAGAAACAGAAGAACATTGGTCGCTGCTGCATTGCTGCTGCTGTTCCATGCCCACTGAAGGCGCTCGGTGATTGCCAGTGCTTAAATGGGCGCGATACACTTGATGACTGTGACGATGGGGCTTGCGCGGCCAAAGGTGCAGACCACTTGAAGGCGATGGCTTCTTCCGGTGGCGTCGGGCAACATTCGCTCATTCGTAGCGAGTCGGATTGAACTGTACAGGGAGCCGAAGAGGCGATACGGGGCGCTCAGTCGGTGTCAGGCAGGGAACGTTCCGCCGGTCGCTCGAGTCATGACTAAGGCCGCTCCAAGATAGTATCTGCACCAAGAAAGAGAAGAACATTGGTCGCTGCTGCATTGCTGCTGCGGTTCCATGCCCACTGAAGGCGCTCGGTGATTGCCAGTGCTTAAATGGGCGCGATACACTTGAAGACTGCGACGATGGGGCTTGCGCGGCCAAAGGTGCAGACCACTTGAAGGCGATGGCTTCTTCCGGTGGCGTCGGGCAACATTCGCTCATTCGTAGCGAGTCGGGCTTGAACTGTACAGGGAGCCGAAGAGGCGATACGGGGCGCTCAGTCGGTGTCAGGCAGGGAACGTTCCGCCGGTCGCTCGAGTCATGACTAAGGCCGCTCCAAGATAGTATCTGCACCAAGAAACAGAAGAACATTGGTCGCTGCTGCATTGCTGCTGCTGTTCCATGCCCACTGAAGGCGCTCGGTGATTGCCAGTGCTTAAATGGGCGCGATACACTTGATGACTGTGACGATGGGGCTTGCGCGGCCAAAGGTGCAGACCACTTGAAGGCGATGGCTTCTTCCGGTGGCGTCGCGCAACATTCGCTCATTCGTAGCGAGTCGGGATTGAACTGTACAGGGAGCCGAAGAGGCGATACGGGGCGCTCAGTCGGTGTCAGGCAGGGAACGTTCCGCCGGTCGCTCGAGTCATGACTAAGGCCGCTCCAAGATAGTATCTGCACCAAGAAACAGAAGAACATTGGTCGCTGCTGCATTGTAGCTGCTGTTCCATGCCCACTGAAGGCGCTCGGTGATTGCCAGTGCTTAAATGGGCGCGATACACTTGATGACTGTGACGATGGGGCTTGCGCGGCCAAAGGTGCAGACCACTTGAAGGCGATGGCTTCTTCCGGTGGCGTCGGGCAACATTCGCTCATTCGTAGCGAGTCGGGCTTGAACTGTACAGGGAGCCGAAGAGGCGATACGGGGCGCTCAGTCGGTGTCAGGCAGGGAACGTTCCGCCGGTCGCTCGAGTCATGACTAAGGCCACTCCAAGATAGTATCTGCACCAAGAAACAGAAGAACATTGGTCGCTGCTGCATTGCTGCTGCTGTTCCATGCCCACTGAAAGCGCTCGGTGATTGCAAGTGCTTAAATGGGCGCGATACACTTGATGACTGTGACGATGGGGCTTGCGCGGCCAAAGGTGCAGACCACTTGAAGGCAATGGCTTCTTCCGGTGGCGTCGGGCAACATTCGCTCATTCGTAGCGAGTCGGGCTTGAACTGTACAGGGAGCCGAAGAGGCGATACGGGGCGCTCAGTCGGTGTCAGGCAGGGAACGTTCCGCCGGTCGCTCGAGTCATGACTAAGGCCGCTCCAAGATAGTATCTGCACCAAGAAACAGAAGAACATTGGTCGCTGCTGCATTGCTGCTGCTGTTCCGTGCCCACTGAAGGCACTCGGTGATTGCCAGTGCTTAAATGGGCGCGATACACTTGATGACTGTGACGATGGGGCTTGCGCGGCCAAAGGTGCAGACCACTTGAAGGCGATGGCTTCTTCCGGTGGCGTCGGGCAACATTCGCTCATTCGTAGCGAGTCGGGCTTGAACTGTACAGGGAGCCGAAGAGGCGATACGGGGCGCTCAGTCGGTGTCAGGCAGGGAACGTTCCGCCGGTCGCTCGAGTCATGACTAAGGCCGCTCCAAGATAGTATCTGCACCAAGAAACAGAAGAACATTGGTCGCTGCTGCATTGCTGCTGCTGTTCCATGCCCACTGAAGGCGCTCGGTGATTGCCAGTGCTTAAATGGGCGCGATACACTTGATGACTGTGACGATGGGGCTTGCGCGGCCAAAGGTGCAGACCACTTGAAGGCGATGGCTTCTTCCGGAGGCGTCGGGCAACATTCGCTCATTCGTAGCGAGTCGGGCTTGAACTGTACAGGGAGCCGAAGAGGCGATACGGGGCGCTCAGTCGGTGTCAGGCAGGGAATGTTCCGCCGGTCGCTCGAGTCATGACTAAGGCCGCTCCAAGATAGTATCTGCACCAAGAAACAGAAGAACATTGGTCGCTGCTGCATTGCTGCTGCTGTTCCATGCCCACTGAAGGCGCTCGGTGATTACCAGTGCTTAAATGGGCGCGATACACTTGATGACTGTGACGATGGCGCTTGCGCGGCCAAAGGTGCAGACCACTTGAAGGCGATGGCTTCTTCCGGTGGCGTCGGGCAACATTCGCTCATTCGTAGCGAGTCGGGCTTGAACTGTACAGGGAGCCGAAGAGGCGATACGGGGCGCTCAGTCGGTGTCAGGCAGGGAACGTTCCGCCGGTCGCTCGAGTCATGACTAAGGCCGCTCCAAGATAGTATCTGCACCAAGAAACAGAAGAACATTGGTCGCTGCTGCATTGCTGCTGCTGTTCCATGCCCACTGAAGGCGCTCGGTGATTGCCAGTGCTTAAATGGGCGCGATACACTTGATGACTGTGACGATGGGGCTTGCGCGGCCAAAGGTGCAGACCACTTGAAGGCGATGGCTTCTTCCGGTGGCGTCGGGCAACATTCGCTCATTCGTAGCGAGTCGGATTGAACTGTACAGGGAGCCGAAGAGGCGATACGGTGCGCTCAGTCGGTGTCAGGCAGGGAACGTTCCGCCGGTCGCTCGAGTCATGACTAAGGCCGCTCCAAGATAGTATCTGCACCAAGAAACAGAAGAACATTGGTCGCTGCTGCATTGCTGCTGCTGTTCCATGCCCACTGAAGGCGCTCGGTGATTGCCAGTGCTTAAATGGGCGCGATACACTTGATGACTGTGACGATGGGACTTGCGCGGCCAAAGGTGCAGACCACTTGAAGGCGATGGCTTCTTCCGGTGGCGTCGGGCAACATTCGCTCATTCGTAGCGAGTCGGGCTTGAACTGTACAGGGAGCCGAAGAGGCGATACGGGGCGCTCAGTCGGTGTCAGGCAGGGAACGTTCCGCCGGTCGCTCGAGTCATGACTAAGGACGCTCCAAGATAGTATCTGCACCAAGAAACAGAAGAACATTGGTCGCTGCTGCATTGCTGCTGCTGTTCCATGCCCACTGAAGGCGCTCGGCGATTGCCAGTGCTTAAATGGGCGCGATACACTTGATGACTGTGACGATGGGGCTTGCGCGGCCAAAGGTGCAGACCACTTGAAGGCGATGGCTTCTTCCGGTGGCGTCGGGCAACATTCGCTCATTCGTAGCGAGTCGGGCTTGAACTGTACAGGGAGCCGAAGAGGCGATACGGGGCGCTCAGTCGGTGTCAGGCAGGGAACGTTCCGCCGGTCGCTCGAGTCATGACTAAGGCCGCTCCAAGATAGTATCTGCACCAAGAAACAGAAGAACATTGGTCGCTGCTGCATTGCTGCTGCTGTTCCATGCCCACTGAAGGCGCTCGGTGATTGCCAGTGCTTAAATGGGCGCGATACACTTGATGACTGTGACGATGGGGCTTGCGCGGCCAAAGGTGCAGACCACTTGAAGGCGATGGCTTCTTCCGGTGGCGTCGGGCAACATTCGCTCATTCGTAGCGAGTCGGGCTTGAACTGTACAGGGAGCCGAAGAGGCGATACGGGGCGCTCAGTCGGTGTCAGGCAGGGAACGTTCCGCCGGTCGCTCGAGTCATGACTAAGGCCGCTCCAAGATAGTATCTGCACCAAGAAACAGAAGAACATTGGTCGCTGCTGCATTGCTGCTGCTGTTCCATGCCCACTGAAAGCGCTCGGTGATTGCAAGTGCTTAAATGGGCGCGATACACTTGATGACTGTGACGATGGGGCTTGCGCGGCCAAAGGTGCAGACCACTTGAAGGCGATGGCTTCTTCCGGTGGCGTCGGGCAACATTCGCTCATTCGTAGCGAGTCGGGCTTGAACTGTACAGGGAGCCGAAGAGGCGATACGGGGCGCTCAATCGGTGTCAGGCAGGGAACGTTCCGCCGGTCGCTCGAGTCATGACTAAGGCCGCTCCAAGATAGTATCTGCACCAAGAAACAGAAGAACATTGGTCGCTGCTGCATTGCTGCTGCTGTTCCGTGCCCACTGAAGGCACTCGGTGATTGCCAGTGCTTAAATGGGCGCGATACACTTGATGACTGTGACGATGGGGCTTGCGCGGCCAAAGGTGCAGACCACTTGAAGGCGATGGCTTCTTCCGGTGGCGTCGGGCAACATTCGCTCATTCGTAGCGAGTCGGGCTTGAACTGTACAGGGAGCCGAAGAGGCGATACGGGGCGCTCAGTCGGTGTCAGGCAGGGAACGTTCCGCCGGTCGCTCGAGTCATGACTAAGGCCGCTCCAAGATAGTATCTGCACCAAGAAACAGAAGAACATTGGTCGCTGCTGCATTGCTGCTGCTGTTCCATGCCCACTGAAGGCGCTCGGTGATTGCCAGTGCTTAAATGGGCGCGATACACTTGATGACTGTGACGATGGGGCTTGCGCGGCCAAAGGTGCAGACCACTTGAAGGCGATGGCTTCTTCCGGTGGCGTCGGGCAACATTCGCTCATTCGTAGCGAGTCGGGCTTGAACTGTACAGGGAGCCGAAGAGGCGATACGGGGCGCTAGGTCGGTGTCAGGCAGGGAACGTTCCGCCGGTCGCTCGAGTCATGACTAAGGACGCTCCAAGATAGTATCTGCACCAAGAAACAGAAGAACATTGGTCGCTGCTGCATTGCTGCTGCTGTTCCATGCCCACTGAAGGCGCTCGGTGATTGCCAGTGCTTAAATGGGCGCGATACACTTGATGACTGTGACGATGGGGCTTGCGCGGCCAAAGGTGCAGACCACTTGAAGGCGATGGCTTCTTCCGGTGGCGTCGGGCAACATTCGCTCATTCGTAGCGAGTCGGATTGAACTGTACAGGGAGCCGAAGAGGCGATACGGGGCGCTCAGTCGGTGTCAGGCAGGGAACGTTCCGCCGGTCGCTCGAGTCATGACTAAGGCCGCTCCAAGATAGTATCTGCACCAAGAAACAGAAGAACATTGGTCGCTGCTGCATTGCTGCTGCTGTTCCATGCCCACTGAAGGCGCTCGGTGATTGCCAGTGCTTAAATGGGCGCGATACACTTGATGACTGCGACGATGGGGCTTGCGCGGCCAAAGGTGCAGACCACTTGAAGGCGATGGCTTCTTCTGGTGGCGTCGGGCAACATTCGCTCATTCGTAGCGAGTCGGGCTTGAACTGTACAGGGAGCCGAAGAGGCGATACGGGGCGCTCAGTCGGTGTCAGGCAGGGAACGTTCCGCCGGTCGCTCGAGTCATTACTAAGGCCGCTCCAAGATAGTATCTGCACCAAGAAACAGAAGAACATTGGTCGCTGCTGCATTGCTGCTGCTGTTCCATGCCCACTGAAGGCGCTCGGTGATTGCCAGTGCTTAAATGGGCGCGATAGACTTGATGACTGTGACGATGGGGCTTGCGCGGCCAAAGGTGCAGACCACTTGAAGGCGATGGCTTCTTCCGGTGGCGTCGGGCAACATTCGCTCATTCGTAGCGAGTCGGGCTTGAACTGTACAGGGAGCCGAAGAGGCGATACGGGGCGCTCAGTCGGTGTCAGGCAGGGAACGTTCCGCCGGTCGCTCGAGTCATGACTAAGGCCGCTCCAAGATAGTATCTGCACCAAGAAACAGAAGAACATTGGTCGCTGCTGCATTGCTGCTGCTGTTCCATGCCCACTCAAAGCGCTCGGTGATTGCAAGTGCTTAAATGGGCGCGATACACTTGATGACTGTGACGATGGGGCTTGCGCGGCCAAAGGTGCAGACCACTTGAAGGCGATGGCTTCTTCCGGTGGCGTCGGGCAACATTCGCTCATTCGTAGCGAGTCGGGCTTGAACTGTACAGGGAGCCGAAGAGGCGATACGGGGCGCTCAGTCGGTGTCAGGCAGGGAACGTTCCGCCGGTCGCTCGAGTCATGACTAAGGCCGCTCCAAGATAGTATCTGCACCAAGAAACTGAAGAACATTGGTCGCTGCTGCATTGCTGCTGCTGTTCCGTGCCCACTGAAGGCACTCGGTGATTGCCAGTGCTTAAATGGGCGCGATACACTTGATGACTGTGAGGATGGGGCTTGCGCGGCCAAAGGTGCAGACCACTTGAAGGCGATGGCTTCTTCCGGTGGCGTCGGGCAACATTCGCTCATTCGTAGCGAGTCGGGCTTGAACTGTACAGGGAGCCGAAGAGGCGATACGGGGCGCTCAGTCGGTGTCAGGCAGGGAACGTTCCGCCGGTCGCTCGAGTCATGACTAAGGCCGCTCCAAGATAGTATCTGCACCAAGAAACAAAAGAACATTGGTCGCTGCTGCATTGCTACTGCTGTTCCATGCCCACTGAAGGCGCTCGGTGATTGCCAGTGCTTAAATGGGCGCGATACACTTGATGACTGTGACGATGGGGCTTGCGCGGCCAAAGGTGCAGACCACTTGAAGGCGATTGCTTCTTCCGGTGGCGTCGGGCAACATTCGCTCATTCGTAGCGAGTCGGGCTTGAACTGTACAGGGAGTCGAAGAGGCGATACGGGGCGCTCAGTCGGTGTCAGGCAGGGAACGTTCCGCCGGTCGCTCGAGTCATGACTAAGGCCGCTCCAAGATGGTATCAGCACCAAGAAACAGAAGAACATTGGTCGCTGCTGCATTGCTGCTGCTGTTCCATGCCCACTGAAGGCGCTCGGTGATTGCCAGTGCTTAAATGGGCGCGATACACTTGATGACTGTGACGATGGGGCTTGCGCGGCGAAAGGTGCAGACCACTTGAAGGCGATGGCTTCTTCCGGTGGCGTCGGGCAACATTCGCTCATTCGTAGCGAGTCGGGCTTGAACTGTACAGGGAACCGAAGAGGCGATACGGGGCGCTCAGTCGGTGTCAGGCAGGGAACGTTCCGCCGGTCGCTCGAGTCATGACTAAGGACGCTCCAAGATAGTATCTGCACCAAGAAACAGAAGAACATTGGTCGCTGCTGCATTGCTGCTGCTGTTCCATGCCCACTGAAGGCGCTCGGTGATTGCCAGTGCTTAAATGGGCGCGATACACTTGATGACTGTGACGATGGGGCTTGCGCGGCCAAAGGTGCAGACCACTTGAAGGCGATGGCTTTTTCCGGTGGCGTCGGGCAACATTCGCTCATTCGTATCGAGTCGGATTGAACTGTACAGGGAGCCGAAGAGGCGATACGGGGCGCTCAGTCGGTGTCAGGCAGGGAACGTTCCGCCGGTCACTCGAGTCATGACTAAGGCCGCTCCAAGATAGTATCTGCGCCAAGAAACAGAAGAACATTGGTCGCTGCTGCATTGCTGCTGCTGTTCCATGCCCACTGAAGGCGCTCGGTGATTGCCAGTGCTTAAATGGGCGCGATACACTTGATGACTGTGACGATGGGGCTTGCGCGGCCAAAGGTGCAGACCACTTGAAGGCGATGGCTTCTTCCGGTGGCATCGGGCAATATTCGCTCATTCGTAGCGAGTCGGGCTTGAACTGTACAGGGAGCCGAAGAGGCGATACGGGGCGCTCAGTCGGTGTCAGGCAGGGAACGTTCCGCCGGTCGCTCGAGTCATGACTAAGGCCGCTCCAAGATAGTATCTGCACCAAGAAACAGAAGAACATTGGTCGCTGCTGCATTGCTGCTGCTGTTCCATGCCCACTGAAGGCGCTCGGTGATTGCCAGTGCTTAAATGGGCGCGATACACTTGATGACTGTGACGATGGGGCTTGCGCGGCCAAAGGTGCAGACCACTTGAAGGCGATGGCTTCTTCCGGTGGCGTCGGGCAACATTCGCTCATTCGTAGCGAGTCGGGCTTGAACTGTACAGGGAGCCGAAGAGGCGATACGGGGCGCTCAGTCGGTGTCAGGCAGGGAACGTTCCGCCGGTCGCTCGAGTCATGACTAAGGCCGCTCCAAGATAGTATCTGCACCAAGAAACAGAAGAACATTGGTCGCTGCTGCATTGCTGCTGCTGTTCCATGCCCACTGAAAGCGCTCGGTGATTGCAAGTGCTTAAATGGGCGCGATACACTTGATGACTGTGACGATGGGGCTTGCGCGGCCAAAGGTGCAGACCACTTGAAGGCGATGGCTTCTTCCGGTGGCGTCGGGCAACATTCGCTCATTCGTAGCGAGTCGGGCTTGAACTGTACAGGGAGCCGAAGAGGCGATACGGGGCGCTCAGTCGGTGTCAGGCAGGGAACGTTCCGCCGGTCGCTCGAGTCATGACTAAGGCCGCTCCAAGATAGTATCTGCACCAAGAAACAGAAGAACATTGGTCGCTGCTGCATTGCTGCTGCTGTTCCATGCCCACTGAAGGCGCCCGGTGATTGCCAGTGCTTAAATGGGCGCGATACACTTGATGACTGTGACGATGGGGCTTGCGCGGCCAAAGGTGCAGACCACTTGAAGGCGATGGCTTCTTCCGGTGGCGTCGGGCAACATTCGCTCATTCGTAGCGAGTCGGGCTTGAACTGTACAGTGAGCCGAAGAGGCGATACGGGGCGCTCAATCGGTGTCAGGCAGGGAACGTTCCGCCGGTCGCTCGAGTCATGACTAAGGCCGCTCCAAGATAGTATCTGCACCAAGAAACAGAAGAACATTGGTCGCTGCTGCATTGCTGCTGCTGTTCCATGCCCACTGAAGGCGCTCGGTGATTGCCAGTGCTTAAATGGGCGCGATACACTTGATGACTGGGACGATGGGGCTTGCGCGGCCAAAGGTGCAGACCACTTGAAGGCGATGGCTTCTTCCGGTGGCGTCGGGCAACATTCGCTCATTCGTAGCGAGTCGGATTGAACTGTACAGGGAGCCGAAGAGGCGATACGGTGCGCTCAGTCGGTGTCAGGCAGGGAACGTTCCGCCGGTCGCTCGAGTCATGACTAAGGCCGCTCCAAGATAGTATCTGCACCAAGAAACAGAAGAACATTGGTCGCTGCTGCATTGCTGCTGCTGTTCCATGCCCACTGAAGGCGCTCGGTGATTGCCAGTGCTTAAATGGGCGCGATACACTTGATGACTGTGACGATGGGGCTTCCGCGGCCAAAGGTGCAGACCACTTGAAGGCGATGGCTTCTTCCGGTGGCGTCGGGCAACATTCGCTCATTCGTAGCGAGTCGGGCTTGAACTGTACAGGGAGCCGAAGAGGCGATACGGGGCGCTCAGTCGGTGTCAGGCAGGGAATGTTCCGCCGGTCGCTCGAGTCATGACTAAGGCCGCTGCAAGATAGTATCTGCACCAAGAAACAGAAGAACATTGGTCGCTGCTGCATTGCTGCTGCTGTTCCATGCCCACTGAAGGCGCTCGGTGATTGCCAGTGCTTAAATGGGCGCGATACACTTGATGACTGTGACGATGGGGCTTGCGCGGCCAAAGGTGCAGACCACTTGAAGGCGATGGCTTCTTCCGGTGGCGTCGGGCAACATTTGCTCATTCGTAGCGAGTCGGGCTTGAACTGTACAGTGAGCCGAAGAGGCGATACGGGGCGCTCAATCGGTGTCAGGCAGGGAACGTTCCGCCGGTCGCTCGAGTCATGACTAAGGCCGCTCCAAGATAGTATCTGCACCAAGAAACAGAAGAACATTGGTCGCTGCTGCATTGCTGCTGCTGTTCCATGCCCACTGAAGGCGCTCGGTGATTGCCAGTGCTTAAATGGGCGCGATACACTTGATGACTGGGACGATGGGGCTTGCGCGGCCAAAGGTGCAGACCACTTGAAGGCGATGGCTTCTTCCGGTGGCGTCGGGCAACATTCGCTCATTCGTAGCGAGTCGGATTGAACTGTACAGGGAGCCGAAGAGGCGATACGGGGCGCTCAGTCGGTGTCAGGCAGGGAACGTTCCGCCGGTCGCTCGAGTCATGACTAAGGCCGCTCCAAGATAGTATCTGCACCAAGAAACAGAAGAACATTGGTCGCTGCTGCATTGCTGCTGCTGTTCCATGCCCACTGAAGGCGCTCGGTGATTGCCAGTGCTTAAATGGGCGCGATACACTTGATGACTGCGACGATGGGGCTTGCGCGGCCAAAGGTGCAGACCACTTGAAGGCGATGGCTTCTTCCGGTGGCGTCGGGCAACATTCGCTCATTCGTAGCGAGTCGGGCTTGAACTGTACAGGGAGCCGAAGAGGCGATACGGGGCGCTCAGTCGGTGTCAGGCAGGGAACGTTCCGCCGGTCGCTCGAGTCATGACTAAGGCCGCTCCAAGATAGTATCTGCACCAAGAAACAGAAGAACATTGGTCGCTGCTGCATTGCTGCTGCTGTTCCATGCCCACTGAAGGCGCTCGGTGATTGCCAGTGCTTAAATGGGCGCGATACACTTGATGACTGTGACGATGGGGCTTGCGCGGCCAAAGGTGCAGACCACTTGAAGGCGATGGCTTCTTCCGGTGGCGTCGGGCAATATTCGCTCATTCGTAGCGAGTCGGGCTTGAACTGTACAGGGAGCCGAAGAGGCGATACGGGGCGCTCAGTCGGTGTCAGGCAGGGAACGTTCCGCCGGTCGCTCGAGTCATGACTAAGGCCGCTCCAAGATAGTATCTGCACCAAGAAACAGAAGAACATTGGTCGCTGCTGCATTGCTGCTGCTGTTCCATGCCCACTGAAGGCGCTCGGTGATTGCCAGTGCTTAAATGGGCGCGATACACTTGATGACTGTGACGATGGGGCTTGCGCGGCCAAAGGTGCAGACCACTTGAAGGCGATGGCTTCTTCCGGTGGCGTCGGGCAACATTCGCTCATTCGTAGCGAGTCGGGCTTGAACTGTACAGGGAGCCGAAGAGGCGATACGGGGCGCTCAGTCGGTGTCAGGCAGGGAACGTTCCGCCGGTCGCTCGAGTCATGACTAAGGCCGCTCCAAGATAGTATCTGCACCAAGAAACAGAAGAACATTGGTCGCTGCTGCATTGCTGCTGCTGTTCCATGCCCACTGAAGGCGCTCGGTGATTGCCAGTGCTTAAATGGGCGCGATACACTTGATGACTGTGACGATGGGGCTTGCGCGGCCAAAGGTGCAGACCACTTGAAGGCGATGGCTTCTTCCGGTGGCGTCGGGCAACATTCGCTCATTCGTAGCGAGTCGGGCTTGAACTGTACAGTGAGCCGAAGAGGCGATACGGGGCGCTCAATCGGTGTCAGGCAGGGAACGTTCCGCCGGTCGCTCGAGTCATGACTAAGGCCGCTCCAAGATAGTATCTGCACCAAGAAACAGAAGAACATTGGTCGCTGCTGCATTGCTGCTGCTGTTCCATGCCCACTGAAGGCGCTCGGTGATTGCCAGTGCTTAAATGGGCGCGATACACTTGATGACTGGGACGATGGGGCTTGCGCGGCCAAAGGTGCAGACCACTTGAAGGCGATGGCTTCTTCCGGTGGCGTCGGGCAACATTCGCTCATTCGTAGCGAGTCGGATTGAACTGTACAGGGAGCCGAAGAGGCGATACGGTGCGCTCAGTCGGTGTCAGGCAGGGAACGTTCCGCCGGTCGCTCGAGTCATGACTAAGGCCGCTCCAAGATAGTATCTGCACCAAGAAACAGAAGAACATTGGTCGCTGCTGCATTGCTGCTGCTGTTCCATGCCCACTGAAGGCGCTCGGTGATTGCCAGTGCTTAAATGGGCGCGATACACTTGATGACTGTGACGATGGGGCTTGCGCGGCCAAAGGTGCAGACCACTTGAAGGCGATGGCTTCTTCCGGTGGCGTCGGGCAACATTCGCTCATTCGTAGCGAGTCGGGCTTGAACTGTACAGGGAGCCGAAGAGGCGATACGGGGCGCTCAGTCGGTGTCAGGCAGGGAATGTTCCGCCGGTCGCTCGAGTCATGACTAAGGCCACTCCAAGATAGTATCTGCACCAAGAAACAGAAGAACATTGGTCGCTGCTGCATTGCTGCTGCTGTTCCATGCCCACTGAAGGCGCTCGGTGATTGCCAGTGCTTAAATGGGCGCGATACACTTGATGACTGTGACGATGGGGCTTGCGCGGCCAAAGGTGCAGACCACTTGAAGGCGATGGCTTCTTCCGGTGGCGTCGGGCAACATTCGCTCATTCGTAGCGAGTCGGGCTTGAACTGTACAGTGAGCCGAAGAGGCGATACGGGGCGCTCAATCGGTGTCAGGCAGGGAACGTTCCGCCGGTCGCTCGAGTCATGACTAAGGCCGCTCCAAGATAGTATCTGCACCAAGAAACAGAAGAACATTGGTCGCTGCTGCATTGCTGCTGCTGTTCCATGCCCACTGAAGGCGCTCGGTGATTGCCAGTGCTTAAATGGGCGCGATACACTTGATGACTGTGACGATGGGGCTTGCGCGGCCAAAGGTGCAGACCACTTCAAGGCGATGGCTTCTTCCGGTGGCGTCGGGCAACATTCGCTCATTCGTAGCGAGTCGGGCTTGAACTGTACAGGGAGTCGAAGAGGCGATACGGGGCGCTCAGTCGGTGTCAGGCAGGGAACGTTCCGCCGGTCGCTCGAGTCATGACTAAAGCCGCTCCAAGATGGTATCTGCACCAAGAAACAGAAGAACATTGGTCGCTGCTGCATTGCTGCTGCTGTTCCATGCCCACTGAAGGCGCTCGGTGATTGCCAGTGCTTAAATGGGCGCGATACACTTGATGACTGTGACGATGGGGCTTGCGCGGCCAAAGGTGCAGACCACTTGAAGGCGATGGCTTCTTCCGGTGGCGTCGGGCAACATTCGCTCATTCGTAGCGAGTCGGGCTTGAACTGTACAGGGAGCCGAAGAGGCGATATGGGGCGCTCAGTCGGTGTCAGGCAGGGAACGTTCCGCCGGTCGCTCGAGTCATGACTAAGGCCGCTCCAAGATAGTATCTGCACCAAGAAACAGAAGAACATTGGTCGCTGCTGCATTGCTGCTGCTGTTCTATGCCCACTGAAGGCGCTCGGTGATTGCCAGTGCTTAAATGGGCGCGATACACTTGATGACTGTGACGATGGGGCTTGCGCGGCCAAAGGTGCAGACCACTTGAAGGCGATGGCTTCTTCCGGTGGCGTCGGGCAACATTCGCTCATTCGTAGCGAGTCGGGCTTGAACTGTACAGGGAGCCGAAGAGGCGATACGGGGCGCTCAGTCGGTGTCAGGCAGGGAACGTTCCGCCGGTCGCTCGAGTCATGACTAAGGCCGCTCCAAGATAGTATCTGCACCAAGAAACAGAAGAACATTGGTCGCTGCTGCATTGCTGCTGCTGTTCCATGCCCACTGAAGGCGCTCGGTGATTGCCAGTGCTTAAATGGGCGCGATACACTTGATGACTGCGACGATGGGGCTTGCGCGGCCAAATGTGCAGACCACTTGAAGGCGATGGCTTCTTCCGGTGGCGTCGGGCAACATTCGCTCATTCGTAGCGAGTCGGGCTTGAACTGTACAGGGAGCCGAAGAGGCGATACGGGGCGCTCAGTCGGTGTCAGGCAGGGAACGTTCCGCCGGTCGCTCGAGTCATGACTAAGGCCGCTCCAAGATAGTATCTGCACCAAGAAACAGAAGAACATTGGTCGCTGCTGCATTGCTGCTGCTGTTCCATGCCCACTGAAGGCGCTCGGTGATTGCCAGTGCTTAAATGGGCGCGATACACTTGATGACTGTGACGATGGGGCTTGCGCGGCGAAAGGTGCAGACCACTTGAAGGCGATGGCTTCTTCCGGTGGCGTCGCGCAACATTCGCTCATTCGTAGCGAGTCGGGCTTGAACTGTACAGGGAGCCGAAGAGGCGATACGGGGCGCTCAGTCGGTGTCAGGCAGGGAATGTTCCGCCGGTCGCTCGAGTCATGACTAAGGCCGCTCCAAGATAGTATCTGCACCAAGAAACAGAAGAACATTGGTCGCTGCTGCATTGCTGCTGCTGTTCTATGCCCACTGAAGGCGCTCGGTGATTGCCAGTGCTTAAATGGGCGCGATACACTTGATGACTGTGACGATGGGGCTTGCGCGGCCAAAGGTGCAGACCACTTGAAGGCGATGGCTTCTTCCGGTGGCGTCGGGCAACATTCGCTCATTCGTAGCGAGTCGGGCTTGAACTGTACAGGGAGCCGAAGAGGCGATACGGGGCGCTCAGTCGGTGTCAGGCAGGGAACGTTCCGCCGGTCGCTCGAGTCATGACTAAGGCCGCTCCAAGATAGTATCTGCACCAAGAAACAGAAGAACATTGGTCGCTGCTGCATTGCTGCTGCTGTTCCATGCCCACTGAAAGCGCTCGGTGATTGCAAGTGCTTAATTGGGCGCGATACACTTGATGACTGTGACGATGGGGCTTGCGCGGCCAAAGGTGCAGACCACTTGAAGGCGATGGCTTCTTCCGGTGGCGTCGGGCAACATTCGCTCATTCGTAGCGAGTCGGGCTTGAACTGTACAGGGAGCCGAAGAGGCGATACGGGGCGCTCAGTCGGTGTCAGGCAGGGAACGTTCCGCCGGTCGCTCGAGTCATGACTAAGGCCGCTCCAAGATAGTATCTGCACCAAGAAAGAGAAGAACATTGGTCGCTGCTGCATTGCTGCTGCTGTTCCGTGCCCACTGAAGGCACTCGGTGATTGCCAGTGCTTAAATGGGCGCGATACACTTGATGACTGTGACGATGGGGCTTGCGCGGCCAAAGGTGCAGACCACTTGAAGGCGATGGCTTCTTCCGGTGGCGTCGGGAAACATTCGCTCATTCGTAGCGAGTCGGGCTTGAACTGTACAGGGAGCCAAAGAGGCGATACGGGGCGCTCAGTCGGTGTCAGGCAGGGAACGTTCCGCCGGTCGCTCGAGTCATGACTAAGGCCGCTCCAAGATAGTATCTGCACCAAGAAACAGAAGAACATTGGTCGCTGCTGCATTGCTGCTGCTGTTCCATGCCCACCGAAGGCGCTCGGTGATTGCCAGTGCTTAAATGGGCGCGATACACTTGATGACTGTGACGATGGGGCTTGCGCGGCCAAAGGTGCAGACCACTTGAAGGCGATGGCTTTTTCCGGTGGCGTCGGGCAACATTCGCTCATTCGTAGCGAGTCGGGCTTGAACTGTACAGAGAGCCGAAGAGGCTATACGGGGCGCTCAGTCGGTGTCAGGCAGGGAACGTTCCGCCGGTCGCTCGAGTCATAACTAAGGCCGCTCCAAGATAGTATCTGCACCAAGAAACAGAAGAACATTGGTCGCTGCTGCATTTCTGCTGCTGTTCCATGCCCACTGAAGGCGCTCGGTGATTGCCAGTGCTTAAATGGGCGCGATACACTTGATGACTGTGACGATGGGGCTTGCGCGGCCAAAGGTGCAGACCACTTCAAGGCGATGGCTTCTTCCGGTGGAGTCGGGCAACATTCGCTCATTCGTAGCGAGTCGGGCTTGAACTGTACAGGGAGTCGAAGAGGCGATACGGGGCGCTCAGTCGGTGTCAGGCAGGGAACGTTCCGCCGGTCGCTCGAGTCATGACTAAAGCCGCTCCAAGATGGTATCTGAACCAAGAAACAGAAGAACATTGGTCGCTGCTGCATTGCTGCTGCTGTTCCATGCCCACTGAAGGCGCTCGGTGATTGCCAGTGCTTAAATGGGCGCGATACACTTGATGACTGTGACGATGGGGCTTGCGCGGCCAAAGGTGCAGACCACTTGAAGGCGATGGCTTCTTCCGGTGGCGTCGGGCAACATTCGCTCATTCGTAGCGAGTCGGGCTTGAACTGTACAGGGAGCCGAAGAGGCGATATGGGGCGCTCAGTCGGTGTCAGGCAGGGAACGTTCCGCCGGTCGCTCGAGTCATGACTAAGGCCGCTCCAAGATAGTATCTGCACCAAGAAACAGAAGAACATTGGTCGCTGCTGCATTGCTGCTGCTGTTCTATGCCCACTGAAGGCGCTCGGTGATTGCCAGTGCTTAAATGGGCGCGATACACTTGATGACTGTGACGATGGGGCTTGCGCGGCCAAAGGTGCAGACCACTTGAAGGCGATGGCTTCTTCCGGTGGCGTCGGGCAACATTCGCTCATTCGTAGCGAGTCGGGCTTGAACTGTACAGGGAGCCGAAGAGGCGATACGGGGCGCTCAGTCGGTGTCAGGCAGGGAACGTTCCGCCGGTCGCTCGAGTCATGACTAAGGCCGCTCCAAGATAGTATCTGCACCAAGAAACAGAAGAACATTGGTCGCTGCTGCATTGCTGCTGCTGTTCCATGCCCACTGAAGGCGCTCGGTGATTGCCAGTGCTTAAATGGGCGCGATACACTTGATGACTGCGACGATGGGGCTTGCGCGGCCAAATGTGCAGACCACTTGAAGGCGATGGCTTCTTCCGGTGGCGTCGGGCAACATTCGCTCATTCGTAGCGAGTCGGGCTTGAACTGTACAGGGAGCCGAAGAGGCGATACGGGGCGCTCAGTCGGTGTCAGGCAGGGAACGTTCCGCCGGTCGCTCGAGTCATGACTAAGGCCGCTCCAAGATAGTATCTGCACCAAGAAACAGAAGAACATTGGTCGCTGCTGCATTGCTGCTGCTGTTCCATGCCCACTGAAGGCGCTCGGTGATTGCCAGTGCTTAAATGGGCGCGATACACTTGATGACTGTGACGATGGGGCTTGCGCGGCCAAAGGTGCAGACCACTTGAAGGCGATGGCTTCTTCCGGTGGCGTCGCGCAACATTCGCTCATTCGTAGCGAGTCGGGCTTGAACTGTACAGGGAGCCGAAGAGGCGATACGGGGCGCTCAGTCGGTGTCAGGCAGGGAACGTTCCGCCGGTCGCTCGAGTCATGACTAAGGCCGCTCCAAGATAGTATCTGCACCAAGAAACAGAAGAACATTGGTCGCTGCTGCATTGCTGCTGCTGTTCTATGCCCACTGAAGGCGCTCGGTGATTGCCAGTGCTTAAATGGGCGCGATACACTTGATGACTGTGACGATGGGGCTTGCGCGGCCAAAGGTGCAGACCACTTGAAGGCGATGGCTTCTTCCGGTGGCGTCGGGCAACATTCGCTCATTCGTAGCGAGTCGGGCTTGAACTGTACAGGGAGCCGAAGAGGCGATACGGGGCGCTCAGTCGGTGTCAGGCAGGGAACGTTCCGCCGGTCGCTCGAGTCATGACTAAGGCCGCTCCAAGATAGTATCTGCACCAAGAAACAGAAGAACATTGGTCGCTGCTGCATTGCTGCTGCTGTTCCATGCCCACTGAAAGCGCTCGGTGATTGCAAGTGCTTAATTGGGCGCGATACACTTGATGACTGTGACGATGGGGCTTGCGCGGCCAAAGGTGCAGACCACTTGAAGGCGATGGCTTCTTCCGGTGGCGTCGGGCAACATTCGCTCATTCGTAGCGAGTCGGGCTTGAACTGTACAGGGAGCCGAAGAGGCGATACGGGGCGCTCAGTCGGTGTCAGGCAGGGAACGTTCCGCCGGTCGCTCGAGTCATGACTAAGGCCGCTCCAAGATAGTATCTGCACCAAGAAACAGAAGAACATTGGTCGCTGCTGCATTGCTGCTGCTGTTCCGTGCCCACTGAAGGCACTCGGTGATTGCCAGTGCTTAAATGGGCGCGATACACTTGATGACTGTGACGATGGGGCTTGCGCGGCCAAAGGTGCAGACCACTTGAAGGCGATGGCTTCTTCCGGTGGCGTCGGGAAACATTCGCTCATTCGTAGCGAGTCGGGCTTGAACTGTACAGGGAGCCAAAGAGGCGATACGGGGCGCTCAGTCGGTGTCAGGCAGGGAACGTTCCGCCGGTCGCTCGAGTCATGACTAAGGCCGCTCCAAGATAGTATCTGCACCAAGAAACAGAAGAACATTGGTCGCTGCTGCATTGCTGCTGCTGTTCCATGCCCACCGAAGGCGCTCGGTGATTGCCAGTGCTTAAATGGGCGCGATACACTTGATGACTGTGACGATGGGGCTTGCGCGGCCAAAGGTGCAGACCACTTGAAGGCGATGGCTTTTTCCGGTGGCGTCGGGCAACATTCGCTCATTCGTAGCGAGTCGGGCTTGAACTGTACAGAGAGCCGAAGAGGCTATACGGGGCGCTCAGTCGGTGTCAGGCAGGGAACGTTCCGCCGGTCGCTCGAGTCATAACTAAGGCCGCTCCAAGATAGTATCTGCACCAAGAAACAGAAGAACATTGGTCGCTGCTGCATTGCTGCTGCTGTTCCATGCCCACTGAAGGCGCTCGGTGATTGCCAGTGCTTAAATGGGCGCGATACACTTGATGACTGTGACGATGGGGCTTGCGCGGCCAAAGGTGCAGACCACTTGAAGGCGATGGCTTCTTCCGGTGGCGTCGGGCAACATTCGCTCATTAGTAGCGAGTCGGGCTTGAACTGTACAGTGAGCCGAAGAGGCGATACGGGGCGCTCAATCGGTGTCAGGCAGGGAACGTTCCGCCGGTCGCTCGAGTCATGACTAAGGCCGCTCCAAGATAGTATCTGCACCAAGAAACAGAAGAACATTGGTCGCTGCTGCATTGCTGCTGCTGTTCCATGCCCACTGAAGGCGCTCGGTGATTGCCAGTGCTTAAATGGGCGCGATACACTTGATGACTGGGACGATGGGGCTTGCGCGGCCAAAGGTGCAGACCACTTGAAGGCGATGGCTTCTTCCGGTGGCGTCGGGCAACATTCGCTCATTCGTAGCGAGTCGGATTGAAATGCACAGGGAGCCGAAGAGGCGATACGGTGCGCTCAGTCGGTGTCAGGCAGGGAACGTTCCGCCGGTCGCTCGAGTCATGACTAAGGCCGCTCCAAGATAGTATCTGCACCAAGAAACAGAAGAACATTGGTCGCTGCTGCATTTCTGCTGCTGTTCCATGCCCACTGAAGGCGCTCGGTGATTGCCAGTGCTTAAATGGGCGCGATACACTTGATGACTGTGACGATGGGGCTTGCGCGGCCAAAGGTGCAGACCACTTCAAGGCGATGGCTTCTTCCGGTGGCGTCGGGCAACATTCGCTCATTCGTAGCGAGTCGGGCTTGAACTGTACAGGGAGTCGAAGAGGCGATACGGGGCGCTCAGTCGGTGTCAGGCAGGGAACGTTCCGCCGGTCGCTCGAGTCATGACTAAAGCCGCTCCAAGATGGTATCTGCACCAAGAAACAGAAGAACATTGGTCGCTGCTGCATTGCTGCTGCTGTTCCATGCCCACTGAAGGCGCTCGGTGATTGCCAGTGCTTAAATGGGCGCGATACACTTGATGACTGTGACGATGGGGCTTGCGCGGCCAAAGGTGCAGACCACTTGAAGGCGATGGCTTCTTCCGGTGGCGTCGGGCAACATTCGCTCATTCGTAGCGAGTCGGGCTTGAACTGTACAGGGAGCCGAAGAGGCGATATGGGGCGCTCAGTCGGTGTCAGGCAGGGAACGTTCCGCCGGTCGCTCGAGTCATGACTAAGGACGCTCCAAGATAGTATCTGCACCAAGAAACAGAAGAACATTGGTCGCTGCTGCATTGCTGCTGCTGTTCCATGCCCACTGAAGGCGCTCGGTGAATGCCAGTGCTTAAATGGGCGCGATACACTTGATGACTGTGACGATGGGGCTTGCGCGGCCAAAGGTGCAGACCACTTGAAGGCGATGGCTTCTTCCGGTGGCGTCGGGCAACATTCGCTCATTCGTAGCGAGTCGGATTGAACTGTACAGGGAGCCGAAGAGGCGATACGGGGCGCTCAGTCGGTGTCAGGCAGGGAACGTTCCGCCGGTCGCTCGAGTCATGACTAAGGCCGCTCCAAGATAGTATCTGCACCAAGAAACAGAAGAACATTGGTCGCTGCTGCATTGCTACTGCTGTTCCATGCCCACTGAAGGCGCTCGGTGATTGCCAGTGCTTAAATGGGCGCGATACACTTGATGACTGCGACGATGGGGCTTGCGCGGCCAAATGTGCAGACCACTTGAAGGCGATGGCTTCTTCCGGTGGCGTCGGGCAACATTCGCTCATTCGTAGCGAGTCGGGCTTGAACTGTACAGGGAGCCGAAGAGGCGATACGGGGCGCTCAGTCGGTGTCAGGCAGGGAACGTTCCGCCGGTCGCTCGAGTCATGACTAAGGCCGCTCCAAGATAGTATCTGCACCAAGAAACAGAAGAACATTGGTCGCTGCTGCATTGCTGCTGCTGTTCCATGCCCACTGAAGGCGCTCGGTGATTGCCAGTGCTTAAATGGGCGCGATACACTTGATGACTGTGACGATGGGGCTTGCGCGGCCAAAGGTGCAGACCACTTGAAGGCGATGGCTTCTTCCGGTGGCGTCGCGCAACATTCGCTCATTCGTAGCGAGTCGGGCTTGAACTGTACAGGGAGCCGAAGAGGCGATACGGGGCGCTCAGTCGGTGTCAGGCAGGGAACGTTCCGCCGGTCGCTCGAGTCATGACTAAGGCCGCTCCAAGATAGTATCTGCACCAAGAAACAGAAGAACATTGGTCGCTGCTGCATTGCTGCTGCTGTTCTATGCCCACTGAAGGCGCTCGGTGATTGCCAGTGCTTAAATGGGCGCGATACACTTGATGACTGTGACGATGGGGCTTGCGCGGCCAAAGGTGCAGACCACTTGAAGGCGATGGCTTCTTCCGGTGGCGTCGGGCAACATTCGCTCATTCGTAGCGAGTCGGGCTTGAACTGTACAGGGAGCCGAAGAGGCGATACGGGGCGCTCAGTCGGTGTCAGGCAGGGAACGTTACGCCGGTCGCTCGAGTCATGACTAAGGCCGCTCCAAGATAGTATCTGCACCAAGAAACAGAAGAACATTGGTCGCTGCTGCATTGCTGCTGCTGTTCCATGCCCACTGAAAGCGCTCGGTGATTGCAAGTGCTTAATTGGGCGCGATACACTTGATGACTGTGACGATGGGGCTTGCGCGGCCAAAGGTGCAGACCACTTGAAGGCGATGGCTTCTTCCGGTGGCGTCGGGCAACATTCGCTCATTCGTAGCGAGTCGGGCTTGAACTGTACAGGGAGCCGAAGAGGCGATACGGGGCGCTCAGTCGGTGTCAGGCAGGGAACGTTCCGCCGGTCGCTCGAGTCATGACTAAGGCCGCTCCAAGATAGTATCTGCACCAAGAAACAGAAGAACATTGGTCGCTGCTGCATTGCTGCTGCTGTTCCGTGCCCACTGAAGGCACTCGGTGATTGCCAGTGCTTAAATGGGCGCGATACACTTGATGACTGTGACGATGGGGCTTGCGCGGCCAAAGGTGCAGACCACTTGAAGGCGATGGCTTCTTCCGGTGGCGTCGGGCAACATTCGCTCATTCGTAGCGAGTCGGGCTTGAACTGTACAGGGAGCCAAAGAGGCGATACGGGGCGCTCAGTCGGTGTCAGGCAGGGAACGTTCCGCCGGTCGCTCGAGTCATGACTAAGGCCGCTCCAAGATAGTATCTGCACCAAGAAACAGAAGAACATTGGTCGCTGCTGCATTGCTGCTGCTGATCCATGCCCACTGAAGGCGCTCGGTGATTGCCAGTGCTTAAATGGGCGCGATACACTTGATGACTGTGACGATGGGGCTTGCGCGGCCAAAGGTGCAGACCACTTGAAGGCGATGGCTTCTTCCGGTGGCGTCGGGCAACATTCGCTCATTCGTAGCGAGTCGGGCTTGAACTGTACAGAGAGCCGAAGAGGCTATACGGGGCGCTCAGTCGGTGTCAGGCAGGGAACGTTCCGCCGGTCGCTCGAGTCATAACTAAGGCCGCTCCAAGATAGTATCTGCACCAAGAAACAGAAGAACATTGGTCGCTGCTGCATTTCTGCTGCTGTTCCATGCCCACTGAAGGCGCTCGGTGATTGCCAGTGCTTAAATGGGCGCGATACACTTGATGACTGTGACGATGGGGCTTGCGCGGCCAAAGGTGCAGACCACTTCAAGGCGATGGCTTCTTCCGGTGGCGTCGGGCAACATTCGCTCATTCGTAGCGAGTCGGGCTTGAACTGTACAGGGAGTCGAAGAGGCGATACGGGGCGCTCAGTCGGTGTCAAGCAGGGAACGTTCCGCCGGTCGCTCGAGTCATGACTAAGGCCGCTCCAAGATAGTATCTGCACCAAGAAACAGAAGAACATTGGTCGCTGCTGCATTGCTGCTGCTGTTCCATGCCCACTGAAGGCGCTCGGTGATTGCCAGTGCTTAAATGGGCGCGATACACTTGATGACTGTGACGATGGGGCTTGCGCGGCCAAAGGTGCAGACCACTTGAAGGCGATGGCTTCTTCCGGTGGCGTCGGGCAACATTCGCTCATTCGTAGCGAGTCGGGCTTGAACTGTACAGGCAGCCGAAGAGGCGATACGGGGCGCTCAGTCGGTGTCAGGCAGGGAACGTTCCGCCGGTCGCTCGAGTCATGACTAAGGCCGCTCCAAGATAGTATCTGCACCAAGAAACAGAAGAACATTGGTCGCTGCTGCATTGCTGCTGCTGTTCCATGCCCACTCCGTCGGAAAGGGCTGCCCAATACGTGGGAAAGGGCTGCAGGGTCTGACAACACAGGTTTTTCACTTCTGCAATGAAAAACAGCTCGGCTTCGCATGTATTTTAATGGAAAATCCGGCGAGTGCCAAATTGACATATTCGTTAGAGGAAATCAAGTCACTGCACCGTCCATGACTTTATTTAATCATGCAGGTATGAGTGCTCAAGATAGCATTTTATACGTGGTAGTCCACATTGAACTCAGAGAGCTTTTGATCTTTGAGCGCTGGTAATTTTTCTTCACGTTATTAAAGCTTACGATAGTGTTCTTCAAGGCTCTATACAAAATAGTTTGCAATTCACGGGTACATAGAGCTATCGTCTACAATTTATTCACTCGTTCATCTGTGATGGTTCGATATGACTTCGGTAAGGCAGCACTTAAAGCCTTGAAAAGCGTTTAGAGCGAGGCGCGCCTCAGCGAAGTGTTTCCGGAGAAGAACCGACATAAATCGATGTCCCGTCACCTCAAATATATTTGTTAGGATGCACTCAGTCAGACGCGAGCGGTACAGTGCGCCGCCGACATTCCGTTAGGCAGCTCCGAAAATCCTATCTGCTCGCGCTTGGCAGGTGTGCTGAGACGCGTAATCATCCTCCGCGGCCAGCCGTGCTACTATGGCAAGCTACAGGGCCCCCCTCTGGCGACGAAGCTATGAGTGAGGGATGAATGGCGATGAGCGGATGGTGTTGCGTGAATGGGCTGGCACAATAGGGAGGGGAGAGCTGCACAGGTGGCTATGATATCGGAGTCAAAGTGCGAAGGTTTCGCACGGTCTACGGAGACGGTATCTTCCCTGCCAGTGATGGGGAGAAGTGCTTAGGAACACGCTGGAGCGCCTGGAACGGACCATCCTATGGTGACCATGAGGATGGGCGCACAGCTTCGTTTCGAACGAAGACGTGCGCGCAGTGCTCATGGTTGGGGGCTTTCGTGAACACGACGAGAATATTGTCGTTGACGTTGGGGAACGAAAGTGCTCATAGCGCTACGTAGACAGCACGCGTAGTTGGAACCGTCGACAGGTGCGTGCGGCGAATGCTCGAAGAATTGGCCAGGCACGCTAAGAGTAGTACCAAATGTTAGCCGTGCGGGACAGGTGGAAGAGTGGACAGTGCGAAGTGCACTGCGGAGCACACGCAGGGCAAAGTGTACCTCAATCCAGGGTGAAGGAAAAACCGGCGCCATAAGGTAAGGTTTTCTTTGTCGATAAAAGGTTCGATGAGACCGTTGGAAATCGCATGGTATGAGGTCGTCTTGATGTGATTCACCAAGCCAATATAGGTCGGTGAATAATGTAAAGTCCAATTGACAACCACCGTCAGTGGCAATGGTGGGACAGACACTGCAGCGGCTTATCCAGAGAATTAGAGGTTCTGTTGAAGTACATAAGGGCCACTGCTTCAGGACATCCGGTGAACCTGTCAATGACGGTAAGTAAGTAGTGTTGGTTCTGACAGGGAGTAAGGGGACAGACAATATCGATCTACAGATGGCTCAAGCGGGTGTCCTAGGACGAGGAGGTGTCAAGGGTATTCGCAGTGCGTCGATGCACTTTCAAATGCCGACAGCGTACGCACGCGCACGACTAGTGGCGAACGTCAACGTTGGCGCGAGCCCAGACGTAACAAGATATGACAAAGTGTTGGTTTGCGTGAATGCCAGGATGCTCCAAAGAATGGAGGGCGTCAAAGACAGATCGCCGGTGTGTTCGAGGCGCGTAGGGGCATAGTCGACCGGTTGTTGTATCGCAAGCGAGAAGAACGGCAGAGTCAGGGAGTAAGAGGTACTAACTCCTGCACCAGAGACGTCTCCCGCGTGCGAAGCCATTGCAGCTGGTCATCGCATCTCTGAGCTGCAGCCACAGGCGTGAAGTCGATGATTGGTCGACCATGGTCCACCAGATTCACCTCAGCAGGAGAAAGAACGTCGGCGACTGCTTTAAACATCCTGCTCATGTGACGAATGTCGCTGATAATTCGGAAATGTAGGCGAGCTGTCTGATTTCGCGAGGAGCATAGAGGAGCAACTACTTTACGCACGTGCGGAGTCAGAGGCTTGTGGCCAGTAAGGATGTCAAAGGCGCATCCCTCGAGGAAATGGTGGAAGTGTTTCATGGCCCAATATTTTGCTAGCAGTACTCTTTCAAATGTGCTGTAGCGGCACTCAGAGGGAGCAAGCTTTTGGAAAAGAAGGCAGTCGGCTGCCAAGCACCTGCAACGAACTGTTGCAGGACAGCGCCGACAGCAGTTTCCCATGCATCACTCATCGGTAATAGCTGGCAAGGAAAAGAAATTCGCGCACTTGCCGTGTGGTGGTGCATCAAGGAAATGGTGCAATGGCGGTAACACAGGCCGGCAGCGGGCGAATGCCATGGGCGTTGACGCGGTGACCGAGAAAATCCATCTCTGTGACCCAGAACTCGCTTTTGGGGCTGTTGACCCCGAGGCCAAAGCGGCTAAGTCTGGCGAGCACTTGACGCAGGTTGAGCTTGTGGCCCTTGCTTGGGGCTGAAGACGAGGATGTCGTCAAGATAGACGAAGCAGTATGTCAAATCGCGTAAACCTGGGTAAATAAAGCGCTGAAAAGTATGGGCCGTATAGCGAAGTCCAGAAGGCATCCCCAGATCCTCATACTTGCAAAAAGGCGTAATGAAGGTGTTCTTCCGTATATCCGACGCCTCAAAAGGGATCTGGCGAAATGCCTTGACAAGGTCGACCTTTCCGAAGATGCTACAGCCATGAAGTGCCGATGTAAAATCCTTGTATGTGGGGAATCGGGCAGCGGTCATCGACTGTGCCCTTGTTAAGCGCGCTTTAATTGCCGCATGGCCTCTAGTCACCATTATTGTTGGGCACCATATGGAGGGGTGATGCCCAAGGAGCGGAGGAGGAATGGATTAATTCAAGGTCTACCATGCGCTCAGTCTTGCCTGGCAACAGCGAGGCGACAAGCGCAAGGAAACATGGGACCCCAGTGGTCACAATACGATGGGTCACGCCGTTAGGGACAAGTGCTTTAAGTGACGGTGCTCGGAAGACATCCAGATACTCGGCAAGGACGCCGGACCAAGGGGAGAATAGTGCTGTGTGCCTGAAGGAGGCGAGGGGGGGGGGAGTGGAGCGCGGCATGAAACGCCTTGGACTGGATAGCTGATCACAGAACCCAGGATGCGCTTTGCTGCATGTCATCTAGGAGGCTCTAGTGCCATAAAAGTAGACGCTGATGATTGGCGAGCGCACGCCTGCGATGACAAAGACCAAGCGAAAAGTACGTCGGCGGCAGATGCCAGAGTTCCCGAATTCTGACTATATGTCCGTATGGGCGACCCTTGACTGCGGTCCAAGGGCGCGAGTCTGAAGGACGGCGTCGCTGGGCCAACGTAGCAGGAAGGACACAGAGCTCGGCGCCAGTGTCAATGAGCTAGCGAATTTTGCTAAAACAATCGGTAATGTGGAAGCGGCGACTCTATCTTGGGCCGAGAACACCGGTCGCCTTCAGTGGTCGGCCCGGCCGCTTTCCACGTAGGCGCAGGGCTGGCGACATAGAACTGCGCGAGAGCCGTAGCGACTGTGGTACTAAGCAAAGGTTCTCTGGAGAAGGTGAACGGTTGTTAGGAAAACGGGGGGCTGTACGGCGAGGTCAACACGAGAAACGCGGCCGGCGCGCCCGAGTGGCGGCAGCATCAGTTGTAAGTCATGCAATTTGTCGGGTGAGTTCCTCGTTAGCCGCCATGAGCCGCCCATAGTAATCGTCTGCAGGTGCCCATGGGAACTGAGGGGCAGGAGAGCAATTGTGGCCACGGAATGAAAACCGATGTCCATAGCCTTATCGGCTAGCTGAGCCAGAATTTCGAGGACGAAAGTCGAAGACGCGCTCAGGATCTCGCGCACCATCTGAAGCAGGCGCTGCAGGAAAAGCTCCAGAAAGAGTGTGGTCTGGAGTGAAGTAGCAGATTTCCAGCCAGAGCGTTCATTCGACGCAACAGGTCGGTAGGCTTGCGACCTCCAAGCTCCTCCGGAGTAAGACGCTGCTGCAGGTGGCGGGGCTTCGTTTCAGAAGTGCGCAGGGTTAGTGTCACCTTAAAATGATCATAACGGTGATCAGCAGGCCGAAAACGTTGGACGTCGCGAACAACCGCAGCGCACCAATGACATGGTAGAACACGGTCATCAGCGAAGTGATACGGTGCCGACGGAACAAGGCCTCAATGGGCATTAACCAACGTTCCGTTTCTGATGACCAGAAGTCGGGGAGCTTCAGGGCGGAGATGGCGGGCGGACGAGTTGGTGGCAAAAGAGGCGACGAAGTGGATACATGAGGGAGGAGTCCATGGCCATGGATTACACAAGAGAAGGCAGCCGGGATCTCGAGCTCCGGCGGTGGTAGATCTTGGGAAGTAGCTGTGGTAAGCGCAGGTCATGAGGAGAGAGCGAAGAAGCGAAGTCTGGAGTGGCTACATTTGTGGCGAAGAACCTACATAAGTCGTTGTCGAAACTCCACAAATTTATTTTACAGGACAGCCTCGGTCAGATGGGAGCGGGATAGCACGCTGCCGCCATTCCGTTGTGCACCTGCGAAAATACAATCTTATGGCGCTTTCCAAGCGTGCTAGGGCGCGTCAGTCCTCCGCGGCCGGACCGTCATGGTAAGCTACATTTTCTTTCCCCCACGCTCTAAATGCTACAATGGCGGGTATTCCTGAGGCCTTGAAGAACAGGCATTATATACAGCTGACATTTTTACTTGGCTGACCGGCTACCAACACTAGCGGCTACTAGCCTTGATATCTCATGAGGCCCTTATTTAGGTACAATATTACTTTCGCGGTGTGGGATTCACAATATCAGCGAGAAAGTCCAGCATAGGAAGCCTATATGCTCGGTTACAGACAGATGTTGGTAGCTCCGTCAATCGTTAGTCTTTGTATTGTATACGCATTTATTTATTTATTTACAGAATACTGCAGACCGAATCGGCCCAAGCAGGAGAGGGTACATACATTTGTTAGTAAATACTATGCCTTAGGATCAGCAACAATGGTGAAGTTAGAAATCACGAGAAGAAAATATAATAAAAAAGATAGACAAGGTTACAAAGCAAATACACTATGAATGTACATGCCCCAAACACACGCACATAGACAACGAAGCACACTATGTACTGCTAATGAATAATCATCATTTCCAACCATACACTCAGATATGTAGGCTCTCAAATGGTTGAAGGCAGGAGAGGTGAATCATGAGGCAAAGAATTCCATTCGGAGATTGTTTTCGAAAAAAAATGAATATTTGTAGAGATTCGTGCGGGCAAATATTGGCCTGATGCTATGACTATGTTTATGTCTCGAAGGTCTGGTTGTGTCCCTTTCGAAGTAGTCCTGTGGCTGAATGCCTAGCTTCTGAAGATACAAAGAGTGAAAAAAACGCAGCCGCGCAGCCTTTCTTCTTCCGGCTAATGGCTCAAGGGCTGCCTGATGTAACATGATGGATGGAGAGTCCCTTCGCTTATACCGGTTATATATGAACCTTACTGCTAATGTCTGGATTTTCTTTAATTTTTCTATGTTGGCTGTGGTGTGTGGGTCCCATACTATGCTGGCGTTGTTCTTGACGATTAGCGTTGTTCTTGACGCTTGTCTCCGGACGTGGCGAGCAGTGGACTCAATTTTCCTTCAATGTGATCTACAGAACTGCACTTGAGAGATACAGAATTCATCCTCGCTGGATGGTGGGACTCGACGATGGCCTCGAGTTTAGCCACATAATGTACAAACTACCTTTAATTCTCTGCTGCGAATCCAGAGTACGACTGGCTGGAAGCTTTGCACCCAAAGAGCCTTAGGAGGGCTCTTGGAGAACCCGATACGGCTACGAATAATCGAGTTCTTACCAATGTATATCGAAAACTGTAAACCTTTTGACTTCACAAAGATTACTGATG
The DNA here is from genome assembly GCF_055824585.1 of Amblyomma mixtum. Taxonomy (NCBI): domain Eukaryota; kingdom Metazoa; phylum Arthropoda; class Arachnida; order Ixodida; family Ixodidae; genus Amblyomma; species Amblyomma mixtum. The sequence continues at coordinate 25,316,566 of NC_143021.1, read as the reverse complement.
CCATGTGATCACCTTGGAGAGATTGTGATCGGACGAGCTTTTCTACAAAGTCGTCCTTAACCTTCGGAGACTCATGCTGCGGTAAACAAACGTCGGTTATTTGAGTCTAGCTGTACTTTGAGTATACCTCTCGATCACACTGAGCTGCCTACTATTTTTGCGTAAACTCACATGTTGCAACTCGAACATTTTGAAAGAGAATTGGAGCGCCATTTCTAAATTTTCATCGATGGCTTCGTAGGCAAGGTAAGCAGAGCTAGCTGAGAAGCGTTCCATATTTCATTTTTGAATGCTGCCTGGTCCGTCCACTCGAGCTGGGTCGTTTCCTGTACAAGGCTGAAATCGTTTTCGTTGAGCGGCCCCTGTGAAAGGTAAACTCTTTTCCGGTTCAACCTGTCACCGCTGTCACCGGCTGAACGTCGCCGCTGCGCTGCGGTGGGCGCGGGGATGCACATCATTGTCTTATGTGCTGCCAAGAGCATAGTGCGGAGAGGTGCCACGGGATCGTCGGAGTCCAAACGACTTTCTTCAGGACATTATTTACCCGCGAGGAAATCGAATATATAGGAAGGAGACTTCCTCCGCCTTCTTTTAAAAGTCATTGAGGGCACTGACATTGATATAAAAAATCGTAGGCGTTCCTGGGTTGATCGCTTGAATGAGTTTGCGTCAAGTGGTATATATATATATATATACATGGGACTGGCACTCTAAAGAGTTCTTTAAAGAGGTTTGGTATATTCTGCTCTGTCGCTGTAGAACAGTTCACTACCTGCCACTGAACAATCTTCATCTTTGCACATATTCAAAAAACAGCTAACAAGTACATTAACCGAAGCTTAAAAAATCTCTACTAGCTTTGATCTTACAGTTACACTTGCTGTGTTTAATAATTTTTCCTTGTTTTGCACAAGATCTGGTCAGTGATACAACTGGTGTTGTATTTATCGAGTGTATTTTTAATATTCTTTATTGCTTTTATATCTGCATTATCAACATATAGTATTGTATAACTTCTTCAAGCATCAATTACTGTTTGTGTGCATGACAGCAAGCATTTTAGGAACATCATTCGACGCACTAATTTACTACGGATGCATTAAACTGCTGCTGTAGGACTGTTTGAATTTATTTTTTCCACGTTTTTAGTACCAGGAGGTCTCCGTGCACTTATGACCTAAGGGACCTCCTGTATTTTCACTTATGCAGCAAGTCGCTATGTAATCATCAACATGTCGCTTGGAAAAAGAAACACTGAGTTCGTTGCATCCGTGGCCCAAACCCTAAAGTTAGTAATATCATAGGTTGTTTATTTTGATTCTTCATATCCGCGTAACACAATATAGTCTAATCGGATGTGGCATAGTTAGGTTAGGCATATGCCTGATCTGCAGTGTAAAGTTTTCTATGCCCGAGGTATTATAACAAGCTTCGTTATATTCGAAGCTAACACTCGAAGGCCGTTACGTATAAGCTGGCATAGTACCACCTCAGTCTCCAATTTCTTCACCCGTCATGACTGGAGAAAAGCTGCTAACGCAGCTTGGCTATGCCCTCCAAACCAAGTACAAGGCATAGCGTACAGAATGTGATAGCTCATTAGAAGCCATGAGTGACTGCAGTAGATGTTAAAAATAATAAATGGTAAAATACAAAAGCACGGAAAAACAGCCAGTGATGAGAAATAAAAGTCATGAAATCGCTAGTTTGATGGAAAACTAATATTATCACTGGATCCATACAACAAGAGAGAACGCAGACAATTAAGACGCCGAGGTAAAGAACGAAGAAATTAAAAGTAATAAAATGGTATTAACAGTACATCAGTATTCACAACCCTAAAAAGCAGCGCCGTAGCTCCATACTTTTACAGCCATTAGTTTTACAGCCATGCAGTTTATGTACGGATAAGGTTTAGAGCTAAAGCATAATTTATAACTACAACGAAAAAAATTTATGGTCTATACATCATGACTGCAGGTTTCAGTCGAAGCGTGGCGTAATTCTAAACATGGCGAAGTTTATAATTTTTATTACGGGTGAATCAAATATACATTAGTTGCAAAAAAATTCATGTCGGCTATCTATGTGGTTGATGGATTGTGCTTGGAAGGCGGTTGCTTTTTTTCTTGATATTTCGAGGTTTGGGATGTAACGAACAATTTTTTTTATACAAGTGGAAAGACGAGCTCCTTGGTATTGGTAGGTAGATTGCATGTTTTCAGCGCAAAAAGCAAAGAAGAATGGAGATACACGCAGGACCAACGTTGAGAGAAACTGCACAAGTAAGCTAAACTGGGCTAATCGAGAGAGAAATTCGAGAAAGTCGAGAGAAAGTCGAGAGAGAACGTTGAGAGAAATTGATTATTGGCACGAATAAAAATATATACGAAGCAAGGTTTGATACCCCGACTCACAAGCGCATGCCCCGCACATGCGCATCCGCGTTAACAAGTTTACCTACCCAGAAGGTTCACCAAGGCACACGTGTCAATCCAGTGTTTAGATATCGCAACTCCTTCGGCGATAACATAGCAGATGCAGTACTTACGCATTAGTACTACATCTTACCAGTTTCCTTCTGCTAAATACGGATGCGGAATGGTTGATCTCGCGCCGAATACCTTTCATATGGGTTCTCCGACATGTGGAAGTGTGGTCAGTACGGGTTCAGGCGGCCGAATATTGTCACGTTGTAGTGACGGCAGTCCAGCGGTCAGGAAGACACCAAAAAGTCTTGAAAACAAAGCTCTTTATTTGGGCTGACTTGCGCCCGCAAAAGAACTGAATCACTCGGCGGCGGCGTAAGCAACAAACGTGCTCGTCAGTCGTCGAGCTATGAAAATTCCCGCCGCTCGCGGCATCGCTCAATTTAAAGCCGACAAGGAAGCTTCCAGATAGCAGGACAAGATCATCTACAGTAATCTGGAAAAACCTAGATGCAGCCTTTCATGGCTGCGATCAATCGAGATTAGACTGGTCGCTTCTCGCGTCACGAACAAAATGATAACAGCCCTTTCCTGCAGCCTTGAGCGTGACCGAATAAACACTACAATGATACGTGGCAATATTAATGTTGCTCTAGAGAAAGAGACTGTGCTCAAGGCTATCCCGTGTAAAATCGAGTTCTTCGTAGCCTGACAGGGCTTCGCAGGGGCGGCGAACTGCTATGGCACATATAGCGTATTTTCAAACAGTTAGATCTTCAATATTTTTTCTTATTGCATCTAACGACAATGACAAGGTTTCTAAACGCATGCAAGCCGCAATGAGTGCCTTGAAATGTCCTTGTTGCCGAGGGGGCAGGGTAGCAAGCACATAATTTTTTCTTCCGAAGTTTCAGGTGAGTTATGTTTACAAGAAAGTTGCTCGCCATGCCGAACCACAATGAAAATTAAACAGCCGTGTTAAATAATCATGAAGGCCATACTATTGTCTCAAAATTTTTTCACGTTTTTGCCCTTGCCCACCTTGCTGCTTCTCCATACAAGCTTGTCCAAAGCAATTTCAATTCTGGTATCATTTTACCATCAGCAGACTTTCAAGGGCGTTGTCACAGAATGTTGAGCGAAACTCGGTTCGACTTTCGTTAACAGTACTGCATAGACGCTTGCAATAAACAATACTGCGTAGAATAAGTGGCGCCCCAGAACGACCACTGAAATTCTATGGCACCTTAGCTTTCCGACGGCGTCTTGTATGTTTCAGATTTCTGCCCATTGCGTGTCACACCTAGGTTTACTGAATATTTCTGATGGAAGTTTACATTCTTGTAAGTAGCCAAACTGAACTTTGAGGGCATTTATTGCTTCTTTTGATTAACCGCTCTGTTGGGGCTGACTTGCATATAGCGCTGTAGTGATATTACCTACGCACTCCTGAATGAATACGTTTCTAACGACTGTACTTTGGAGACTTCAGCCATCTTGAAGATGATGCCTCCTAGTGGAAACTTGTGTGAAATACAATCAGTTACCGTTGTGGATTAGAGAAGTACAGTAGAAAAGAAGTGCTGCCTGTCAGTTGCCATCCGCGTTACAACAGCGCAGTAAAATGTGCTGCCAAATAATTTGGCTTTACCACGTTTGTGTTCTTTGGAGCTCCAAAGACAACCTTCAGCAATGAGTGACATTCCTCGAGAACACCCAGGCACATAAATCTAATAACCATTTCTCCAAGAAGATCGTTCAAGAGGCCCCTGAGTACTTTAGTCTAAGGGGCCTGGACCCATAGAAGACAATTTGCTTTTCATAAAGAGGCACCACAGTTTGCAGGAAAAGGCAGCGTGCTCTGCACAGCTGTAATCATAATAAACGGAACAGGCGCTCCTCACGGAACGCATTGCTAGTTCTGCAGATTCCTCAGTGAAGTTTCAGCCTTTTCGGTGGAGGTGCAAATTTAGTTACTCTCTAGTGAGGGTCCATCGTCAATGGTACATTTTTGTCCGAGGCCGGCAGCAGTTTTTCCAACGCGTGTAGCAAGCAGCCTTGGGAGTCAATGACATTTTGGGGACTGCCTCCAAAACAAGCTTTGCTTCTGGCAGGTCGACATCTCCGGCAGAAAAAGCTAAATGGCGTCCACTGGTAGCGACCCCTATCCTAGGTATTCTTGTGACGTCAATGGCGCCATTTAATGGTACAGCACGCTGCCTCAGCAGTGCAAACCCTAGCAAGTGGCGGTAAGCCGATTAGATTGCTTGCAGCCTTTCGGCGTGTTACATGCTCCACAAAATGGCCGCCACTGTGGCGTCAGTGCATACTCCCTATTCAAGCACTTCTACAAAGACAGCCAGCATGTTGGCGAATGCTTCAAGATCTTCCTTCCCTCGACATAATGCAATACTGGGAACATGGGCAACTGCGCACATTAAAACCTGGCTTAGCCTCCCCCAGCACTGTACAAACGCATTTTTTTTTGCCGACCATGACGTTTGCATTGTCGTAAGATATAGCCTGCAGGATTTTTATAGGTAAATTCGGGTACATTTTTCTTCCAGAATCAAATTTTCGAAATGTGCCGTTCGCTTGTTCTGTTGTTAGCATATCGCAGCTTTGTTCTGACTCAGTCGACCGCTGGTAACGTTATGCAGAAAACATTGATGGCGATTTAGCACTGCTAAGCGCGCAATATTTTGCAAAAGCAGGTTTTTGCGGGTGGACCCCACAGCCACCGGGAGTTGCTGCGAAGACCCTGGCGCGGTATCTTTCTCGGAACAGACCGAGTCGCCCCGGCCCTGTCAAGGTGTTTTAAAATCTCAACCACGGTAGTCGTCTCTTCTAAATCAAGTGTATTTAACTATTTTTTCATTGTCGTTGCCAGCTTAGCCAAAGGACGCCTGCGGCCGATTCCTTAAAGGCCATGTTTCTGCAACAAATTTGTCAACACCAACACCTTTTACTACGGTGTCCCATTTCTGCCAACGCATGCAGCGCACATCTCTCTGTAGATACCATTGGTCACTATCGCCACGTAGCTCAAAGCTTGAATGGGGTGCCCATTGACCCAAAGAAGCAGGTGTGCGCGTTCATTTATTTGCGACTGTCTCAGAGGCTTCATGCCAACCTGCGGATTTTGCGCGGTAGGAGGCTAAAGTTATTTTTGCGCACGAACGGAAGCTGATGAAGACGACTACGTGCAACGCACGGCGCGAAAGTGTGGCGGTTTAACGAAAAGCCTTAAGTGTTGAGTAGATAGCATGTGCTCTCGTGCAGTGGTCAGCGAAGCTGGTCTGTTCTCGCCGCCGTGGGTTCAACACCCAGTCGCGGCAATGTTTATTTTTTCCTTCAGGTAATTAAGAGGCTTAGGACAGGTATCAAGTTTTCAGGATTTCCAGGGAGCTTGTGCACAAAAAGAGCTTTTCCCGCTGAAAAATTCAGTTTTCAAAATTGTTCATGGTATCAAGTGAAACTCCCTGTCTGCTTGCGCATGTAGCACAAAAAGGGATGTGTATGGTATGCGCAGTGAAGGGTTAAACTAGGCAGCCCCACATAGCCTGCCCACATTCACCGTGCACTGCGAAATGCCAGCAGCCTACCCGTCTGCTCCATCGGTTGCAGTTTGGACAGATGGGGACAGCGCCTGAGGAAGAAAGTATGTTCTTCATCGTGTTTATCTCTCAAGTACCGACATGGGGCTGATGCGAGTTCTGTCGCAGCAGGCGCAATTTTGGCTAACTCACACATTCCCCTGAGGTGCGCGGTGTGGGTACTTTGGTTTGGTTTATGGGGTTTAACGTCCCAAAGCGACTAAGGCTATGAGAGACGCCGTAGTGGAGGTCTCCGGAAATTTCGACCACCCGGGGTTCTTTAACGTGCACTGGCATCGCACAGCACACGGCCCTCTAGAATTTCTCCTCCAAAGAAATTCAACCGCCGCGGCCGGGATCGAACCCGCGTCTTTCGGGTCAGCAGCCGAGCACCATAGCCACTGAGCCACAGCAGCGGCGTGGGTACTTTAGGGGCAGCCCTAGACAAAGTTCCTCCAATTGAACCCCAAGGGCGCGGCATCAAACAAAAATTTCTGCACGTCAGCCTGATCTAGGCAGCCCGCATCAAGGTACAAAGGCATGCGGACAGTATGAGCTGCGCGCAGTTATTCCACGTTGGGCTTAGAGCAGGCAGGCTTTGGAATATTCAAGTTATTGTTGTTGTAGCGAGTGAAAGAAGAATGAAGAGGAAACTGCACGGGCCTGTCCACTGAGACGAGGTCAGGAACAATCGCTGCAGCGTTTGGTCAGAGGAGCGTTGAAAGAGATGTGCGAGGAAATACTGAAAGAAGAGACGCGTGTCGCATCAATCGCGTGTGCCGAATCGCGACGACAGCTTTAGCAACAGATACCCCATTGGCAAGGAGTCCTTGCCGCAATTTACGACAGCCCCAACATCCCAGACTAGAACCGCCATGGGTAGCTCGCCAATCACTATGATCATCATCACCCCCTCTCCCTATGCTCGTTGCAGGGCTAACCCCTCTCCCATGATCATCATCATAAGCCCGGCTATGCCCTCTGTGCGACAAAGGCCTCTCTCCTACCTGTACAATTAATCGTGTCCTACGCCAGCTGGGGCCTTCTTAGTGGCACAAATTTGATCTCATCCGCCAGCCTAGCTTCCTGACGCCCCATAAAAAACTTCCTTCTTTCGTATTCAGTCCGTTACCCTTAACCACCATCGGCTATCTTGCCCTCGCATTACACGCCTTACCCAATCCCATTTCCTCTGGGCTTTGACTAGATGTCATTGCGCCGAGTTTGTTCTCTGACCCATTCTTCCCTCTTTCTGTCCCTTAAATCTACACCTATCATTTTCCTTTTCATAGCTCTCTGCATTGTCCTCAATTTAAGTTGAAATATTTAGTTAGGCCTCACCTTTCGGCCCCCATAGCTGAGTACCAGTAAGATACAGCTGTAGTATACTTTCCTCTTGAGGGATATTGGTTTACTGCCATTCATGATATTATTTAACCTGCCATATGCACTTCGCCCCATTCTTATTCTTCTAGTTATTTCCCTCTCATGAACCGGATCAGCAGTCACTACCTGCCCTAAGTAGGCGTATTCCTTTACATTTCCAGCCCCTCTCTAACAATTGTAAACTGCTGCGCCCTTCCAAGACTTGAACATTACTTTCGCTTTCTGCACGTTAATTTTTGACCCACCGTTCTGCTCTGCCAGTCTTACTGACTGATCATGCTTTGCAGTTCATCTTCCGAGAGACTTGGCAATGTACACTCATTAAAGAATCACAGAATACTTCGTTATTCTTCATTAACTCTTATCCGTAGTTCTTCCCGCTTCTTGCATCTGAATACCTCTTCTAAACAGGCGGTCAATTACATTGACGAGATCCTGTCTCCCCGCCTGACACCCTTCCTTATTTAAATTGCTGGATTTAAGAATGGCTATGGTTGCTGTGGAGCCATTATATATATCATACAGCATTTTTTACATAAGGTTCATCTGCAGCCTGGCTTTATAACTGCTTTATGACAATTTCTTTATAACTGCTGAGGTTTCTCCTGTATCAAGTGCTCTGTTCTATTCCATGAAGGCTATACATAGGGGTTGTTTATATTCTGCGATTTTCTCTATTATCCGATTGATAGTGTGAATATGGACTATTGTCGAGTAGTCTTTGCGAAAGTCTGCTTGATTATTTGGTTGAATGAAGTCTAACACTGTGCTGACTCTATTAGCGATTTCCTTAGTAAATGCTTTTTATGAACCAAAGAGTATGCTGGTCGCTCTGCAAGCTTTCTAGTCCTTGACGTCCCTTTTCTTATGGATTAAGATGATGCTAGCGTCCATCCATGTTTCCAGTACACAACTGGTGTATTCATATAGGGGGTTGTGGCAAAGTGCTACACCAGGGGGGCCATAATCCTGCGCTGTTGAGGGAGTTCGCTTTCGGTTCTGATCACCATGTTCAGGCCGAACCCCGTTCCTGGTTACGCAATTGAATCTACAAGCTGATTTTTTTTATCCGACGGAGAATTACGTGGCACCTGGATTTCAATCGCGGTCTCATTGCACGTGGAGAATATGCTCTACCTCTACGCCGCGGCTGCCTCTCCAATTAACCTGTCTAGTGCCAGGTGCGGCCACTCTATCCCCACAAACTTGTCAATCTCATCCGCCAACATAACTTTCTCGCGCTTCCTGCTATGCCTGCCTTTTATTGTAATCCAGTCCGTTACCCTTAAAGGTCATTGGATATCTTGTTCTTACATTACATGCGCTGCCCAAGGCCATTCTTTCCTCTTGATTTCGATTAGGATGTCCTTACTACGTGTTTGGTTCATCGTCCCCCTTGCCCTCTGGCTTTCTCATAATGTTACACTTGTCATTTTTCTTTGCAATGCTCACTGCGTTGTCTCTAACTTAAGTTGCACCGTTTTCGTTTCCTTCTCCGTTTCTGCCCCATAAGTGAATGCCGGTAAGATACAGCTGTTTATACTTTAATTTTGAGGCATCTTTGTAAAGTTTCCTTACTGATCTGAGAGAATCTGCCAAATGCGCTCCACTGCATTCTTCTGATTATATCACACCGTGATCCGGATCTGCGGTCGAAACCTGACCTAAGTAGACGCATTCGATTACCACTTCGATCTCCTCCAACCAGTTGTAAACTGCTGTTCCCTTCCGAGAATGCTCAACATTACTCAGGTAGCTCAGCACAACCTCGTATAGCGTCACAGTTATTCCCAAGCATAGTGTGGTCACTTTGCATATTTAAGTGAGAATTAAAATTATGAACACACAGCTTTTGTAATCGATTAACACCTCTTTTGGATAGTTGGATAGTTGAATTAGAAAAAAACTAGCGCCACACCATGCACACCACAAGAAAAGAGCGGGGACGAGACACAAGCTCTAACTCACAACTGAAATTTTACCTAAGCCAGGAAGCACCTTATATAGGGTGAAGTTTCGAGGGGAAGGAAGGGTGACATGGATGAGAAGGTGAACAAAGTCAACCATCTGGGAGCGCAGAAACAGGCAGGCAGCCAAAAATCGCACAAGTAAAACAGCAGTTACTTGATAGCAGAGTCTAGAAAATTGAACTCGGAGGCAAAAGGAGATAAAGATAGAGTGCTGACACACCTAGAGCCAAATATATTTATGTAAAATGCCTCCAGACTAACACGTGCAGTTTTATCTGTACTCTTGCAAAGAATCTTAGTCTCTTTTAACCGCGCCTCGCACCCGTCGTAGCTCATTACGTGCGCAACGAAATGTGCGTACTTATCTTTGAAATGTGATAAATTTCGGGCACGGTAAGCGGAGTCTCGTGATTCATCTGTCAACACCGCTTTCTTGAGTTGCAGATTCGGAGGCACAACTTTTCCAGCTTGTTAGGATCCGAAAATACAACGCTCAAGTTATACCTGTTGGCCACTTTCCTCAAGTTGTGCAAGGTTTTGTGTGCGTAAGCCACAACTAGCGGCTTCTGTGTCGTGAAACGATCTTCTCCGGCATTTCTTCATGATCCGTGCATCAGTTATTGAAGGAGAGTCTCGCAAACAGCGACCAACACATAGCAAGGAAACCCAGCCGCCGAAAGTCGGCTCATCTGATTTTGAAAGCTGTCTTGCAACTGGTGTGGGCACAATTTCTAAGGAGAAGACTCTAGGCACCGCGACGTTATTGCTCTTTTTACGGTCTTAGAGTGCATAGAATCGTACGGCAAAAGTTCTTTTTTTGCACGCGGGTAATAACCCCAGCAAACGTGTCTTTCAAGGAAGGTTAGTTTTAAGTCTAAAAACTGTAAGACATTAGTGTCGGGTAGTTCATGGGTAAAATTGAGCCCAAGTCCATGATTGTAAAAGCATTTAAAACTTCGCCTACTTTAGAGCGGTAGGCGAAGGACGTCTCCGTTTTTAAAAGCACTTACAAATCGTGCATGTACCTAAAGATATTTAAAACCACCCCCACCCCCCTTACAAAAAAGTTTAATGATTGATCGACCTTTGGTAAGAAAAAGTCGCCAACGGTAGGCGCCACGTATGACATTATGCGCACTCCGTTGCGCTGCAAAAAAGGCAGGTTGTCAAAGCGTATAAAAGTAGAACTGAGGAAAATTGCAATAAAGCGATAAAATTATCAACCGAGAGTCCTGAAGAATTTTGAAAGGACACGTCGCCATTTGCTTCTATGCATTCCTTTAAAGCCATAAAAAGTTTATCTTGAGGAACAGAGTAAAACAAATCTTGCACATCTACCAAAAACCAAAGCCGATGTCATTGGTACTCTGTAGGTACTCCGCGACAACTGTCGAATTTTTTGTGAAGAAGGGGTCGTCTAAAACAAGTAATTTTAGATTCTTCTGCAAGAAACTGCTGACATTATTTTGTCAAGATCCATGTTCTCTTACAATAGTCCACAAAGGGATATCTGGCTTGTCTCTCTTTCTTCTTTCACTATCTCCTTCCGCCCTTCTCTCATTGCGCGGTTCAGGTGTCCGCCGAGATATGTGAGACAGATACTGCGCCATTTGCTTTCCTCAAAAACCAATTTACCAATTTATTTATATCTGGCTTGTGGGTCTTGGCTTTAAAGAAAGCATTCCGGCAATTACCCCTGCTCGTTTTTATATCCTTGGTAAGAGGCCTGGTTGGGACCACCCGCTTAGCGCATGAAAAAAGGTCCCTGCGGAAACATTTCTAAGTGTGCTAAGCTGCGTCGGTGGTGGTGGTGAAAAGCATTTATTTAGTAATTTACAGAGAGGTACTCGGGGAGAGGACCCTAATGGGTCTCACCCCTTACAATACTAGGCGGAGTCCCTCATTCCGGGATCCCGTTGGTCGAGACCGCTACACAAGTCTGCCGAACCAGGGCCTGGCAGAGTTCCTGGCAGCTGAGCAGGGCCGCCTCCCAGTCCTCTCGGGTAGGGGAAGGGGTGATTGGGGGGAGAGAATGATTTCGTTTCAGAGTCATCGTAGTTTACATGTCTGCAAGCGTCTGCGTACCACTCATGTTATCTGGGTGAAATATTGTCGCATTTTGTAGTGTTGCTGACAGCAGTGACGGGTATTTGAAGGCCATGAACTCAATTTAGAACTATAAGCTATTTACCACGCTGGTGAACTTTAAGCCTAGTGGTCCCAGGCCAGAGGCTGCATTATTGTGGGCCTTGTTACTAGGCTTGTATACGCGCTTTCTTGTGGTGGAGGTACAGTGGAATTGCATTTCGGTATTATGAACGCCTAATGGAACAGCCAGTCATATCGCATCTAAGTCATGGTTTCAAGCTTAAAGGTCACGGTGATTTTTAATTGCTATGAACAGTATGAAGCTATCATCATTATCTCATGTCTAATAATCAGTAAAAGCGAGGAATCAAAGCGGTCCTAGGCTCGAACCTTGTGGAGAACCGAAAATGAGGAAAGAGTGCCCTGATGCGCAGCCATTGACGACTATACATTGCTGCCTTTGTGGCCGCTGCTCGGACGCTCAAGTAATAGTATTCTCTTTTTCTCTTTAGTCACAAAATTTGGAAAAGGAATACACAGCATGAAATGGTAAGCTGCGTTGCCATAGAATTAATTATAAGTCATTTCCTAATGACACTGATGGGTCTTTCTGTTTACAAAGAGTTACTCTCCCCTACCGTGTTTTGTGGGGGCAAGACCGAACACAAGGAGACCACTGTCGTTTACTTTGACCTTTCCCTTCCCCCTTATTAATGTCCGGTAGGGCTTAAAGTGTAAATGGGTAAATTGGTAAATTGGTTTTTGATTAAAGGAAATGGCGCAGTATCTGTCTCACATATCTCGGCGGACACCTGAACCGCGCCGCAAGGGAAGAGAGGAAGGTGGGAGTGAAAGAAAAAAGAGGTGCCGTAATGGAGGTCTCCGGAATAATTTCGACCAGCTGGGGATCTTTAACGTGCACTGACATCGCACAGTACACGGGCGCCTCTTGGGTTTCGCCTCCATCGAAACGCGGCCGCCGCGGTCGGGTTCGAACCCGAGTACTCCGGCGCGGTATACGAGCGCCTTACCACTTAGCCACCGCGGAGGTTACCAATGTAATGATTTCTATGTTGATATTCCAGTGCAACAGATCTCTAGAGGCGGCCTTTTTGGGTGTTCGAGTAAAATTTCAAATCTCTGCGTGTACACCATAGCTTACAAATAATTTTTAAAATCGCTGCTCGGAGTACGTCGCAACCGATTAGGGCGACATCTAACCGCGCGTCCCCTACCCCGATGAGGTCAGTGGGCACTCTGGGCGAGCCCACTGAAGTCATCAGGCCAGCTCATGGAGCGTGGGCGAGTGGGCGAGATGGGGCGCGGAGCGGTGAAGTCCAGGCCAGTTTGGTTGCGAAAGCAGGACTATGTCAGTCGCCGAGCCATTTCGCGGTACTCTGGAAAGGCCAAGCTGCGCATGCGTGAGGAGCGGGTGACGCCACACGGCGCACAGCTGGCGCTCCGGAGCTGCCATGGATAGGGTGCCTCATGCCAGCTCCGCCATTCAGGGTGGAGACAACATCGCGGGCGCCGCCATATTGAATCACACGGGATCAGCTGCGCTAGCGTGTGTAACGGCGCCACTCTTACTCCCGGCGGGCGTGAGAGTGCTTTTGACTAGAACAGTCTTTTTCATCAACATCGCACTGCGTATCTTTTCACTCATAATAGCCATTTCAACATCCGAGGGTGGAAGGCGTAATTGCATGACTTAATTTTACAGCCCCAGGTGGGTGACGTTGAACATTTACTTGTTCCCTCTGTTGGTTTGAAAAACGCGCTAATATTTTAAAGATCTGTTGCAGGGCAGGTCCTGCTGCTCCATGCGGATAGAATAAATTGCTGCCTTTGTTTTTTCGAGGATGTTGTGAATTTTAATTCCCAAGTTCTGTTAACGCCCGCGTGTCGTCAGCCGCCCGAGTGCTGCGGCTGGTTTCGCTATCGTCGCGCGGGCTGTTGCCGTTCCTTTTGCTCGCAAAAACTAGTGTCTGTCTTCTTTCTAATCTTTCAAAAGGTAACTGCGAGTTGCTCCCCCGTTTATTGCTCACAAGGGCGCAATTACATCTGCTTATGGGGTGGGCGCTGGTATATACAAATGATGCCGCCGTATACCGACGTTGCCACTGCTCCTGCGTTTTCTTTCTCGAGGCCAAAGAAAACGAATCGCCCCTTGTTGGCGATAGCATAAAAGATTACTGGAAGTTTCTCACTCGTTTCATTTTTATGAGGAGCGCACAACCACCGAATGTTCTTGCGTGCGCTCTCATCGCATGCACACTTCGCTTGCGCCATAGACATACGCACCGGTTGCTCTCCCGCGATTCCTCAGTTTGTGAAACACCATTCTACACATATTTTTTCATATTTTTTTATTCAACCAAATCAGTATTCATTAATAAACCATGCATGTCAACCTGCTCTAGAAAGGGTGGATTTTAGTCATTAAAAAACTGCAGTAATTATGAAAATTTTAAATTCGAAATCGAATTAATCGACATTGAAAAGTCACGCTTTTAAAAAAATCGACCATAGAGGATTTTGTTTAAAAAAACGCGGTTTGTAACGTTGGCTATACGTGTATTTCCTATTCTGTCTACAAAATTGTGTGCTGATGGGTTAGGCTTTTCGAAAAATAACTCCTACCTAAAAGTTGATTTTTATTACTGATGAAGACAAATATGCAACATGCTTTTCAGCCTACTCTATAACAGAGGGTATAGAGAAGAAAAGAAAAGGCAATGCAAATTATTCATTTAATTCCAACTGTAATTGCAGGCCATGAAAAAAACACGAACTACAGTATAAGTAAGCTAGACATTGCGACAAAAAAGTGGGGCATGCACCGTGGGGTGTAACCTTAAAGAAAAACACAAAAGCAAAGCATGAAAAAAGGTTCGAACCACGAAATAAGTCAACAAGACTTAGGGGCAAAATGTTGTTGTGCACAGTGCGGTGTAACCTTCGCCGCAAACATGAAAACAAAGTATGAAAAAAAAAGATGCAAACCACGAAATAGCAGAACGAGACGGAGTGGTAAAAAGCACAGTGAGGTGTAACATTTGAAGCAATGTACTCTAGGGCTGATCCCGTTTTACTTGAGCTTCCCATTTTTTTCCTTCGCTCGGAGTCTCGGGGGAAGCGAAAACAGCGTAGACCTTTACGCGTTCACCTGGCACACATTGGCACGCAACAACCCGTCATTATGGTGGCTAGAAGGGGTAGGTGGCGTCAACGCCGGCGCGTTCGCGGCGAAAGGGCGCGCCGTCAATTCATGCCGCCACCGCGGTGGCCGCAGCGGCGCTGCGGTCAGCACTTCGATGCCTCCCGCGCTCCCTGCTCATGCGTGCGCACGTGCGGTTGTCGTCTGCCTTCTCGACGGTGCTCCCACGTGTTTTTCGCTGTGTTTCTTTTGTGAAGGGGTAGTTGTTGGCATGCATGCTTCAGGTCCGTGTCCTGGATCAGCAAATGGATCATCGTGCAAAGAAAGCGAGACAAACGCACTGCTTTGCGCCTAACTGTACGTCTGGCTACGTATCGTCAAGGAAGTCGGGTGAGCGTGTCACTTTGTTTTCTGTGCCAAAGGACCCCGAACGCTTTGAAGCATGGCGACGAGCCGTGCCCCGGGCTGACAAAGCTCTCGACGAGAACTCAGCCCTCTGTGAACTTCACTTTGATGAACAGTATATTGTCCGGCACTTCACGCACGTGATCAACGGAGCAACAGTCAAGATTCCCCGTGATTGACCCGTGCTTACAAGCGACGCGGTTCCAACGATTTACCCAAATGCTCCGTCGTACCTTTCCAAGAAAGCCCCTCAGAAGAGGCAATCGAAAACGTCGACATGCGGCCTCCCCTCGAAGCTCCAACGTTACGAAATGGGTGCCTCTTCCCAAGGCGTAGAGACCGCAAATGATGAAGGGAGTGTTTCAGATCAGCAGGCTCTTGCATCTGAATATTGCGTTCAAAGATGCGAGCTACCAAGCGTGTATTGGTCCAGACACCAGATCGCTGGTTCTGATAACGTCACGGCTTTCACTGTGTGTGCGTTAGAAGACCACAATCTCTACTTTGAAAAGGTAGTCCGCGTGATGTCGGACAGCAGAGCGATTCAAGCGACGGTGTTCGTGCAAGCAACCCAAGTCAGAAGCGTCGAGGTTACCGATGCTAAAATGATTGAAGGTCTTCTTCTAGAGGCTATAGACTCCCTTATTCCATGCAAATGCTTTGGAAAAAAGGGAGAGTTCGAAGCCAACTCGAAGCACCGAGAGAAGACCACTGCTTCAGTGTGAAGCAAGTAAGAAGCGACAGCCTAATGGACTTGGTATATTTTCTCCAGCTTACAAAGTTGAATCTTGTAGGCTGCCCAGAACACAAAACAGCACTCACAAACAGAATCATCAAGTTCTATGTGCTCACAAGGCTTCATTTCTACGTGAAATCTCAGAACGCAAAACGGGACGAAACGCGGGAGCGAATGAAGATGTTAAAACTTCGACGAGTGCTCTGAAGTGTGCCTTAAGCTTTCCACTTTTTAATTAGCGACTTTTATACTTTCAGTCATAAGGTACATGTGCAGTATGTTTCTGTGATACATGATGTTCCTGTCGATGGTCTAAGCTATTTTTCAACGAGTCACTTTATGTTTTCTGTTACGTGCAGTAAGTCTATGTGATACATGGTGTTCCTTACCCTCTAAGCTTTCTATTTTTTAACGATCGAGTCACTTTTATAGTTTCACATTTGTGCAGTATGCCTCCGTGATAAGTTCCTGAACGTAGTGCGCAATAAAAGTTATATTCACATGCTGGTTTGCTTGCGCAGGTACATGACTGCTTATTTCTGTGGCGCTCGTTTCGTTGAGAGTTGCGAGATCGTGTGAGACTCGCAAGATTACTCTCTATAGTGAGCGCTTTCACGAGCTAAAAGCGTACGCAGACTGATGATCACTGTAGGCTGTAAAGTCTTCACCTCAGTTTCAGACTAATCTGCGAGGGTGCATCCAGCGTGAACGCAACAAAAAAAAAATCCAGCTTTCTGAACACGCGCGGCGCAGCCGGCGCAGCCAGCCTTTCCAGCGCGCAGCGCGCTCGCCGCATCGCACTACGGACAGCAGCGCCACCTACGCATGGCATGAAATGGAAGCGCGGCGCTCGCCTCCCGGTCGCGTCACCTACCCCTTCTAGCCACCATACCGTCATGCTGCCTCGGTGGACTTGAGAAGCTCCTCAGTCATGCGGTAGAGCACTGTCAAACAAATGCTCCCCGAGGAACAGTTCCTTCGGCGTTGGAGCACTCGCTTCATCGCCGTCGACAGGGGCCACGTGACCGTACGGCTCCTGCCTTATTGAGTGTGTGCAGTGCGCGGTGTTGTTGCGCGTTTCTTATTTAGTTAGGGAGCGTGCTTCCCCCGCGGCATCCGGACATTATGGACACTGTGGACATTATTACGTGCAGTGAACGACTTTTGTTTGCAGAGCGACAGGAGTCGCCGTCGTGTCTTGAGTAATCGCTTTTCCGTAATCGAGCGACACTAGTCGCGAACTGTACTCTTGTATTTTTTGAGGGACAGTGGTCCCTTATCGTGTAACCATGGGGTCCAATAAAATTCTCTTGTAAGCCACCAGCGATCGTCCGCAGCCACTGGGCCTCGAAAAACGGAAGCTCAGCTGCTTGCACCAAGCAACTGAGACCAGCCCGACCGACCGCTGTGATTCAAAATGGCGCCGCAGGGAGAGAGGGGCGGCATTGGAGCGGTCAAAGGATGGCA
Organism: Amblyomma mixtum; assembly: GCF_055824585.1. Taxonomy (NCBI): domain Eukaryota; kingdom Metazoa; phylum Arthropoda; class Arachnida; order Ixodida; family Ixodidae; genus Amblyomma; species Amblyomma mixtum. The sequence continues at coordinate 25,299,329 of NC_143021.1, read as the reverse complement.
CCACCCTGAACGGCGGCGCTAGCATCGAGGCACCCTAGCCATGGAGCCGCCGCCGCCACCGCACGCTCTCCATCTCCTCGCCGACAGTCTCCCTCTCTCTCTGTCTCTCCCTGTCTGATGCGTAGTAGCGATTGCGCATCGGCATCAGCGTGGTTTGTGGTGTATATAAAATTGGCAGAGGCATAGCTCTGCTATGCCAGGATATAGGTATCGTGAGGTAAGCGCGAGGTGTCCACATCTCGGTGGACACCTGAACCAGAGGGAAAGCTCACAAATACCCTCTTGGAACAGTGGACACCTCAACCATGTTTAAAGCTAAGTGGCGTTAGTGACAGGTGGGCGCTGCATGCTTTGGCATTGACAAATTTGTGCCAGAAACACGGCGCTGAAGCCATAGGCCATCGGCGTTCATTGTATTCATTTGTGTTGGCATGTCTACGCTTTACACTCCGATCATTTTAAGGAAAGGAAGGCGAGCGCGCGCGGCGAGGCACACCAGCTGTGCGTAGTGATGTCACTTGCTCCTCGCGCATGCGCAGTATGGTCGTGCAAGCGCACGCGAAGCGGACACACTGTGGGCAATGCAGCTCACGCAACAATATATGACTGCGCGCAGATGTTGCTTTCGCAATACTCCCGGTTTAACCTGAACTAAACCACAGCCAATGTTTGTTTATTTTTGTTTCTGGCTGGTGCATGTTTTTTTGAAGGAGCAGGATTTTAATAACCGATATCTTCGGTGTAACGAAGCCAGCTTAAAAAGGTTTGCCACCTTTATGACGAGTGACGGAATACCGATGGCTCATGCGGTTTTCCTAACGTCAGTTGGTACCATTTCAGAGTCCCTTTAATATCCGCTGCAGGCCTGGCAAGGACACAGAGAGCGGGTTCCTTCCTGGAAATTCGGGAGTAACTCCAGGGGGGCACAAAGGAACCAAGTTGTTGTGAGCGATGCGTGGAGCTACGGAGACGCACTCCGCAAAAAGCTGGCTCCGCAAGACGTTCGCATCGGGTGATTGACTGCGTGGGCTGTAGGGCCAGAACTCCGCGACCGGACGTGCGACTGCTCTCTCCGCACGACGACGATGCACCCCGAAGCCATCGCGTTGATCTCGTATGTGGCGATTGCCTTCCGGGCAGTACATTCTCCTTTTTTTTACCATTCTAACCGTGGGTCTGTTTTGTACGGTTTGTGTTTGATCTCATAGTTGTAAGTTTAAGTGTAAGTTGTAAGTTTAAGTTGTAAGTGCTCACACTCGTTCCTTTCGCTTTTTCATGCATTCGACTGCGTTGACACGTTTTCTCTTTTTCTTTGTTACATTGCTTTGTTGTTGTCTGTACGAAAATAAATGTTTTGTTTATTAACCTCGCTTACCTAGTTTACTTCGTTACAGTCAACTCACCGACACATTTCCGCCCCGCATGGGCTTATGGGCCATAAAAAATTAATGTTCATTCTTCGCTTTTGAATAAACAGGTTAGGTGCAGAGCGACCCCTTCGTCACTACGACATGCCTTGCGGCAGCAGTTCGCGGAGCAGTTTGTTGACAGGCACCAAAAAAAATGACAGGCAATTCTTTTAAAATGTTTAACTTTCAATATAAAATTTACGCTGCAATATCCTCTGTGCGCTGCACATTCGGCTCCGTGAAGAAGAAAACCTTGTCAATCAGGGCGGCCTGGCGCCTCCTTCACCTGGCCACAATGTCGTAATCCGGTATTAAACTTTGTTGCTAGGTCTTTTCATGTGTTGTGTTATATCTGTTGGCTTCTTGCTTGGTTTACCTTTTATTCTTTTCTACTGTATTTATTGCCCCAGTCGCATATTCTCTCGATCCTCATTTGACGATGTTTGTTCTTCTGTGAACAGCAGCAGCACCCTAGAGTGCGCTGGAGATAGACAATTCTGGTGCGCACGTGAGAATGCGATAGAAGAAGAGGCAGAAGAATAGAAGCGCTTGCTGCCAAGAGGCCTGCTAGAGCATCTGTCGCCGAAAAAAGTAAGCGTCGCCCCCTTCATGGCAGCCGTGATCACAGACGGAAGTCGCGTAGAACAGGGAGTGGCAGTTATAGGGTGGCCGCACGAGCTTGGGAGCTAGTGCTCAGACATTATACCTTGATACGTGGCCGAGCTGAGCATATTAGAGAGCACTGTTTGAGGGGGAGAAGGCACCCCGTAGATCTGTTGCTGCTACTCTCCTCAGCTGGGGACGGTAAAAAGTTCATTAGGCTCCAGTTCTGTTTCGGCCCGCCTTCTGAACAGCACGTCACTGTTAAGGCTTTTTTCAGGCCACGCTTAACAGGTCAAAGCCCGGGCTGAACGTGAAGTTGGAGGCTACAGGAAGGGCGGTGCATTATGCTACCGCAGCCGGTTAAGGGTGCCGGTAGAGGCTGGCTGAAATGTGCCGAGAAGATTGGTGTGTGGTCAACGAGATTTCAGCACGGGAATAACAAAGCAACGGGAGAGTTAAGCGTTCTTCAAATGGATGGAGGTCGCTTCACTTCAACACGCCTTTTATTAGGCATGATGCTCCTTCAACTGTTAGTAGGGAGGACTTGACGGCAAGGAGGGTCAGCGACAAGGGCGAGAACAAGGCACGACATGTATTAACGCAGTTGTCTAAAAAACCTTCAACGCGACCGCGAAACATGACCTGGAGTACACCAGGTGCACGCCGTCTTTACTACCACCTTACCGGTGTTAAAGGCATGGAATGAGCCCATCAGCCTGGCTGGCGCAACGTACAGCCACATAAAACTAGAGCTTGCATGACTAGTGCACCTGAGTGTCACAGAAAGAGAAGCGCAAAGAAGTGAAATAGCTCGCTGTACGTGCCTCTTTTCCATTTATCTTGTTGCGACCGATACCGCAGTGGTGTGGGAGCGGCCACAGTTATGTTTAGGTGAGATAGTGGGTACCATAGCACATCGGAAGGAGCGCACAGATAGGACAACAGTAAACGGTAAACATTACAGTAAACACCACTCGTGCCGCGGTTCAAAATTCCTTCACTGCGCGCTGGTGGGCACTTCTCTTTCGCGTATGTCTTCCCCGCTTATTCAACGCTTGATTTCACTTCGTTTTTGCTGAAGTGCGCATGGTTGAGGAAGCCATCCGCAATCTTGGCTCCCGACAAGTGCGGAGGGGAGCCGCATATCCAAGAGCGACGACGAGCGGGCGGTGGCGACTCCGCTGTCCTCGCTAGTCTCGTCGCAGCCGGTCGCCGAGGTGCCTTCGCCGGTCTCGGACGCCTGCGTTGGCACCGCTGGCGTGGACAGCGGTATCGACCCTTCGTTGGGCACCCACCTGACCACCACCGCAGCGCAGGTATTCGTGCCGTTCCTGCTGGCTGGTGTTGGCTCCACCTTTGCAGGATTGCTGCTCGACGTGGTCAAGGTACGCGTTCAGTGACGTCCCCCTGGAGGGCTCATGCATGACCTGCACGGGATGTGGAGGCGCTTTTTCGTTACGCTGCAACAGAATAAGAAACAGAAGTAGCTTTGGCGGCACACTGCTGGGCTAGCTTTAGCAAATGTGTGGCACCATTGTTGCCGCTATCAGCCACAGCGCCTGCTTTCGCCTTTTGCAGCTAAGGTTTGATGCAAATGGTAGCTTTATATCAATCACTTTCGAGTAATCAGCTCAAATGATGAGCCACATCAGACCAGGTATTGTACAATGTTACTTGTTAATGAAAACTGCCCAAGACTCCAAGCAGTGGAGCTTGGGCCGCATGTTCGTCTATGTCGCGACTGAAGGACATTAGCTACAGCAAAGTGTTCGTACGAAGACTAAAGCACAAAATTTTCCCGAATATTATTTTTGTTTCTCGTTGGCATACCCCGAAACGACGAGCGGTTGGTAGCTTCCAATATATTCGTACGCTGGCATTCCCGCACATATTTTCTCCTTTGTAAGGAAGGGTGCCCTCGCAAGAAACGGGTGTCAGCTTGCATACCATGCTGTAGACCTTTGGAATGAGGACGGAAGGCGTTATAGACATCGCAGTGTTGTTCCTCTTTGGTACGAGAGCAATTAGTGCTCTAAAAAATTTAGAACCTACTGGACTTGATACGCTTTGGGCGTGCAGGTGGCTGAGGGGGTTCGGCATAGAACCATTGACATTGGATGCACGAGGAGGCTCTTACTGCAGGAAGCTATTCGTGCTTAATCGAGCTCAGCTCGTTGTTGGTCGTGAAACGGGAGATTTTGAAAACTTGTTGAACGTCTTGCTACTATCAAGCTAACCGCTGCTCAGCGTCAAGGGCGGCTGTCGCTGCGGGCGTATAGTTAACGGGCTTGGCGAAGGAACAGAATTTGATTATGAAGACATGCACTTTATAAAGCGCAACGCAAACAAAAAAAGGCTGGAGGTGGAATTTTCCGAAGTGAAAAAGCTCGCCGTCACCTGGGTCGCACATTTAAACGAAGAAGATAAAAACCACATGTGTGACCATGCCCGTGCTGCAATGACTACAGAGTCCCGCACTTCGTTTGGAATTGCTAATCACTCATAGCATGCCACGTGGTTAAGGTAACCAGGCTCTAATTTCGGCATGTTTGAACCGCGCGCGATTCACTGGGGAGGTAACCTCTAAACCACACAGGCTTCAAAAAAAAGAAATTGATCGATGCTAATGAATAACTCATGGCCATAAGTGCGGGCGGAGCAGATGGAGTATGCCTGGCACAGATACTGAGGCACCGCGTTCTCTTTAATTGGAATTAGGCACTGCCGAACCATCCATTTCAAGACATCAGTGAGAAGAACCGACACATCCTTGATGCATGATGAGCGCACAGTTTTATCAGGCGACGTTGTTATTGAAAGAACCTTTGAATTTTCACGTGTATACCCACCCACAGTGTATCCGTGCGCCTGTTTACCCAGCGTCTTGCTTAATATACCTCGTGGCAGAGCTCGTCGGCCCCGGAAATGATGAAATCTTGAAAATCAAAACCAATGCTTGTGAGGCGACTCCAGTTATTGTTCCCCTTGCTGAGAGGTTTACTGGGGATCTCAAAAGAATTTTCAATTCCCCTCAGCGCACTAAACGCTTTGTCGTGTGTTTCTTCTTTTCGTGTGTTTTGTGTGGGCTGTGGCGAATTGAAGCATATACAACCAACTAGCCGAGCAGTTCATCATGATTTGAGTAGAATACACACTGATAACAGTGGCCACCTTTGTCTACGATGGGCACAACGCGCTCCACCTTGACAGAAAATGCCGCCGTATTATCGCGCTTTTGTGACGAGATGCTTCCTTTCAACCACCAAAAAGCGGAAGATGGTTCAGTGAGGTGCCCCTACGCCCTGGTCACTTCTCCTTGCTGCTGTGGTCGCCGAATAGTAAACCCTTGTAGCTGTGAGCGCCGTGACATATCCACGAAAGCTGTGTCTTTTCCCTTCGGCAATTACTCCGAAAGCTTCGTACTCTCACCCCGAAGCAAATGTATGATTAGCAAGTAGCATGAAGCCATCAGCACTGACAACTTATTACTTGTGTAAGGCAATGAAATATATGTTGCTAAGAACGCGGGCCAAGGGTAGCAGTGAGCGCTTCGAAAATATGGGAGGCAGATACGAAGGACGGGAATTTTTTCTCATCTTCGCATCAAACCTCCTGCTCTCCAGAATTGTTAAGCTAGGGTAAGGAATTACCAAAACCCAAAGCACACAGACGTGTGCATGTTTCGTTCATGCAATTAGTGAAAATTCTTACATTTTCTTGTTTGAAAGCGACAACCACGAGCAAATATACTTCCAACTAATGTTACGCCAAGCTATTTTGTGTTGTGTTCTTCTACTGTCTTCTAACTTTTTGTGTTCAATTTTACAGTTTACAGAACTCAGTAACATGTAGCGTAAATGTTCTAGGGACGTCTCGCACACTTGCGAGAGATGGGGCTATACATTTCTTTATATACCGATGCGATTGCAATATGTAGACAGATGCAAAGAAGGTATATACTTCAAGTATGCAAAATGGCACGCCCGCAACACCTCTGTATCAGGTTTTAGACAACAAATCACTGCAAAAAGCACGCTGATCGTGTCATTTCGTTCCCAGGACCACAAATATCTCTCATGAATTATTTGACGCAACGCAGTCAAACAAGTCACAATCATTCAGTCCAGTTGCAGATCCTAGGAAGAGAACTGAATTCAGAATTGAACACATTGTTTTTTTTTTCAACTACCACACGATTATTTGAAACGGACGTCTGACATCTCCCACAAGGCGCCCTAAGAAACATTTCTGGGTGCCTTAGGCACCCACTGTCATCGGCGTGTAATACCTTACCGTCAGTGCAAGTGACTCTATTTCTCTACGGTCGGCATGTGACGTAAGCGGAGCAGCTCACGCATTACCTACGGAGAGCCAGTTCTTTGCGTGCCTCACGCCACCGTTTACCTCAATATGTCTGTCCAAAGGCAGTTATGCCAGAGCCAAAAAGTGGAACTGTGGCTAGTCTGGCAAAAGCACTGCGCTCGTAGCAGGCAAGAACGTCGCAGGAGGATGACAAGTAATCGATTTTTTCAGATTGGCATGAAAGCTATAAGAACGAAGGAAAGGCACTGAAGTAGAATTCACTAGATGGCGAGCACTACTATGGCCGACGGCTCTTTTAAGTATTACCGTGAGGTTCATTTATTATTAAGGGGCGCATAGCCCGCCGTAAGTAGTAACCATATCAGTGTTTTGAATCTCGAAAAGGCGGTTACCCTTTGCGCTGTGGACCAATAGATTTTGGCTATTTTGACGAGTTACGTGCACTGGAGAGGTTGCTTTTCCTGCAAGATTCTCTAAAGTGCATCTGTTTTGGTGCGATGTAGCGAATTTTTTCGGGACCACCGCGGCGAGGGTAAGCGAGCTTTCGAAATTTTAAAATCTGATATTGATGTTACCTACCGTGGCCTACACGACTATCAATAATTAAGGAGCATAAGAGCAGTCGTAAACAGCTAACTATTCAGTATTAACGAACCATCTTGCTAGTTAGCATGTCTTAACTGTATTCTGATTTATGATGCACTACACCGGTTACAATGCTCTGCCGTAGAAAGCGCTCTTCTAATTCAAAAAAGACTATTTGTTAAAAAAAATTGTGTACAATCTTAGGTGAAACACGCTCCGTGTGTGTGTGTGTGTGTGTGTGTGTGTGTGTGTGTGTGTGTGTGTGTGTGTGTGTGTGTGTGTGTGTGTGTGTGTGTGTGTGTGTGTGTGTGTGTGTGTGTGTGTGTGTGTGTGTGTGTGTGTGTGTGTGTGTGTGTGTGTGTGTGTGTGTGTGTGTGTGTGTGTGTGTGTGTGTGTGTGTGTGTGTGTGTGTGTGTGTGTGTGTGTGTGTGTGTGTGTGTGTGTGTGTGTGTGTGTGTGTGTGTGTGTGTGTGTGTGTGTGTGTGTGTGTGTGTGTGTGTGTGTGTGTGTGTGTGTGTGTGTGTGTGTGTGTGTGTGTGTGTGTGTGTGTGTGTGTGTGTGTGTGTGTGTGTGTGTGTGTGTGTGTGTGTGTGTGTGTGTGTGTGTGTGTGTGTGTGTGTGTGTGTGTGTGTGTGTGTGTGTGTGTGTGTGTGTGTGTGTGTGTGTGTGTGTGTGTGTGTGTGTGTGTGTGTGTGTGTGTGTGTGTGTGTGTGTGTGTGTGTGTGTGTGTGTGTGTGTGTGTGTGTGTGTGTGTGTGTGTGTGTGTGTGTGTGTGTGTGTGTGTGTGTGTGTGTGTGTGTGTGTGTGTGTGTGTGTGTGTGTGTGTGTGTGTGTGTGTGTGTGTGTGTGTGTGTGTGTGTGTGTGTGTGTGTGTGTGTGTGTGTGTGTGTGTGTGTGTGTGTGTGTGTGTGTGTGTGTGTGTGTGTGTGTGTGTGTGTGTGTGTGTGTGTGTGTGTGTGTGTGTGTGTGTGTGTGTGTGTGTGTGTGTGTGTGTGTGTGTGTGTGTGTGTGTGTGTGTGTGTGTGTGTGTGTGTGTGTGTGTGTGTGTGTGTGTGTGTGTGTGTGTGTGTGTGTGTGTGTGTGTGTGTGTGTGTGTGTGTGTGTGTGTGTGTGTGTGTGTGTGTGTGTGTGTGTGTGTGTGTGTGTGTGTGTGTGTGTGTGTGTGTGTGTGTGTGTGTGTGTGTGTGTGTGTGTGTGTGTGTGTGTGTGTGTGTGTGTGTGTGTGTGTGTGTGTGTGTGTGTGTGTGTGTGTGTGTGTGTGTGTGTGTGTGTGTGTGTGTGTGTGTGTGTGTGTGTGTGTGTGTGTGTGTGTGTGTGTGTGTGTGTGTGTGTGTGTGTGTGTGTGTGTGTGTGTGTGTGTGTGTGTGTGTGTGTGTGTGTGTGTGTGTGTGTGTGTGTGTGTGTGTGTGTGTGTGTGTGTGTGTGTGTGTGTGTGTGTGTGTGTGTGTGTGTGTGTGTGTGTGTGTGTGTGTGTGTGTGTGTGTGTGTGTGTGTGTGTGTGTGTGTGTGTGTGTGTGTGTGTGTGTGTGTGTGTGTGTGTGTGTGTGTGTGTGTGTGTGTGTGTGTGTGTGTGTGTGTGTGTGTGTGTGTGTGTGTGTGTGTGTGTGTGTGTGTGTGTGTGGTTACTTTGTTTACATAACAAGTGTGATGGTTGTGTACATTTCTTTCTGTTCGTGTCTCATTGTGGTTCGTCCTGTGTTTGCGCAACCTTAACCTAAACAGCAACATGTACCACCTAGGCCCAACCGAAGTTTTACTGAATTTATTGCATATATCTTTATAAAGTTTTGTTTTAGTATAATTTAATATTGTCATTCTGTGTCCACTGCATTTATTTTCTGTGTTGAGCCATTTGGAGCGGAAAATATTGAAAACATTAATTTTGGTGCGACCTTTTAATGCATAATTGAGAGCGGCATTGCTTGTACCGTGTGTGGACCTTTGCATTTCATTTCATTTATTTCATCCTTAAAGGCCCACGGGCATTATATAAGGAGGGGGCTACAATTCATATAAAAGAAGCATAAAAAACACACGCACAATGAACACACGCAACAAACTTCAAAAGCTAAAGAGAAAAAATAAATAAAGAAAAAAGATAAAGGGTTTACATGTGCAGTAAAAGCATACAAAAGAAAAAAAAATTCGCTTGCGGCAGCGAGCACAGATGAAAGTCACTGATCAACACGTGGTAAAAAAATGACAAGGAATTCACTTATTCTGAAGATGACGGGCCAGTTCTGTACGAAAAGATTTTGAATCGTTTCATAAAACTATGTCGTTAGGTAGGGCATTCCAGAGTGTTATTGCATTGGGAAAAAATGAACTATTCATTGCTAATGTACGGGTCTTGATACCGGCTATGGGGTGGCTATGGCTGAGGCGACTTGAAGTTCTTATCGGGGATTTTAGAAGTGGGTGTCTTGAAGCTGGAGGATGGAAGAAGTTATGAAGCAGGCAAAGACGTGAAATTATGCGGCGTGATTCAAGTGATGGGAGGGAAATAGAGCGTTTGAGTGCAGTGATACTAACTTCTTTGGAATATTCAGAGGTGATAAACCTGACGGCGCGATTTTGGATGGCCTCGATTTCGGCGGAAAGGTATGCTTGGGATGGATGCCAGATAGATGATGCGAATTCAAGTTTGGGGCGGACGAATGTTTGATAAGCCAGATTTTTAACGTCTGGAGATGCTGATTTCAGGTTTCTCCGGAGATAACCTAGGACACGAGAGGCATCGGAACATATCGTTTGGACGTGAGTTACCCAAGCTAGTGTCGATGTCAGATGCAAACCAAGGTACTTGTAGGATGTTGTTGGAGCAATCGGAACCGTGTTAATGCTGTAAGTGTGCTGGATTACAGTGCGCTTGCGAGAGAATGACAAGAGTTGACATTTTTCAAGGTTTAAGGGCATGAGCCATCGGTTGCACCATGTAGCTATTGCATCAATGTCATTTTGCAGGAGGTGACTGTCAGTGGGATGACGAATGGGGCTGTATATGACACAGTCGTCTGCAAATAGTCATAGCTTGGCGTTTATGTTAACTGGAAGATCGTTTATGTAAATTAGGAATAGCAATGGTGATAAGCCTGCGCCCTGGGGGACGCCTGATGTAACATTAGTGAGGGGTGAGTGGTAACCATTGCTAGAGGTAAACTGCATGCGTCCGTTAAAAAATGTCTCAATCCAGGAGATAAGATTGTCAGGAATGCCTAGGGAAGAAAGTTTTGTGAGCAGGTGTGAGTGCGGAACACGGTCGAAGGCCTTTGAAAAATCTAAAAAGACGGCGTTCCTTCGTTCCAGCTTTTGATGACCGAAATGGATGTTTTTCTCATTTTCAAAGCAAAACGCAGAGTTGGATCGTTGTTAACGAAGTCATAACTCAAAGAGCATCGTATGAAATCTCTTGGTCATTACTGAGTGCTAATGCTGGGTGTCCTGTTTTGTGTCCTTTCCCGTTTCAAGCCGCAGTGCTAATCGCGAGTATGTCTCTATTAACCAGAGCAGCTCTGTTTGCACCTATTTTTGCTTCTACTCGCTTCCGCCTCTCTTACTCCCGCTGTCTGTAGCGATGATATTCTAGACTTATTCAGCCTCTACCCTTCGTCTTGCTGCGGTCTAGGACTGGGAAGTGTACATGCACGTACGAGGGCTGTTCATCCTTATTCCGCCCCTGCTGGGACTCAACGGCAACCTGGAGCAGACGCTGGTCGCCAGGCTGAGCACGCAGGTGAGCTCGCCTCCCCCTCTTTTAGCCTTCTTTCCGACCTCATTCTGAGTTCATCAGAGGCAGGAGTAGCATTGAAATCGTTCTCCACATCGATGCATATGAGGATTGCGCTTGCATCTCTTCTGCTTAACTTGCGTGCTCACTCTAGGCCGCCACCGCAGTAAAGGTTCCGAAATGAATTCTGCACCTGAGTGACGACAACGATATCCACTGCCGTGTTTTCCTGCCGGCATGACTGTGCCGGAAGAATCGCAGTGCTTTGTTCGGAGTTTCTTAGAGAGAATCGCAAAAAAAAATTAAAAATAGATGAGCAGTATTGAAACAGGTGGATTCATTAGAGGATATTATTAAAATGTAAACTTCGGTCACTGACCACGTCAAAAAGGGGGGTTAGTTGACGTTTCGGAACCGCTACGGGTTCCTTGTTCACAATGAATAATCGTCCAAATAACGCAAAATCATTACATCGACTTGTCAAAGCTACATTAGCTGCATCTTAATCAGCCGGTTACTCATTGTGAACCAGGAACCCGTAGCGGTTCCGAAACGTCAACTAACCCCCCTTTTTGACGTTTTCAGTGACTCAAGTTTACAATCTACTGTGCCAATACTGACCAGACGGGATTTCGTCAAACCCTGGATAACAGCGTATTATTAACTCCCTTGTACATCAGAGTCTGCGAGTACTCTGCTGAAAAAGAATGCCGAAATTGAAACTTACTCGCCTGGAAATACTGCGGCGCAGACGGCAACTGGTGTAATGGTGTAAGACGGCAGACGGGTGTAATGCGCAGCAGGCTGCTCATTTATAATTACTGCAGACACGCTGTTAAATTATGGTCGCTTGATGAGACACCCACTTAACGACAACTTGAGTGAGATATGTTACAGAGACGACATTTTTTACGGTAAATGGCTTCGGCATCGACGTAGTATTAGTGGTGCAAAAACTCCCGCACACACCCCCCGGTCAAGCAAAGAAAAACGCAGGGGGAGGGGGAGAGAAACGTTGTCGGTAGAGTTCTTTTGTTTCCATGTGGTTCAGCCTGGCGCTTAAAGACCGTAGTGTGGCTTCTCTAAAGGGCCATAAATTGTGGGGACAGGGGGCTGCTACCGCTTTCGATTATTTTTTTATGAATACTCTAGGCTCAGTTGGGCATAACATGGCGACTGTACGCACTGGCTGTACCGTTGCAAAACAAGAAAACTCCACTATATTGAACTCATCTCTTGATGTGTACTAGTTTTAGCGCTTCATAAGATTGGTTTTGTAGAAAGGAAATGTGCAGCAATGGTCTCGCGTCTGGGTGGTCTCCTCAACCACGCCGGGCGAGAAGGGAGTGAAATGCGCTGAATGAGCGTTTGATCCCAACATGTCCAGCCAGAATTTTGTGGTCATCAGTTGGCGCTTACTTCGCTGAGAGCGGCTTGCTTTAGGGAGTGACAACGGTTGAGAGAGAAAGACGCTCCAGCATCCACGCTTTGAAAGAACCAACTGAGGTTACAATTCGCTTTTTTCGTTCATTGATACGACTAAGCTCACAACTATGAGCACAGCATCTCTGTTTTTTTATAATCGAGGGATTAAAAGGTTGCTTCCAGTACTTGTCATGCTCAGTGACCGCCCGGCTTTAGAGCACAGCCTGCTCACAATTCTTAGCCAATGAGATAATTGTTTAGTGAAAACCAAAGAAAAATGCGCCAGGCAGATGCGCAGTGCTTTAACAGCAACGATAGAACTCCGACCCTTGTTCAAAGTGATAATAAAAAGTACGTTTCGTTTTCCTCCCAGGCGAATTTGGGCAATCTCAACCGGCTCGCTGACCAACTACCCATGATATCTGCAAACATTGCCCTCCTGCAAGTAAGGATTGCAACTTCACTTATCTTCGCTTACGTGCTAACGCTAGTGAGAGGTACAAAACATTGCCGAGCCTATACAGTAGATTCGATGCGAACCTTCACTGTTCATATATTTCGGAGCTAGCGACGCAGGCTGCATTTCTACCCTCAGTGGATTGTGCTCAGCACGTGTACAGGTTTTTATATTTTTTTCTCCTCACAACCTCCGGTTGACTACGCAGGCCATAATATCGATGCGGCGGTTCATTGCGGACAGGGACCTTGTAACCTGTAGAAGTGCAAACAGCTGTGTAACGCTTATACTTTTGCTTTAAAAATAACCCAACTGCCTGAAGCTAGCAAGAAATAGTACAAAACACCTCAGAACCTGGAGCTAGGACGGCCTGTGCATAGTAAGCTAATTCGCGACTCTTTCCAAGCGGTGACATGTACTCTTTATAAAACAGTAATGCCTCTAGCAACACTGTACTGACTCAAAAGGAAAGCACTCGAAACAAAAGGAGAACGAACTTCCAGCGTCCTTTGTCCTGCATTCTGAGCACATCATTGCTTCTGTGTGGGCGTCTTCTTGTCCAGCATGCAGCGACTAACACCAGAGAACGCAGTTTGAATGTATATCTTGGCACTGAGCATCGTTTATGTCCCTTGTCATCGTTCGAAAGTGAGCCATTAATGTACGTGTTCATTATGATTCATAAAGTTGCTCTCAGACATGCACAAAGTGACCCAAAAGTAGTTCTTTCAAATTTGTTCTTTTATGCGAAGCATATTACTAGAGCTACACTACAGCCCGTCGAGCGCGGCGGTGGAGCTACCATTGACCTTTAGCGTGACCACGTGACACCTCGTGAGAACATGACGTCACAGCAGAGGAGAGATGGCCTGCCGGCTTGCGCGGTCGGCCGCGGCGGTGGAGGCTCCACATCAGAGGCGCTGCAGCTGACCACGTGACGCTACAGCAGCGGTATAAAGCTGAGCTTGCCTCGCTCTCCGGGCACTTACGAGGCGGCCAGGTGTTGGGATGCCGCCTAGAAGCAGGGCTGATTTGAACGAGAAGCGAAAGCTTCAGCGTGCCACAGAGACCGATGAAGAGCGGGATGAACGTCAACCAAGGAAAGCCATGTATTACCAAGCCTAGCCATTAATATGCTTCGCATCTGACTAGGCTTAACCTTAGCTAAGCCTCAGCCATTTTTGTTAGAGTACTACCGCAAATTTTTTTTTTTCACATCGCGTCATTGACTGTAGAGAGCGAACAATTTCCCTGCTCCTTCGTATTTAACTTGAGGCAATTAAATAACCATCCTCTTAAAACAGCCCGGTCTTTTGACAGTGCCTGTGCACTGAGCTCGAGCTTCAGGGCTCTCCGTGCCCTTTGCACGTACAGTATTTGTCAAAAGTAACCAGGATGCATGGTTTAATTCTCATTCGTATAGTAGAGCTCTTATGGCTTTCTTAAAGGTAAAAAAGTCCTTTGAAGGTAAGGACAAGGGTTTTCCTTACCATACAGTAATTTAGAGCTTGAGGGCTGGCATAATAGCCTTAATATACGACTTAGAAGAAAAAAACGTGCAGCATGGTTACTTTTGACAGACTGTACTTTACATGCACTTTACACGCACGGAAAGTGCACAAATGCAGTTACGTTGGTCCTAGAAGTCCTAGAGGTCCCAGATGTATGGGCGATGCCTCGCAGTGCCAGTCGACGGTGGCGACCATGGCGGCCTGTACGCTGGCGCTGTTGAAGGGATTGGCGCTGAACCACGACATGGATCTGACCAACGTCGGCATCCTCTTCGCCGGTGCGCTGGCTGCTGTGAACACCGCCAGCCTGCTTCTCAGTTGGGTGGCGCACGGTTTGTTTGATTCAGGATATGCGAACGCAAAGAAGATGCGAAAGTGCGTAGACACACACGGAGGCTGACAAAAGTCACATTTACTATTCAATTTTGAAAACTATCGAGCGATGCCTGAAAAAATGTTGCATCGGTAGACGACATCAAAGGTGCAGCAACATCCATCCAGCCATCCAACATCCACCTTTTTTGGCTGCCGCCGCGGCGGCTCAGCGGTTATGGTGCTCGGCTGCTGACCCAAAAGACGCGGGTTCGATCCCGGCGGCGGCGGCTAGAATTTCTTTGGAGGAGAAATTCTAGAGGCCCATGTACTGTGCGATGTCAGGGCACGTTAAAGAACCCCAGGTGGTCGAATTTTCCGGAGCCTTCCACTACGGCGTCTCTCATAGCCTCAGTCGCTTTGGGACGTTAAACCCCATAAACCAAACCAAACCTATTTCTGCTAGCCAAAGGGAATGTGATGATCGTAGGCCCGTCACAAATGACGGGGATGCCGGGTAGCTAATCTTCTCGATTTACGTATTGGCACCTATAACATCCTTGGTGAAGTGTATGGTGAACAAGGAAGTGTTCTTGGTGAAGGTGAGCTGTGTTTTTAAGTTTTCTTAACCGGCAGTGTGTTTTAAAATATCGAACGTCAAAAATACCCATTTGAAAGCCCGTTGTGGTCGGATTCCTGGAATACAAAATTATCGATTGGCGTCTCTCGCAATTCTTATGCGACCGATACAGGCGAAGGTGGTGTGTTTGGTAGTGTACAAGTTAGCTTCGTTTAGGCGACGGTACCACGTATCGTGTAGCGACGCCATTTTGCAATTATCTAATGCGAGAAAACCAACTCAACGGGCATTAAATGTGTGTTTTTGAGATGCGATAGTTAGAACCACATCGCCAATTAAGAAAATTTGGAAGCAGTGCTAACTTTCGATGGTGACGGCCATGCCATCAATTTTGCTGTATAACTTTTCCCTCCAAAATCAAGAATAAAAAGGATATTTATTTTAACCTAATTATTCGTCTAATTATAAGTCCAATTGAGGTACACTCCCCCGTAAAAAAATGCACGGCCCAAGAAGTCTGCTTGTGAGGGCTGCTGCATGCCTCTTTATGCATCCTCAGCAACCGTAGCCTCTCGAAAGAGGAATGGCATCGCGTAATCAATCCTATCAAGCTGTGGACTGCTAGATATGCTAGGAAGCTCCGCTGAACACAGAAGCAAACCGCTTGGGCTGTATACTTTTGACGGGGGTTGTACATTATTTACGCCTTGCTGTAAAATCCACCAGATCGCACCGACTTATCTCTCGCGGCGTTGGAAATGAAAATTCTTAAAGGTTAAAAGTAATAAACCTCCATACACTGAGTTTCGGGCGCAGGTGACCGGGCTAGTTCGTGATTCATGGCTGCGAAAAACGGAAAAAAACGAAACCTTTACGGCAAGAACGGACAAACGGCGCGTTGAGTTTCTCCTTTTCCTGATCCTTGACTTAAAATTTACGGTGTATTTCATTCTTCGCTGCTATTAATGGCGAGGTTTCTCGGAAAGATAAGCTTTCGAGGGGTCCCTTTTTAGCAATACTTGTCTTAATCACGTTGAGTCACCGTCGGCATCAAAGAGAGTGTGCTCACCAGGTGGCTTACGCTTATCACCATTGTGCAACTTTATCGAAGTGTTATCTCGCTCAGCACTTTGAAGCAGTGTCGTCAGGCTGCCTTAGAAGAGGTGCTTTTAGGGGCTATGGTGCACGATTAAACCACTTTTGTCACTTGATTTCCACTCAAAAGTGTTTTTTCTTGGTTGTATAAACGGTAAAAATTAACACTTTCGCGTGAAGGTTGAAGAAATAAGCGTGTGGTTCTCCCAAACATCGCTTAGATCTCTATTTTACTAATGATTCAGTTTCATTTCGCATGAGACCGATCTGAACGTCGTAGTTGCAGTATTGTTTGGCTGCGGTTGACGAGAATTTGGGCAATGCAATGCACGCCACATATGACCTGTAACGTATGCTTGGTGGTGCACATCAGCTGTTATATCGCCATATCAAGCGTGAAATTCTGACCTTGTTTTAAGGGAAATCGTTGCTGTAACGTTCTCTAGGGCTTGATGTTAATGAAAGAATAACTGGACGATAGTGGAGCTACGTTCATCTAGAAGCCTGGTAAATTTACGAGACTGCGGTTTTGTCGCCGTGCATAAGCTGCTGGAGAGGGAAGTTTAGGCGCTCACGGTGCACGGACGCGTCTGTTGCGCAGGCCTGCTGATGTCCTCCGTGGTGGTTCTCACAGCCAAATACCGCAAGAACCCCGGCCACATAGCGCCGGCCATCGCCGCCTCGTTCGGCGACCTCACCACCCTGCTCCTGCTGTCCTTGTTCGCCTCCTTCCTGATGCGACACCCGTGTACGCCTCAGTTCGTGCGATTCTCTGTGTCAGCGCTTTTCTTTGAGCGAAAAACACCTGCAGCTGCTGCGCGTTCACAGAATCATGCCGAAAAAGAAATTGCTTGCAGTGCACTGCGACCGCATGACGTGAATGAAAACGAGATCCCTGTATCGCCGAGCCGCAGCAGTGGCTCACTGGTTATGGTGCTCGGCTCCTGACTCGAAACATGTGGGGTCGATCCTGGTCGCGATGATCTCATTTCAATGAAGGTGAAATGCGAGAGTACTGTGTACTGTGCCGAGATAAGCGGAGCCTTCCAATGCGGTGTCTCTGACATCCTGAGCCGCTTTGGCACTTCGAGCGCCTTAGATCAAATCCTCCAATGTTATTCTTTTTTTTTGCAAATTTGTGCGTTGTGACTGACGTACCGAGTGGGCTGTTTTGAGTGGATTTCTTAGGAAAGGTAATTCACGTTAGATGAGAAGAGGACGAGCTCCACAGGTCGAGCCAGTCCGCGCGGCACCTCTCGCTGGTCTCGTTACCTTGGAGGTATTGGCGCGAGAATGATGCGAATTAAAGGTCCTGTCACTCTAAAAGCAATTCCAAAGCTTCCAAACTTTTCGCCTACCCTAGGGCTGGTGCATACAGTTATTGCAAGCCTTTCAAATATCAATTAAAAATTTCACTTCCATTTGCGACATACAGTACACTTAAAAAGGGCATTTATTCGTGGATATAACGCTTGAAAACTAGGCAGATAAACGTTCGTAGCCTGAGCACACTGGCTAATTGATATAAAAATGAAAAATTGAGCAAAATATATGCATAGACTTGGCTGGTGCAACCCAGAAGCTAAATCGTTCCATTTTATGAAGCAAGAACTCTCTGAGTAGCCAGATAGATTTTAGCGTTCTGATTTTACGCCACGGTTTGGAATTCAAGCTGAGGCCAGGATTTGATACTGTCTGTGCTTAGAAACGCTCCTATACACATGCATATCGGCTTTATTATCGTAGCTGGAGACATTGTGCTACGTGGTAGTACACTGAAAGTATTAGACATGTGAACCATTTTTATATTTTCTCAACGGAAATATTTTTAGCTTTAGGAAAAGTTATACTTCCTACTTGAAGTTATCTTTACAAAGAAAGAAGGTGGACCTGCTTGCAGTCTGCTAAAAGGCAGAGTAACGTATTCCTTTTTCGCGCTTGACTACAGTGTGACACTGCGGCCTGAGCCTTAATCTCGTGCTTGGGAGATGCGGGATTTGATACCCATCGCCGCCGGGCACCCACCGGCTTCTTTTAGATGCAAGCTTTCTTTTGGCCTGCTTCTTGGCCTCTCTCGGTTGCAATATTTATAAAGGGCCTAGATTCCACCTGAAGTGTTTCAAAGACCTTTTGCCACAGTGGTTTCTGGCCTAGCTGGACTGCGCACCCCACGCTCTTTTAATTTCGGATAAGAACTTCCGAAAATTTCCCTCCTGTATGGCATTTCAGCCCCACAGTTGTATTGCAGCGTACAGCCCTCCTTAACAATAGAAAATTATACGAAATTTCACTCGTCCGTATATTCCTGACAGGCTTTAATTCTATATTCAAATTCGTCCTCACTGCGCATCAGGACCTAAGCGGGCAGTTATTGTGTTCCTGCGCTGTTTCGCCCACCGCCGCATCTAGTAACGTTTATAGTTAGATAGCTCCGCTAAAGTGCCCACCACAATCATCAACATTCAACGATAGGTCATATTTTGAATTACAACTGATGTAAGATGTGCGTGTGGCGGCTGTGTGCGCCAGCCGTGCCAGTTGTGTGGAAGTCAGCGCATCCTATGCTACTTTGTGGTACAGTGTTTCAAAGTAATGATGTAACGTATTTGTTTTAAAAGATCGGTTAGCTTTTGTCGCGGTACTTTCGTTGTGTCAAGCGTCGTGTTCACGGCGGCGCAACGCAGACCTGACGCCGGCGGTGATCCTGAGCTGCGTAGTGCTGCTGCCGGTGTGGGTTACTCTGGCCAGCCGGAACAGCGTCTCCCGAGAGGTGCTGCGTGTTGGCTGGCTCCCCATCATCGTCGCCCTCACCGTCTCCAGGTACGCGCGGTAACACCGGAGGAAGCGAAAAGGAAGAACAACTGACGATATTGTTACGGTAATACCGTAACATCCCCGTAACAATATGTTTAATCAGATCGGCTGCTCTAGAAGTGTACCCACACCCCTCTGTAATGCTCCCACCCTTAGAGTATCAATGAATAAATAAATAAAATGTTAGGAACTTTTCTGAACTACAAGAGCTCGTTCGAAACGGGTAAGCGCATGATATCGAGGTAGTGTTGAGAAAATGCTGTTCTATCTGGTTTAGTTGAACATCTACTGGCTCAGTCTAGTCACAGGAAGGTACTATGGAAATAAAACTTTGTTTAATCGTTTTAAAGAGCTCATGCTAGCAAAACAAAGAAGAGGTAACCTTCCGTAGCCGGTACAGAGCTTCCATAAAACACCCAGGCCTCCATCCCTGAAACAATTTTCCGTGTGTATTTAAAATGTGGGCTTGAGGTGGTTCTACCCAACTTTTCGCATAGGGTTCCCGATATTAGTGCCAGCTATTGGCGCCAGATTAGACACTAGCAACAATCGAAGCCGACACCAAACAAGTTACGTGCACATGGGAGGAGACGGAGCGAAGCGCCTATACTGACAAGGAGGCTACATTACCCACTTTGAGCGGATAATGTTTATAATCATCATCATGATCAACCTTAGTACGCCCACCCCAGGGCAAAGGCCTCCCCCATGTCTCTCCACTCTGTCTTTCGCCAGCTGCAGCCACCGAATCCCCGCAGGCTTAATCTCATCCGCCAACCTATATTTTAGCCACCCACTGCTAAACTTGCCTTCTCTTGGAATCCACCGCGTAATCCTTACGGTGCTGAGGTTATCTTCACATTATATACTCTGTCCAAGCCCACTTCTTTCTCTTGATTTCGACCGGGATATTTTTAGCACGCGTTTATTCCCTAACCAAGCCTGCCCTCTTCCCGTCTGATAACGTTACACCTAAAAGTTTTCTTTCCATAACTCGGTGCGTTGTCCTTAACTTAAGCTGAACCCTCTTTGTTACCCTCCACGTTTCTGACCCATTGGTAAGTTCCGGTAAGACATAGCTGTTCAATACTTTTCTCGTGAGGGAAATTGATAAACTGCCATTCATGATCTGAGAAAGCCTGCCGTAAGCGCTGCACTTCATTCTTCTAGTTCCTTCTTTCTCATGATCGGGATCCACCGTCACTACCTGCCCTAAGTAGACGTGTTTCCTTCGCCCTTCCAGCACCTCGTGTAATACTTGGCCACAACTTTCTATGAACAAATCACTTTGCCCTCGGCCTTCAGTCCCCTGCAGCTGCAAAGTAACTGACCAAGGCGGCCATCAGACCTGTAAAGCAGCGCAGGGTGCTAAGAACATGTCTCCAGACAAACCTCCTTTGGAAGCTGAATCCGGAAACATTGAACGGTAGAACCTTATCCGCTGACGCTAGCCTAGCAGTACGGTCCGAAGAACTAGCTGGCTTCAAATGGGATGTCCTATAGGGCTAAGCGAGGATAAGTGGACAAATGAGGGGTGCGCACGAACGGTGATATCGTATATTGGCGTACGCACAAAAACTAAGTGTTGCATTTCTCATCAACCAGGATATGTATGGCAGCATACAGGAGTTCTATAGCGTAAACGAGAAGGTGCCAACTATGGCAATTACGCTTAACATGAGGTAGAACCTGAAAGTGGCGCAGGCCTACGCCTCTTCATCCAGCCATGATGACCAGATCGTTGAAAGCTGTGAAGGCGTGGAATGACCAAGGTAAAACCCCAGTACGCTGGCCTTACTGGCGACTTCAATGCGAAGGCAGGCACGAAGCACACCCCAAACCAAGCGGGGGGCAACTATGGCACAGGCTCCCGGACTAGAAGGGGAGTTATTAGTAGAGTAGACAGAGAGAAATAATTTACGGATCATAAGTACTTTCTTCCGGCAACCACAGAACAGCGAGTGGACGTAGGAGAGCCCCAATGGTGAGACTAAACATGAAATAGACTTCGTGCTATGTGCTATGGTTTTGAGGTCAGCGGAAAGGAAAGGTGCGTTGTAGCGATCCCAGAATGGTAAAGTCTCGAATTAGCTTAGATTTTAAAAGGAAATGGAAGATACTAGCGAACTATACGCTAAGGCGAAAGTTGGGCAAGTTGGATGTGGTTCATAACGTTCCAAGTGACTTGTGTAAATTGAGTATTTAAGCAATAAACCCCGATCACGAGTCCCGTTTCTCGTGTTCCTTTTGCGCTATTTTTTCATCATAAAATATAAGACTATCAAATAGTTGGTGGTAAGAGAGATAGTAGGGAAATTCAGGATATCGCAACACAACAGATATTGGCCTCTTTCTAAGGAAGACAACACTAATCTTCAAACAACCAACGATAATCTTACGTCAAACAAAAATAGCGCAAGGGCTGAACAGCGACAAGCAAGGATACACACGAGCGCTACTTTTTTTTTCGAAGCCACGAGCCTGTAAATATACACGACGTGGTGATACATTGCGCAGGCGCAGGAGGACAAACAATTTCAATAGTTTCTAAGATAATCTAGTTCCTTTCGAGCCCAACAGACGGTTTCGCGATGCACAAGTCACCTAAGCAATCTATAGCGTCTGCTTCAATGACTTCACGGGTAAATTTGCTAGGTTGTTGGTGATGACATTGCACGCTTCATAGATAGGTACGAAATATTCACCATTTCTGCTGTGTACAACAAGAAAACCACCTCTTTTTTCTATTACATTGTAATGATCCTCGACAAGGAGTTCGTTAAGGCACCTTCCACTCTGACGTATATAATTCTTTCCGCATGTGAATGCAATACTGTACAAAATTGATTCCATATATTCAATGAACTTGGTTGCATGCTTCGTGGTACACCCACCCTTTCTGGCATAGCCAGGTCTTGTCAACTTGCAGTTTCCGCAGCTTTTCAGAACCTGAAAAAAACAACTTTGCGTTTGACCGTTGTCTAATGATTTTAAAGCGATGGAGCAAGCCGTGAATGTATGGAATAATAGCAACTTTTTGCTTATTTGCTCAAAAAGGAGGTGGAACATCTAGAAGGGAACAGATCTGCCTCAGAAGGATTTGGCAACACTTACAAGGGCATACATAGGAAACCCGGCATGAGTTAGCCTCTGTACTTGTTCAGCAAAACTTGCTGCCATTAGCTGAGAGCAAGACTTCTTTATGACATTAGAGAGGCATAACTTTGCAGTTCCCCTCTTGACAAGTTTGAAGTGCGCATAATCATGTGAGAGCAGTGGGTTGTTGGTGCGTGGCTGATATTTCCAGTAAATCTGGTCGTCCTGGAATAAAAGGTTCATTTAAAGGAACCGGATACTGTCCCCTCATGGCAACTCATGAGTAAATTCTAGAGGCGAGAAGCCTGTGCGTACGAAATTTGGTGTGTTGGTAGCAACTGATTCGGAAGAACCAGAACCGCAGCCAAGGCAGATTAATCGTCAATGCATCTAAAATCCTTTGTTACTCTTAAGTAACAAGGGGGCGGCAAAGCGCTCTCAAGTTCGGTTAAGTATAGATCGCCAAGCAGGGGGCGTTGCAAGGCCCTATACATTCACTTTTTCTGCAGATATGGCGACCGCTCCCAATGAATAGAAGTGGACTGGAGATAAAGGTTTAAAAGTTCCAAAGAGCCACTGCTAGACATACCCGATGCATTCTGGACGGGAATGGCTCCAAACTTGTCAATGCAGGTTTGAACACAAGGAAGAAAATTAGCTTGCGACAACGAATAACAGAAATCCTTAATATCTATAGAGAAATTTCTTAAACCGTGGAGAATAGGAGTCTTAAGTTATGACAGCTTGGAGTCGTTAAATAGGAAGGGATCCTCGATTTGCAACAGGCTGAGTTTTTCTTAAAGGAAATGAGCAATACACTTTTGCCAGGTTTCACTTTCAAAGACAATCGCCCTGAAAGGAACGTTCACCTTGTGTGTTTTAACACAGAAGATGCCAAGGTGATCCCGATTGGACAATTCAATGCCCTTTAAAACTTTTTGTAGCTGCAGCCTGTTACAAAGATTAGTTTTACGCTAAGAAATACATAGCTTCAGGTAAGGCTCGAAAGCATTAGCTACTGCTCTCAGTGCTTTCGCATCGAACAGCCCGTGGGAGATGACAGCAAAACCGTCCTCTTTGTCTGCAGGCAGCACACAAAGTTCGTGTTCCTGAAAACCGAAGCAAAGTTTTGTACAGATACCTTCGGAGCTGGGGCTTTTCCATAGATCAAGGTTTCCACACCTTCCGAAACACAGCGTGAGGATTCTTCTGCAGAGGCTCGGTGAGACACCTGTCGTACTCACGGCAGGAGTTCCGACGCAGTCCTGCTCTTGTCTACGGGAAACTTTGGACCCTGTGACAGCACCTGGTGCACGTCCTGCGGTAGGCTCACGCGTTCCAGGAGATGGACGGGGCTCTTGGTAGCCCGACAGATCTGGGGAAACGATCCCGAAGCTGTTTGAGCTGAAGCTGCCAAAGGAACTCTGTAGTGCGATCAGTCAGGGCTGACAGCTCACGAAGCTGCTTCTTTGCTGCATGAGGGACCCCTGCGGTGCTGACCTGTAATTCCAAGAGTCTCCTATGCAGGCGTGCGAGCCGGCAACATTCAGATTTTTTAATCCTCTAAATGCGGGTTCCATGGCCAATAGAAGAAAGGAAGCCTCCAAATAGGGCCCCGAGGCCATCTGGTAGAATCTTGCGGCGTATGCAGAAGGCAAGGGACCTTGCTTTGCAGACTGCACTGGCAATGAAGGAAAGTTTTGCCCTGGGAACACGTAAAACATAAAAGAAAGAGCCGGATGTACCTGAAATGAAATTTATTAAGGTGGCAGTTTGGGCTCTTTGGATACAGATGTCAAACAAAATAGCGCAGCGGCAGAACCGAGAAAAGCAAGGATTCACAACGAGCGATAAATTCCAACCGTTTGTTGTGAACCGCATGGCAGTAAATATGCACGACAAGGCGATAAATTGCGTACGCACAGGAGGACAAACAATTTCAATAGTTTCTCAGATAATCTAGATCCTTTAGAGATTATCCAACAATTGGTTTCGCGCTTTGTTTTCTGCCCTGCGGTTCACAATAAACTGTTGGAAGTTAGCACTGATATGAGTCCTTGCTTGTCCCTCTTCTGCTCCTGCACAATTTTTGTTTGACATGTGTTACCAACAAGCCGAAACTGCCACCTTAATAGATTTAATTTCTTGTACGTGGAGCGCTTTCCTTCATGTTTCACATGATCCTACGGTGACAGTAGCCTTCATTGCCAGTCCAATGTGGAAAGCAAGGTCCCTTGTCTTCTGTTCTGTATGCGCCACAAGATTCTACCAGACGACGTATTAGCCTAGTTTGGAGGCTTCCTGCCTTGTATTGGCCATGGAATCCGCATTTGTAAGATTGAAACGCCTGAATGGCTCCGGCTCGCTCGCCTATATAGGAGACTCCTGGAAGTACAGGTCAGCACCGCCGTGGTCCCTCCTGCCGCCAGGAAGCAGCTTCGTGAGCTGTCAGGCCTGACTGATTGCACTACAGCGTTCCTTTGAAAAACTTCAGCTCAAGCAGCTTCGTGATCTTCTTCCTCAGAAGTGTCCGGCTTCCAAGCGCCCCGTCCATCTTCTGGAACGCGTGAGCCTACCGCAGGACGTGCACCAGGTGCTGTCACAGGGCCCAAGAGTTTGCCGTGGACAAGAACAGGACTGCGCAGGAACTGCGCAGGGCGTTTTTGCTGTCATGTCCCACGGGCTCTTCAATACAAAAGCTCTGGAAGCAGTCGCTAATGCTTTCGAACCTCCCCTGATGGCTGTCTATTTCTAAGCTGAAAACTAAAGCAAAAGAGCTTTTTAACACGCTGTAACTACAAAGAGTATTAAAGGGCATAGAATCGTCCAGACTAGATCACCTTGACATCTTCAGTGCTAAAAGGTACAAGATGGACGCTCCTTTCAGGGCGATGGTCTCTGAGAGTGACACGTGGCAAAAGTGTATAGCTCTTTTCCGTCAAGAAAAGCTGAGCTTGTTGCAAATTGACGATCCTTTCCTAGTTAAGGGCTCCAATGATGCCATAGCTTAAGCAAAGTCTCCTACGCTCCAGGGTTTAAGAGTTTCTCTACACATAGTAAGGATTTCTTTTATTCGTTGTCGCAAACTAATTTGCTTTCTTGTCTTGTAACCTGCATTAACAAGTCTCAACTAATTACCTTCAAGAATGCGTCGGGTACGTCTAGCAGTGGCCTTTTGGAGCATTTCAGTCCTTATCTCCAGACCACCTTTATACATTCGGGCGGGTCGTCATATCTGTGGAAAAAGTGGATATGTGTAGGTATTTCTTTGCCCCCGTGCTTAGCGATCTATACTTAGCCGAACTTGACAGACCGCTTTGCAGCCGACTTGCTTACTTAAAAGTAACAAAAGGTTTTAGATACGTTGACGACTGTTTCATCTTCCTTGACTCTGATTCTGGTTACTTCGAATCACTTGCCACTAACGCACTAAATTTCGTAGGCGCAGGCTTCTCGCATCTAGTCATTTCTCATGATTTATCATCAGGGGACAGTATCTGGTTCCTTGATATGAACCTTTTATTCCAGAACAATCAGATTTACTGGAAATATCAGCCACGCGCCAGCAACCCACTGTTCTCATATGATTCTGCGCACTCCAAACTTTTCAAGAGGGGAATTTGAAAGTTATGCCTCTCCAATTGCATAAAAAGGTCGTGCCCTCAGCTAATGGCCGCAAGTTTTGGTGAACATGTACAGAGGCTAACTGACGCCGTGTTTCCTATGCATGTCCTTGCAAATATTTCCGAAATCCTTCTGAAGCAGATCTGTTCTCCTCTAGGTGTCTCATCTCCTCTTTCAACAAATTAGCGAAACGTTGCTATTATTACAGACATTCACGGCTGTCCCATCGCTTGAAAAAGATTGGACAACGGGCCAAGGTCAAAGTCATTTTTTTCAGTTCTTGTAAAGCTGCGGAAACTCCGCAAGCTGACAAGACCTGGCACTGCGAAAAAGGGTGGTTGTACCACGAAGCATGTAACCAAGTTCGTTGAATGCATGGAATATGATGTGTACAGCATTCCATTGACATGCGGAAAGAAATACATAGGTCAGAATGGAAGGTGGTCGAACGAACGCCTTCGCGAGCATCGTTGCAATGTAAAAGAAAAAAGAAGTGGTTTTCTTGATGTACCCGGCAGAAAGACCCAAGATTGTGTACCTCTCTATGAAGCATGCAACGTCATCACCAAGAGCCCTAGCAAACTTAACTTACCCGTGAAATCATTGAAGCAGAAGCCATAGATATCAAAGGTGACTTGAGCATCGCGAACCCGTCGGTTGGACTATCTCGAAAGGGACTGCATTATCTAAGGAACTATTGAAATTGTTTGTCCTCCTGCGCCTGCGCAATGTAGCGCCACTTCGTGTATATCTAACGCCCTGCGGCTCACAATACACTGTTGGAAGTTTGCGCTCGTGTGTGTCCTTGTTGGTCCCTGTTCTGCTCCTGGGCTATTTTTGTTTGACATGTGTTACCAACAAGCCCAAACTGGCACCTCAATAGAGGAGCTCACTACAATTACTACGGAGTGCGCAGTACAGGTAGGCGGTAGGATGGTTCGATAGGATACAGGCAAGCAATCCCAGAAGACGAATTACCTGATCAAGAAATGCCAAAGCATACAAGTGCCTAAACTTGCACACAGTAAAATATGGTTGTGCTTTTAACGTTAATGAATAAGCGCAAGGTAGCCGACGTAAGGAAGTTCAATAAGTAGATAATCGAGCATCCTCAAAGGAATACAGGCAGCCTAAAATCAGCGAAGAGGAAAAAAAGCATAGGTAAAAACCTGATGTAACAGGCGAAGAAGGTAATGCCATTCTCAATACTTAAAGTAGCTGCAGAGTTCTACGCAAATCTATAAACTACCTAGTGTAATCAGAATGTTAATGAGATGGTTAGTAGAGCACAGGAATGGGACACCCTGCCTGTAACGAAGGAGGAAAGAAAGCACCAGAAGCAATTCAAAGGGATAAAGCACTTGGAGAGGGTCGGGTAACAGCAGATCTGTTCAAGAATGTAGGGGAGATTGTGCTGGAAAAACTATCCACCCTGTATACGCAATGTCTTTTGACCCTGAGTGAACCTGAAAGCTTGTATGAACGCTAACATTGTTTTAACTTATAAGGAGACGTCAAGTACCTGAAAAATTGCTTACCGTAAGCCCACATTCTGTTGCCTACAAGGAAAATTCATCACAAGAGCTCTCTACGCACCCCACTCCTTGGCCGATCCCCCTGTGTCGGCATGCGCCATTGTACGAGGTTAAGAACACCTGTAAGATATTTACTAAGGTATAGGCTAATAGAATCAGCACAGCCTTAGACTTCATTCAACGAAATCAATAGTCAGGCTTTCGTAGCGTACAATTGAAAATAGACGATATTCAAACTACCACTCAAGAGACAAAGAAATGCGCAGAATACAGCCAATCCGAATTTCCTTGATTACAACGAAGCATTCGACTCAGCGGAAGCCCCAGCAGTCACAGGCCTTGTGAAATCACTGTAAAACAGTCTTATGTGAAAATACTGGATGGCATCTATAACGATGGCTTTGTAATCAGAGTCCTCCATAAAGTCAGCAAGAAAATTCCAATAAGCAAGGCTGTTAGCCAGGCAGGCACGATCTCGCCATTTCTCTTCAACGCGTGCTTACGGGAGTTGTTCCGATGCCGTGATATCGAACAATTATGGATAAGAGTTAATTGAGAATATCCAAGTAATTTTCCATTCACTGATCACATTGCCCTGCTAAATCACGCAGGAGATACACTGCAAAGAATGAGTTACAGAGTCATTCATAATTAAAACTGCGCGAACAGAAACAAGGACACGAGCAAGAAAACAGACAACACACACAAGCGCAGACACGGGACTTGCACTTGGAGGCAGCAATGAGGGATGCGCAGAAGGTTGCTGCTTTGTCATTGGGCATGTTACATAAAACAGAGCCCAGGGTAATTAATTTAATTATGAATGATTCAAACCAACTAGCCCGCCAGAAGATACTTGAGTTACAGAGGCACAGCTGTAAAGTAGTAGCGTGCGGCAGCCGAGCGGCCGCAGCAGAGAACCAGCGAAGACCGGTGCAGGACAAGGAATCCGTGTTTATTTGTCTGACGCTTCTTTTATACACAGCGGTTGCTTATCTGCTGCTGCTATCAGTGCGCGTCATGGCAAAGTGACGCGTCATGCACTTGACGCGATCACATTCCTTCCCTCCAAGATCTTCGCCTCCACTCATTAGCTGCAGTGGCGGAAATCGTGGGAGGTATATCGGTCTGGTGGTTTCCGGGAGCGCTGGCTTCTGCGCAGTGTTGTTGGTGGAGAGTCGGAAGGCGCTTCAGCTTGCGCCTCAGGATGTGCATTGTGAGCAGCTGGCAGCTGCAATTCTTGCCCGTCTTGTGGTGGCGGGGTCGGGGTTGGTGCATCATCGCGAATAGGGGGTACTGCCGCGTCCGCGTCATGCTGCGCCTCTTGTAGTGGGGAGGGGAGCGTCTCCTGATGACGCTCAAAGTCGTCGGTGTCCGGTCGTCTCGGGGCTTCCGCCCCGGTGTCCAGTCCTGCATACTGGAAAGAGCTGCGCGATCGCAAATGATCAACATGAACGTGTCGAACTGTGTTCTGAGTCTCTACGAGATAGGTCACAGGGCTGACTAGCCGCACTACACGCCCTTCCGTCCATGACACCTTCTCTTGCCGGACAGTCTTCACGTACACCCAGTCTCCTTCCTTAAATGAACGGAAAGTTGATCTCCGGTGGTCATGCTGCTGTTTTAGCCCTTCTTGCCTACTCTGCATGTCATCCCGAAATGATGGCCTTAGTAATGACAGTTTCGTGCGTGGTGTTCGTTTCAGAAACAGTTCAGCCGGACACTTGCCTGTTGCCGTGTTAAGGGTTGTCCTATACGCCAGCTGGAAGTCGTCCAGTCTCTCCCGTATCGATCTGTTGTTACCTCTCTTGTTGTCGTGCAGAAGCTGCTTACGAAGACTCCTTTTTACAGTTTGCACCGACCTTTCGGCAGCCCCGTTGGACTGCGGATGGTATGGCGGGCTGTACGTGCGTCGGATGCCACAGGCATCGAGGAAGTCCTGGAACTGCTGCGCTGAAAACTGGGGGCCGTTATCAGAAACCAGTTGTTCAGGGTATCCGTAAGCAGAAAACAGACTCCGCAAGCGCTCGATAGTCTTCGCGGCTGTAGTAGAGCGCATAGGAAACACTTCGATCCACTTTGAAAACAAGTCCACGCACAAAAGAAATGTCGTTTTATCAAAGTCAAAAAAGTCCACATGCACGCGCTGCCAGCAGCGGGCGGGAAACGGCCATGGCTCGAGCGGAGAACGGGGAGCGCTATTTTGCATTTGTTGGCAAATGCTACACGTTTTTACCGCTGTAGTGTGCCAAGTGTGACAGGTTCCGCTACCACCATGCGCCGACACTGCGCTGCGCCTGACGACGACGAAGTTCCCCCGCTCTCTTCTCTCTTGCTGCTGGCTACGCCCGTCTACGCTGCCAGACCCTGCACAGCAGTTCGGTCTCTTGAGGACGCCTAATAAACGCACCCCTACAATTGGTGCAGGTGCTGGGTTCGTCCCCTACCAACCTGGAACTCCGGAGCCGTACGCTGCCGCCTGTGTCAACCATGCCAAATGAGACTGCCCCAACACCGGCGGCCAGTTCAACCACCGTCATTTGTTCTGGCGCCATCCGGCAGCGTGACCCTGCCCTCTTCAGTGGCACTGCCGACCAAGATGTTGACGACTGGTTGTCATCGTATGAGCGAGTGAGCAGCTACAACAAATGGGATGACACTATCAAGCTGAGTAACGTCCTCTTTTATCTCACAGACGTGGCGAACCTCTGGTTTCGAAACCATAAGGCGGATCTACCCACTTGGCCCGTATTTAAGAAGAGTTTTGCGGAAGTATTCGGCCGCCCTGCGGTGCGCAAGCTCCGTGCCGAACAGCGCTTACGGGACCGCGCTCAACACACCGACGAGACCTTCACAAGTTACATTGAAGACATCGTTGACCTCTGCAAACGTGTCAACGCCGCCATGCCAGAAGCGGACAAGATCCACCACATCCTCAAAGGCATCGCTGACGACGCATTTCAGATGCTCCTCGCGAAAAATCCTACCACCGTCAGTGAGGTTATTAAGCTTTGCCAGAGCTACGACGAGCTCCGCAAGCAGCGCGCTTCCACACGGCGTGCCGGTGTCTGCGACGAGGCCCTCTCTACACTGGCCCTGGGCGGTACTTCTCCTGAGGACTTTGTAGGGGTGCGTTTATTAGGCGTCCTCAAGAGACCGAACCGCTGTGCAGGGTCTGGCAGCGTAGACGGGCGTAGCCAGCACCAAGAGAGAAGAGAGCGGGGGAACTTCGCCGTCGTCAGGCGCAGCGCAGTGTCGGCGCATGGTGGTAGCGGAACCTGTCACACTTGGCACACTACACCGCGTTTTCGATCTCTGCGTCTAGCCCTGGCCACCAGAGCAAGCTACGTGCGAGCATCTTCATGCGTGAAGCACCGGGGTGTTCCGTGTGCAACAGACTCAACACTGCATTTCTCATCTTTGTTGGCACAACAACACGACTGCCCCATGTGACGCATCCCGCTTCCAGCGACAGCTCCGCACGTCTGTTATAGTACGGTACAAGTTGAGCATCTCTGATTTGTGCTGGCCATCCTTCAAGCGTATATCTAGACTTTGCTGAGAATGCCGTCATACTTGCTAGCTTTGGCAACGTCTTTAGCCGTCAGTGGCTTAGTTTAAAAAACAGCAAGCGTATGTGTCTCATCAACGCTGTTTTCGGTTGCAACAGGCAGTCTGGACAGCGCGTCCGCCACTTCCATTTGAGATCCTTTCCGATATCTCAAGTCGTAGCGATAAGAAGCCAGGATTAACGCCCACCGTTGCATTCGAGCAGCCGCCAAAGATGGGACCTGCTTCCGTGGCCCTAAGATGCCTAGTAATGGTTGATGATCCGTGAACAACGTGAATGCCCTGCCATATAGGTAACGATGAAACTTCTTGAGAGCAAAGATTATTGCCAGCGCTTCTCGCTCGATCTGGGCATAGCCACGCTCAGCTTGCGATAACGTCCTGGAAGCAAAAGCGACAGGCTTTTCTCGCCCACTGGGAAGTATGTGAAAAAGAACCGCGCCGAGCCCATACTGCGACGCATCACAGCTTAGAGCCAAGGGTTGCTTCGGATTGTAGTAAGCAAGTACCGGACTGGTCGTGAGCAAGTTCTTTGTTTTTCGAAACGCGCGAGAACCTTCGCTTGTCCATTTCCAACGCGTGCCCTTCTTCAGGAGCTCGTAGAGCGGCGCAGCCACAGTCGCCAAGTTAGACAGGAACTTGGAGTAGAATGTTACCATTCCCAGGAAAGACTTCAGTTCAGTACCATTTGTAGGCTCCGGTGCACGCTCTATTGCCCTTGTTTTCGATCCCAGTGGCTTTATTCCATCCGCTGAAATTATGTGGCCCAGATAGCGGACTTCACTGCAAAAGAGCTTGCATTTTTCCATGCGCAGCGTCACATTGTGCTCCTGCAAACTTCTTCCAGCCTTTTCCGACATTCATTCTCACTTGAACCTCCAATGATGACATCATCAATATAACACCCTACTTCAGGGATACCCTTAAGAAGCCCGTCCATGAGCGACTGGAATATGGCAGGAGCACTGGCAATGCCGTAAGGGAGCCGCTGGTACTGGTAAAGGCCTTGGTGGGTGTTTATAGTTAAAATCGCCTTTGCATCTTCGGCAACTTCTACTTGCTGGTAAGCGGCAGCAAGGTCTAGGACGCAGAATACTTTTGAGCCTGCCAATGTTGTGAACAAATCTTCTGGCAAGGGAAGAGGGTAGTGCTCAGTCAGCAGCACAGGGTTCACCGTGACCTTGTAGTCACCGCACAACCGCACTTTTGCTCCTCCGTCTTTCGGTACCACTACCAGCGGAGTCGCCCAATCGCTTCTGGTGACCCTTTTCAGTACCCCCGCCCGTTCCAAGGCGTCTAGTTGTTCGGACACAGC
This sequence comes from Amblyomma mixtum, assembly GCF_055824585.1. Taxonomy (NCBI): domain Eukaryota; kingdom Metazoa; phylum Arthropoda; class Arachnida; order Ixodida; family Ixodidae; genus Amblyomma; species Amblyomma mixtum. The sequence continues at coordinate 25,267,348 of NC_143021.1, read as the reverse complement.
TTGCTTCAATGCAAAAGGCACGGGACGGGCCTTGCAAAATACTGGCTTGCTGTCTGGCTTCAAGAGGACCTGTGCTTTGTAGCCCGTTATCAGCCCCATCTGCGGCGAAAACAAAGCCTGAAACTTCTTAAGTTCCTCCACGGCGTCTTCTTGCTGTATAGCATTAACTTCCTGCCAGTTTAATTTCAGCTTCCTCAGCCAGTTGCGGCCGAGCAGACACGGCAACACTTTCCCACCGTCATCTACTATCAGAACAGGTAGAACGTCAGTTTGATTAGCGTGCTCAACACGCACATCAGCCGACCCTACGACCGGCACTAGTTCTCCTGTGTACGTTCGTAAAGGAACCGTAGCCGTCGTTACTGTTAGATGGGGAAACTTACGAAGAAAAACTGACTTCGGCATGACGGTGACGGACGCCCCTGTGTCTATTTGCATCCTTAAGGCCTGTCCTTCCACCAGAACTGTGACATAGTATGCAGACTTATTTGTTGTCATACTAATATTTCTTGCTCTTCGTCAGACTCATCGGCCGAGCTATCGATTGCATTCAGCGCGTTCGGTTTGCCTGTGCGCTGCCTGCACTTCGATTTCAAGTGACCTTGCTCTCCGCAGTTATGACACTTGTACTTACGATATCGGCAATTATTGGCGGCATGGCGTTTACCGCAACGGAAACACTCTACGGGCTCAGTCTTGCTTCGATAATTGTCCTTAGCACGGTAGCCTTGACTCAGAACATCAACTTCTAGTCCTGAGTGCCTTTGTGGTATACTTTTCAGCTCTTCTAGCTTTACTTCTTGAGTCTGGGTGGCGGCTAGTTCACGATTTAACGCAATTTTGCACGCCTCTTCGAACGTCAGCTTTTCAGCGGCAAACAGCTCACGCTGAGTGTCGACGCAGCGTAGCCCGGCGACTAGCCTGTCTCTAAGCGCTTCGTCGAGAAATTTGCCAAACTCGCAAGTTCTGGCCAGGTGCTTCAGCTGCACAATGAATTCGGCTACAGTCTCTTGCTCAAGTTGCAATCTTCGGTTAAATCGGCACCTTTCCGCAATCACGGCCTTTCGGGGACTGTAGTGTGTTTTCAGTAGCGCCGTGACCTCGTCATACGTTTTGCTGGCAGGGGAATTCGGAACTAGCAGGTTCTTCAATACTTCATACACTCGAGGTCCTACTACAGTCAGGAATACGGCTGGCTTCTTGCCTTCAGCCACATCATTTGCCAAGACGTAAAGCTCAAATCTTTCCAAGTAGGACTCGAAGCTCTCGCTCCTTTCGTCAAAAGTATCAATTTTTCCCACCTTCGTCATTGCAGCATCCGCCAGGCAGTACTCTTCAGCAGCAACCGACGAAAGCAGCCAGCCGCCTCGATCCCATCCTCGTCGCCAGTGTAATGTAGTAGCGTGCGGCAGCCGAGCGGCCGCAGCAGAGAACCAGCGAAGACCGGTGCAGGACAACGAATCCGCGTTTATTTGTCTGACGCTTCTTTTATACGCAGCGGTTGCTTATCCGCTGCTGCTATCAGTGCGCGTCATGGCAAAGTGACGCGTCATGCACTTGACGCTATCACACAGCTAAACTGGGAGCCTAAAATTAGCATGCAGAAAACCAAAGCAATGTTCAACAGTGTTGCAAGGGAAGAACGATGTAGCGATGTGCAGGAAGTTGTAACATACGTTTATTTAGGGCAGGCAGTGGCCGCTGATCCGGGTCATGAGAAGGAAATTACTAAGACAATAAGAATGGGCCAGGGCGCACATGGTAGGTTCTCTCCTATCATGAATTTCAGTTTACCAATATCCCTCAAGACAAGTGATGCATCTGTATCTTACTGGTACTCACCTATGAAGCAGACGCGTGGAGGCTTACGAAAAGGGTTCAAGACAACGCACCAATCTGAGGAAAGAAAAGTTAGAGGTTAAGAGACAGAAAGCGCACCGTGAGGGTGAAGCAACAAACGCAGGTTAATGAGTTCCTATTCGAAATAAACAGCAAGACATAGGCTTGGGCAGGGTATGTAATGCAAAGGAAAGATAACCGCCGGTTCTTGACGGTAACGCATGGGATTTCATAAGTAGGCATGCGAAGCAGGCTCGGCAGAAAGTTAGGTGGGTGGATGAGGCTAATACGTTTACTGGTATGTGATGGCCGTGAACTGGCAAATGACAAGGGTTATTTGAACAGACATTGGAGACGTCTTTTCCCTGCAGTGCGCGTAATCAGACTGATCATGATGAGTTCGTAGAGCAGCGGGGAATAGTTTTTGAATTTAGGAATGGGCAGTTCAGGCTAACGTGAGCCTGCAGTTTCTGCGAGAAGGTTCACATCGGCTCCACGAACTTGGAGTTAAGGAGGAAGGAATATCCCTTCCTCTATAACTAGGACGGGCAAGAAATCATCCAGAAGAAATGGTTACTAGTGAAAAGGCAGAAGCGTCTCGCTTAAGAAGTTTGTAACCGACGCCACGACAAAGAGCCATGTTCCTAAAAATGAGCGCGCGTTTCTCGTTCCAGCTTCGGCGGATACATCCTGGACTATGCAGTGGATAAATTTCCTCCAATCGCCTTGCACCTCTCCTCTGTCAACGGTGAGATAATATGCCTCACCCGATGACATATTGCTCGTGGGTGCGTTTGTAACGTGGCTGGCAGTCCAAGTAGAATACTCCTGGAGCGGGCATATGTGTTTAATGGGCCGCTGTGCTTTTGCGACCATGAAATGCGCTTCAGAGATCCTTAAATATGCTGCTTTGCTTCAAAGCTGTTCAGGCCATTAGAGGCGAAGGGAGTTAGCGGGAGTATGGTGCAGAACAAAATGAACACATCACGTACTCCAGAGCTGCGATCGAATACAGCCAGAGAATGGCAGCTCCAATACTGGCCCTATTTTGCAGAAGGCGCCCACAGCCAATTTTCACGATTGCAGTATCTCTGCTGTTACTTCGATTTTTTTTCGCGAACGATACTGAACGCATACGTCTAGGCGCCGGCAGGTGCATTTCACTGCGAGATATTGCAACATTGTTGAGAAACCAAGTTTTTTGCTGTTGAGGAAAATCTAGAACAGGAGGCTTGTCTGTGGTGTGCGCTGACAGTGTCCAAACTTTTATGCAATACTTTTCCTTACTCTATGCTGTGCTGTGGCTAAGGAAACTTCTCTGAGGTGGCAGCATGTGGAAAAGCAGCTTTTTTTAGTTACGCTCTATATTTGGCTAATAGATGAGAACCGAATGCGGTTTCACCCATCGGCGTAAATATCATTCTATACAGCTGACCACCTTTATTTGTGCGGAGCGAAGTTTGGAAGGAATCTAGCTTATCTTTTTTTTGAGACAGACCAAAGCAGCGCCTTTGCTTTTATGTGACGAATTATTATTGCTTCAGATGAGCCCTATTTTTGATGTGGCGATTCAATTGTTCCTCTGCCATTGGTCCCTGCTCTGGTGTATAGACTGCATGGGATGACGTCACGCTCGTCGTGGCAGAAACACGCCCATGACGCCGTTAGTAAAATTGCGGCACACGCGTATGCTACTTTGGAGGCCGGCCGCCAACGTGCTTAACACCCCTGATGACCTTAATCTGCGCTGCGTCAGTCCCGGAAAAGAAACTCTGCGATGGTTGCGTAATAAATAGACGAAGCATGGTCCCTATGCAGTGCAGTTGTCCGACTAGCCGCGGTGCCACTTACTGAACGGCCGTGCTTCTGATTAGGTTGTTGCTTTCCAATGTCGGGTTGCGCTCATCGTACCTGATGGCACAGCGTTACAAAATACAGATTCTGCTGCAAGATTTTTGCGTGGATGGCCTTCCCAACTAGTCGGCTTCAGCTCGCGCGACAAACCAGGTCGGCGAGTCTCGTCATAGAGCCAGCGCGCCGGCCAGTTGGGCACGCCTAAGCGAACTGGTTGGCGAAATCAACGACAGCAGAATCATGACGCTTTTAGTTACTTTGAATGTACCCAAATGGCGGCCACTGAGCGAACGCCCACATCTGTTGTGCGGATTGCCTTTCGGCGAGGTGAGCGAGAGCCTACCCCTTAAAGCATTAACTGAAAGAGGGCAGTTTTTGCAAAGAAGTGCAAGAGCCCAGCAATTATAGAGGTCTTAATTTGGATTAGAACGGCGCCTGCTTCTAAATCCTACTTGTAACCGCTGCAGGCGTGGCAGTTTTGGCATTATAGTTGACCCGTTTAGGTCACGCATGCCGGCCGAACGCCATACAGTTACAGATGCAGCCGTAAAAGCAGGCCGACCTACGTTCGAATAAATCAAGTGGAGGATTCATGGACATCAATTTTCATTGTGGGGGAAGCGTAGAATATTGTAAAGCACCGTTATAGCCATATTGAAGATGGTCTGGGCGTCCGCTTCGGCTGCGGGAGATGGTTGGTTCGAAACCCACCGCCGGACACCCACCGGTAAAAATGGGTACCAGCCACCCCCGGCCCGGCGCCCGGCTCTTCAGGGGTGTGCGCTTGGAGGAAGCTCCGTAAACCCCGCTGCGCCCCTTCGGGGGCAACCTAGTTTCGAGCACTCAGCCTGCAAAGGTGGTTCGTGTTTCACTGCGAAGTAAGGAGTTCCGACTCAAAACTCGTACGCTCTAACCAGCGTGTCTCAAGACAAACACTGTAAGCGATCCTTCGTTTCGAAGAGAAAACTTCAGAGTATCACAGCTGACTAGAAATGCCGGTTTTTCCGGCTGTCTGACTTGGCTGTCTGACTTCCGGCTGTCTGACTTCATTTTGCCGGTTCATAGCAAGACGTTTTTTTTTAGTTTGTAAATCGCTCCCATCGAGCAACAAATCAGCAGGACCGGATGAAATACCAAATGCTTTTCTAAAGCATTACGCAGAACAGATATCGGCATTTCTGACTAACCTTTTCTAGTTATCGCTAGATTCAGGTGAAATACGAAAAACTATGGCGCACGGCACGTGTTGTCCCAGTTTAAAAAAAAAGATGAACCGTTATCTGTCGCGAATTATCGACCAATCTCGATCACGAGTACGTGCTGTAAAATGCTGGAACACATTGTAGCATCATATATTCTGCAACACTTAGAAGGAAACAAGGTATTATCTGAATTTCAACATGGTTTTCAAAAAGGGCTATCAACTGTCACACAACTGCTATCGACTGTGCATGAACAGGGATGTGTGTTAGACGCGAACGGTCAACTCGGTGTGTAGTTTCTAACTGTTGTTTAAACTGGAATGTATTGGTATTCCTCAAAGTATTGTCCCCTGGATGAAGGCCTACGTTAGTGATACGAAAGAATACGTCACCATCAGGAACTGTTCGTCTCGGATGTTAGATGTTACTTCTGGTGTGCCTCAGGGAAGTGTCTTGGGCCCGATCCATTTTTTAGTTTTCATCAGTGACCTGTTAGATGTTATTCCTGCGCAGGATTCTGCCCGATTATTTGCCGACGGCTGTTTGGTGTTTAAAGAAATTACGTGCACAAAGGATCAAGAAATATTACAGGATACTTCAGAAGCTATTTCCCACTGGTGTACAAATTGGTGTATGCAGTTAAACACTGATAAAACGGTACTTTTAAGAGCAACAAGGAAAATATCCGGTGTTCCTTTACATATCAGCTTAACAACAATAATATCGTAGAGGTGGAGTCATATAAATACTTAAGGGTTACGTTTACAAATAAATTAACTTGTCAAAACACATATCAGAAACTTCTGCTGCTGCACTTCGCCAAATGTGGTTTCTTAAGCGAAAACTTAGAAATTCTCCTGCCAGTACTAAGCGTCTTGCCTATAACAATTGCGTAGGTGGCGCTGCAAGCAGCCGTCTCGAAGAGACGCACGTTCGCATCGCTCCGACTTTTTGAAGTTTTTGGCCCGGACGTTTTTGGGCTAGACTCCCAAAAATGAATGGGCCACCCCCATCGTGTTCCTCGCCACCTGTGGACGACGGTTTCAACGCTTCCGCGTCAACGACTACCCCAGGAAACCATCCGGATGCATCGGATACGCCTACCGCCGAAGCCGCCAACATGGCTTCGCAGCAGCCTCGGCAAGACGCCGCGCTAACATCGCTTTGCAGCGGCACAGATAACGCGGCCAAACCTGACGCCGTGCTCGGCGCCGACGAAAGCATGGCAGATGACGAAGCCATTCAAGTGGTTGCGACGATACCTGTCTCCAACCCATTCTCTGTTCTTTCCACGGAAAACAAGCCGGGAAGCGCCCCTTCCGAGGTAGGATCTTGCACTTTTCCGTTTTCGAAATTTTCCAAGCAACCTAGGATGGGGTCAGGCTACTCGCGGATGACTCAAGAAAGCACTCGCTTTGAGAACAAACGACACGGCGTAAAACATGCCCACTCGCATATAGCTATAAATGCTCGCTTCACGGATGCGCATTATCGATCGCTAGGCTGTGCCTCAGCGTCCATAGTCACCCCTATGGGCAGAATCGATCACTTGGCTGATAATGAACATACTGAAGAAGATGATTGGCAGCCTGTTAGGCGAAAGAACAAGGCCGCAGCCGCCGATCCAATCAGTGTTAAATAGACTGTGATAATTAAGCTAACCTCATCCGGACAACTAGGGACACTCCCCGCACACTGGCTGCACGAAGCTGTTGCTAATGAGCTTCGTAAAATTCATTTTCACTCTGGCTTTCAAGTACGGCCTCTTGAACGAAGCAAATCAGTTTGCTGTCGACATATCGCATATGCATGCCAGAGACCATCTGATTGGACTGCAGTCTCTCCTAATTTCTGGAAAGGAGACACCTATCCAAGCTTATGAAACCATACGCCCCGGCCAGATCCGCGGGGTCATCTATCGTGCCAACGGGTTAACAAGCGAACAGCTCATGGCCAACCTCACGTGTTACTCGTGCAGGATAATAAACGCCAGGCCTATGGGCAAGAACGGAGCAGCTCTAATCACGTTTCAGGGCTCCAGACTTCCCCGAAAAATTCATCTGCACAGCATACTCCTTCCGGTGACACCTTATCACCCGAAGTCTATCATATGTGAGACCTGTCTCAAAATCGGACACAGGGCAATTTCGTGTCCACTAGTCGACCAACGTCGATGCTCGTACTGCGGTCGCCTTGCACATGGAAACCTCGAGGTTTGTCCGACGGAACCACTATGCCGCAATTGCAGAGGTCCCCACGTAGCCACGGACTCAAAATGCCCTGCTCGGCGGCAGGCCACAAAAACCTTGAGGAATGGCATTTTCCGTCGTATCCGAGTATCGCGACGAAAATAACGCAAACAAGCCGAGATTCTACGTGGTAACCAAACGGTGTCGACGACGGCGCACAAGAGCCCTGTCAGTACACAGCAATCAGCCTCGGAGTCAATTGTGCTTGTTAATCAGGACTTTCCTCCACTACAAAGTCAGCCGATGCAGAAGACACGAGACAGCGAACATAAAACTAAACGGCAAGGCGCGCACAAGCCCTCCACACAATCTGAGAGCAATAGTCAAAGGAATGCCACCTCAACTCTAACGCAGTTTTTGAGCATACCGCGACGGCACCAAAGCAAGCGCGCATTCATCGGGTTTACGCTGAAACACTCCGCGATACGCAACGCAGCGCGCAAACGAATCTTGCAAAAGATAGTTCGCGTACGCTACACTTAGATGAAGACCAGCTCACGCGCATTATCGAACTGGTCACTGCCGAGGTGATCAAGCGTATGCTCCCACTCTTGGGAATGTCACCGGTTTCTCCGAATCAAGAGCCCGAAATTGGGCACACATCACCTTCACTTCCGCGTACCTTTCAGTTTAATAATGGCAGGAATTAGCGCGAAACCACTTGAAATTTTTGTGTCGGACTCTCCTATACGGTTCTTGCAATGGAACTGCCGGGGAATCCGTCGCAAACAAGCGGAACTTCAGAGGAGAGTGTCCATCACGCCAACGCCTCCTCTAGCTGTCCTGCTTCAGGAGACTGGCATTAATAAGCCCAATCTAATAGGGTACAAACCTTACTGCACCCCTTCCATAGAGCACCGGCGTCCCGTTCCAGGATCGCGATCTGTGCCTCCAATAGCCAATGGGCAGGCATGCGTTCTTGTTCTGTCGCGCACGGCCCACACTGAACTAGATACTTCCGCGTGGTGCACGCAGACGCAGGAGGTAGCGGGAGTACGCCTTAGCTTAGATGGCGACCAACAAGCCTTAGTTTTTTCAATCTATGCGCGATCATTCGGTACTACGACATATCGAGTAGATATGTCTTTTGTAGAACACTTCTTAAGGATATATCCCCAGGATCGCGTTGTAGTTGGGGGTGATTTCAACGCCATGCACAGCAGCTGGGGATATCATCACTCAGATGCTAGGGGAAGGCACCTTTGGCAGCAAATTGTCAGAGCGAAACTGACCATAGCCAACGACCTCACGCTACCTACTCGCCTTGGCCAGCACAAAGGTCAACAAGACACTTCCCCAGACTTGACACTAGTGACTCATCCCAGTGAGATCCTATGGTCGAGGGCTGATGATGTCATGGGCAGTGATCATTATCCCGTGGTGGTCTCATGGGCTCCTCGAGGGCGAAAGTCATTACAGCGGCAACAACGCTGTTGAACAGAGGAGCTCGTCTCATGGGACGATTTTCGTAGAATGCTCGGTACGGTGAACGCTCCCACAGGGTTCGACGAGCTCATTACTCAGATCAACGATGCCAAGAAGAAAGCTACAACGAAGCTTTCAGTCAAGTTTGATGCCCCAAAGCCGGACTCCCACCTTTTGAATCTGTGGAATCGTAGGCTTCGGGCTCTCAAGGCGTATCGCCGATCAGGCCGGACACCCCATCGGAGGCGTGCTCTCACTCGCATCAGTCAAGAAGCTGAGAAGTATACTCTGCAGCTCGCTCTCCAAGACTGGCAGCTGCTGCGCCACTCACTCAATGGAGCAGCTAACTTATCGAAGGCCTGGCACATATTTCGAGCTATCCTTGGACGCAAGAAGCCAATTTCCCCTGCCCAATGCATGGCCTTGAAATTGAATGTCTCCCCGGCGAAGTTAGCTATACAAGCAGGGAAGGTATTTTTTCCCCAACCTGAAAATGTAGATGCCTTGCCTGCGGACCCCGTATCAGGTACATGAAACGATTACGACGTTTCCTTCACATTAGACGAACTGGAGGCAGCTCTGTATGACTCCAATCACAATAGCGCCCCAGCGCCGGATGATATACGCTACTCAACACTTCTGAACCTTCCCAAGTCACATAAAGTTGCCCTCTTGAAAGAGATGAACAAGTACTGGGCCAACGGTGATCTTCCTCTTGCCTGGAAGAAGTCAGTGGTAATACCAATTCCAAAACCTGGCAAGCCAAGTCGAACATTACAAGACCTGAGGCCAATATCGCTGACGTCCAACCTTTGTAAGGTCATGGAACGTATGGCTCTAAGAAGACTTGAATAGTACTTAGACAAGTACAACGTCCTGTCCCCTATGCAAGTAGGTTTTCGTCGAGGGCTCTGTGCCCAAGACATTCTCAGAAGGCTTTATAACGACGTTCTCGCATACCCTAGCAGCGTACAGCTCCGAGTGGTTGCTGGGGTAGACGCCGAAAAGGCATTTGATTCCGTGCCCCACTCGACCATACTTCGCCGGCTACAGGAAGTGGGGATAGGCGGCAACCTCTCCCGCTTCGTGAAAGTCTTTCTTGCAGAAAGAACTTTCTCAGTAATGGTTGGAGATACTCAGGGTGAATGACAACATCACAAAACAGGTGTCCCCCAACGCGCTGTCATATCACCGGCTCTTTTTAGCATTGCTATGTCAGGTCTCCCGCCAATGCTGTCGTCGATATCCGGTCTTAATTTTGCCGTGTATGCGGACGATATAACGTTGCAGAGCAAGAACTAGCCCTACAAACAGACCTTAATGCCGTCCATGAATACATCAAGGAGTGTGGAATGGAAGCCTTTCCCGAAAAAACCGAGTATGTGGTTGTCTTAAATGGTTCGCGGGTACGAGCCGAGGCCGAACGCAAACTTAACTCTCTTCATTTAGGGCACTCAGTAATCTGCCGGAAACAAACAATCCGTATACTCGGCATGCTTATTGACGAGGATGGAGGAGCCAAAAGCTGGCTTCATAACACGATGCATAGCTGTCATCAGGCTTTACACCTTATGCGCCGCGTCTCTGCGCGTGGATGGGGAATCAAGGAGGTGGGGCTCCGTCAGATTACCCTGGCACTTATAACATCAAAAATCCTGTACGCATATTCGTACATGCGGCTTAACGCAACCCAACGCCTTCAGCTTGAGCGAATCAATCGCAAGGCGATGCGCCTGGTTACTGGTCTGCCGCAGTACTGCCCAGTAGTGAACCTACACGCATGCAGCAAAATCTATGCCCTACAGGATCTGGCAGAGCAGCAAACGCTAGCCCAGCGAGTCCGTCTCTCCACAACGGCGGCTGGCCGACAGATCCTGCGGGCATTAGGCTACAGCGTTGACAACTTAGAGCCACTTTCGTCCGCTGCCCCGCCAAGGGAACTGATCGACTTAGTAGATGGTATGCCATTACCAAAGAATATGAGTTCGGCTGATCCTCAAAGGCGCAAAGCTGCCGCCAAACGGCACGAGAAGACATCATACAAGTTAACCCAGGAAGGAGCCATCCAACTATACAAAGACGCCGCTCAGTTTCAACATTGCGCCGCTATAGCTTGTCACGATTCTGTGTCAGATACCTCTGTAGTTCAAGGGCTTTACGAGGAACACGCCGTCACTAATCTCGAACTCATTGCCATACGACTTGCCATTACTCGAATAGTAGAAAGACAAGATCCAGCTCCTTGCACCTACCATGTTTACAGAGATTCACAAGCAGCGTACACCGCCTGCCGCGCAATGGGTGCTGACTATGCCGTTCTCAACACTATTAGAACAGAAGCCCGTCGCCTGCGAGAGGAGGGCTACACTGTCATTATCAAATGGATTCTTGCACACGAAGGAATCACTGGAAACGAAGAGGCACACCAGGCAGCGCGCACAGCAGCTCTTTCCGCACCTTTGCCTGGATCCACAATCGTTTCCGCTTCTTGACCCCCTGATGACGTTGCGCACCCGTCGTCGCCCCATATGGATAGGGCGGAGACATGGCATCGCGCACAACGCTATCGTCGTAGCATACTCCAGCACTTGGCCAACCCTGAGCAACTATATCGCCGTCCACATAGCGCATTAAGGAGAGTGGAGGCAGTGCTCCTTCGCCGAGTCCAGACCGGCCAGCTTCTATCACCAGCGAAGTTGCACCTCATAAACCCGCGCTCATACCCGACTCCTCAGTGCCCGACGTGCCCTGCCAGAGGCACGGTCGAACATCTCCTGTGGAGCTGCCCTACCTTTGACGCAGTACGGGAGAGAGCACTCAAATCCCTGGGCGGGCTTCGACCTGGAACCCTGCAGGAATGGGTCGATCCGCCATCGCACATCGGGCCATCAGACGCACTCCGGCTCTGGAGAACTTTTCTTTCCTACTGCAAGGAAGATGAAGGGTCAGGCCATCACTTCGCGGAGCCGACCTCGGGACGACACTACCTCTAGGAAGAAGCGGACACCGGTCCCCAACCCGCGCTCCGACCTTCACCCCCACCCCCATCCTCACCCCAACCCTTAACCACTCCCCCACCCCAACCTCCATGAAGCACCTTAGTTCTGCCGCAAGGTATCGGCGTACGAAATGCAGAAATAAAGACGTTAAAAAAACAGCTGCGTAAGAGCTAAACCTGAGTATGCGGCGGTTGTATGAGACCCCCATAATAAAAAAGATATCATACAACTCGAGCGTGTGCAAAGAAAAGCTGTGCGATTTATATTTGGTAAATATAGAGGACACGATTCCCCATCTACGCTTATGAAATAACAAAACGTTCACACCTTAGAATCCCGAAGGAAGGTTAGTCGCCTCATCTTGCTTCATCACTGCCTGCAAAGAAAAATAAAAATGAAGTTGCCTAGTTGCGTCAAAGCTCATTATACGAGAAGAACCAGACATACGCAGGAACACTCACTGGCACCAATTTTCGCCCGCACAAACACATTTAAAGATAGTTACTTCCCTAGAACTGTATCCGAATGGAATGCGTTACCTTCTCATACTTTTCTGTCCAGAAATTTTTTAGCAGAGTTGGAACGTCATCTTTTTATTTCACGAGTTTGGTTTGTTTTGTGTTGCGATGCTTGTCTATATCTCCAATTCTGAATGATTGTCTGACTTATTATTTTTTTTCTCTATGCATATGCTTGTCATTTCTTGTATTCCAAAAGGTTTGTAGGTGCCCCTCCTGCTAGGACCATGCATGGTCCGCAGTATTTCAAATAAATAAATAAATAAAGACTACATAGAGAACGTTTCTGACGGTATCAAGAAAGTTTCAAGCCTGCCGAGGGGAGATCTGTGGTTATGCTGATTGTTATAGTCTAATTTTTTCGTTCACAAGAAACTTCCCGTAAATACGTAAGCTTGTCCGAAATTTCTGGGTGTGACTGCAGCGTGCTCATCTTGGTAGAAAAATTCGTAATGATGAAAAGGTGCCGAGAGTAGGTACGAAGGAAGGTGCTGCGGTGGCTCTTCAGTTGTAACTTTAGAATGCTGCACGCAAGGTCACAAGATGGAATCCTAGCAGCGGCGATCACATTTTGATAGATGAGATGTCATCAAACGAGCGTGTGCTGCGCTATGCTAAAGCACTTTTAAGATCCCCAAGCGTTCGATATTCAATCGAAGCCCACCCCACAACATCTGTGCCGATGTGTGGCTTTGGAACGTTAAGCCCACATACCATACCATACCATACCATACCATACCATACCATACCATACCATACCATACCATACCATACCATACCATACCATACCATACCATTGAAGATCTGGGTTAAATTGGCTTTACAAGCTATATTTTTCTACGAGCGCCTATGAAACTAAGACATCCAGAGCTTGTGGATTTTAAGAATCACCCACATACAAGAACGTCTCTCCTTGCACTCCTCTTTCCTTCGTGTGCTACCACTTGTCTAAGAAATGAGGGCAACATCTTTTACCCTGTCCTATATGCGCTGAGGGCATCCCTTCTTCCCTCTTCCTGTTTAGGAAATTTTCCACCGTATTATATGTTTAACAAAAACGGTTGGGTGATGTTCGCCTCCTTGCGCAAATAAACCCATTTGGATAACATCAGACTTGAACGACAGCAGCAACACTGCACGATTCAGACCCCACTGACGACAAACGCCATATATCCAGGAACAGAAACTGCCTCATGGAGCTGTCTATGCAAATTGAAAACGCTGTGGCTGACTGCTATGCACGTAAGAAATTAACGTGTGTTTTATAATGCGTGGTCATGAATGCTGCGAGTTTCAAGCTTTTCTTAATTATTTGGTCGAAAGCTGTAATCCTTTCTTCGTAAATACTGTCCGCAGATAAAGAACGATAATGCGTGCACAGGAAAGGGGAAAAAAGGCTCTATTATCCTTGGCTGAAATGGAAGATCGTGGAGCTACATATTCATGTTGGTTAAAGGAATAAAGAGGACAAAGTGATATTCGTCTGTATACACAGAATACTGCGTTCTCGTGACAGACGACGTGAACGCATCATTATGCTGCAGAAGGTCGTTCACTCGTCATCTGGCATTCAGGCACCCTTCACATTTTTGTCCTCAAGCGCACGTGCAACCCGACGGAACCACCCATTGTAGGGTCTGCTCGCGGGCAGGTCAAATCTCGCGCCGCTCACCGCGGGTAGCCTCGGACCCCTTCTTCCCGAGTGGTGGGGCGGGGGGAGCGAGGCTGGGAGAAAACCTTTATAAGGCGCGACCGGGAAGGCTCGCGCTCTCTCGCTCTTGCACCAGCCCTGCCAAAGGACCACCTGACCCAGCTGCCACGACGACGACCGGCCCCCCTGATGTGAGAATAAACCCTTTGTACAAAGTCCTGCCTCGAGTGACTGTCTGTGCGTCCCCGCGCAGAGGAATCGCCCACACCATTAAACATTGTTATAATGGAGTAATTACTCATTGGCATCCACCCGAGCGCAGCCATACGGCTACAAAAGAAAGCTATACAGCTTTCTCAGCCTCAGCCTTTCTCAGCTTTGTAGCCGCATGGCTGCGCTCGGGTGGATGCCAATGAGTAATTACTCCATTATTACAAATCTACTCCACCTTGGGGGATTCCCCTAAACATTTGACCAACACTTAAACATTCTTCCTTTCAAACCACGTATAGATTGATTTAAATATTCTTTTTTCCCTCTAACTGTTGAAATTTGGAATGGATTGGACAGCTCACTTCACTTATTGCCAATTGAAGAGTTTGTTGTTCAGTTGCCTGACAATTTGACCTGTTGATCTATTTTTAATACTTCTGTGTTATCTATTTGTATGCTACCCATGTTACTTGTTTTTACTAACATATGTACCCACTCCTGCTATGTCTCTCCTCTGCGACAGCAGTACGAGGGGGTACCCAAAAGAAACCGGACTAAATTTTTTGGTCGGCAAAGCATCTGCGGTACCGCATTTTGCCACTAGGAGCGCATAGAACGAACATTCCAGAGTGAGTAAGCTGAGTTCCGTCGTTGAAGGAGGTCTGGCTAGTTTAGGCAGAATTTTAGAGTGACGACTGTTTTGTGTGATCGTCGTTTTTGCAATGGCTGATTTTCGTGAACAGCGTGCGCCGGGGAAATTCTGATTTTTGCTCGGAAAAATTTGAATGGAAACTCTTGAAATATTAAGAAAGACGTACAAGGACGATGCTATGGGGACAACTCAAGTGTTCCTGAATCGAATCCTGAATCAAAGCAACAATCATGCCAATGGAAAACTTCAAATTCACCTCCCCTCAAGAAAGCTCGTCAGGTGAAAGCAAACCTCAAAACAATGCTGATTCGTTTTTTCGACGTGAGAGGAGTCGTCCATTAAGAATTTGTTGCGCAGGGTCAGACAGTTAGTCAGGCTGTCTACTTGGATGTTTTGAAAAGATTGGGCAACAGTGTGCGGTGGAAGCGGCCAGATTTGTGGCGGTCGGGTGACTGGTTTGTCCACCATGGCAATGCCCCTGCTCACACAGCCCTGTCTCTACGACAATTATGGGCCAAAAATGGCATGACCCCTATTCCTCAACCCTCATACTCTCCCGACCTTGCCCCGTGCTACTTTCTTTGTTTCCTAGAATGAAAAAAATAGGTGAATGGAAAGCGTTTCGCTGATGTTGCTGAGGTGAAGAAAAAAACGACGGAGGCACTGTGAAGCTTCACAAAAGATGAATTTAAACAATGTTTTAAAAAATGGAATGAAATATTCGACAAGCGTATCATTGCTAGTGGGGAATACTTTGAAGGAGATTGAAGGTCTGTGCTTAAAATGTGAACAAATAAGTTCAAACAAAAATATGTCCGGTTTCTTTTGGGTACCCCCTCGTATTTGTAAAAAAATAAATAAATAAAATACAGCAATTTTGCTTAAAACGGAGGTTTTAAAGCTACAATAGTCCAAAAAATGAAATAAAGGTATCGACCCCACCGGTTGTTTTCGCCAGTAACGCCTTATAAGACAACAGCTTCTTGGTAGTCTATCCCTAGGTTCGGCCAAAATGCAATTTATTTGCACATGCAAATCACAGAGTCGTTCTAGGTTTTCACGGTACGGGTTTGAATGGAACGCCAGCAAAGTTTTTGGATGCAGTTAGTTGAGAAAAGAAGATCCGTCTTTTGCAGCGCAAAAAAACAGCCAGGAGGTGCCGCAGGCTCAGTTCTTACGGAACTTACATTCGTCATCGTCATCTGCAGCCTCACTACACCCACTGCTGGATAGATGCCTCTCCAATATCTGCAGCCACCCTAACTCCGAAAACTTCTTAATTTCATCTGCCCATCTAACTTTCTGTAGCCCTCTGCGATACTTGCTTTCTCTTGTAATCCATTCTATTTTTCTTAACGACCATTGGTTATCTTGCCTTTGCATTACATGCCCTAACCATGCCAATTTCTTCCTCTTGATTTCGACTAGGATGTCATTAGCCCTCGTTTGTTCACTGGCCCACTCTGCCCTCTTCCCGTCTATAACGTAATGCCTATCATTTCCCTTTCGTAGCTCGGTGTGTTGTCCTTTAGTTGAGTCCTTTTAACTATCCGCCACCTTTCTGCCCATAGGTGAGCACAGATGAGATGCATCTGCTCTACACCTGTCTCCTGAGGGATATTGGTATACTACCATTCACAATATGATAGATCCTGCCAGATGCCCTCCACCGCCTTCTAGTTAAATTGCTTTCGAGATTCGGAAGTAGACAGATTTAATCCCTTACCACTTTCCGCACCTGGCTACCAATTTTAAACTGCTGTTCCCCTCCTGGACTATTGAACATTGCTTTGGTTTTCTGCATATTAACTTTTAGACGCACCTTTCTGTTCTTCCTGTCTAACACATTGGTCACGCTTTACAGTTCATCGCCTGAGTGACTTAGCAAGGCAATGTCACTAGGGAATCACAAATTACTAGACTAAATCAAAATAAGATGGATCATCCTGAATATCTCAAGGACGGGGAAGCTCCTGGCCATATTTTGTCCTGCGTCCCCGCCGCAGCGATGGCGGTTTGCACACATCCCCGCGGCAAGCTTACCTACCATCTGTCATTAATTTACGCCACCAGTCACGTGGCGTGAGGTAATGACAGAGATAATGGCACATTATGGGTGTTGAAGGCTCAATGAGTAGAAATGAAAGTTGGCGTGTACCGATGGGCTACCGCGTTCTACGAGGGGCGTTCATAAGGTTCGTAATGTTGGCATGAAAGAACACAGGTAACGAAACGAGTCTTTAGTGGGAGTTTTATCTTCCTCGACATATTCCCCTCCCGAGTCTACGCACTTTTGCCATCAATAAAAGCCGTGCCGTCGGCAGTCTGTCCTGTGTTCTTCATAACCATTCTGAGAGTTCAGAAAGAGCTCCACTTGAGCAATTACGTCTTCCTTCCCCGCGCAGTGTTCTCTTCATGCGAGGGAAGCGGATAAGTCGCTAGATGAGACGTTAACAGGGGAGTTGGAGCAAAATTTCATAGCCAAATGATCCGGCGCGTGTAACCGTCACCTGCTCTGAGTCAGCCGTGGTTTCGTGGAGCAGCGGACGCCTTGGTGAGAGCGCGGCACCCTTCGTTATGAGCATGTTGTTGCGGGGTTCGTGAAGTGAGCCTACACCCATTTTCCTTTTGCAGCATTTCTTACACAGATATTCTCCGGTCAGCAAGACCCATAACTTCCATATGTGCAGCAATTTGTGCTACGGAAAGGAGCCGGGCTAGTCGTTACACGGTTTTAGTGAAAAAGCGCGCAAAAAATTGGAGAGCCAAGAGAACAAGCAAACACAAACACAGTGTCTGTTTCCTCACTTCGCTGTCCCATTTTTTTTTTCGCGCCCTGTTTTCACTATCAGCAGCATGTAATTGCCAACTGAGCGACGGTCGACCACTCTGTTCTTGGTGTCGAAGCTTGTCTGACCGGGTTGAAATTGTCTGAGCCATTTGAAGTATCATGAGATACGGCATTGTCACCGCACACCGCCACCAGCTCGTCATGAATCTTCTTCACGTCGAGCCCTTTGAAATAAGAAAAGCACATACCCCATGTGCTTCAGCTTTTGCTATTGGTGGTGCCATTATTCTTTTGATGCTGTAGCTGTGTTTGACCATTTCTAACTGATGACCATTTCTACATTCAGCTAAAGCTAGAAAGACGCACATTCATTTTTATGTCTATAGGATCAGTGTGTTATAAATATACGCTACTGTTAATACGAACTTTATGAGCGTCCCTCGTAATTACAAAAAGAGTGCAAAAAGGCGGAGCTTTTAGAGGTTAGAAAAGAAAAAAAAGTGAAGCACAAGTCTCGCCATCATCGGCAGTAGAATTCGAGCGTCAACACCTATTTTTGGCGCGAATCTTAGAGGCTACGTTGCCCCGATGTTCACTTCATTACAATGCCAACAGAAACATTCAGTCTGCATAGCTAGAAGGGTCTCCATAGCTAGAAAAAAAAACAGTCTTCTTTTACTCAGAGGAACAATCAGGTGGAGTATGGTGGTACAATAATCTCTCGGTAGTGTTGATGCAGAACAAGAGCTGCCCTGCCGTTTCGTCCCGCCTTGGCGCAGCTCTGGGAGGGAACCTGGCCGCTGTGTTCTGCTGCAGCCTGTCCAGCCACCTGAACCGCGGGTCGAGCCGGGGCTTCCTTCCCTCGGGCGAGCGACTGTGCGTGGGGCCTTTGCAGATGTACTACCAGGGTGGAGACATGGCCGCCGTCGCCTTTGTCCTGCTGGGTGTCGTGGTGCCGGGCCAGACGCTGTTCGCTGTGCTCTCCAAGGTGCTGCGCTTCGGCCGCGTCTCCATGAGCATCGCTTTCTTCGCCGCCTACATCACGGCCTCGATAGCGCAGGCAGGTATTCCGAAAAGAAGTGCCAGTGGAAGCTGCCGCATGAAATATCTTCCCGAAAATTACTTTCCTGAACAAGCGGCCGCATTGAGGAAAGGAAACGTGCTATGCTAAGCGTTTCTCGTTTACAACAAAAATTTTATCCCCTGCCCTCCTTCCACTTGCCTCTCCAGGAGCATCACGAAGGCTTTGGCCGTGGCCGTTACCCGCGGCCGTTCGGCTTCCCCTGCTGTGTTATGTTCCAAGGGTCAATGACCCTCCCTTCTTTCCGCAGATACCGATAGCACCATGAAGTAATGATGACGCAGCAGAAAAGCGGAAAAAAGGGGAAAATCCCTACTCTTTGCGGCTGGCCTGTACTCTTTGCGTGTCGCGCAGGACCATGCAACTATGCTGTATTGTAAAGGTGCGAAAGGAGATAGTGAGCTCCCCGCGCGCTCTAGTAGCGGAAGCGGATGTAGACTGTGAGAGTCCGGCGGTCCCATCCTGCAGTTTTGATGCTCGCTTTATCGCCGGCACAGGCGAGCCTGCGCTTTCTCCGCTAGTAATCTCCAGAGACGCTTTTGATCTAAGAGGGGGGCATAGTTGAGGCAGTTATCATAAGCGTGCTAGTCTGCATACGGAGCCCTGAACAAAAAGGAAATACAGCAAACAAAAAGGGAACGAAAATGAACCTGGGAACTCATAGTGCTAATGGCAGCAGGCGTTCAGGCTGCAGAAGATAAGCGCCACTTGAAAAAATAAGATTATATTCTGATTATACTATTCATCAGAACATATATAAAAGTAGAGGTGACAAACCGCTACAGAAATGAAAGACAGCCACGGAGCTGGTGGGGTAAGAAAATTAAGGCGGCCATTGAACAATGACGGATGGCTTCAAGGCAACACAAGGCGGCAAAGAAGGCGCAGTATTTTCAGGACAACCAAAAATGTGAAGCTGATCGACAAAAAAAAACGAGGTACAGCCACTAGTCCAGGGTAAAATAAAGCACTCCACTGATCACTGCATGTGGGGCGTTCGCGCTGAAGCTAAAGGTGGGCCAAGAAAATTCAACTGCATAAGCTGTCTTACCTTCAAGCCGATTACGATAACATCTATTATACACAGGCTGCTAGTGCTGGCGGTGAAATAAAAAAAAAATACAGGGGGCGCTTAAGCTCCGCCTTTAGAGTTTCAAGCGACAGCGCAATGCGTTGTTTGAACATGTATGCCTAAGGTCATTCTTTTATTTGCATTCTTACATCGTTGGGCGCCCTCATGCTCCAACCAGTGGGACCTTGTGTGACCCATATTGCTCTTCTCGTGCGACCAATCCATAATTTAACTGCCACCAGTCACGGTAAGCAGTTTGATCACAATCCGGTGGGCAGTTTGTGATGACACCGCTGTTCTGTTCTGGGGCCACTTCTTTTTTTGTTGCATATAAATGATATTAATGCTGATGTTACTTCTTCGTTCAGAATGTTCGCAGGCGACTGCGTGATTTATAGAATTATAGATTGTTCACTTGATGCGCAAAGCCCGCAAGACGACTTAGATAAGATAGCCTTGTGGTGTAATAATTGGGACATGAATTTGAATACTAAAAAGTGTGTACACGTCACCTTTTCGAGGAAGCGCTCCTACCCTGCTTATATCTACACTATAAACCATGTGGCCTTGAAAAAAGAACAGAATTTTAAATACTTAGGCGTTTATCTTACTGCTGACCTGAGGTGGTCAAAGCATGTTAATTACGTCGTAAAGAAAGCTGCTGGTATATTAGGTTTGTTAAGAAGAAATTTCAGCCACCTTCCACAGCATCTTAAAGAACAGCTATATTTTACTCGAGTCCGCACAGTACTCGAATATGCATCAGTGTGCTGGGACCCGCACACACAAGAACTTATTGACAAATTGGAAAAAATTCAAAATAGGGCAGTCCGCTTTGTACTTGAAACTATTCCAGGACACTCACTATCTCGGAAAGCAAAAGGAATCTTCAGTGGCCAGAACTTAAAACTCGAAGACGAAATCTGAGATTAAAATTTTTGCATAATATTTTCTATTCCAAGACTGGCATAGACGGATCAAAATATTTGAAGCCGCCTTTCTATGTCTCGAAGCGAAGGGACCACAATTTAAAGCTTCATGAATTTCCTTTTAAAGGTGACGTACTCCGTTATTCGTTTTTTCTGCGAACAGTTCGCGAATGGAATGCTTTGCCGCCACATATTGTTAATGTTCTACCAAATGATGCCTTTTTTCACGCGTTAAGTGCATGATTTTTTGTTTTTTTTTGAATGTGAAAGTGCCCCCTGCTGTAATGCTGAAAGGCGATGCAGGTACCAAATAAAAATAATAATAAAAAATGTCACGTGACCTAATTGGCTCACCTGTCTCCTAGTTGCTAGTCCCTATTGAAAAAGTCTCATATGATTTTGTTGGGAAACATTTTAAATCGTATGGGAACTTATGAATGTATATTATATACATATGAAACCATATGGGACACACAGTAAGACGAGTATAACTTCTTATGAAGCATAAGTAAGCAAGTGTAGTTGCCGTGTCAGGTTATATGAGCCCATACGGTAATATATGATGATATACCTGGTAAGGTTAAGAGAACTTGAATAACCCATTTAGTCAGTTGTTTTATTATGGTGGAAATCCACATCACCTGAATATCTATATTGTCACGTTGTAGTGACGGCAGTCCAGCGGTCAGGAAGACACCAGAAAGACTTGCAAACGAAGCCCTTTATTTGGGCTGACTTGTGCCCGCAAAAGAACTGAATCACTCGGTGGCGGCGTAAGCAACAAGCGTGCTCGTCAATCGTCGAACTACGAATGCCCGCTGCTCGCGGCATCGTTCAATTTAAAGCCGGCAAGAAAACTTCGAGATAACAGGTCGAGACCATCTAGAGTAATCTGGAAACACGTAGATGCCGCTCTTCGTGGCTGTGATCAATCGAGAGTAGTCCGGTCGCTTCTCGCGTCACAAACAAAAATGATAACAACCCTTTCGTGCGGCCTTGCGCGAACGAACGGACATTACAATGATACGTGGCATTACCCCCCTCCCAAAGAAGCATCGTCGCGATGCTTTAAAATGAAAATAAACACGGATAATGCAAACTTCGAGTCCTTTAGCGTTCGTAAAAATTCAGGGGGCACTTTGACTATCTAAAGTGCGTAGAGGCGAAAGCGTTTTCCGCACCACTTTGACTGCTTCGGTTGCACTGGTGGCGTCACATGTAATTGAGTACTAATTACTAAGTGATGACAAATCACTAATTATTGTTTAATTACTGATTCATACCTGCATACTAATTAACTGCTAATTAATGACGCTTACGCTTCGCTTTTAGGAGTTGAACGCGACAGCGTGTTGTAGCGCTGCCAGGGAGTCCACGGAACGCCACCACCCGTTCGGCGCGATGCGTTGTCGTTTGAACGGAACGGTTTTTGAGGAAAGGAAATTACGCAGTAACTGTTTCGTCTCACATATCTCGGTGGACACTCGTCACAATTCAGGGAGGAGGGGGGGGGGGGGGGGGGCACTTTTTTTTACCTAAAGTGCGGTCACTGATGTGTGGTTAAGATGTTAAGCTTCGCCTCTAAGAGTGGAACGCGACAGCGTCTTGCATCGCTGCCATGGAGTCCTATCGCCCATTCGGTTCTACGCCTCGCTCGTTGGTAAATTGTTTTTTGAGGAAAGAAAATGTATCTGTCTCTCATACCTCGGTCGACACCTACAACTCGCCGGAAAGGAAGGTAGGAGGATGGCAGTGAGCGAAGACACCGTATTCACTAGACGCGCCTTTGTTCATCCCAAACCATCGAGCTGGCATGGCGGAGTGGATAGCGTGCTCGTCTCGCACTCCGAAGACCGGGGTTCGATTCCCGAGCTCGACCAATTTCTTACTCGGTTTTATTCATTTACATGGCTTGACTAGAGAATTTCATTAGGCTAACTGGGCAATTAAGCAATTAACTAAGCTCAGTCCCACTTACTTGGAGCATCACTATATGATCCCTTCAATTGGTTGCATGGTTACTAGCCAAAGTACAATTGGCCCCGTTTGAAATTTGCGCACTGTGACGGCACGACCGTTTCGACCAACTGAAAAGCGTAACATTTCTGTCGACAACTGCTGCTTACAACGATGAGACATTAAAGGCTTTCGCCTTAATACGGTTTAAGACGTAGGACATGTGCGACTTCTGGGCGTGTGCGTCGTCGCTGAGATGCTGTCGTTCCGTCGGGGATGACTTCATAGTCCAGGTTACCGCTGCGGCGGAGAACCCTATATGGGCCAAAGTAGCGTCGCGGCAACTTTTCGCTCAATCCACGGCGGCGAAATGGTGCCCATATCCAAACACGATCACCTGGCTTGTACTGCTTTTCTCGTCGGCGCATATTGTAGCGTCGGGCGTAGGTGTGCTGCTGGTATTTGATGCGAAGCCGTACAAGTCTTCGGGCTTCCTCGGCGCGATGAAGGTAGGCGGCGACGTCGAGGTTGTCTTCGTCTGAAACATGCGGGAGCATTGCGTCGAGTATTGTCGTCGGCTTCCTGCCGTATACAAGCTCGAATGGGGTAGACCTGGTGTCTCCAGGACGGCAGTGTTATAGGCGAAGATAACGTAGGGCAGAATGGAGTCCCACGTCTTGTGTTCGGCGTAGATGCACATGGAGAGCATGTCTGCGATGGTCTTGTTCAGACGCTCTGTGAGTCCGTTGGTTTGTGGATGATAGGCAGTTGTCCTCCGATGGCTTCTCTGGCTGTAGATTAAAATGGCTTGCGTCAGCTCCGCTGTAAATGCCGTTCCTCTGTCTGTGATGAGCACTTCGGGGGCGCCGTGTCGCAGGAGAATTTTTTGGACAAAAATTTTGCAACTTCTGTTGCGGTACCACAAGGCAACGCTTTTGATTCGGCGTAGCGGGTCATGTAGTCGGTGGCCACGTTGATCCACTTGTCACCTGATGATGAAGTCGGAAAGGGGCCGAGGAGGTCCACCCCCATTTGCTGAAAGGGCTTAGTTGGCGGTGGTATGGGGTTCAGGAGTCCGGCTGGTCTAGTCGGAGGCTTTTTGCCTCGCTGACACTCACGGCACGTTTTCACGTAATGGGAAACGTCGGTAGCTAGCCGCGGCCAATAGTACTTCTCCTGGAAGCGGTGCAACGTGCGAGCAATCCTGAGATGCCCCGCAGTCGGCTCATCATGACATGCCTGCATAATGTCTTGCCTGAGATTTTTGGTCACGACAAGAAGATGCACTGTCCTGTTGGGCGCGAAGTTCTTCTTCAGGAGGACATTATTGTGAAGGACGAAGGACGACAGTTGGCGCTGGAACCCTCGGGGAGGCGGTGCGGTCTTGCCTTTCAAATAATCAACTAGGCTTTGCAACTCAGGATCCGAGCGCTGCTGCTGCGCGAAACTGCTGCCGCCTACCGGTCCTAAGAAAGCGTCGTCGTCTTCCTCTTCCGGTGCTGCGTCTACGGGGGCTCGCGATAAGCAGTCTGCATCGGAATGCTTGCGGCCAGATTTGTAGACTGCAGTTATGTCGAATTCTTGAAGACGCAGGCTCCGACGAGCAAGGCGGCCGGAGGGATCCTTCAAATTGGCCAGCCAGCACAGAGCATGGTGATCGCTCACAACCTTGAATGGTCGTCCGTTGTCATCCAACTTCAACGCACATTTAGCGTGAAGCTCCCAGACACCCTTAGAGCGTGTGGGGGTAGCGGTCTCGGACTCTAAGGAGATGCCCTCGACTCAGCGTGGCAAGCTCAGCGGAGACCAGCTACCAAGTGACAAGAGGTTTTTGGTCGTTTGGTGCCCAGCTTTCGCCGGTCGCAAGCCAGAGAATGGGTCGGAGCCAAAGGTTCACAAACAAAACAAAGTTTATAAAGCCAAGAAACGATACAGAGGATTACACAATCACTAGTACACATACAAAGTGATTAATAAACCAATTCAACTCGTGCAATGTTAAATTAGAGATAAAATGCAATACAGAGGCAATATTGCACCTAAAGTGCATTAACACACGAGAGAGAGGTAAATTAACAAGACACAATTTGTTCACCGGTCACTGCGGCAGTCCGACGACCAGAGTTCCACGACGATGCCGTCCCGCAGACTGGCGACCGTTGCCTCGTTGGTGCGATGCTGGCCGAGTGGTGTTTTCCCGGGAGTCGAACGGGCGCGCTTCGATGAAGCTTAAACGGCGGTCCGGACTGACTTGACAGCGGTCGACGCCTTCTTTTATAGGCTTGCTTCGACGTCTGTTTGTTCTACGCGCCAGAGTAGGCGCGCACATACACTCAGCATCGGCAGTGCTGTCTCCCTTCCCTCTTCTCACCGGCCGCGCTTGGTCAGAGGTCGGGGGTCGCATCTCGAAGATTCGAGCGTGTTCTGGCGTGGCGCCGTCGCCGACGGGCGAGGGGGACGTGTCTTAGTGCACGCAAGGCTACGCCCTTTTCC
The DNA here is from genome assembly GCF_055824585.1 of Amblyomma mixtum. Classification (NCBI taxonomy): domain Eukaryota; kingdom Metazoa; phylum Arthropoda; class Arachnida; order Ixodida; family Ixodidae; genus Amblyomma; species Amblyomma mixtum. The sequence goes on along the minus strand of NC_143021.1, from coordinate 25,242,424 downwards.
CCCCGTCAGCTGTAGAAGCAACTCGGATGCTCCAGAGAAATCTTCGACATGGATGGCTCATTCCCTCGGCGCACGCCGTGACGGTGAGCGGTGGTGAAGGGGAGAGGGAGCCACGCGCTCAGCGGTTTTCCTTCTCCCCCGTTCCGCCCGCGCCGGCTAGGCGCCGTGCGCGCGGCGGCGTTTTTCTTTGTTTGTTTCAAAAATGCGCCGAATTTTGTGACATCCGTACAGGTAGGGGCGAAATTTCGACGTGGCCCAAATAATGGCGAGACATTTTTTTCTCGGTCGTCGAATAGTTGGCTTCGGCTTTCGACAGTGAACGGCTAGCGTACGCGATAACTTTTTCCTCTCCACCATTTTTTTCTGGACGAGCACCGATCCTAAGCCCACACTGCTTGCATCGGTATGGATTTCGGTTTTGGCGTTTTCATCAAAGTGCCCGAGCACAGGAGGGGACTGTAAGCGGCGCTTTAGCTCTTTGAAAGCTTCCTCTTGCGGCATTTCCCATTTAAAAGGCATGTCCACCTTGGTAAGTTGGGTCAAAGGTTCAGCGATGCGCGAAAAGTTCTTGACGAATCGCCGGTAATGAGCGCACAATCCAAGAAACCTGCGTATAGCTTTCTTGTCATTAGGCTGTGAAAATTCTGCGATCGCGGCCGTCTTCTGGGGGTCTGGGCGTATTCCATCCTTCCTTACGACGAGACCAAGGAACAGCAGCTCCTTGTAGGCAGAGTGGCACTTCTCTGGTTTCAGTGTCAGGCCTGAAGACTTGATCGTTTCCAGCACTATCTGAAGCCTTCTAAGGTGGTCTTCAAAGCTTGAGGAGAAGACAACAACGTCATCTAAGTAGACTAGGCAAATCTGCCACTTCAAGCCTGCGAGCACCGTATCCATTACTCGCTGGAACGTCACTGGGGAGGAGGAGGAGGAAAACTTTTATTCCTATTTATAGTGAGAGGTCGATGGGACGAGCCAGGGCCCGCCCCTTACAAACACTAGGAGGGATCCCTAGTCTGGGATCCCTGTAGCTTCCGCAGCGGCCCGGGCTCTAGCTACCAATGCCTGTTGGGCATGGAGTTCGGAGCAGCCGCGCAGGGCAGCCTCCCAGTCCTCTCGAGTGGGGTGGAGGTGGGGTGGGTGGACAGGATTGGAAGGGCATGCCCACACCATGTGGTAGGTGTCCGAAAACTCCACCTCACAGTGTGGGCACGCGCCCGAGAAAGAAGAATTGAAGTGCTTAAGTACTGCCGGGCACAGTACAGTATTGGTATAGAGGCGGAGAAGCCAGCGCTCCTCCACCCTGGTGAGGCCTTTACAGGGAGGGGGATAGAGACCATGAAAGTTTTGATAAAGAGAGGTGATCTTTTTAAAGGTGATGGCCGGATTGAAATTAAATTCCGGATCAGGCTGCGGATGAGGCGACGCCCGGTGAGTAAGCGCGCGGGCGGCAGCGTCGGCTGCCTCGTTCCCCTCAAGACCCGCATGAGCCGGAGGCCACACGATGGTACGATGGGTCGGAAACCCTGTGTATTCGCATGCGTGGAGAATTTTGAAAGCACGGTCTGGAATATACCCTTGCTCAATATTGCGGCAGGCGCCCCTGGAGTCCGTAATAATGACTCGGGACTCTGGATCTGCGGCGGCCAGTGCAATGGCGATCTCTTCCGCAAATGTAATGTTTGGGGCACCGCAAGTAAGGTCCTGAACTGTAGTGTTTTGGTGGATGACGGCCGCCGTGTACCAACCCTCATGGTGTGGGCCGGCCGCATCCACATAGAAGAAACCTGGCTTATGGCCATATTGTTGAGAAATAGCCTCCGCCCGCGCGAGACGGCGACCATCATGGGTGTCTGCAGTCATCTTCTTCGGAAGGGATCGCGCCTGGCGTGCAAAGCGCCAGGCTTCAGCGATGCGGGCCCGTTCTTCTGTATGTGTTGCGTAGGATATGTGTAAGCGGGTCAGAAGGCGGCTCCCCGCAGGTGTTTTGCTTACGCGCAAGTAATGATTGTTAAGATGAGCTTCTCGTAACTCCCCAAAGGTGTTGGTCATCCCCAGACCGAGGAGACGCTTTTTGGACGTCGTTATTGGGAGGTCGAGCGCTCTCTTATAAATATTGCGGAGAACTACTTCTAAGGCATTCTCATCGCATTTGCGTAGGTGGAGGTAGGGAGCCGAATATAAAATCCGGCTGGTTACGAATGCATTGGCCAGCCGCAGGGCATCTTTGCATCGTAGTCCCCCCCTTTTATTGGATACCCGGCGGAGCATCCGACCCACCTGGTACCCCACCTTACGTAGCTTGTTTAAGGTAGTGTCTATCTTGCGCCTAAGAATGAAAAGCCCCAGTACCCGGATCTCCTCGTGTTCGGGTATCGGTCCGCTAAGTAGGGAAAGGGCAATTTTGGTTGTGCACTTTGAGTTGGGGCGTATGTGCACAAATTCCGATTTGCTCGGGGAGCATTCAAGACCACAGCGACGAGCGTATGCGTCCACAATAGCTGCCGCTTGTTGCAGGTTGATCTCGATGTCTCCAACCGATTGTTGTGTTGCCCAGAGGATGATGTCGTCCGCATACAGAGCGTGCTGCACACCGGCGACCTCTGCAAACTGGGTAGGGAGCTTCATCATGGCCAGATTAAGTAGTAATGGCGAGAGGACAGCTTCCTGTGGGGTCCCTCGTGTGCCAAGTTGATATGGGCCATATTCTGTGTCTTGCAGCCGGATATAGGATTGGCGATCTGCAAGGAATTGTTTGATATAATTGAAAGTATTCCGCCCACAGTCTGTTTGCGACAAGTGGGATAGGGTGATCACGTGGGTCACATGGTCGAAAGCCCCGCGCAGGTCAAGTGCGACGACTACTTTATCATTGCTGGGGTGCTCTACGCTGTCGAGAATCTCCTTGTGAAGTTGCAACAGGACATCTTGTGCGGACCGGTGTGGGCGGAAACCGTACATGGTGTCAGCGAAAATGTTTTGCTGTTCCAGGAAAGCCGACAATCTGTCGCGGACCATAGTCTCCATCAGCTTCCCCACACACGAAGTGAGCGAGATGGGCCGGAGGTTGTCGGTGTTAATGGCTTTACCTGGCTTGGGAATGAAAGTTACTAGTGCCGTTTTCCAATCTACGGGGAGTGGTGTGCCTCCAACCCAGATAGTGTTGAAGTAATCGAGGAGAGTTTCGTAGGCGGGATCTGGGAGGTTGGCAATAAGCTTTACCGTCACCTTGTCCCGGCCCGGTGCTGTACCTCGCTTCATTTTAGCCAGGGCCGCTTTTAGGTCATGGAGCTGGAACGGTTGATCCAAATCCGCGCTCTCGGAACCTGCATACGAGTACGCCTGACCACGGGGATCCTGGTGTATGCTCAAATATTTGTCTGGGAGCGCATCGGCCAGTTTGGCCGTGTCTCCAGTGAAGTTATGTATAGCCCTTTGAAGCTGTTATTGTGGCTCAGTACGTGTTTGTGCCGGATCAATAAGGGCGCGGAAGAGGCGCCACGTACTCCGACTCGACATTTGCCGAGCTGCAGTGTTGCATCGGTGCACCCAATTGGAGTCGGCGAGTTGGGCCCCGTATTGTGCCGCCTGTTGGGTGATATCCGCGATGCGAATTTTGAGTTTCCGATTGTGTTTTTGACGACGCCAGCGGCGGACTAGGCTGTGTCGTGCCTCCCAGAGGTGGAGGAGGTGGTTATCCACCGCCGGGCTCGGCTCTGAGAGTTGAACATTTTGCTCGACTGATTTCAAGTGGGATACTAGGTGTTGGGACCACGTTGAGTATCCTTGGTCCATTATCGATTGAGGATTGGTGTAGCTGCTCCTAAATTTGGTCCAGTCGGGTAGTTTTGCATTGGCCTGTGGTCTTGTGAGTGGCTTGGTATGGATTGTAGTGGTAATTATGCAGTGGTCGCTACCGAGGGATTCCTCGGTGTTCCTCCAATCTGCATAGCGAATATTTTTCGTAAAGGTGAGGTCCGGACACGTATCGCGTGTAACGGAGTTACCTATACGAGTGGGTTGCGCGGGATCCGTGTGAAGAGTAAGGCCTAGTGTGGAAACAAGCTCCGCCAACTTGCGTCCGCGTTTCTCTTCACGTGTGTACCCCCATAAGGGGCTGGGACCATTAAAGTCCCCAACGATTATGAGGGGATCCCGATTCGCGACCGTCAAAGCCCGGCTGAAGATATCTGCGAATGTAACATTTGGTAGCTTTGGGGGACAGTAAATGTTGAGTATGTGCAATGGGGGGTCCTGTTTGCGTAGCGGAAGGATGGTCACCATTACATAGGAGAAATTAGCGCTAAGATCCAGGTCAACCTGGGAGGCCGTGTAATTTTTATGTACGCAGAGGCAGCTCTGCGCATCCTGCTGGTACACCGTGTATTTGGCAAGGGTGGCGCCATTTCCTGGCTCCTGAAGGGCCACCACAGCAGGTAATTCTGGGAAAGTTGTAAGGAAAAGGCGTAGATCGGCTCGCTTTGTGCGTGCCTTGAATCCGCGGCAGTTCCACTGTTCAATTTGAATAGGGATTGAATTGCTTCGCGGATGCTTCCTATTTCTAGGGTCGCCCGCCATGATGAAGGGTAGAGTTGTGAGTTTGGAGAGAGGAGGCTTAAGAGCCAGTGGCTCCAAAGAGAGGAGCGTTCTCTATACTGGGGATGGCACAGGGGACCTCTTCTTCTTCTCCGGCGATCCGACGCCTAGACGCTTTGAGCTGCCGGCCTGCGAAGGTTTTGAGCGGGCCAGCGCGCTTTGGAGCGCGGGTAAGTTGAGCGAACTGAGCGGTTATGAGGTTTGGGATAGATGCGCAAGGTGGCTAATTTTGTTGAGTGCCGCCGTAAGTGTGGCATTGATTGGCGTCTCCAATGCGGATATTCTGTTGTTAACTTGAGTTTAGAGCGCTCTCACTCTCGCCTCGAGTGCCGTGAGGGCATGCGCAGCCTGTCCTGAAGGGGTTGCGTCGCTTTCCATTGCCTCTGCGGCGGGTGGGGCAGAGGTGTAGTTGGGGGAATTTTGGCGGGCCTCAGCTATTGCAAGGCGCTTTTGAAAATTTGCAACCTGCTCGCGGAGAGCAGATATTTCTTTTTGTTCGGCAGAGATTGCCCGTGGTTGGGAAGATTGGGAAGGGGGAGGGAAGGGAGAAGCTGCCCTGCCCGCGCCGATCACCTGCGAGTGTTGCTTGACAACGTTTGCCCACGTCTTGGAGCCGCCGTTCTGAGGAGGTCCGAGGGGCTTCGCTGCACCGGCTTGAGGCGGCGGTGGCGCAGCTTGAGGTTTTCTCTGGCTCCCGGTAGAAGAATTCACAGGCTGGTCCGTGGCTTGGTCGGCAGCCTTGGCCTTCAGCTTGTCCGGGCGACGCTTGCCACGCCTGCGTCGGTTCCGCTTCGATTTGCGCCCGCGCTCGGCATGCGGGGGCTGGATAGCGCGATATTTAGCCGTACACGCAGGGCCCCCCGTGGCATGGGCCCCGCCGCACACTGAACACTTTGGGTTGCACTGGTGAGGGGCCCGCACCCCTTCAACGAGTAGAGCCTGCTGCCCGCACAGGCCACACCGGTACAGCCTCTGGCCGGGGCAGGCGTCCACGCGGTGGCCGACCACACCGTAATGTCGGCAGGCTGGAATGGTTCGCTGGTAAGGCCTAACTTGTACAAGCTCCGACTCGTAGTGCACGAAACGTGGCTTTTCTGTTCCGGCGAAAGTCAGTCTCGCTTTGTTGGGCGTCCCAAACTTACGCACTTCCACGATGGTGCCGTAGCGCCATTGGAGCCTAGTACGGAGCGAGTCCGTAGTTTCAGAGTTACGGACGGTGATGACGCCGTAGCAGACGTCCTTGCCGTCTTGGCGCTTGCGGATAGCTTGAGGGGAACTTGCTTGCGGATAGCTTGGCGTTCTATCGGCGATACGCGGTAGGGGCTCTGCCACAGTGGTCGGGCGTGTTCGTCGGTGACAATGCGGTGCTTGGCAAGCCGGGTTCGTCGCACATTCGATGCTGATGAGAAGCAATCGCTGTACCTTTGAAGAAGACTGCGTATTTGGTCTTGACTTCTCCGGGGGAATGCGGGGTTGATGCCGAACGTGGGTTGGTGGTCTTGGTCAGATGGTTCTGCGGGTTGGTCGGGGAGGACTAATATATCAGATGTCTGGCAGCTCGTCGAGAAAGGCAATCGTCGTACCTTTGTTTAGATGCCGGTATTCTTAGGTGAGGTTAGTTAGCAGCACCTGGGCTTGGCCATTCCGGTTTTGGGCGACTCCCCTTGCGACGCCCAGTCCACGATCAAAGAGTAACTGGATGTTGCCCTCGACGACGCCTTCGGCAGTTTCGATGTCTCCAGTACCTATGCAGGCGACGACACTTGATCGGAGCGGCACGCCGAATGCTTCGTCGAGGACGTTTAAGGCAATGTGATGAGTCGCGGTCGTCACGGCAGATATGGCTTTGTCCGTGGAAAACTCGATCGACTTGGATCTAAGGTCGATTATCGCCCGATTATCGCTCGATTATCATTCAGGAAGACCAATCCTAAAATCACGTCTCGCGAGCATTTCTGTAGGACCAGGAAGGTTGTAGCATAGGTTCGCCCATTTACTGTAACTCTCGCGGTGCAGCGTCCTGACGGCGTAATAAGGTTACCACCTGCGGTGCGGATCAGCGGGCCATCCCAAATTGTTGTCACTTTCCTTAGTCGGGCAGCGAGTGGCCCGCTCATGACTGAGTAGTCAGCTCCCGTGTCGACCAAGGCAGTAACCGCGTGACCGTCGACCGTAACTTCAAGATCACTTGTTCGCGTTCTCGTATTGTACGTTGTCTTCGGTGTCCGATCTCGGCTCCGTCGAGTAGTGAGGCTGCTGTGGGCATACTCCGACGTTACTTCACTGGGCAGCGTTAAAAGTTTCAAGTCTGTCCGCGCCGCCGTCGTCGTTGTCGTCGTCTGTGTTGTCGTCGTGGTTGAGGCATGGTCTTGAGTACTCGTCTATGGAGGATCATTGTCATTGCGCTTAGAAGCAACCTCACCTCCAGAGGCTGCTTTATTCAGTTTAACCTTCGGGGGCTGGGGGAGCGTCCACGCATCGTGTAACCTCGGCTAGGAGATACAAAGCGCGGTGAAGATGGCGACAGGGAACGTGATAGGCGGCTCGGCGATGAGCATCCTTCCCAACACAAAAATTCCTCGATTTCGGCTGGTCGCTGGCCGGGTCCGGGTCGTGGAGCGTCGTATGAGAACCCTCGGATGCCCAGTCCTCTGTATGGGCAGTGCCGGAGTATGTGAGCGGCTTCGCCGCAGTGGAAGCATAGTGGGCGGCGCTGGTCGGGAGTTCTCCACTCGTCGCATTTCCTCGGCTGTGTGCGACGCTCGTAGGACGGGCGGGTTGGGGCGAGGGGGCGGCGGTCCAACGCAGCTGGCTGAGGGCGATAGGGGTTTGGGTCTTGTCGTCGAGGTGCAGGACGGCGCACTGCTGCGGCGTAAGTCATGGCTGGGGGCTGCAGAGGCTGCGTGGGTGTCGGCGTCACACCCAAGGCCTGTTGAACTTCATCCCGGATGGCGTCTGTAAGCGATGAAAGCTGCGACTGCGTTCCCGTTGGCAGCAATCGGCGGAGCCCCCCTCGCACAACTTGACGGATAACATCCCGCAGATTATCGTTGTTAGCGGTGCCCAGGCAGTTTTCTGAGAAAATGCGCTGCTGGCGGTCATACTGGCGTGCTCGGGCATCAAGAGTTTTTTCCATGGTGGATGCCTCTTCAACGAATTCCGCGACTGTTTTGGGTGGGTTCCGTACGAGGCCCGCAAAGAATTGATCTTTAACTCCTCGCAAAAGTAGCTTGACCTTTTCATTTTCCTTCATGCTCGAGTCGGCACGCCGGAAGAGACGCTTCATCTCCGCAGTGTACACTACGACGGTCTCGTTTGGGTGTGGTATGCGAGACTGTAGCAGCTGCTGGGCTCTTTCCTTTCTAACGACGTTCGTGAAGGTCTTGACAAGCTGCTCTTTGAAGGTTTTCCAATTCGCGAGGCTGGCTTCCTCATTCTCAAACCAGACTCTTGCTGGTCCCTCCAGGACAAAGAAGACGTACCTAAATTTCATGGCATCGTCCCAGTTGTTAAAGACAGCCACACGGTCGACCTGCTCCAGCCATTCTTCGGGGTCGGCGCCAGCCGAAGCGTCGAAGGTTGGTGGCACCCGGGGCTGCTGCAGAATGACTGGAGTCGTCGTCTGGGGCAAGCTCATGGTGGACGTTGCGGCTGGTTTACGCTTCCGGGTAGGGTCCGGCAGAGTCCCGAACTCAGGTGCGTCCCCTAGCAGACGTCGGCTTGCGCGGTGGACTGCAGTCAGATCCTCCGGTGAATGACTAAGAGGGCTGGCGTCACGACTTGCTGGGGGTGTCCGGTACATAAAAGGCTACCCAGCACCTCCACCAGATGTCACGTTGTAGTGACGGCAGTCCAGCGGTCAGGAAGACACCAGAAAGACTTGCAAACGAAGCTCTTTATTTGGGCTGACTTGCGCCCGCAAAAGAACTGAATCACTCGGTGGCGGCATAAGCAACAAGCGTGCTCGTCAATCGTCGAACTACGAATGCCCGCTGCTCGCGGCATCGTTCAATTTAAAGCAGGCAAGAAAACTTCGAGATAACAGGTCAAGATCATCTAGAGTAATCTGGAAACACGTAGCTGCCGCTCTTCGTGGCTGTGATGAATCGAGAGTAGTCCGGCCGCTTCTCGCGTCACAAACAGAAATGATAACACCCTTTCGTGCGGCCTTGCGCGAACGAACGGACATTACAATGATACGTGGCAATATGTAAACGATGATGTACAGTGCCACTATCGCGCTTGTACTTGCCTGTGGTTTGCCTCTGAATGCTTAGTCGTAAATGTATTGCCGGCGCCGCTCCTCCTCTGGCCGCATGGGGAGCTAAAGGACGCATTTTGTCAGGAATTGATGAGCTAGGTAGCCGTGCGTAGCAAGAATTACATACGTTATGAGGCGATGACATGAAAGCTAGCATTGAGAAATTATGGCATCCTCAGACGGTTCTACCACAACCTATATTTAATAAAGATGCAGGGCATCGGTAACACCTGCTGAGGCGCGCAGGGGAGACGCACTGGACTCCGGTTTGCGATGAAATGCCGTGAAGGCATTTGCTAGTTGCTGTCTTGGGACCACCTGGCTCCATACCCGTAATTTTTTGCTCACAACTCTGGCACCAGGTTTTCTGGGGAACAGATCCTTTACCGCTATCCCGTTAAAATTAATGCCCATATGTGCGGAATTGGTCATGCTTGAGTTTATGTTCATTGATCCTTGGGAGTCGTCAGCCACTCCTGGCGCATTGGTGCAGGGTTTAAGCAATTCGTCAATGCCCTGCGATGCCAGGTGCTGCCATTGACTGCGACCTCCCACAGTAGTCAGTTCGACCACAATCCGGCAGGCAGGTTGGGAGGACACCATAAGATGGCGTAACCTAGGTGACCCATCTTGGATGCTTCTCTCGAGATATTCCCCTCACAACATCGTCGGCGGATTTTCTGCAGAACGCAAGCCTTAACGCTTTCACGTGGAAACGCGTCCGTGCACAGAACCCCGGTACTCATTACAGCGCCCCAGCTGTTCGAAATTAATACGTAATCCTTGCAATTGAAATTTATTCCGTAACCAAGAGGAATGTTGCCAGGAGGGCAGGTAAAAAGCTGAAAAAAAAACATCTTGAGGAGTCCTGACCTCCTAGCATACACAGCAACGCAGCAGCGTGCCGCGAAGGCGGTACACATCAGCATCAAACGAAGGGAAGAAAAAACAGCTTATACAAACAAGGTACGCAATTTCTGTGAGGAAATCGCGGAAACGTCATTATTTGTTTCAGTAAAAAGATAATTTAAAGCCGTCGACAATGAGTATTTCAACACTTGTTTCCCGTAGTTTGTCCGGCATTTGGTGACATTCCAGGGTTCCAAATAACTACGTCAGGACTGCTTCTTTACCACGTAAAAAAAATTATGCCTTAGGAATGGAAAGCTGCCTATTGCATATGACAATTGCTGCCTTCGCAGCACAGTTAAGCAGACTCTCCTTTCTTGACGGCCTTGTGCCGGTGCAGGTGGTGGTGTTGCTGTACATGGCTCGGCTGATCGTGTACATGCTGTGGAAGTGGAGCATCGATCCGGACAACGCCGCCATCCCCTGCCTCACGGGCTGCGGCGACTTCCTCGGCACGGGATTCCTTACTCTCGCCTATCTCGTGCTCGCCCGCACAGGCGACAATTCGGCCATCGAGGAGGAAGAACTCAAGTGGTACAGTGCGCACTTCGTCACGCCAGCCACAGCGTCTTCTCCTCCGCACGTGCCTTGGCCCGTCCTGGTCTCCTACGGTGCTCTCCGCCTCGACAATGCCACTACTGCTGCGCCTTAGCAAATGCCGAAAGACGCCTTTCGGCAAGGCTCCCGGAAATGCGGCAGCTTTGGCGGAGGAAGAAGAATGGTGGACGATGTTTTTATTCGCACAAAGATATTTTCCGATTCAAGGTGCCCTCAGCTGCGTCTTCGCAATGGACGTAGTCCTAAGGGCAGATCTAAAACTTCACGAGCCAAAAATGTAACGATGTCGCTATTGGCCATCCTCGCAGGCACACTGGTTGGACACATTAGCAGTGCACATGGAGTCGTCAGTTGCATTCCGCTTTTTTTTTTTTTTCAAAGTGAATTCATGGATAGTGGCAACGCTTGCTGTCGGTATTATAATGTTTAAACAGAACAATTTGACAAACGCTTATAAATACACGCAGCTAAGTAGGGACAGTGGTGGTTTTAATCACCCTTTATATGGAAAGGATGTTACAAGAATCCGCAAATCGAAACTTCGTGACATCTCGTTGATTAGTTCCAGTATCTGCGTTCACTGTTCAAGAAGATGACAATACACAAAAATAAGTTTTATAACCTACTTCTTGTTCTTAATTTATCGTTTTTGTTTTCGTTATTCTGCAGTCTTTAACGTTCTTGCTTACTTTGAGCACGCCAATCTGTTTGCATTGTGTTGCGTAATTTTGCGTGTGTGTGCAAGTACGTGACTCAGTCAGTGCCTTTGGGGTCGCATATGTATTGCGTTCCACGAGTTGCGTTCCACGCCTGTGTATTGCGGCCCAAGCAGCTCAAACAAGAGCAAGCCCTGTGGTTCGGCTCAGTGCGACAAAAGGTGACACAAAGAGCAGATTGCTCTCTTTCTCTTGCCGTCTTTATAGTTTTGTGTCGTCTTGGAGCGCTTATATTCATCGACCCTGTTAATACTATTACTAGCTTCGGACTCGTCGTTGCCAAAAATGTCTCCTCGTCCTCTAAAAGCTATAGTAGAGGTTAGTCACTTTTTTCCTACTGAACAGCGCTGTTCTGGTAAGATCGGGCATGGGGTCTACCGACGACCCCCAAAATAAGGTACTGCAAAGGTCTTGACTGCTTAAATTACCTCAGAAAAAACTATGCTGGCGAGCCTCGTTGTCGGCGATCATGTTGACAAGGTGGAACACACCTTTTGCAGTGCAATTTCTTGATTATCATATACCTAGGAAGCCTTGGCACGAGATGCCAGACTATAAACGCATAAACGCAATAAATAGCTCTTTAGAAGGTCGAACGTCTCGCACAACTGTCCCAATATATTTGAGAGTATGAGTGAATCTCATTTCAAGACGAACATTCACTTGACAGACGGCGGCCAGTATTGCAGCGTAACGTTTCGGCCCTCAAGGTTTTTCTTAATTGGGTGGTGACCGAAATCTGCCGTTCTTTCGTCTTTAATACACGACCAATTTTTTCCAAGCATACTGGCTTAAGATTTACGTTTACTTAAGTGTGTGGAATGGGGTTTGGATGCCAACTGACTACGTGTAGCCTATGCCGTTCAGTGTCAATTTGCGCGATTCCAGCCATCAACGAGCAGTTTTTCTGACCATTTCATTGGGACTTTTTTTAACAGAATCAAGTTGATTAAAACCGAAACATTTTACTAAACAGTTTTGGGTGGTTCACATGACATAGCGTTGGGTGGAGAGCGCTATGTACAGTCATGAAATTTATGAGCGTGAACACGGCAGCGCGTGGCAGATAGCCTCGAACCCTACTCATGGCGATACGCGGCGGCCGCTTTCGTAAACAAAGTGGAAAGGGAGGTCTGTCCTTCGGCTTGCCGGAAGCAGGCAAAGCGGCATACCCCTTTCCACCACGTTGCGGAAAGCAGGCGCCGCGTATCGCCACGAGTAGGGTTCGAGGCTATCTGCCACGCGCTGCCGTGTTCACGCTCATAAATTTCATGACTGTACTTTCCAAAACGCATAGTAACATTATTGATCGCCGTCCTATTCGTTTTCTAATATTCTCTGACGCCAGCAGCAGCCAGCTATAAAGTGCCCAGGATTAAGTTTATCGTCGCCTCCGGCAGTAGGCGCGAGCATGAAATGCATTTTACGAAAGCCAATAGATTTTCAAGACGTTGGCTTCTTGAATGACATGCGTTCATTTGTTCGATGAGTCAAACGAGAGCGGATTCACCGTAATCAATGGAGAATACCGAAGTAATCTGCGATTCACTGACGACATTTCCTTCCCAAGTCACTCACGAGATGGACAGTTAAGGACAAGGCAGAAAGATATGGAAAGAAATATTATAGGTGTACCGTTAAAAGACTGAAAGCGGGCGGAGTGGATGAGTGAAAAGACCTGGTCATTGACATCCTAATCGAAAGCACGACCAAACAATGGCCTCTGGCAGGTCATTTATTGCGAAGGTAAGATAACCGCTGCTTAAGGGTAACGGAGTGGATTCCAAGAGAATTTAAGATTAGCAGGGAGCAGCAGAGTGTTACCTGGGAGGATGAGATAAAGAAGCTTGCGGGTGTACGGTGGCTGCAGCTAGCAAAGGAAAGGGTTAATTAGAGAGACATTAGAGAGGTTTTTGCCCTGCAGCAGGCGTAGTCGGAAAGATATTTGTTTTACAGGCACGCCTATGAATCTATGATGTGTACTGTTTAGCGACGCTAAGAACCCTTTTATTTACAGACGCACCACCTCTGTTCGTTTAGTAGTGCTAAGCTCCAGTGCGAACATGCAAAACTTTGTACATTTGAGCCACTTGCACTAGTCTCGGCACCGAGTTTTTTTTGAGGTATACGGAGAGCAAATGAGCATAACACACGCAGTGGTGCTCGAGGCCGCCGGCAATGTGATCATTTTAGTTGCCCTAGAGGCTTCGAAGGCGCGCACCCCACGCATCCATTCGCTAAGGTAAGCATGCGGGCTAGCTCAACATACACCAAAAATGACACTCAGGAAAAGTTTACACACGAGCGCTGGTTCTTCCATTCATGGCACACTGGTTCATTTTGTGTGCGCCAAGCCGCATACTCTTGGAGGAGAAAGTTTCAGAAAGTTTTTTTCTTAAATCTACAGCTTCAAAATTCGACCTCAGGGTGGCCATGGTATCCGGACGACGTTCGATTCAGCTTGCCAGGAAATGCAGCAAAAACATTTCATGCTTTAGAAAACTTCATGCATTGAGTCATCCAAACGTTCAAGCCAGACGTGCACAAACGGCAAGGCAGTGGATTCTAATGGTGCAAAGGCAGCGTAGCCAAAAAACGCCAATATTGATGTGCTTTTTGTCAACCTGAGGTGGGTGCAAGGAAAATTTCCCCAAGTTTTTCACCCTAAAGAATCCTTAAACCAATAATTTCGAACGGAAGCTGTTTTCTTTGTAGTTATCACCAAAGTAGTATGTTTAAATTTGGAATGGGTGAGAAATTGGAAGCTTCGATCATTACGGTGACGCCATTATGACTATTCAGTTGTTAAACTTTGATACTTAAACTTCAAACTTAAACTTTAAAACTTTGATAGTCCCACCGTTCTGCTCTCTCTGGCTAACTCATTCTTTAAAATTTGAACGGTATTAGAAGAACCGTTAGACGAGGTATATAAGCAACCCTGGTTTTCAAGAGTGCGGCGGATTTATGATCATCATCGTCGTAGCCGGACTACGCCCACTGCAGGGCAACGGCCTCTCCTACGTCTCTTCAATTAACCCTGTCCTTCGCCAGGTGTGGCCGCCGTATCTCGGCAGAGTTCTTAATTCTATCCACCCACCTAACTTTCTTCCGCCCCTGCTACGCGCGCCTTCTCTTGGAAACACAGTTGCGATTATCTTGAGTTCTCATTGCGTGCCCTACCAAAGCGGCTGATTACTTGGAGCCTAAATGCTGAAGAAAAAAAACTGTTCGTTATCTGTATGATTTTTATACAAAAGACGGCACTTCTGGCAACGAAGTGGCGTAGGCTGAAAGCTTTCCAGTGCTCGCTAGCAGCTGTCCGAAATACCTTATAACATTTTTCTGGGCACAAGAATATCGCCCGACAGCTACACAAAGGCGACTTGTTAAAGTTTCTCAGTAATCAACACAAAGGCCATACCCTCTAAGCTGCAGTACATTCCGCTAAATACCGACCAGCTGTTCACCTGCCACCATGTTTTATTATTATTTCCTACAAATTGTGAGAGGGGTGTCGAATATTTTTTTTTTCATTTGCCCATTTCTTCCTGATCGACCCCCCCCCCCCCCCCCCGGAGTATTTAGGTTCCGAAAAGATCACATGATATGAACTTTCCCTCTATTTTGCCGACGCCTGTTTCCCCTGCGGTTCGCCGATAGGGCCGCCGAGTTTCTGTGAGCACGTATCCCTGTCTTGTCAGTAACAACAGTTGTGACGCCCAGGAACGTCTCTCTCATCTACCCGTCCGGCGGTCGTCCATGGTATCCTCTGGTAGAGGTGCACATACCAAGAGCGCGCGATATGTTGCGTTGAAAAGTCACACAGGAGGAACGCATAAGACTTAAGTTCGACATTCAGTGGTGAAATTTTGAGTTAACAGTTAATACAATTACAATTAACGAAGGAATTTCTCGGACCAAATAATGTAATCACGAAAAGAATCGCACACTGGTTTGGGTCATATCCTTTGGCGCTTCCCTTAAGTGAGCAGATAACCGGAATAGAAAGAGGAAGCCTTAAGCGGGTGAGAGGGAAGAGAAGAAATTTATCAAGTGATTCAGCTTCACCACATGACTCGCAAAGGTTCGACATAGAGAACTATTATCTGCGCACGTCAAGATTTAAACCTGTTATTGCGCAGCGCAAAACGGTCACGGACACCTGGCATTGTCGTTAACTGCATAAACGAATGCTCCAACGGAAGTTGTCGTTGTAAGCATTTCAAAATATGGCACATACCAACAACGGCGGGGGATCGGCCAAGAACAGGGAGGAGGTTGATGATGATGATGATGCCCTCAGGCTTAATGGAGGTTACGCCAAAGGCTGAAAATGCAGGCCTCTTTCTCTTCGTATTCGTCTACGCATGCAGCGTGGATCGCATGCATCCACTGACCTCGCCACCTCCTGATTGCCTCATTTGCGTAATAAAAGAGTGGGTCTCGAAAATATTTAGATCACTCCGCTTTTTTAGGTATACTTGGACCTCTCAATTTGCGTTCTTCGTCATGCAGTTTATAATTCAAGAATCTACCTGAATTTGGCACTATGCGTACCAATTCATGAGCGCGCACTGTTCTTGATAAAAATCATCATCAGTGCGAGAACCACACCTGCTTCCGGGCGACATATTGGATAACCTCGGTGTCCGATCTCCCAGAACTTCGAACCGCGGCGGCCTGCTGAGCTGCTTACAGGCATCGGATTCCCAAGTGTTGAAAGGTAAGCATTCGCGATCAGAACTGTGAGCGAGGCGTTTGTATTGCGAACAACGTCCGGTCAACCCATACGTTTTGTCCGTAGGACAATCTATATGCTCCATAACCCTACCGCTAGCGTTCAGCCATGTTCAACTCTGATAGTAAATGCACAGTAATTTGTCCGATAAGAGTTGTTGTGTGCGCGCCAGTCAGGCATGTTGTAACCAATAACTCTCGGTTTCGTCAACCGGTCAACGAAAACGTTCTTCGTGGATTTCTAGGAGCAGCAAGCTGTCAAATGTGCCAGCGTCAGCTCTCATATGTCTTCTAGCGGCCACATCCCCTAGGTGTGTCTGATTGGCCGGTCATGCAAGGTTTTTGCAAGATACTTCGCGCACCATTAGCTTTCAGTGTTGCCGGACTTATCCCTCCTCGATATGGCCAGAGATCTCACACGATACGGATAGAGCAGGTGCTAGCAGACGCCTTTCTGGACCGTCTCTTAAATCGCTTTAGGCGCGACAATAATTCCTTTCCGCAACGGCTAAATTGCGGTCTAGCAGTTACCCGTGTTAACTAGGCAATGCAAACAGCTACGACGAGGCAGAGGGTGGACTAATGCAGCGCAAACTTTCGAGTGGGTTTAAGATGGAAACATTAAAGTTTAGTATCTGCAGAGGCTGGTGAAGAACGACTAGAAAAAGGAAGGCACAATGCGTAATCGATTTATACGACAGAAACAGCAGTACCTGCTTCGTAGAAGTCATTCACTGTGGGAAAGGGAAGGTCTAAAATGGAGATATGAGAATGCGCCTGGGACTAAATGGAGCAAAGTTGAGCATGCCTTATTTTTCAAGATATCTGTACGAACAGCGTAGTTAACAGGACACAACGAAGAGGGACACATACACACATAGCGCTGTTACTGCGCTGTTCCTACAGATATGCATTACAACCTAGCCCGCGACATCACTTTTGTGAACCTAACTATATGTGGGATAGGTTTGTTTCATTTTCCGGTCCTTATTAACGAATTTTATTTATGATCCATTTAGTATCAACCCATGTGAAACTATATTAAGTTGACAGAACAAGAGCTACCAGAGGACCTAACGAAGTGAAATAGCAAGATCTTGACATGAGGGTTTGGTTCCAGGAAGCGGAGACGAGTTTTTGGTTTGAGGTTAAATTTTGTAGGTTTGTTTGGCGTGTTTGCTTTTTCGGAGTCGCGGCAGGTTAATAAACATTTTGAGTGCGTGAGCGGGTACATTTTTATAACACACTTTTTATCTTTTAATAGCTTGTTCTTTGTTCAGAACAAGCGAAATAAAAAAAAAGATGACACTGGTTGGTCACCAAAGCGTTAGCAAGCCTCCACGGAGGTTTAGTGGTTATGGTGCTCGGCTGGTGACCCGAAAGACTCAGGTTCGATCCCGGCGGCGGCAGTTTAATTTCTATGGAGGCGAAATTTTAGAGGCCCGTGTTCTGTGCGATGTCAGTGCGCGTTAAAGAACCCCAGGTGGCCGAAATTTCCGGAGCCCTTCACTAAGGCGTCTCTCATAGACTGAGTCTCTTTGGGATGTTAATCCCCATGAACTAAACCATAAGCCAAACTAAAGCATTAGCACATTCCTCCTGATCGCACCAAAGCAGTCGATCACTCTTAATGGTCATCACCATTCTCTGCAGCACCATCCCGTGCGTCCGCGAGGGTTTCAACGAAACACCACCGGTCATTCAAGGACATCGGAAGCTTCCAGCAAATCACACCAGTCCGTAAAAGAAGAGTAAGGAAAATAACTGCAGTGCTTACCAAAAGAGTTCAAAGCGTCTAAGTGGCAGATTTTGGCGGGGTAATTCAGTGTCGTCCGTCACAAGATTAACTGCTCTAGCCTATAGATTATCCTTTTGAAGCGTTGTCCGCAATATGCAACAAATGCGCAGCTTCTTGGAGTGTGCTCCAGCTAGCACCAATTCCTTTGTTGAAAGCGAATTCCGTAGACATGTTATTGCAACTGGGGTGCCTTTTCGATTGAGATAGCCACTGTAGTGAATATTTCTCAGAACACTAAGCTGAGCAGCACGTCTTTGGACTCTAGAGAGATTTTGTCACCGATAAAATCATTTTTGTTGCGAAAGCAACACTACAGAAGTCGCCAAGCCATTTCGCGGAACTGAGGAAAGGCGATACTGCGCGTGCGCGAGGAGCAGTGACGTCACACGGCACACAGCTGGCGCGCCGCCGCCGTCGCTGCGCGGGTGACTCAGAGGTGCCTCCGACGCGCTCGGCAGTTGCGCATGCACAGTAGCGGCGCATAGCTAGCGTGTCGGGGCCGCCGCCGCTGCCGCGCGCACTCAATCCCCCCCCCCCCCCCCTCTTTCTTCGTTGCTTTCGCAATCTGCTAGGCTTAACCAGAGCTAAACCACTGTCAATTAATTTTTTTTCTGCAATTTCTAGCGTGAAGACCATCTTAAAAAAAATGTGAACCCCTTATCTCTCACGTACTCGTCTAACTATGGTGTTTTGCTGTGGCGATTTGCAGCCATTGGGACTCTTTGCACGCTGTTTTTTACCTGGATAAAAACTTACTTTGTGCTTTAAAGTGCAAATAGGCTGTGACTTGGGGCTCTAGTTTCTAGACCTCAACCTCATGCTCAGAGAAACGTGTGTACGCTGGTGCTACCGCGCTAGAGCCAAAAAAGATGTTATCCTTTTGCTTCGGCCCAATGGCAAACTGTTAAGAAGCCTATTGCGGCCCCTTCTCTAGAATCCGCATTCGTGAAGTGATGCACTCACATGATGCAAGAGAGCTTTCGGGGCGAGGTAGCCAGACTGCGCAATGCAGGGTTCCCTGCCTATGTGTTGACAGGTGTGACCGAGGCACTCTTTATTCTTTATTCTTTATTCAGAGGTTACCCCGCAGCGCCCATAGGCGTTACAGCAGGGGGGTTACAGCATTGAAAAAAATACATCCTCGTGGGTACAGCACACCTGCATTTCACTGAGTCGATTCCATTCGCCAATTGTTTTAAAACAAAAAGGAGGTTGCGTAAGTGCCAGTCCTTGAGTGATACTCACGGATTTTGAGACTATGGTCTGTGCGCCTGGAAACATAGTGAGGCTCTTTCAGATAGGTTTCTCTATTGATACCGGTTTTATTATGAAATATTGTGTATAAGAGTTTAAGTCTTAGTTTCCTTCGGCGAGAGGCAAGTAGTTCCCAGTTGAGCTCATTCTTCATGGCACTTACGCTATCCCGCCTTCGGAATCGTCCTAAGACAAACCTGGCTGCACGGTTTTGGATTCGTTCAATGTGCTCAGTGAGCGTCTTGTTCGAAGGGTCCCAAACCACACAGCCATACTCCAAAATAGGTCTGACGCAGCTCAGATAAGTTGTGTTTTTTAAATTGACATGCGAACATCGCAAATTGCGTTGTATAAAATTCAGTGCTCTACTTGCCCTGCGCACCAAGTCATCAATGTGCGCGTTCCAGGAACAATCAGATGCCAGCGTTATGCCTAAATACTTATTCACTGCCTCTTTACGTATTAGTTCGTTGTTAATCATGTATCGAGAATCAGTTGGTTTTTTCTTTCTAGTAAAACAAACATGAATGCACTTTTTGACATTTAAATTCATTTTCCAAGTGGAACACCATGATTCAATTCTTGTTAAGTCTGTTTGTAAGCATGAAACATCGTTGTCAGTAACAATTTTTCTGTACACAACGCAGTCATCAGCAAATAACCGCACAGAAGATGGAATTCCATCAGAAATGTCGTTTACATAAACCAAGAACAAGAGTGGTCCCAAAACCGAGCCTTGCGGAACGCCCGATGTAACATTTACGTAGCCTGAACGTTTACCATTTAAAACAACACATTGTCGCCGCTGAAACAAATAATCTTGAATCCATTTAAGTACAGAAGAGTGAATATTTAATAAATGAAGCTTGTTAACAAGGAGTGAGTGTGACACTGTATCAAAAGCCTTGTGAAAATCTAAAAAAGCACAGTCAATTTGTCCCCCCGCGTCAGCACCTGATGCTAAGTCGTGATAAAACTCGACCAACTGGGTCGTGCAAGAAAACCCCTTGCGAAACCCATGCTGTTCTTCAATTAACAATTTGTTTTGAGCTATGTGTCTCATTACCTCTGTATATAGGATATGTTCAAGAATCTTACATGCTATTGATGTTAGTGATATGGGTCTATAATTACCAACTTCTTTTTTGGGACCACCCTTGTGAACAGGAACCACATGAGCAATTTTCCAGTCATCCGGTAAATTGCCTGTTCCCAACGATTTGTTGTAAATCAAATAGAGATAACGTGAAATCGATACCGAGCACCTTTTAAGAATAAGTGGTGAAATACCATCAGGCCCAATAGCTTTACTTTCGTCCACATTTTCTAACAGCCTCTGAATACCACATACACTAATTTCTACTGACTGCATTGGAGGGACATTGCTCACAGGCGGTACAGTGTTTAAGTCGTGTATCGGTAAATATACAGATTGAAAGTAGTCATTAAGACACGTTGCCTTGTCTTCATCGTCGGAGAGGACCTGACCATTATAAACTAATTCACTGATTCCTAGTGATTCAGACCCGCATTCCCTAATATACTTCCAAAATAATTTGGGGTTTTCTTTCATGTTTTCGCTGAGTCTGGAAAAGTAATCGTCTTTTGCCTGTTTTGTACTCACTCTGTATTCACTGGTTAGTTTAGAAAGTTTTGTAAAGTGAAGAACTGATTTAGTTTTTTTTGTATGCGCGAAGTGCACGCTTTCTCCTCCTAATAAGCGACATGATTTGTCCTGTCACCCATTGTTTCCTTCTTTTCTTAAGCCTTGATGATTTGGTGTTTGGTACAAACATATCTGTGAGCTCGAGTAATATATTTTTAAACATTAACCACAACTCATGCAGAAATTCAAGGGAAGGGAAAAGAAAACACGGAGAGCAGGAAGACTCGGGAACGCCAAAGAAGTTGCTATTCCATACATCCACAAGGTGTCCCACAACCTAAAAAGGTAAAAAGGATAGACAACAAGTACGGCTTTCCGATGGTTTCTCTCGGTGTCGTGTAACTTGGCCCAGATGTGCCCCAAGGTCAGCAGTAGTGGCCCCACAACATCTGGCTCTAGAGAAGAAGCACGCCAAGCCCTTTTTTGTTCGGTGTGCCAGGGGTGTGGTCTCTGAGATGCCCCTTTCTTGTGGCAAAGTGTACGTTGGCCATACTGAGCGTTCTGTTAATGAACGTGACAGGAAACATGAAAGAACGTTTGAAAACGCATTAGACTCAAGCACGAATCGACCCGCCCACTGCCGTTCTTGAAAGGGTCAAAACGATCAGAACTATAAGCCACAGCTTGATAAGATCAAAATGCTGACGAGGAGGAAAGATAGATTAGCTCGGCAAATATCGGAAGCCTTTGTTTATCAATGCAAGAGGCCATGTGTGTCAGCACCACCTCTGTCTGCCTGCGTACCAGCGAATTCACAGTGCTTAGGAATGGGGGAAGAAATGCAGTATCATGTACTTAATATACTTTGATGTATTTGCTCTCATATTGATTAGAATAGACAAAGAAAAAAAGTGCGACCTCACTTTCCTCTCCCCCCTCTTCCTCCTTTCCAGTTTTCCTGGCCGTTTGTTCTGTGGCCAGTTATAGATGGGCTTTTGCTAACTGCTGTCTTGCATACGGAACAAAAATACGTGTCAGTAAACATTGTTGGAGTCAGCGCCAGTCATGTCTTTCTGTGTATTCGTCTTAAATGTAGTGCTATCTAAATTTTAAGAAAAGAAAATGCATCACCAGCTAGGCCCGCAACGTGTTTTATTAATATACTTGAGGCTTGCAGAGCACTGTTTTGCAGAAAATTATTTCCTTTTTTCGAAGCTTTTATCCCTGAAATAATAAAGGCACTGAGGTGTATGCAACCGCATATCAACGATGGGTACAGATCTCTGGTTCTAGCTGACTAATCCGGTACTCTGCTGCCTATACGGCTCCTTACTCATTCGACCGAAAATGGCGCAACAGTAGCGATCACTCCTACAGGATCGTGCGTCTCTTTGCCGTGCGTCACGTCGACCAGCAGCTGTTTCTGTGCCACGTCACCGGCTTCGTGTGGTTCATTGACACGAAAGAAAGTCTCTCTATGCGCGCGAAACATTATCGCATCTGTGTAAAAAAGTGCGGGCTAGCATGCTTAAACGTTACCTAACGTAACGGCGACCCCTACTGGTCTCCTTGGTAACGATCATACAGGAGCAGTAAATTACGATGAACCCTAACGTCCAGCAAACAGCCTTTACAAGACAACTTCGATCAGTGCTGTTTGCTACGCCATTTCGTGCTGTCCCGCCGTCTGGCGCTTAATGATGATCGCCATTTCATTGCACCAATGGCAGCTTGGTGAATGCGCGTCACGTTAGCCTTGCGTTTAGTCTAGGCAGGCCGGCGTCAGAGATCCGTGTTTCTAAGCAGTTCGCGCGGCCACAACGCCAGGTTAGAGTCCGAGGGCAGGGTAAAGGTTGCACACGCGAAAAAATTGGCGAGCACCCACGGCTACCTGGAGTGAAACCCCGCGCATTACCCATACGATGAATTTGCTTAACCCGCTGTGCTACCCCTTCGGTCGGCAATGGCTTCGCCGCAGACGCTTATACCCATGCTCCACAAGACGGAGACACAAAGAAGTTCTAAATCTTAGTCTGCCCTCTCGAGCTTTCAACTAAAGTGTTCTCATAGCCGCTCCAAAAACTTTACCGTGTTCTCTGAGACTTGCCGTTAACTGGTGAGCGCGCATCTTAATCAAGCCAACTTTCTTTCATTTTTATAGTCGTAGCTGGTAAACAACAACGCGCCAATGCTTGCAATGGGTCACGACTGACCAATAAGCCTTTTTCTTGCACTTACTTACTCTGACCCGTGAATCGGTAGCGTATGGTAATGCAACATTCCCGGTAATGGTGATCAGATGCATCTTCCTATGCCAACGAGTGCCTTCTATAATGGGTCCTTTGTGTTGAGGCCAAGGGCCGCCTACACGACAGGAATGAAGCGCATGGGCCTTGTAGTACGCTCTTCATTTTGCAGGGTTTGGTAGCCATCACTGACACATGGCGCCAGGCTGAACAGGTCTTAGTTTGTCAATATACGCTGGAACGACGTAAAAGCACAAGCGTCGTTTAATTTATTCAGAGGCCGAGTATGCTGAAATATGTCAGTAGGTCGAATATCGCAAAACACTAAAACGAACGCCCATACCCAAGAACATGGATCCTAACCTGCACAAAGCACGCAGTGAGGCAAGTGCTGAATACCTACATCAGTCATTAGCACCCCAAGCAACGACGGTATACGTGGACGCAGCCACATAGACCAGAACAGCGGGGCAACACAACAGCAATGCGGTAACAACGGTGATTGACTCGAACCTACGCTAAATGACCAGCGCATCACTACAAGACTGTACGATAGTCGAGGCTGAGGAAGCGGCTGTCGATCTAGCGGCAGCGGAGGGCTACCGATCTAAGCGATCTCTAACCATCCTTACAGACTCACAAACAGCATGCCGCAACTGCCTACGCGGCAGAATAGGGCACAGAGTGCTCAGCATACTCCGCTCTGGGGCCACATAACACAACGACAACCAAACGAAGAACCAATCAGGCATACGATAATAAGGACGCCGGGACACGCGGGAGTAACAGGGAACCAACAGGCGGACAGGATAGCTCGAGGGTACACTTACTTATTACCGAGCATCCAAAGTAGGCGACCTCAAGCCCCAAGATTATTCGTCGATACTATACTAATACAAGGGCTGCAGAAAGCGGTATCCACCACCACACAACTCCCTTAGCTGTAGGCTCGTACCCGAGCCTGCACGTACTCAACAAACTGTATCCCACACAATACACTTACAAGTGCCCTTGATGCAAGAAACCACCCACGCTGTACCACGTAATGTGCGCATGCCAGAGGATCAGTGTGGTACCCGTTATAACAAACCCGAGGGCGGAGCAATGGGAGGGAGTGCTGTGCAGCGTTCGCCGAGTCGACAAAGAAGGTCTTCTTCTTCTAGCAAAACTGGCACCAGCTACCAGCGGAGCCCTGGACTAGGGACAACCGACCTTTGTACACGTAGATGGCCGAAGCCATCTGAAAGGCGCAGACGAAAAGCAAACCTAGACCTTAATAAAGTTTTCCACTCTCACTCAGTAGGTCCTCCAAAGGAATTTACAATGCGCGCTGCGTGCCTCTGGATAACCAAACCAGCTGCTCTGGCGAGAACAGTGCCTGCTTCCGGAGTAAACATAATGGGAGCTGCCTAAGGACCCTGTATCGAACACCATCAATACAATCAGGCACAAGAGACGAGGAAACATACGAACACACGCCTGTATTCCTCGTCACTTGTGCCGGTTGGCGTTGCCGCTGATCGATACAGAATTCTTAACCAACTACCCCCCGAAAATGTTCTTACTCAAGGACTTTTTGATAAACCATACTTTTCCCAAAAAAAACATTCTTTTAGCAGAAAAGAACTGCGAAAACATCTTGATGCACACCCTGGGTGTCCTGACCCCGCATACTCACAACAACAACATATTAATTTGTAGCGACGCACCTATTCTCTCGCACCTTAGCTCTAGAGGCAGCCATCTATGCATCAGTAACTGCGAGCACACGCGGAGTGGCCACGACTGCGCTTGTAAATACTTCATTACAGGTGCTCCGTACTCAACGCTCTGCCAGTCTAGTTCTGCTCAGTGGAACAGGATATGACAAGCGTGGAAAAGAAAAAGCAGCGCCAAGCATATAACCTCAGAAAGAGAAGGTTTCAGGCGTTGGCTCTACTGTACTTTATTTCTGGCATCCCATGTTTCGTGCTTCTAACGTGTCGCCGTGAAGTAGTATGGAGTGCAGTATGATGTACTTTTCTGCAGGCTATTATGCATTTCCACTGAAGTAGCGATGGGCGCTGTTGATAGCTGATTCTGAAAGGATAAAGTAAACCACTTTCTAACTTTTTTTCCAGAGCTGTGTAACAGATCTCTGTCCGTCTTTATTAGGAAACACAAACGGTATGTGGCTGGCTCATACAGTTCCGCACCATTGTGTTCGTTGTAGGCTCTGGCTGTGCCATACTCTGCCGCCGAGACGTTATGTCTTCTGGACCAGGTGCTCTCGACAAGGAACGTGGCCTTTCGAAGCCAGACGGAGAGATGTCTAAGATGTCCACTCGTAAGAGACGCAGGCCCAGCGCGACAGCCGCCGCAGAGCAAAAGAACCAATCTCACCCTCCGCAAGGTACCGAGGAGGCAGTCAAAAAGGGATCTTCCATTAAGAGGCCTCGCAGGCCGTCAACTAGTACTGATGACAACCGCAGTCGACGCGTATTAACTGGCAGCTCCACCAGCCGCCTTAAGGGTGCAACCATCAAAGTGGAAACAGCAAAGCCAACCTCAGATAACCCCGCTTCGAAGCCTGCAAAGCCAAGCGATGCTGAGAGGCGTAAAGCGCCGCATCCTGAACGTGTCGCAGAGAATCAGCCATCGCAGCAAGCTCGGGACAAAGCTTCATATCTCAAGCACTCGCGGCAAAAAACCAGCCAAGTGGCCTTCGGCGTGCAAGAGGGTCCCTCGGGTGGTGAAACAAAGCAGGGGGACGTAATCGTCACGCTGACCTCCACCCAACCTCCTGGCGCTCATCCCACGATGTCTACCAAAAAAGACGCGGCCGAGACTTGCCTGGCTTACCCGGAGAGCGCAGATGTCCCACCAGGCGACCCGGCTCCCGCCGGCCTAGTGCCGGATATTGCACCTGCCGAGGACGCGGCCCCTCGCACCAAGGGTTCTAAGGCGATTCCAAGGAAGAGCACCATTTTGAGTCCCAATTGGCTGGACCTGAAGAACTTTAGTTTGGTCGACAGGGTAAGTTGCCGATTTGAACACTTCAGGCGGCCGTGTCTTCTAATATCGGGGGATGGTAAGAATTGAGCTGCATCTGATTTTACAAGGTCAGCGCTCTGATGCAACGGACGACAAGTAGATGGTGTCGCACACTGACGCCAACAATAACTTTGTTTCACTTCTGAGCAGGGCGCTTTAGGATAAACGTTTGGAGGAGAGCGCTACTTCCAGCAGGAGACAATGCGCCATGTAGCGTTTGGTTCAGGGCGGGAAAGGAAATGAAACGCAAGCAGAGAAACTTAGGGCCCTTCTCAGCCATATTGTTAAAAAAATATTATATCGTTTAGATTGCCAGCTATGGTTTCTATAAGGAGTGCCTAATGTTCTTGCAATTTTCGGGCCCAAACTTGGCTTGGAAACTGCTGCATTGGCTGTATTTGGTATGCAAGAATTATAGCCTTCAAATATGATAGAGTACCTTCTATTTTATTATCACGTGAAGTGTGACTAACTCAACTTGCTAATCGAGTTGATTTCACCCACTAATCCCCTTAATTAAATATGGGAGTGGCCCTGCCAAAGTTTTTAGTGTCCTTAGGAATTCTTGAGGGTGGGAGACTAAAATTTTGGGGTCCTCACATCTTCAACTTTGGCGGTGCTCTACCATAGATGTATTGGTGGTCACGATGTGTTCATGGCGTCACGACCTTTTCAATGGCATTCATGATCGCGGGGAGGCCTCGTACGAGTCTTGGCGCAGTGGCGCAGCGGTTAAGCGCCACTGTCGAGGATGGTGGCTACATCAAACGCGGCCACCGGTTGGGCTTGTGCGACCCAGTTTGCTCATTCGGAGCGCCCGTAGGGCTCATGCGCAGCGCCACGATGGGCTCGTTGGAATTGCATCGAGTGTTGCAACGGTGCGTGGTCTGCCCACAGCTCAAGATCACGTGACCTCTTCCCACCAATGAGAGAATTTGTTTCAAAGTACGCATGTTCTTCTGAGAGGGCTTACTAAACTCTTTCGCATTTATAACTATTATCACTTGTGCAACGCTTTACTATTACATCTTTCATTCATTTTGGCATCAAATCTGTCTGCCTTCACCGAAAATTTCAGACTTAAAAGTAATACGTTCATTTGTAACACCGTGAAAGTCAAAATACCACTGATATCTTAGGCCGAAGCTACCTAAATTATTTTTAGCCCTGCAAAAACACTGTCTTGAATTTGTGTTTCACCCTTTCCAAGATTTTCTTTACTATCAGGACACTGGAATGCTAGAAAGGGCCCATTAACAGACTCTCATATTTAATGACATAACTCTGCAATTCCGGGTCGAGTAATACAAAGCTCCTCTTCGTCTTCAGGTGAAAAGTCCTCGCGAGACCTTGGGCAGCAGCGTAGGAGTGCTCCTGAAAAGGGAGATTCTCATCAGCCTCGTTGCTATAGCGACCATGCTATTTTTCTTAGGCACCCTCTTCTTCCTAATCCCCACGACGACGCCGAGATTAAAAAGCGGCTTCTGCGTTACAGACGACTGCCTTTCACACGCAAGCCTTCTCGAAGAGACTCGAAGCACAAAGTTTGACCCCTGCCACGACTTCAGTGCCCACGTCTGCTCAAACTGGTCACCGCCCAGACAACGAGAAGAAATCAGAGATTTTGACACGTCCGCTATGGTAGACATGGTCTACTCATGGCTCCTGGACCTGAGCATCACTCTGCAGGAAGGATCCAAGGCATTTCCCGTGGCCAACAAGGCACTGGCTATGCTACAGTCTTGCATGAGCAACTCCTCCACGTATGGAACAAACCTGAAGAATTTCCGCCAATTTTTGAACGATCTCAGCCTGCCTTGGCCGAATCCACCAAAACAAGATACCGACGCGCTTGGCGTGCTTGTAAATCTGGCCTACAATTGGCAGGCTCCGTTCTGGTTCAAGGTGAGGGTGTCTTTGATGTATAAAGGTGTATTGAAAGGCAGGCGCAGCATTATTTTGACGCCGTCTCCTCTGATTACCCTCTACCGCCAGCAGCACCGCGCTGTCATAAGAGACGGAAAAGACGCCTACGTCAAGTACTGGATGGACTTCTACGTGGCCCTCTTTGGTGACGCCAAATCAGCTCACAAGAAACGGGCGCTTCAGACAGCCGAAATGGAGGGCGACATTATTGAGGCCATCAATGAGGCGCTACAAGCATCGCCAAAACATTCGGCCGTGTTCCTCATAGGAGATCTCGAACTGTACACAAACCACATAAGTTCCCACCGATGGTTGCAACAAATTCAGGGCGGTACCGCCTTGAACCCTGAACTCACCTATCAGGACATTGTTGTTACGACCAATGTACTTTTTCTGCAGACCGTGAGCAACCTGTTCAAGAGATACACCAACGATGAGATCGTGGATTTCCTAGGGTGGCAATTTGCCCAGCACTATGCCCCTGTGTCAGACAGCAGCCTTCTGGTTTCGCGTTACGGCGACTACAGGACAGCCAGAAGCTTGCGACCCGCCTTCTGCGGATTCCACATCGAGGTGCCCTATAGGGTTCTCCTTCTATCCCTGCGCTTTGCGTCGCGGCTAACGCACAACGACAAGGAACTGGTTGACGCCGGCTTCGACCGCCTTGTATCGACGGCAGTGCACTTGCTCAACAATTCGATTTGGTTGGACTCAGAGAGTAGATCCTTGGCCACTGACAAACTGCGCGCTGCCAGTTTGCGGCTGTGGCCTCCGGCCAAATTTCTCAACGACTCAAAGCTGGAGGAGCTATTTCGAGGGTTTCCTGAAAAACAAGAGTCGTTTGGCGAATACTTCATCAACTCGCGCCGGAGCATTCGAACAATCAAGAGAACGCCGGAGTTTGACACAGTGCTTGAGATGCCGGAGAACTATGGCCTGCCGTATTTCGAGTACGATTACGTGGAAAACACCGTAGGTGTCGCGATCGGTGCGGTGGCTAGCCCGCTATTTTACAGCAAAGGCACTCTGGCAATGTTCTATGGCGGATTTGGCTTTTCGCTCGCCTTAGAATTGGTCAAGGCTCTCGACCAGGAGGGACTCCAATGGCACCCAGATGGACGGCTGGTCGACTCGTTCCTCAGCGCAAGCTCGCAGGCTGTTTTCGAAGCCAAAAATAGGTGCTTTAACAACAGCGAGCTGGCCGGCAGCAGGAGTGTGTTTCCAGAAATACCGGCGCTGCAGATAGCCCACTCTGCCTTCCTCGACGCAGCCAGCGAAGCCGGGAACACAACGCAGATAAGCAGCGAGCTTAACGAAGAGAAGGTATTTTTTATGACCATCTGCCACATGACATGCACCCGGCAGGACGTGAAGAACCCCTTCTCGATTGACTGCAACAAACTTGTGCGCCACTCAGCGGCTTTCGCAAAGGCATTCCGCTGCCCGGAAGGATCACGGATGAACCCGAGTAATAAGTGCACCTTTTTCGACTGATACGAAAATTTTTTGCGATGCTTGAATTTTTTAAGCTTTACGACGGTACTGTGAGTTTCTGTGCACACCAACTAGCATTGACTACCATGTGTAATGTTGCGTAATCTATAAGCAATATCTTGTGCAATTTATAAGGAAGTGGTGAGAACTTTGGAAAACTGCAGTGATTTTCATCTGTTTTGTTTGTATTTTGATTCACCTTATGTGACGTTGTCTCATAGGCGTTTTCACATTTTTACGATAGCCTTGCTCTCGGGCATCAAATGGCGGCAGAGATAATTTTCGAACTGCCCTAATGAAAGCTGGGCTCATAATATTGAAATATCCTTCTTAAGCAAGGAAACCGAGGTGGGTGCCAAGCTTCGTACCTAGCTATATTTGGTCATGGATCTGTGGCAGGTTTTGCAGACGTTCTTCTGTATTTTACTATTGAAGTCATAGTGGCCAAGGCCAATAAGTGACGTACTCTTACTAAAATTCTACTTCCAGTTTGCAAAAGACCTTAATCCTACGCTGAGATTTCACTGTCGTTACAAACTGATGGCCCCTTGTGTTAACGTGGGCGCAGACGTTCAAAGTGATATCTGATCTCCTTTGCAAGTCGCTGTTTGCACACCATGACACTTCGTCGATGGTAGACCTGTTAGCTTAACCTGGCGACTTTTGTGCTTTTTCTTGTGTATTTAAGTGGACAAGCGGTGCTTCATTTTTAAATTACGTTATTTGCTTAGCCACTGTTAAGTCATCCATTTGCATTTGCAGTGTATCCAAGTGTTGATTCCACTGATGCCACTGTCGGTTATTTCGCCACGCTATGTTATTTTGACCTCTAAGTTTTACTTTTGTCTTGAACAAAATAAAATATTTAAGTCAGAGCTGGTAGCGTTGTGGTTCAAATATAAAAGCTTTCTCTTTTAACGCATTGTTTTATTTTCGGTTAACTCTTAATTTGCGGACGCTAACCATTCTTTTCTCGCTGCAAAAATGGAAACTGAGAAGTGAAACGCATCCAGCATAATAAACTTGAAGTTTTTTTCTCTTTCTTGGATCTAATGTAGCCTGAATGCTGAAGTCCTCCGGGGCCTCTTTGTAGCCAACGTTTCTGCTCCAAAGTACGACCTCTCTGTTCATGAAGTAGGTGGCTTTCCATAAAGCGAGAGGAGGAGGACGAGAACACCCCGGAACGTTGTGCGAATGAGTTGCTATGTCTTTCTCACGCAGTTACAGTTGTTGATCTTCGAAGCCACAGCCACGATCCTAATTTTCGCGAGCGCCACCTTTATGGTTGGCAACCACGCTCATAAGTTCGCAGGCGGTAGTGTACATAATTGTGTGCTCCTTGAGGCGTTTTCCAGTGTAGTCTATCGGAAGTACACCCCCTTCCCCCCACTCCCGCGCTCGACTGTATTATTTGTGCGCAATATTTTCAGGTGTCGAACTTAAATATACTGAAGAGGAGCACAGGGGACATTGTTTGTGAGTCGTACGTTAGCTCATCTCTAAAGTACTATGTCTACTAACCCCTTTAAGGAAGACATTTAAAGCAAATTGCAGTTTTCCAGCTTTGATTTCGTTTTGTTCTGTCCGCAAAGCTTATAGTTTCAATGAAAACTGAGCGTTTATAAGCTTGGCAATGTTAAAGTTGTCGCTGCCGCATGTCGTTTTCCTCCCGAGCAGTTAAGTGAATCATTTCGTGTTGAAAGACGAGAGGCACTCAGAGGCGGGACCGGGCGAATTCCTGGGGCTCTATGTCTCTTGTCTTTGCGCGTTTCACGCCGTGTAGCACGGTGACCAACTGGCACACCTGAGAGAGAGAGAGAGAGAGAACTTCAATGAATAAAGGAGAGGCCTGCATGGTTAGGGGCCTGGCATAGAACTCCAGGTGAGGGTGGAAGAAGAGGGTAAGAAGAGAGAAAAAGAGAAAAAATGGCTGAGGCTTAACTTGGTTAAGCCTGGAGAATGCGAAGCATCATCGTGTCGCGTAATTTGGAGGCGCACAACCACAGCGACGACGCGAGGTGGGCCCCGTTTCTCCACTGTCGTGGCGTCAACGTGTCACGTGGTGTGACGTCATGTATCACATGATTTGGAGGCGCACAACCACAGCGACGGCGCCAGGTGGGCCCCCGTTTCTCCACTGTCGTGACGTCATCGTGTCACGTGGTGTGACGTCATGTATCACGTGATTTAGAGGCGCACAACCACAGCGACGGCGCGAGATGGGCCCCCGTTTCTCTACTGTCGTGACGTCATCTTGTCACGTGGTGTGACGGCATGTATCACGTGATTTGGAGGCGCATAACCACGGTGAAGGGCTGGAGTGGTAGCTAAAGTAGTATGCTTCGCATAAAAAGAAAGACGACGTGAAGCATACTGAACACGCACGCACTCACAAACACACGTGATTATCAAAGGATGTCCACTAAATCCATGTCCCTAAGAAACACTAACAATGTTTTGTCCCTTGCGTAGCTGAAGTCGCATCACTCCAGTCATAGGACATGCTCCAGGTACACAGGGCCGTCTTGACGGAGTCCTCAAGCCCATAACAGTGCTTTGCGATGGGGTCTAAAGATTTGGCAGCGGCATATCAAGAGCTCAAGGTTCTCGCGCACACCACTTGTCGAGCACAGAGGGCTACTTGAGGCACCAATTTTATAAAGATAGAATTTAGTGAAGGCAACATCGAGACGAATTCGGTGCAGGCAATTACGATCACGTCTATCTATATTGCATGGCATGCGAAATTCACAAGAGAGGTCGATGCGAAGAAGGGGTCTGTATTAACGCTGCGGATCACACCACAAAGAGCTTTGCATCTGCCGGGGTTTTACAGCCAGAAGTCTCGCGCCATCACTACGAGTAAAAGGTATGGGTAGGAGCAAGGGTTTGTTGCTATGCGCCGACCTCGCTGCACCGTCAGCACGATCGTTGCCTGCGAGGCCGCAGTGAGCGGGTAAATACTGAAGCAGAATACGGTGACGTAGCTCACAGGCCTCAGTGTGTAGTCTGTTCAAATCATTGACGATCTGCTCCTGAAGGCTTCCTGAGGAGTTTATCTCTTGTATTGCAGCGCGAGAGTCGCTGACCCTGTTAGCGGCTGTAGAATGTAATTAAATGCTGTTCGCAGAGCAGCCAGCTCGGTAGCAGTAGTCGAGGTGCTGCGACTGAGGGTGCGTTCCAATACTCCCAAGTAGACGTCTACATAGAAGTCTTGCCGGACAGCGGCCATTTTGAGACTCGCTCCATTTTGCACGAAGCCGTCCAAGAAGACTGCTTCGCCGAAGTCCACATCGATGCAGGCTAACTTCCTGTCTAAAGATGGCGGAGCAGTTGGTGCAGTCAGAGCTGAGTGAGCCGTGCTCTTGGCGGGCACTGGAGCCCGGAGACGCACCATCTTTCAAGTGTCAGTCATTCCGTTAAGTTGATTTTTTATAGGAACTGGTGGCAAATAAAGCCGTCTTTGTGGACCTACGATTATATTTGTGAATCGAGCGAGAGGAAATCGTGCGCATGAGATCGTCTCCTATGCAGGTGAGATCGTCTGCTGAAGCGGTAGCGATGAACGCACCATTATTGCAGAAAAAATAAAATAAAATAAGAACTAGCAAACTACTAACAGCGCGTTTTTAACTTGTTTTATTAAGAATTTTTAAGAACATAGGAATGCAACTATTCCCAAATGTTAGTTCAGTTTATGTGCCGCAAGGTGGCGCGTGAAGTAGACACGTTCCAATATGTAGACATGTAGACGGCTTCCTAGACATCACACTAGACGTCTTGTCGGACGTCTAGAGAATTGGAACGCACCCTGAGTGTCTCTGATATTGTGGTGCGCGTTGACAAAATCGATACGCCATTCGGTCATGAGATGGATGGGACAGAGCCATCAGTGTACACGTGGCGGTACGCACTGTAGCAACCATAAATGTGCTCAAGAGCAAAGTATTTAAGGGCAGGATCTGGGGTGTTTGTTTTTTCTCGTTTAATGCCAGGGACTGTGGTCTTGATTTGCCATGCTGCGTACCTTCAAGCTTCGGAGGAGTTTGTAACACAGCGCTGGTACTCTGATGTGAGAAAGTCAGAAATGTCCTCTATACAGTATTGTGCGAGTGGATGGTTAGGTACACGAGCCACAAACCGCAGCTGGGCACGAAGGAGCTCCTGCGTTAACAATACTGATGCAGATAGACGTCTTCTCTCTGCTCCAGTACCCACTGTGGAGGTGTTTTCAGGAAGGCCGAGGCAGATTCGCTATGCTTTAGCATGCATAGCTTCTAGAATTTTGATATTGCTTAGCGAAATACCCTTAAGAGCTGGAAGACTGCAGCTCAAAAGACCTTTACAGAGAGCGCCACGCAGTCGTGGTAATGAAGTTGTAGATTAGCCTTTTCCTGATTGTGGAAAGCATACAAAAGATAGAGGCGTAAGAGCAGAGCTTGATTTTCAGCTGTTGCACATGTGAGGACCAGCACAGTGACATGTCAAACTTCACGCCCAGGAATTTATGGCTTATGACGCACGGTATTGGGGTGCCAGCAACTTTCAGCACGTAGCGCGAAAGATGGCGCCTCTAGAATACAATTACTGAGATTTTTTTCTGGCGACATGGTGATACCATGCTTACTTACAAATGATGCGGTGCAGCTTTCACGTAGTGGACAGTCAAGAGCCCAGCATAATCGCTCTCCTGGTACGACGGCTGCTCCTGGTGGGTCTTTTCCATTTGCAGTCTCAGTAAACATTTGCGGGTGAAAACCAAGAGCGAGAAAGGCTGCTCGAACCACTTTCAGGCCTGTAACTACTGCTGTTATATCACATTGGGCCCCCCATGCAGGACGTTCTTTGTGAAAGACAATTTTTACGGCGATGTCAGTTGCTCACTTCAAGCCTAAATGTTGGTGTCTTGCGGTGGAGCACGTGATCTCGTGACATCTGCGCCCTATGTAACCTTGAGTGACGTCAACAGCAGCCAGAGCCTTCTGTGCTCTTTCTGCAGGGGCGTTGATGTCGCCTCTTACTTGAATCGCTAAAAATAAAAGCACCAATCGTAAAAGCACCAAAAGCTGCGCCTGTCAAACGCACTAAAAGAAGACATAATCATGGTATGTGGGGTTTAATATCAAAGCGACGCATCGGCTTTGAGGGACGCCGTAGAGAAGGGCTCCGGACCCGCGAGCTTATGATCGGCAGTCTATTTCAAAAGCACTGAGCCATGAGGGTAGGTAATGAAAACAATACTAATTATCAATATTTTTCTTTTGTGCGCTTATGACGGCCGTCATCGGGGGCTCTAGTCTCGTGCTTTTGTGGCATTGTTAACGCCATCTCTATGTAATTTCAACGATTTTCTATAGATACTGAACGGGTGGCTGGAAAACCAGAAAAATTGTGCTTCTTCACAATTCGTATGTCATATTGCCACCAGGTGGCCCCAAGCAGCATCAAAAAGACAAGGCGGTGAAAGTTGGCTCAGGCACCCTGGGCTTGGCGACTTTACATCCCTCCGCAGGGAAAATGTTTAGTTCGTAGCTGTCTGAGGTAGAACTGAGAATGAAAAAAAGGACAGGTTGAGGCAAAAAAATATAAAGAGACCGTGATACCTCTTCACACTCATCTGTATATCTTTTTAACTAATGTATTTGCAGGAACTTCAAAGCAAGTAAGGTGGAGCCTTTCAGCTTATGCTGATTGCCGAATCGTATTATTACACAATGCTTCCAGACTCTGCAACTTTCTCTGCTGTGATCTATACATTCAGAGGCAGCTTCGCAAGGAAGCTAGCTAGTGGTGCAACATTTTTCTAAACGTCGGCCACTTTTACACCTTCCTTGCGTTACGCGGCGCTTGTCGCGCAACGCAGCCGCTCCTTTGTACCGAGTGCGCACAAATTTCTTATGTGCCGGGATGGTTGCATAAGATTCAGTGCGCCGCCTAACCAATGTTTGCCTAATGTGATATGAGTGACTTGAACCATTTTGTTTTAGTGCGCCCGCGTTTTTGTGCCAAGCGCGAGACACTCCTGGAAACCCTGAGTGGACTGAGTGTTCCCGTAGACGACGTCTCACGCATCGTGTATACTTAGGACTCCAGAACGAAAGGAGGATTATGTCATGATCACTACTGCAGTGTTTAGAGGACACTGGCCGTATGGTTTAGTGATAGGGACGCAATCTCTTAAATCAGTGACTACGGCGGAGCAGTTGCCAAAAAGCCTCTGTAAGGCAAATCACGCTTGTATAAGCACCACCTCCACCACCACCCACCGCGAAATCACTATGGTAAAATATTTCTTTTTTTTTTCGGTTCTTAAACAAGCGATGTTTGGAGACACGCATTGCTGCGTGGTGACCGCTTCTCCGTGACACTCGCATCGCCCGCCCATGAGCTCTCAGTTGCGGTGCCTTGAGCCTTCACTTCAGGCTTGAGTTGGCATTCGCTGCTCAATAAGGCCATGGTTTGACATTTATCAGTGCTTCTCGGTTCATCCTGCAAATGGAGAAGGATCGTGGGTAGAGAAATATAATTCAGTCCTCCTACGCTCAGCACAAGAACAGAGGACTGAATCTTACGACTAAAAAAGCAGCAATCGTTTCAAATAGCTGCTCAGTGTACTTAATTTTGCTACGTGCCAAATACGAAGGTGCAATCGATGCCTCCCGAAATTCTCATAGCGTAATCTGCGCGTAGCAGGACGACGGAAATGAATGTGTTAGGATAACAATGTCGTAAAAGGCAACGAAGAAAATGGAAAACCTGGGATGAATTTTTTGTCATGATCATGGTTTTTTATTGTTTTAGCCAGTTTTTCCGCGGACACATTACTGGTGCTTAAATTAGCCAGCACCCCTCTTTTTATTGCCATTGTGAAAAGTTGATGCCCGCGAATAGCCAATGGAGGCTGCCCCAGGGTTGCAGGTTGTGCCCCCCTTCTTTAGGTTTTGACACCACTTCTTGATGCTCGCCACTGACGAGTAGCAGAGTTATTAAACTATTTTTCAGCATCAATTTTCTCAACATTACACTGAGGGAAAGCTTACGGCACTGCACTTCATCCAGCATGGAGAGGCAAACCTCGAAGAAATGCTCTGAAATTTCCCATACCAACCAAACATGGAAATTCCACTTGCGTTAAATTTATTGAAGTGAAAAAAGCCCTACTGAAATATCTTAATCTGCACACAGAGGAGACCGTCGCACCACAGCTAACGAAGCCGACGCAGAACCCACATTTTGGGCCCAACACTAGCCAAACCAGGTACGAAACCTCGACTTCTCGAAGTTCTCGCACCGAATGAAGTGCTCTCTAAGGAACTTGCATCAGCCATGGCACCAGTTTTTCTATTAGGTAATATTGATAAACTTTTTCCTCCACTGTCGTAGTAAGTTAGTAAGTTCGACACGATTTTTTGCCCTTCACAGAACATGACAGCGCTCGCGAATGCATTTCATGTGAACGATAGACACTATGTGCTACGTCGCACGCTTTGGGCTCATCGGAAGCGCCTTTCTTCAAAGAGGCTCGCAAATAACTGAGAAGTTATCATTCCTGAGGGCCCCCAAAAATCAAATAAATGCACTCTCTCTCGCGGTGCACACAAATTTTCGCAAGAATCGCACACGTCAGGTGTGGGCGACACTGTGGCAAATTCATGGTGTTTCTGGCTGATATTTGTCTGCTATTAAAGATTAAGGCAGGAAATGATCGTGAGATATGTGTATTAGACTGTATGCTTGGTTCTCAAGCACGGCAGCGAGCTTTTGGAGTAACATTACGGAAGGAGCGGAAAGCATTTAGTTTCGCAACACACGTCGAGAAGCGATATCTTTTTAGTGGATGGCAGTAAAGTGAGTTAGTATTAAAAGTGCACGTGGAATATATGTCTTTCTCAGATGTTTGTGCTATTTACCTTTAAAATTAATTAGGAAATCTGTCAGTATTGGTTCTCCTTGCAGATAATTTCATGCAATTTTTACTCTTTTGATCAAGCAATTTTAAGAGGCCGTACTCCTAGTGTTACTACTACGGTCTACGCGGACACTGCGAAGTCAATTTCAGCGCGTGCTAATTAAGAATAAATGGTTTCACATTATGTCTTGGAGCCCAGTTAAAAAACCCGGACGGGTTTTGCTGCGTTTAACATTATGCGCAATCCATAACACCCAGCAGTGGACTAGCCGCTCGTATGCTATTGAAGAAGACCTGTGTAGCCCTATTGAAGAAGACCTGTTGCCGGTCCTCCTGAGTGAAGTGTGGTCCTGATTGTTAAAGTGTGCGCCAGCGGCATCCACACTTCCAAAAATGACCATTTCTTACATGTACCGAAAGTTTAGATAGGATTAATTACTAACTTCCAATTGTAATGTATTTGCGACCCTTTTCATGGCAATTACGCCACACAGGAAAGAACAAATATACCACCAAAGATATCTAAAATAGAAAGTCAAAATTATGCTTTGTACCTGTGCACTTACCGCAATAATTTCCTCAGAATCCATGACTCCCAGCTTTCTCCAGAGTTTAATGAAGGAGCCGTGGATATGAGTGACGTCTGCTGGACGCTGTCGGTGCTCGCCTGAAATTTTATCATGCATAGAGATCAGCGTTCTCGGAAATTTATTCATGAGGGAAGGCAAGAAAAAGATAATCAGGCTCTGATGTCTAACGCAAGTTAAAAGTATAGAAGAGCAAGAATGCACTGCGTGCACATCACGTGATTTCAAGAGTGTAGACCCACGCGGCGCTCCTCTTTTGGCATACTGAGCCACAGCTGTCGTGGTGACCGTCAGATACCAATCATGTGCAGTTTTCAGTCGCAAGATTAAGGTGCAATAAGACTGAAATTCCTAGAATGTTATTCCGTTATTATGATTTACTATGCATTACTAGCACTACCATTTAGTATTTTGTAATCCTTTTATTCAGCAGCAAACTGCAATATAAGAAAAAATCGTGTAGGAGGACAAAATCAATACAAAAATATGATAGCATCTCAAATATTTATTTATATCTGAAGTAGCCTCGAAACATAGGTGCTGATGTATCTTCTGTGCACAATTTCTTTTCATATCATGAATTTATAAGGCATGGTGAGAGCGATGTAGCATAGATACGATATTGCTACGTGACGGGAAGCCGATGAAGCGAGAACGACATGAGAAATGACGATGGAATAATTTAATGGCGGTGGCCTTAGCGCGAGCGCTCCGTGCCGCACCACTGCCCTCATTGTCGTCTTCTTGTTCTTGACACTATAATAAAGTTGAACTTTTAAATCATCCATTGTCGAGCCGGGCAGCCTGTACAAAATTATGACATATATTTTCGCCGCCAGAGTCTCACATTTACTTTTATAAGCTAAGTCAGGAGGACTCATGGCTGAGGTGCAATCTTGCATCAAGAACTTAGAATATTCAAGTGTGTAAAACTTGCGAAATTTTTTTAAGGATGTACTGGAGCCGCTCCTGAAGGCCAAATATGAAATTTCCACGCCGACTTGCCGAACAATTCGAAAATTCCCACCTCGAATCTCATTCTACATTAAACAGCCTTGTCATGGATTGAAATTTCAGAGGGGTGACGAAAACCATATTTTAGCTGCGCGAAGACTGCGAGTTGAAGTGCTTCATTGGAGTAGGCATGCACTAAAAAAAAACGTGGGCGCCGCTATAACAAATAGGAGGTCTCGGCACGAACTTCACAACAACGGCCAGGGGAATGTGACCCTTCGGCTACATCTCAAAACCAGAGCGTAGAACCACTCAGATAAAATAAGTGGTAATAGTGCCAACATTTCCCGCCTGTCGCGCCGCAAAAGTCGTAGCATTTTTTTTTTCGTGTGGACGCACTGTGCGCGAGAGCATTCCCTTGAGATTGTTTTACAGCACAGCTAACAAAGGGTACAAGTGTTAAAAAGATGCAAACCCTGAGTTTCCGCCCATGAAAGAGAAGAGCAACATTCGCGGAAACTCATGAAGCAGGCGCATAACGTCGCTCACGCGATCCTACGTACTTCCCTCATGGAACCAGAGACATGTCACCTTCTTAAGCTGGCAACAATAATTAATGATTCATATCTGATGTGCTGAACGGCAAGGAAGAGGTTCCGAGTACCGAAACGTCTAGACTCAATGCCGTCGTTTACGTGCTCGAATCACAGCAAATGTGTTTTGTGCTATTTGCCGGTCTGGTGAGTTCTTTTAGCAGACGCCGACCGTACTAGTACCGCTTCACTTTTAAAAGCCAGCATTGCTTACCGACTCTAATTTTGAGTAAAATGGCGTTCCCCGAAAATCATCAACCTCTTAGAAGTGCTGCTGTGCGCACATCGCAAGTCCGGTAAGGCTGGCATTCCGCTGAGCTGAGCTGATCACGCCAAGCCCGCATTGCTGAAAGCCTTACCGCATGATCAAGGTCTAGTCGCACTAGCAGAACAAATGATTCGTGTTTCGAAAAATTTGAAGTTCAAAGCTTATGCGAATAAAATAGTCACTCACATACCTGTTAAGATGCTTATTAGCACTCCAAGCACAATTGTTGCGCATGTACTAAAAAGACAACTCCACAAAGGGGACAGTTGGAATGCAGCAGTGATTCCTTGTGACCTGCGCAGAAGCATGACCAGTAGTAGTAATGACCGAAGCGAACACTGCATCGGCGTTTGCCAAAACACCTTCAGCCCTCCGAAGGACAGGCCTTTAAATTACGACAGTGACGTTGCTGATAAGTGGACCTGATGAGGAGCGAAGAAAGGCGAAATGACACGCTGGCATTGCATGCGCTGTCATAAGCAACTCGGTGCGTTCTCACAGTAACTGATATGCCAAAGAGGGCCGAAGAGTAATTTGCTAACAATTAATACCGAATTCCCATTTGTTCTGTGTGAGGCATATAAGTACGTACGCGAATAGGAGAGTATCAAGAGCACTGGTATTCTGCTGCTACTCTTTATAAGACAGCGTGCATAGGTCTTGAAGGGGCTGCTACGCCCTGTCCTATTTACTGGGATTGACTTTTTTCAGCGCCAGCAGAAATAGCTGCTCCTCTCACAACTACTATTGCCGTTATTATTTTCGATGGATAAGTAATGCACGTTTTGAAGTACAGTTGCCGTCGACCTTTGTTACTTTCTTGCAATTAAGAGCTCCTTTAGCAGCGGTGCAGAGCTTCTTCCAAACAAAATATTTGCGTGCGTAATTGACTCTTGGTGACTTTAAGCTCAGTGGAAAAGTTTTCAAGGCAGGGGAAAGAATGAAGGACAAACTACGTCCCACTAGAAACCTGTTTTGGTATTAGGAGGAGGAGGATTAACTTTATTTCCGTCGACAAAAGTAGCACATGGTGTAGGGTTCTAGCCCCATCTAGTGGGCATGAGCCCGTGGCGTTCGACGACTTGAATCTTATAGACACAGAGGGAGGCAGTACGAAATTAGCGTTTACGTGAAAGTAAAAAAGCGACCTAGGTAGCCTTTAAATAGACAGATTACACGCTCCCGCAAATGCTACGAAACAACCCTACGGTGGCAGGAATAGACAACAGAAAGGCCGCGCATTGCTGTGTGTGGTCTTTCACTTGCCCACGTTTCTCTTTACGCTGTAGTTTTCGTTGACCACGTTATTTCTCCGCGCCAAAGCGAGCTCCTATTTGCTGGTTAGTTCTGGTGTGCAACCTTTTCATGAGAGTGGCATCGCAGATGTCATCTCAGAGATAGACCACCTTTCAGCGTTCTCAGAACCGTCAGTAAACTGTTAGGGCAAATTTCACCGAAGGCACTACCAGCAAGAAATGAAATGCGTACAAGACAATTGAGCTATGAACAGTAAATTAACAAGCTCTTAGCTAGGGGGAGCTCAATGCTACCGAAGGTTAATTTCACTTCGAAGGCGCGAAGAGTTCTTCAGAAGTGGTAATCAACCTCGATTGTATTTGCTCGCCATGGCGCTAATATGTTTATGTTTTGTCTTGCCACCTCAGTTTTCTTGTTCGTGTTTCATTCGTTGCTTAGGTAACTTAGGATGTCTGTCTCTCTTGTTTATGCAAGGTTACGTTCATAGTTAAGCCGTTTGATGGATAATCTCCGGAACCAATGTTGAAGCAACACCTTGAGCCCGATGGTGGCACTGATGAGTTTTTTTTTCGTGGATAATGGAATGTATGTTAATTGCGCGCGCACACTCAAACCACAAGTCAAGGAGGCATTGCAACTCACAACTACTACTATGGTAAGCAGACGAGCCTCTTACATAACCCGGCAATGTGGAGAAGCTACAAGCAAACATGGCGTTCACTGCTTGTGTTAGTCCCTACTTCAGTTCCACACATGTGCGTCACATCTCAGCGCTACTTCATCCGATTTAAGCTCGGATGATTTAGGTCTCAATTTTTCCCTTTTGCGGAAACTAATGAGGATGGCTACGACGACAGCAATGACAGCAACAACAACCACGCAAGATTAAATTGCGAGGTTTATATCATTGCTCAGCATTACTAAGATTGTCCTATACAGTCGCCACCAACTTTAAAAATTGTTCACATCAGTAAAGCGACGGTCGAAGTGAAGTAAGAAGGCAACTGGTCCTTAATTATGCTCAGTGCCAGCAACGGCTGCTCTACGCTGGCCTATTACATAATCTGATCATTCTAACTTACTCCTCGGTGTCCTCCGCCGCACGTGCATACATGCGCATTAGCTTTCTTAGCTTTTATAACACCACCGGTAATATTTTCTGCTTAGATTCTGTCTTGACGAAACCGACGTTTTCCTGTTATTTTAGCTAAAGCTACATTAAATTCATTTCGTCACCCAATATAGGCTGAAACCACTTTCTCTCCTTGATACAATAATCATTTTTCCCAGTTTCGTCCCTGATTCCGAATGCCGCGGATTGTTACGCACGGATGTAGTATAATTTTGCACGGTAAGCAAATTGCAGTGAATTCCAACGCAAGCGCTTTTCGTTTGTCTGAAAATAAAAGATAGTGTGGTGAAGGCAAACTTGCTCGTTTCTACGGTTATCACTCAGTCATCCTTTAGCGCAAGGCAGCGGATTTACTTTCCTTCAATTGGCAGCAGCCTACAGTAAAGCAAATTCTCCGCACTTTTTCATGTAAACAGAGGACTACTTGGACGATTCGCATGAGGAAAGATGAGCAATGCGGTGTAGAGGACGTTTCGTCAGCTGTTATTTTTTCCCACAGGACGACATAAGGGCTTTTTTTCTGCAAGCAACAGTTGCTATTAGCGTTTTCTTTTTCGGACCGACTTATCCGTGCTTTGCATTGGCCTAGATTTTCAGTGAGCTGGTAGACAGATCGCGTAACAAAGAGGGCTTACTGTTGTTTTGTACCTATCGTATATACGTACCCATCCTTGGAGGAAACAGCAGTGGAGTTGGTGCTGTGACCAATGATAGTTCTGTTCTCCGGGCAGTAGTCGAGGGAGACAGGCATGTGCGGCGGCCGCGCTCCGTTCCGGACGATGTGCCACATGAGTGCGAACTGCAGGACGAGCGTCACCAGCGTCGATATGCCCGCACCCTGTGACGTTTCGGTGAATAGAGAAAGACGGCTTATTGTTATTATATTTGATGACACTCTAGGGAAGCAATAGCGTATATTTCACGCCCAAAGAAGCAGAGAAAAAAAACAAAATGCATTATCATGCTCCCTGTGAATAAGGAAATGGAGTTGATGCTTGCACTGTGATTAATTTCGTAGGAGTCATGTGGTTCCTGGCTAATTACATCGCAGTCTGGATTTTTTTCACTACACTTTCGAAGAAAACAAAGCTCTTTATTCAGGTGAGCTGTAAGGATAATATAAAATATTTGGAAATGTATCGAATGCGGAAGGCGTCTATTCCGGATGATGGTAGTGAATTTTTTATGGCGCATGGACATGTGCGGCCAAAAAGCGCCATCGCACAAGGCATTTTTCGTTGTACTCACGCCCGGGCCAAAGAAAGACCATTTCCCAAGCATTCCGTCCTGATTAAGCCGAGAACCGGGCTAGCGGAGCTTGCACACATTGTAGCACTGATGGGTACCCAGTGGCACTAGGGATCGAACCCCGCACCTTCCGCACGCGAGGCGGACGCTCAACCGCTAGGCCACCGCTGCGGTGCAAGGCGCCTGTTCTTATAGAAACTCACAGGGCAGTGACCACAGTGCAACGCGAGATTTGGCGACAGGTGCTTGCCGTGGTGAATATTGTATTCCTTATTATTACCCTCCTCCTTTTGTTCAGTGCGCGTGATATCACTATGCCTTCACTCTCACGTTAATGTGTTCCGGCCACTCATCGTGGCGCTTTGTCATTGCGCGTTGCTCTAGCGTCATGCGTATTCCAACTGCATACAGATCAGTCAGCCCGGCGCCGTGTTATGCAGCGCAAACGCCACACAACCGAAAAAAGTGTCCTTAAGAGCTGCCGCTGTGAGATCTGATTGTATCGTTCTAGACAGTTATCTAATCGCAGAAAGCTACTTGCATTATTATAGCTGCCATTTTCGTTGTAACCTGGTTGTTATTGTGTAAACTTCTGTAAAGAAACATTCGGTGACAAGCTCGTGAGTTCAAGTTCTTCTCTGTAATGACTCTCAGGCAGATTAACAGCACACTAAAACGCGACTGTGCAATTTCGTCCCAAAGTTAAGAGAGCAGCTGGTGAAATAAAAAATCGTGCAAACTAAAAATAGACTAAGAAAGGTGATATGACTGTGTCAAAACATTCGGCGAAACCCAGGTTCTCTCTTTTCTGTTCTTTTATTTTGCCCCCTCCTCCTTCTCTTTGTTGCCTTCTTCGCCTTCTTTTATTTCCACCTCCTTTTCCTATTCGTCTTTTTCTGTATTAGTTTGCATTGTCTTCTAAACTTCTTTCTTCTTTCTTCCTTGCTTTATTATTTGGTCTCCTTTTCTCTTTTTTGGCGTGGCTCGCCTTCGCGCCGCATTTCTACGGCAACTACGAGAACGGGTTTCAGAACCGCTACAGCTTGGGGAGTGGTTCCAGTAAGGGTTGTCACCATGAAATAAAATACCACGCCTGCAAGATCCTCAAAACTAGTTTTTGAAGCATAATTAAAAGTGTGAACAGCTGGAGCAAACCTGGATTCGATTAAATTTTTGCGACATTTTTTTTTCCCCTAAAGTTGGCATGTTGCTGATCTTGAGATATCGGCTGAAGCATACCGCAAAGTATACACTTTGGAGGATGAGAAAATTCCAGCCCGCCAAGAAGATGCGAGTACTTGAATAATTTCAATACTTCAAAATTGCAGCCGCGGTGGCTCAGTGGCTATGGTTCTCGGCTGCTGGCCAGAAAGACGCGGGTTCGATCCCGGCCGCGGCGGCTGAATTTCTTTGGAGGAGAAATTCGAGGCGCGTGTACTGTGCGATGTCAGTGCACGTTAAATAACCCCATGTGGTCGAAATTTCCGGAGCCCTCCACTACGGCGTCTCTCATAGCGTTAGTCGCTTTGGGACGTTAAACGCCATAAACCAACCAAACCAACCAATACTTCAAAATTGAAATGCACTCTGATAAGATCGGTGCCTTTCCTCCCTTGCGGTAAAATATCTGGGGTTCATCGTGAATCCGCTAGTGCCCTCTTCAACACATTAAGCGGTGAAAGCACCGAGAGCTTGAGCGGCCTGTCCAAGATGACGATTGGAA
Organism: Amblyomma mixtum; assembly: GCF_055824585.1. NCBI lineage: Eukaryota > Metazoa > Arthropoda > Arachnida > Ixodida > Ixodidae > Amblyomma > Amblyomma mixtum. The sequence goes on along the minus strand of NC_143021.1, from coordinate 25,197,619 downwards.
ATGTTCCGAAAACCAGTGGGTGATGGCGGCATACGACCTGAAACCCAGTACCTCATGCATTCGAGATTTTTGCTGTGTAACCAAATAATACTACCGGTGGGCGGCTTTATCATTTTATTTGATGCGTGAGATTCGATCAGACTTATCTCCATTGATCCAGGCCGCGAACAACTGCTTCCACCTTTTTTTCAGAATGATGTAGTACTTTTTGGTTCCTTATCTCGAAGGTTTCTTGCCAGCTTTAAATTGAGCGCGGCCAAGAATTGCAAGCAATCTGTTCGACGACCGCCGTGCACGCTTATTGCTTTCGCTGGCGGTGAGTCATTGCCGCCTGTACTGCCATCACCACTACGTGAAAATTGTTGTCGAAACATGATGGAGAAAACAAAACAACGCAGCACATTCACTCTTTCATTTACGATAGGTTAAACTTATGGCTTAAAACAAGAACTGTTGCATTTTATTGTATGACATGAGCAGCGCCTTAACCCTTTCCCGCCCACTGTCGCGAATTCTTGACATATGTTTGGCACGCCTTGCACTAATTATACATGGAGTCTGCATACAAACTTTAATGTGAACATGTTCTCCGTAGCCAGAGCTTTCCGATCAAAATCTCTGGCGTCACTGCGACCATGGCGTGCGAAGGCAAAGGGGTAGCGATTGCGCGAATTCTAGCCATCTCTTAATAACTCATCGTCTCTTATTTCCTGTCAAATTTCGGGAGAAAAATAGGACGATATTTCTTGGACAACAATAGTCTAGAGTACCACGACCCTGGAATTGATTTTTCACAAAACTCGTAATAGCTGCGAAAAATTGACCAGATGACCTTGCTGACTGAATTTGCGACGTGCCGGTTTCACTAAGTTATAGCGGCGCTGAGAATTTTCAATATTTACTTTAGAATGTTGACGTATTAACTAGTGTAAAGCGGCGATAATGATTTCCTTTCTTCAGTTCTTTGAGAACTTTGGCATTTTAGGGTTAGGGTGATGAAAGTGGAATGCTGACTATCATTTGTCCAAAATAATTAGCATTCCATACAGCACGATGCATTAATGAAAGCGCGAGAAGCACAGCAACACGTGCGTAGGAACATTCTTAAACAAAGAAAAGTAGGTAGTTTGATCAACCTTGGAATGCACGAATGGGAAAGCCACAGCCAGTATTAGCAGCCCGACGAAAGGACCAGTGGCAGCGCAGTACACCAGCAGTAGGACCTGAGAGGGCAAAGAGAAAAAATGCATTAATTGCATTCTAGCTCTCAGCTGACTGATTGCACATTCGTAATGTGTAGACACTGAATGTGCATATGTGAAGCTCATATGCTAGCTAACCAGCGACCAGATGATTACGGCGTCGCCAGGAAGTGCTGGTTGTAAGTGGCTGACGAGCGGCAATTCGTCAATTTCAAAAGCCGCGAGGTGCATAACCGTGCTTGAAGTTTTGTAGGGGACATGTGTAGTCTATACACTTCTGAGAAACTGCAAAAATGCGTAAGGAATCGCAGCCAGGACGGCAAGAATGCAGCTGTAGCCACGGACATGCGTTACGGCCCTGCTAGGCGAGCAAGTTTGTTCACAAACAGAGCCGACTCCCCCAGTCCTATCAGGCGAAAGCGTTGCACGACTCAATCTCCAGGTCATGTCCGCAAAACGTGTCGGCAAAATGTGTCCGATCTATGACACCACAACTGGAATGTGTAATTGTGTGCGAGTGTAATGCAGCTGGGTAATAAATTAAATGAGAGCGCAAAACGGGGACACGGACGAGGAAGGGAACAGGACGAGCTTTCTTAAACGTTCTTCCCTCAATAAATCCTGTTGAAAGTGCAGCACTCGTCCTGTTCCCTTCCTCGTCCGTGTCCCTGTTTTGCGCTCTCATGTCTTTCACGAATATGCACCAACAATCCCAGCTTCAAGTACTTCTTAATAAATTATAATTAGTGGTGAAATATGTCATGACGAAGATTGATGCCGTCATGTCATTAATTATATAATGCTCATTAACATAAATATTTATTAAGAATGAACAAAACAGAATTAAGGCAAACGAGGTTTATAATAAAGGATTTTTAGCGCAACAAGGAAACACAAGACAAGAAAGACGACAACACGTGTTGTGTTTCCTTGTTGCGCTAAAAATCTTTTATTCTGTCTGAAAACCAACTAGCTCAGCAGTTAACCCTCTTAATGAGGTTTATGTTCATGGTTTATGGTTCATTGAGGGTTAATGTCAAAAAAATTCGCTGTGGCTTAGCTTGGTTAAGCCCGGTAATTGCGAAAGCAATATCCGTATGTACGCCATGGTACAGCTGGTAGTGTAGCTTGTGGTGGTGCTTGTGGTGATGCATCGGTTATATAATCCAATCCAAACCAATGCAATTCAATTTAATCCCATGCGATCCAATCCAATCTATTCCAATCCACTCCACTCCAATCCACTCTAATCTAATGTAATCTAATCTAATGTAATCCATTCTAATTTAATCCAATCAAATCCAATGCAACCCAATCTAATCCACTCCAATGCAATCCAATCCACTCCTATCCAATCCAATCCAATGTAATCTAATATAATCCAATCCAATCCAGTCCAGTCCAGTCCTATCCAGTCCAAACCAATCTAATGTAATCCAATCTAATCCAATTTAATGCAATCAAGGTGAAATGAAGGTCAATGGTGGTCACCGCCGCGGAACGATGGTGGTCACCGGCCGCGGCACGCAATGGCGTGAAAGTGCAAGTAGTATTGCTTTCGCAATAAAAGCGAATAAGACTACGAGGGACGCCGTAGTGAAGGGCTCCGGAAATTTCAACCTGCTGGGGTTCTTTAATGTGCACTGACATCGCACAGCACACGAACCTCTAGAATTTCGCCTCCATCGAAATTAGACCGTCGCGACCGGTATCTAACCCACGTGTTTCGGGTGAGCATCCGAGCGCCATAAACACTGAGCCAACGTGGCGGCTGAGATTTAAGATGATGGCAATGATGGAAGTGATGATAAGGCGTGACGTCATACCAATGACACGTGGCAAGATGAAGCGCAGAACTCCGGTCACGTGACATGTTGATGACGTCCTAACAAAGTCGCTGACAAGATGACATGAAACATTTCAAAATGGTGGCTTCACCTTAGAGTAATAAAAGACCGGTTTCTTTAGATTTCCACCTGCTTGCCGGTGAAGCAATGCCATATGGCACCCACTTCTGTTACTTAACACTTTGGCCAGTCAGGTCACATTATAGGTCTTCTGATGCAACTCTAAATAAATGTTACAATCTTGTATTTATAGTTAACGTCCAGGTAGGTAATATTTATACTGAATGCATAGTGGGCTCTACGATAGAAAGGATTGTTTCGGGTAAAAAAGCGCTGCCATAGTATTCAATGCATCTGCGGAGAAAGAAAATTGTTCGCTAATTGCTTTTCATGTCAAGACATTCAAGCTGATTGGAGTGCAGTGTGTCAGTGCGACGGAATTTGTATATATTATTCTAATCAACAGAAATGTGGTGTCATTGTTGTTGCCTCCAGCCTCCTACGTCTTTGTACCGTAAGCTGTCCAGAACGCTACCGAAAAAAAAGCCCTGGTTCGTCAACACATGAAATTAACGTTTACTCTACACGCTTCAGTTTAAAGGTGTTCTAGTTTTGTGATTGCAGAACGATACGAAATAATCTGCTTAGATTATAGCCAAAGTGAGCACAACTTCACGTCAGACCACTACACTCGCACTTGACTTCGTTTCGAAGAGTATTTGCGAAAGAATATTCCTGTTGAGTAAGAGGGATAGCCACAAGGGCTAGTTGGTGAATGAGAATAATGGCCTAATGCCCCAAAGAAAGTGTACAAAAATGTCTGAACAGTCAGCCCTGGCTCTCAGGTGTCGGTTCTTGCAAAACAACATTCATTGAATATAGTTCAGGACTTCAGGAGAAATACTAAAGTCGAAATACTACGAAACCAGCGGTCGGATAGACAACTATTCATTTCGCGACATTAGTAACCCCCTTCTATCTTGTGTTTACAATATCTCAATGCAAGGGGGTTTGTTACAATGTAGAAGCGGTCCGTTGATACCCTTTTTTTTATCAAAGAACTATTCCTAATTTGCAGGCATCGGTCGTAAAGACGACAGTGTGCAAAATAGAGCTGTTATAAGAAAGAAACCACGAACTACAAGGTAGAAATGTTTTTGTTTATTTGGCAGTTCCGATGCGGAAACTTTTTTTTCTGTTCTCTTTTAAGGCACCTTACACAATGTATACTTCCGCCGCGGTGGCTCAGTAGCTACGGCGCTCGGCTGCTGACCCGAAAGACGCGGGTTAGATCCCGGCCGCGGCGGCTGAATTTCGATGGAGGCGAAATTCTAGAGGCCCGTGTACTGTGTGATGTCAGTGCACGTTAATGAACCCCAGGTGGTCGAAACTTCCGGACCCCTTCACTACGGCGTCCCTCATAGCCTGAGTTGCTTTGGGAGGTTAAACTTCTATAAACCAAACAAAACAATGTATACTTCCTGGTATTGAAAGTCCTTGAAAATAAACATGTATATTTAAAAGTTGTACTCTCAAATTTATTGAATTTTAAAAATACAAATTTATATATTTTACCTTGTTTGCTTTAGGTTACTGAAAATTCTTCATTTTTCTTCATGGCAGATCGCAGCATCACCAAAAAAGTTGCATTCCTGAGTTAAGCTGTGGCTACGGTAGCGTGGGCCAAATGCGCATGTACTTCACATTGCACTCTATGAGTGGGTGCTGGAGACACTATGGATGGTTTACTTGCATTGACGAATGATGCACATCACAGAGCAAAAGTGTATCACACTTTTTGAAATGCACCATGGGTGGACAGACACATATAATCATCATCATCATCGTCAGCCTGAATACGCCCCTGCAGGGTAAAGGCACCTCCCATATCTCTCCAATTAACCTTTTCTTTTGGCAGCTGCGCCCACCGTGTCCCACTAAGTCCTTAATATCATCCGCCCACGGCGCCCCCTGCCACGCTTGCCTTCTTTTGGAATTCACACCGCTGCCTTGAAGGACCAGCGGTTATTTTGCCTTCACATTACATTACGCATTACCATTTACACATTAACCACAGTAAAACACATCGTCAACCAGTCAGCCGTGTAAATATCCGCAAGTACTCCCTGTTTCCAGATGCTATATCATATTGGAATAAATTACCTGAAGATGCTGTGAAGTGTGCGTCCGTGGAATTATTTCTTAATTGTTTCGAGAAACATGACTTTACTGTTTCATTCTCTCCTACTCTTTTTGTGTTTGGGTCAGAGAACATCTCTGTATTTTTGAAGTTTTGTTTTTACTCTGTTTGATCAGTGATGCATTGTAAACACTCCTTCATGGGCCCGAAAAGGGCATGCAGTACGTTTAAATACATACATAAATAAATAAATAAATACATAAATAAATCCCCAAGCTCATTTCTTCCTCTTGATTTCGACCGGAACAGCCATTTGTTCCCTCACCCACTCCGCTGCTTCCGAGCTGTTAACGTTAAACCTATCATTTTTCTTTTCATAGCTTGCTGTATTGTCCTTAGCTTAAGCTGAACCTTCTTCACTAGCCTTCACGTTTCTGCCCATTAAGTGACTACCGCTAAAATACGAGTGTTCTGTGCTTTTCTTTTGAGGGATATTGTAAATTGCCCTTCATGATCTGAGAGAGCCTGCCAACTGCTCTCCACCCCATTCTAATTCTTCAGGTTACTCCCCTCCCATGACCCGGATCAGCGGTCATTACCTGCCCTAAGTAGATCCCCTTACCATTTCCAGCACCTAGCTTCCAATTGCAAACTTCTCTTGCCTTACTAGGCTCTTGAATCGACTTTGGTTTTCTGCATGTTAATTTTAGAACCCACCGTTCTGCTCTGCCTGTTTGACTCATTTATCATGCTTTGAAATTCATCTCCTGAGTGACTCAGCATTGCAATATCATCGCGAATGGCAGATTATTTTTTACCTGATCCTCACCAGCAGCTTTTCCTTTGCATTGCTTCCAAAACTTTCTTTACTTCATTATATATGTGGCATATGTATGTGAAAGCCATTAAAACGTCGGTGCGCTGAGGAAATTCGATGACTATAGTTTCAAACGAAAACATTCAACTGAAGTCGGTCTTATTGGGAAAGGAATTTAATTTAACTTAGAAAGAACGGCAACAAAAAATGAAAAACGAGAAAAGCGACATTTCAGAACCTACTCGGTTCCTTGCCGTTGCAGTTGGCCGTTTTAAGCCGTCGTTTAGACATCCGCTGGGTCACTGAATCTAGCCAAACTTAATGCACTGAACGGTGGACGCATTGTTCACAAGGAAAAATAAAGAATTGACAAGAATAAAACAAAGAGCAATGTAAAAATGCTTACGCTTGTGAGGGAACCCATGTAGAAGCATACGCAGCTGTACAGAGTCATGACAGCGCCTAGAAAGAACGCTGGAACAACGGGAAGTGTAACCTAGCATGCGTTATCCGCACAACCTTATTCCACAAAATTTGAAAATCTGACAGCGCTGAAATGTAGATTCATTTGCCTTCTTAGCTGCTGGAGAAAAACACGCAGGCCAGTAGTCTCACGACTGAATGTGGGTCGGAACGAAGAGTTTTATGCTGGCCATCTTGGTTGAGACAGCATTTCAATAAATATTTGATCACGAAGCACTGGTGCATCGAAATATAATATAGAAAAATCGAAAAATTACGTTTTAGAGAAGACAAGTTTTCAGTGAAACAGTGTATTTAAAGGGAAGAATCTGGATCAGAACTGTCATGAAAAGGGCTGAGGTTTAGTGGTACTCACCAAGCCCACGTGTTATCCATCGCAATTGAGAATCGAGGTTTTTGAAATGCTGGGACAGCACATCGACGTAGAGAACGGCAGCCTGCGAATTGATGATCGACGATATTGTGCTGCGAAGAGTAGAATCATTGTTGTAACTGCTGTACAAGCACCAAGTGGTGAGTGCGAGCAGACGTGAAAGGATATGCGTTTTTCGACTCGGAACAATGCGGCCGCTTGTGCGCCAGCAAGCATGCATCAGCGCTAATTTTCTAAAGTTTCTCCACCTGTCCTAAACAACACCAAGGCTAGATATAAAAATGGATTGATTCATTTCAACACCAAAAGAGAAAAATGTTTCTTCACCGAAAAAAAACTGGCTTGAAGATTTTATAGTTTTAACTCTGCTTACATCGTTCTCATCCTGCAGTGCGAAAACACCAGTTGATGTGGGCTTAAAATGCATAAAATTAATCACTAGACTATGTAGAAGTGTGTCGCTGCTCAGTCACCGAAAATGAAAAAGTTGGCTAGTAAGAATCGCGCCTATGGTATCTCTCACCATTACCTTGTAGCAGAGCTTACAAGGGCAACTAGGAAGAGGCCAGTGAATCCCGTAAGCAGAGAAAGGTGTTCCTTTACATAAAACGGCAGGATCTGCAAAACAAGGCGAAGGAACTTTTAAGCCGCCATCGACTTCACTGCATATATGCTTAATGGAACATTATTCTTACCCCTGAACTGGTTTTTAAACCTAATCCGATGCCCTCCGAAAACCACTAACCTACGCTTCATTTTATTTTTCAAAGTGAGGTGTTCCAAGACACATCATATCTACCTTTGAGCAGCTAGTAAACAAATGGGAATATTTTAAGGCTTGAAATTACGAATCACGTAGAGAGCCTCGAGAGATCCAACGTGGGCGTGATGATTATGATGGCCGATTCTTGCTTTTCGTTGCAAAATGCAATCTAGAAAATACTTCTGGTGTTAACAGCCGATGGTTCTGGTGGTAATACAAAATAAATAGCAGCACCGGGCATTTTTTCTCGCGGTCATTTCATTTATTTATTTATTTATTTATTTCAAATACCCTCATGGCCCTGCAGGCATTATTGAGGGGAGTGGAACAAGCACAGATAACAAAAAATGAATAAAATCACGGGGTACAGGACTACATATTGATTACTGCACTGAGTTATTACAAATTTCAACAATTCATGGAAGCCTAGACGAAGAAGAAAAAAACAACGAGAAAAGAGAACAAAAACCAACAAAAACAAACCACAAATCAAGAACACAGAGTTCATGTCGCACTACTAACCGAAGGGCACACATGTCATGAGCAAGAAAAGCAGGCACTCAACTTTTTCTTAAAATGCTCAAGATCGTCGGTGAGTGCCACATCTGCTGGCAAGTGATTCCACTCGGATGATGTAGTTGGAATGAAAGAATTTTGGCGAGCAGTAGTGTGACAAGGTGGAACGCCCACTTTGCGTGGATGGTCAATGCGCGGTGAAACATACGTGGGTGGAATGAGCAAAGCGTTTTTCAAAACATGATTGAAATTGTAGATCTTAAAAAAAAAGAAATTTTTCGGTGCAGTGAAAGTAATGGTAGTGACAATGTGCTTTTCATTTGTGTGACACTTGAGGTACGGCCATAGTCGTGAAGGATAAATCGAGCGGCACGGTTCTGAACAGCTTCCAAAACAGATATAAGTGACTTAGAATGAGAATCCCATATCGACGCGGCGTATTCAAGCTTCGAACGAACCAGTGTTTTGTACGGAAGGAGTTTGACTTAAGTGGGTGCATTATAAAAGTTTGTTTTTATGTAACCGAGCATGCGGTTAGCGTTTCCAGTAATGTAGGTGATATGCTGGTTCCAGGATAAGTTTGATGTGAGATGTACACGGAGGTATTTATACGAGGTAACCGGGGCTAACGAAGCACTGTTGATGCTGTAAGAGGCTGGTGACGAGACGCCTTGACGTGAAAAGAGCATGGCTTTTCACGTCAACGCCCTGCGCAAATCAGCACGTTGCTATATTCATCCAAACTAGAGACAATTCACCACATTTCCTGGGGCTTCTTATACTTCTATCATACGACATTAGGCATTGTATACTTTAAAAGTCGAAGAAAAAATTTTGATGCCATCAGAAACACAGCAGCTACAACCTAACGGAGGCACCGTACTAGAGAAAAGAAATAAAAATTGTATGAATTGTGAATTATGACAGGGCACGATCGTATGTTTTGCCCTATTACCGTTCGTACGCATCTTTTTGAGCGTGCACACATGTCTAAAACATCGACCGACGAACTATCCTAACTTAGCTGCTGATTAGACGCTTAAGCAGGTAACTGAATTGGTTAAAAAACGATTTCTAAAAAAAAGCAAGAAAGTTCCACTTCATAACAGCTAACCAGATTTGTGCGCGTTACTCTTCTCAACAGAACGAAATTTATTTTTCTTACACTATAATATACCGAACTAAGCGAGAGGAGAGTAACGTAAAAGCATCAATGACAGCGTCTCGTGACCGGAACAAAGGTTACAGAAAAGTCGCGCCTCCAGTTTAAGTGATGCAGTCAGACCACACCCATGCAGTCAGGTGTGGTTTATAAATTTAAATTAATGTATTTACCATCACATGAGATAGCATTTGAGACTACAACAAACCTGAGAAAGTTGTCGAAAGTGGCAATACCGAAGAAACAATAATTTATGGGGACGCCGGGGCCTGCTCTCACAGAAGTAGACAAAATTTTGAAAATGATTTACAGCTTCCTCACAAAACGAAGAATATTTTACCACTTAGAACTAAGCGTGTCGTATATACATACGTATTCGTACGCTGGCTGCATCAGTATGATAATTACAAACCCCTGTGCACACCTTATACACACGTAAAGAGAAATTGCTAAACCACAAGCTGCGCAGCCGCACCGTGGCCAACGCAGCACTTGAAAAAACAAAATGCTGTTTCTCTCGTTTTATCTGGTTTCGTTATCTTGTTTAGTTTGAATATGTTTATTTAATTGTTGTTTCATCCTCACATGTGCTTGAAGTCCAGCGACTTTGCACTATCAGCAAAATAAAAAAAACCTACATGTGCAAGTTTCTGCACGTATGATCACCTGCTCCACTTAGGTGGTACTTCCGGATGGCGCCATTCGGCATAGGATTCCGGTGCCAGGGGACGAACGCTTCGCCAAGGCAGCTGGCCAAGGAACTAAAAGCTTACTGTCCACCATGCGACTCGTATCTGTCACAGTTGACGAAAGAACAGCCGAAGCGACATATCACTGACAAACATCTCCGCGTCACCTGAAAATTGCATTCACTGCTCGAGATGCACGAATCCGCCACAGTTTTTGCCGATTACCCGCAGCCGTTAAGGGATTTGGCAAAAGACGCAGGTGGGTGAATGACGGCGTGCTAAATTGCAGCGGCGCCAACATGCAGCAGGCGCTGATGGAAGAGCGGTTTGCTTACCTGATCATGGCTCTCAATGGCGCCGTACAGTTGAGGATCGCAGCCCCGAAACCAAAATATCAGTGCTATTGTCATGGCCATGTATATGATGTCCACGGCAGTCATCAGTAAACACCCTGTAATCACTGTTCTGAAAAAAAAAGGTGCCAAAAGGATGCATTTCCTATGCGATGAGCCCACATGTTCCGTGCGCTCTAAGACAAGCTTTTAACTTGTGCTGCTAGCGGTCTCAGTCTCAGAGGAGATTGCCTTCGGCTCAGCGCGGCAAGCTCAGCTAGAAACCAGCTACCAAGTGACAATGTAGGGGGGGGGGGGGGGGGGGGTCGATTGGTGCCCACCTTTTGCCAGTCGCAAGCCAGAGAATCATTCGGAGCCAAATATTCACAAGCAAAACAGACGATATATGGCAAAGAGACGTTACAGAGGAATTTCTAAACACCCGCAAGAACAAACACAAAGTGGACTACAAAACAATGCACCAAATGTACAGCACCATATAGATTTTGCACCCAAAGTACACTAACACACGAGAGAGAAACAAAACAACACAATTTGTGCACCCTGGACAGCGACAGTCCAACGACCGGAAAATCACGCGGGGCTCGTTCCGAAAATTGGCGCACGTTGCCTCGCGCTGGGCGAGTGGTGTCTCTGTGGCTTGGCGAGTTCTTTTGACCCGGGAGTCCAACGTCCGCGCTTTTCCGCAGCTTAAACGATGGCACGGATTCACAGACAACGCTAACGGCCTCCGTATAAAAGACGCATCGCGTCTGTTCGGTTCTTCGCACTAAGGCAGGCGCGCAGGTAGACTAATAGCCGTACAGTTCCACACACTCTCTCGCCGGTCGTGCATCGGCTTTGGTCAGGCGCCGAGAGAGGCTTCTGGAAACCTCCAACCACGTCTTTTCAACCGTTCGCCGCCGTGCGCGAGCGGAGTGAAGAGGGCACCACTGAGCACCTTTAAGGTTACGCGCTCTCCGTCGGTAACCGGGGTTCTTTTCCCCAACGTTCTGGAATCGACTGCGGCGCGCGCTGGATAGATTCTTACCGCGGAGCGCCGGATTGCCAAATGTGCGCCGATTTCATGGTATCGTATGACGGAGATTCTGAAGCCTAGCGTCTGGCAGAACCATTGTGTGAAATTGAGTGGCAAGCACCAGCTTCATCAGTGAACTGCATTTTAAGCAAAAACTAAAACGTGCAGGTTTTCAGCGCATAACCCAGAAGTTACCTTTAATCTCCGCTAAGAATGCGAGAGAGGATTTGTTCTTCAAGATTAGAAGTGTTTTGAACATAGACACTAACGTATTTTCGAGTGAGGTCCTGGTCCCGTTCAGTAACATAAAAGCTGGGCCTACAGGAAAATATTTACGTCGTTTGAGGGATATCCATACTATGCAGGGGGGTATCACGCGCTGCTTTCTGAAAGCACACTTTCTGCATATGCAAGTTCGCTTTCAAGTGCAGAATACAGCGCAAATTAATACGATGTACGCCGGGGAGATACCAACAGAGGCTCTTATTTTCAAATATCGAATGTCCAGCAATTCCTGTTCATCTTGCCTATTGTCTTGCTGTGCACCGCATTCTTGGTGCAGGGTAGGAAGAAACTCGCTGCGGTTGTTCTGGAGCAAAGCTCGACATAGCGCCCTCCGCCATCCAGCTGAATGCTCAACCGCACAGATTGAATTGAATTGAAATTTATTCCACAACAAAAAGATGCTGCGAGGAGGACAGGAGAAAAGCTGTGTGAACAGCTTGAAAAGCCCTGACTCCCCAACACACGGGGTAGGACAGAAGCGTGCGGCAAGAGAACACAGTCGGATATGGCAACATCGTTGAAAAAGTTAGTATAAAACAGGCAAGAACAACTAGAAAATCATATCACAACATTATACAAACAATAAACGCAGTTCTTTTGGTGTTATATCTGATATGTCAATGTTAGCATCCTTTATCATGTGATTCAGAAGTGTAGGCAATTTAAATTTTATCGTTTGATTTCCATAATTGGTTCTGCATTTTGGAACATACCACATCTCAGGATGGCGCACATTATAAGCAGAAATGTTTTTCTCTAGCCTTGCTAGGCTAGTGATGGCATCATTATTTTTTATTAAACTGAGTTTATATAAGCGGCACAGTCTGTGATCGTTCATCGATGAAACTTGTATTATGTGGTACTTCTTGTATAGGCCTGCTGTGTGGAAGCGATATGGAACTTTACAGGCGAGGCGTAAAGCCCTTTTTCGCAAGACAGTAAGTTTGCTAATGTTTCCAGCTGTTGTTGTTGCCCATACAGAAAACGCGTAATTTAATAAAGAGGAAAATAAAGAGTTATATATGAGCATGTTAACAGGTATCGGAAAATTGTAGCAGTAACGGCGCATAACGCCAGCTGTCCTGGATAGCTTACCAACGATATAGTTTACGTGATCATCCCATGTCATGTTTTCTGAGAAATACACGCCCAGTGATTTAAAGCTCTTTACCACTTCAATTTCAGTGTTATTTAAAAAAAATGGAAGGTCGCTGGACATGTGTGTGTCGGGGGTGAAATAAAATAGCCTTCGATTTATTAATGTTTAGCTTTAGGCAGTTAATTTGAGCCCAGGCATTGATCTCGGACAACGTTCTATTCGCTCGGAAACCTAGATCAACACACGATTTGCCTGAAAAAATAAACTTGTGTCGTCAGCATAGATTATGTAATGTGCCGTTGTATCAACGCGAACTATCTCGTTAATATAAAGAATGAAAAGAAATGGTCCCAGGATGCTTCCCTGTGGGACACCTGTTTTGATTGACTTTGATGTGGAGTGTTTTCCTTCAATGACGACAAACTGAGTACGGTATTGTAAGTAAGACAATATTAATTGATGCGAAATGCCTCTTATGCTGTAGTGATCGAGTTTTTGAAGGAGAACTTCATGATTAATGAGGTCAAAGGCTTTGGAAAAGTCCAGAAACAGCCCAAGTGCCATATTTTTACACTCAAAGTTTTCGAGAATGAACTCCTTTTGGGCCAGCAGTGCGAGTTCCGTAGATTTGTTCCTGCGGAAGCCAAACTGAGCAGACGTTATTAAGTTGTAACGTTCAGTGAAAGAGTTCAAGCGTTTCAGAATTATTTTCTCTAAACCTTTGGAGAATACAGGTAAAACGGATATGGGGCGGTAGTTTGACATGTCATTTCTATTTCCCTTCTTAAACACAACTGTCACTTTTGCTCGCTGCATTTTTTGAGGAAAGCATCCTGTGGACAAACATATATTAAAAATGTGGGTAAGACAAGGTGCTAATACATCAATGGCAAATTTTACAGGTTTCACTTGAATATCGTCCGCGTCAGCAGCTCTACTATTGCTTAGGGTTAAAAATGTCGCTACAAGCTCACTATTAGTGACTGGGTCTAAAAATATAGTTGGATTACTTCGCTCCTTCATATATCTTAATTCAGGGTTTCTACTGGTAGCACCACCGATTGATAAAAAGAAGTCATTAAATGCGTCAGCTAACTTAGTGCCTTGAAGTTCTATGCCATCTTTTACGATTGTGGTTACCGCTTCTGAATCATTACCAAATACAGTGTTTAGTGCCTTCCAAACGTTGTTTGTGCGTCCTTGTGTTGCTTCGAACAGGTTAGAGTAATATTGCTTTTTCGCATTACGAAGATGTTTTGTGACTGAATTCCTGTACTTCTTAAACACTTTGAGGGCTTCAAGGGACTTGCTCTCTATAAATGCCTTAAACAACTGGTCCCGTTTTTTAATAAGCTTGAGGCACTCTTTATCCACCCAGGGCTTCCTACTTTTCTTACAAATTCTAAACGTCTTGATAGGAGAACACGCAAGGTATACCTTAGAGAACTTGCTCATAAATAACTCATACGCTAAGTTAGGATCGCTCACTGCGAACACATCGTTCCAGTTTTCTCTGCTTAAGCAGTCTCTAAAAGCGGAGAGCGTATCAGCAGTAATGCGTCTGTATGAAAATTCAGGTGAGAATAAAAGGAGAAGCGCTGTAAATGCTAAACCCTTTCGCGCATTTGTCAATCACCCACAAGCCGGTTGCTTGTTTTTTGCGAATCAACTTGAGTATCAACTTGCCCGAATGGAGTGCTGTTGCAATTAATTCCTTGTCATACAGCCTGTCTGGTGTGTTCCAGCTTTGACCTTGGTTGTGTTGGTGTGGTAAGCACGTCTGATAGCTTTCTGCATATGCTGCGCTCTATCGCCAGGTTCTCTCAGATCAGGAATGGCCGTTTACCAATATCCCTCCAGAGAAAAGTATACAACAGCTGTATCTTACCGCTACTCACCTATGGGGCAGAAACGTGGAGGCTAACAAAGAGAGTTCAAATTAAGTTAAAGACACCGCAGCGAACTATGGAAAGAAAAATGATAGCTGTAACGTTAAGGGATCGGAAGCGGACGGGGTGGATGAAGGAACAAACGCGCGCTAATTACATCCTTGTCGAAATCAAGAGGATGAAATGGTCTTGGGCAGGGCATGTAATGCGAAGGCAAGACAACCGCTGCTCCTTAAGGGTAACGACGTGGATACCGAGAGAAGGCAACCATAGCAGGGGGCGGGAGAAAGTTAGGTGGGCGGATGAGATTAAGAAGTTCGCGGGGATACGGTGGCCGCTACTGGCAAAGGACAGAGTTAATTCGAGATACATGGGAGAGGCCTTTGTCCTGGAGCTGGCGTAGTCAGTTTGACGATTATGATGACCGACAACAAAGGGCGAGAACGCCTCAACTGCCAAATATTCTTTATATGCAGCTCTAAGCAGTGCATATCGCTAAAACCTTTCTTTCGACAGCCGAAATCTTAAAGGGACCATGAAATGAAACTGAATGAGCTTAGGGAAAACGCACGATTCTTCGCTCTTCCACTGCTCGTCAATACAACGAAAAGTTCTCATCTAGTTCCATGAGCGGCTACGACATGGCTTGTTAAAAATTATGCTTACCATTCCCCCTCCACTCATACAAGCTATCGCGCCAGAAAGAGTAAAAACAAGGTGGGACTACACCCCGCCGCACCCTATTTCGCACAGTCACTAGAGTGCGTCCAACAATAATTCTTACTCAGACTACACACTTGCGTCATGGAGGAAGAGGCGGCTCAGCAGAAGCGGTGAGGTGTCACTCGACTCGGTTGCGAAGAGCTATTTTTCAGAAGAAGAATTTACATGGCGCGGGCCTGCGCGAAGCTTTTAAATCTGACATGAGTACTCGCGAAGACCACATCCACAGATTTTTCGCTTTAGATGCTGACCCGTAAAGTCATTTCAGGGTTCCTTTGAGAATCATCACCCCTCTTTATGAAGTTCTGTGCCATCAAAAACACGACTGGGGCGATGAAGTTCGCAGCTGTGGTAGAATTAGTAATCTATCATTGGTGTTCACAGAGACAAAAACATTTTTAATGCAGAAGGGGACGTTTTACCCAGAGTTTTTAACCTGGCGAGTCGCTACTTCTGCGTACGTGACAGGGATGAGGGTGCAAACGATGTATAGGGGCTTGAGAAAATCTTCAAAGTAAACATGAATGGATAAAAAGACGCAGATTGTGGTCTGGATTTTACCTCAAAACAGGGTGTTCTGTATAGAGACCTTCATTTAAAACTGTAATTATCCGTTCAAATTGACTATCTATCTAGAGCTCTATCTAGAGCTCTAGATAGATAGTCAGATAGATAGTTCACTGCCTTGCGGGTTTCTCTAGAGCTCTATCTAGAGCTCTATAAAAGCATTTCACCTCGAGTCAAATAAGCATCCTGCCTACTACGCCTTATTCGAACAAATTTTTTATGAGGTATGAATTCCATTTCATTTCAGGTATTAGGTCATCAAGGCCCCCATTTTGAGGGGTATTACATGAGGGGTGGGCGGGGAGTACGGCAGTTACGACAGAAAATGATTTTCGATTTATTTATTGTCACTACAGTAAGGGTCGTTTATTTTTTTTCGCTGCTGTGGGCCTCATAATTTACATATCCATATCGGGCGACACAAGTTTTCCTACTTTGCCGGAATTGCTAACGCAGGCACTCTTGTTTTTGTCTGATATACTCAGAGTTCACCAGAGAGGAAAGTAGATGATAAGTGTCACGCAATTCTTTATGGCATATTAATGAAACAGCATAAATTATCGGAGTTTCCTCACCGCTTTGCACTAGAAAGTGTCGGGGACGCCATGCACCTCTGCACCACGGCTTGGTCCAAACCTAGGCGGTATATGGTTGTGGTCACAGCTGCCAGGAGAGGCGACCAAATGTTCTCATCTTGCGTAAAATCCAATTCGGAACTGAAATGTAGACGAGACGAAGAAAAAAAATCCTTTTTAACGTAGTTATCTGTTCACTGCCTTGCGGGTTTCTCTCCGTAAGGAACGCTGTTCACCTATTTTTAGTTGCTCATTTTAATCCAAGTAATGAAATTTATTCAATAGCGTTCGAAGTGTTTATGGTAGGGGCGGGATGGCGTAATGTTTTTTAGCAGAGCACACAGAAACCTTGCAGACAGATCTACAGGGAATTACAGCTGTCCTGTGTGCTTTCTCCGTCGCTGCTGTTCCCACTACTGTGCAGCTATGCCCTGTCGCTAGCAAGTTCAGTATTTAATAGCCTGTAATCCCTTTGGTATTGATGTCTGATTGATGGTGGTGCATGCTATTCCACAAAGCCAGGATGCACACTCATCTACGTGAGGAGAGGTGAAATAACGTTGGTCAACAGCCCACTTCGTTGCTTGATTGGCGGGCCATCACGAGAAAATCAGGCATACCATGGGTTCAGTTCGCGCCGGTGGTGGCCTTACTTCGACATTTTCCAAGTTGTTCCTCAAGTTAATCAACACAATTAAAGATTGCATTTGCGTACGTTATTCGTAAATTTCTGGCGATATTTTATGCTTTAATCTGGACTAGCGTAAAAGAAATTGCTCTCGTCGTCAAAGGTATCAGATAATTTAACGAGAAGAATAAGAATAGTAAGGTGGAAAGTTGGGCGAGTTGAATCTTATTCATGATGAAATTAGCGCCAAAAACGTCGACCAAGGTAGGAGAGAAGACACAACACGAGCGCTTAGAATGTGATTGCTGATTTGCTAATCATGAATGCAAGTTCACACCTGCTGGCGAAGGTGCCCTGTTATGCATGTTTCTCGCGTTCAAAAATATTAAGCATGAAACTCAGAGGAGGCAATGACTTTTTTCCGCAATTATTACCACTTACATAACTGAAAATCTGTACACATTGCTTCGCACTAATCTTTCATTGTTATTTTCTTTTTGTCTTTCACTGCCTTCGTCCGCCTCTCCACGTATAGAGTATCGAGCCGGACATCAACTGGGCAACACGTCTAGCTTTTCATTCTTTTATCTCCCTCGTAGACAATGACGTTTCGGGGCATATCCTTATGGCGAAGGCTGGTATTTTCGTCTCAGTGGCCAGTGTTTTACTTCGAGAGTTGCCAAAAGCCCATTCCCTGGATTTAACGTCGTAGTTGTAGTAGTAGGCCTAAGGGAAGGGTGGTTCCAGAAAGGAAGCAGGATTAGGAGGGATAGTGTGGAAACATGAGCGCATAATCAGAGTAGTGGAACACGCAACCGTAGGGTGGTTACTGCGGTAGTAGGAGGGTTACACATGGAAGGAAGAGTGTGTAGCGAGAGTGGAGGAGTGCATAACCGGACCGCAATTACAGTGGGAGGAGGAGGGTATGATGAGAGCGAAGAAATGCGCGACCGCAGTGCGGCTGCGACGGAAACCTTGGAGGGCGGTAACCGTGGAAGAAAGAGGAGGGTTTCGGGGAAAGGAGGATACGGTGAGAGCGGAATGAATGCATAAGCGGAAGTTGGCTATCGAGCGAATGCCCAGAGGCTGGTTCCCGCCCAAGGAGGCCTGTATGGCGAGAGCGGCGAAGTGCTTAAACAGAGGGCGGTTACAACCGGAACCATCCGGAGTGTGGTTACCAACGAAGTAGGAGGCGGAGCGTATGGCGAGAGGAGAGTAGAGCCGTGTGCTACCGTAGTATGGCTGTCACTGGAACCAACCTGAGGGCGGATACCGGAAAAGACAACGATGAGTTATCGTGGAATAAGTAGAGTATGGCGAGAGCAGATTAGTGCTCAAGAGGTGGTAGTTACCGCGGGAACAACCGTAGAAGGATGATAAGGAGGGTTATCGTGGATAGAGAGTTAGACGAGAGCGGAGCAGTGCGTGAGCCTAAAGTGGTGACCTAGGAAACGTCCCAGAGGGTTCACTTTGCAGGCAGCAGAGTATGGCGAGAGCAGGAGAATGCGCTATCCTAGGGTAGTTATCTAGCAAGGAGCAGGCAGCGTATGGTGAGACCGGAGGAATGCGGCGCTGTCCGTCTGCAGGAGGTCGTGAGAAACAAACCACCTGAAGAGGTACTGCGCGCCTGTAGTGACGAACAGAAAACGAGTGCTAATCGATTAACTAGTGTGTGCAGGAAACTAAAAAGAGCAGTCTCTAACTGCGCATATGTGTATGCCACTTTCAAATTATGTGCCTCAAAATATCCCGAAAAAAAATACCTCAAAATCTCTCTCTTAATCCCGCGGCCCACAGTCGTAACTCCCGTGTGAGTTTCATCCGTTTCCTAAACATTAAGTATCCTCATTGAGTGATATATAATTCGAGGAACAGACGGGAGGGCATAACAATTAGTATGCAGAAGAGTAAAGTAATTTTCAACAGTTTCGGAAGGGAACATCAGTTCAGGATAGGCTGCAAAGCGTGGAAAAAAATGTAAAGGAATACTTAGGGCATGTAGCGATTCCAGATCCGGACCACTAGAGTCAAATAATTAGGAGAATAAGAATAGAGTAGACTGCATTTACCAGGTACCTTCAGATATTGACTGGCTGTTTACGAGAATCCCCCAAAAGGCAGCGCATAATAATACTGCATTGTAGGTACTCACCTATGGGCCAAAGACGTGGGACTAAAGAAAAGGGTTTGAACTTAATATGGACATAATGCATTGAGTAATGGAAAGGAATATTATAGCTATAATGTTAAGAGAAAGGAAGGGAACCAACGCGAGTTAGTGAGGTGCGAATCGAAACGAAGAAGATGGAATGTGCTCGGACAGGGAATTTAATGTGAGAGCAGAATAACCAATGATTGTTAATGATAACACAGCGAAATTGATGAGAAGGCGAGCATAGCAGGTGAAGTGCGGAGTCAGGTAGGTGGACGTGCTTAGGAAGTTTGGGAGAGTACAGTGGCCGCCGCTTTCACAGGAGAGGGCTAATTGGAGGGATATGGGACAGGTGCTAAATTTGTAAATACAGCAGAAGTAATAGGTTTGTTTCGTTGATGGAGGTTAACATCCCAAGGCAACTCAGGCTATGAGTGAGCTGTAGTGAAGGGCAACAGAAATGTCGACCCCCTCATGCTCTTTAACTTGCGCTGACATCGCACACACGGGTTTCTAGAATTTCGGCTCCATCGAAATTCGACAGCCGCGGCCGGTATCGAACCCGCATCTTTCGGGTCAGCAGCCGAGCACCGTAACCACTGAACCATCGCGGCGGCTGGAACTAATAGGCTCTTCATGATAACGAACACGAAATATGACTTTCCCAGGCGCCGGCAACAACGCCTTACATAGCGGCCTTTCTATTTTCGTTTGTGTCTACGCCTACGACAAGTACACCGTCTTTACGCCCTCTGCTCGTCATTCTTATGTCCTACTCATTCGATCAAGGTGGCTTGTAGCGGAAGTGTATGCCTGGCATCCTGAAATCTGTGAAGGAACATGGTTTAAACTCAATGAATTTTGGGAGAAAATTTGTTTTCTTGGAAAACTTCAGGCGGCTCTGGCTGAAGGGCGAGGCGTCAATATCAGTTATGGTCCTATGCCACGTTGCTGTCAACTGAGGGAGAAGGGATGAAATATTGTTACGAAGGATACGAAGCTGGCAGTGGCGCGGGACTGAGCGCTCGCGCTAGGCCAGTGGCCATTAAATCATCTCTTATCCATCGTTCATCACGCCTCATTCTTCGGCTCGCCTCCACGTTACATTTGGTGTGAGGTGTTGGGGTCCCTTCATCGCCATCCTGGCCACGGAGCTTCGGCGTCCTGCGCCTGCCGTGGACGTCGGCCGTGAGTACCTGGTCCGCCCAGCACGGCCGTGCCCCAGCCAGCCCGACCTGAACCGACCTCGCTGCTCACCCCAGCCCCGTCCCCCGCCCGGGCCACAGGACACGACAACATGACACCATTGCCGCGACCATAATGACCCGACCGACCCAAGTCCCTGCCCACACACATGAGGACACCGCCCCCCTGCCCCTGCCGTTCGGTGCGTCCAAGGGCCTCGGCCGTCAGCTCCTGGCACCCTACGGCCCGGATGCTTCGTAGACCGAGACTCATCCGCCTATCATCTGATCCACCGTGGCGGCCAGCACTTCATCACCTTGGCATTTTTATAAAATGAACGCCATCGCTAAATCACGCATCCCTTCGCTCACGTCTTCCTCAGTTTATGATCGGGACGATTGCTCGGTGGCCCCGGGTAATGTTACAAAGAAGACGAAGCTGGCAGTGGCGCGGGACGGAGCGCTCGCGCTAGGCCAGCGGCCATTAAATCATCTCTTATCCATCGTTTATCACGCCTCATTCTTCGGCTGGCCACCACGTAACAATATTTTTATGGCGAGTGATGAGGCGGGCAGAAGGAAGCGTAAAATATATAATACATGCCCCCGTACTTCGTTAGAGGTGTGAGTCGGTACCCATGTTCCCCTGAAAACTGAGGAACGGCATTACAAACTGGAGAGCGTTTCAAGACGCCATCTAGTATGGGAACTTCCGCCAATGGGCTGCTGTGGAGCCATGCGAGAGAAGCTGCTGTCGTTTGAATTTTACTTTTTCTGCGTTCGGCAGAGCGGCGCAATCTAGTCGACGCTGTAAGGCGCAGCTAGTTTGCTTCTAATTATACACACATGCGCTGGCTGAGGGGTCGCTTCTGCCCTTCATCTGAAATATTTCAGCAAGGAGCTAATGCCAATGCCATCAGTCAAAAGAATGGTTATGAACTCGAGACTTACCATGTATCATACTACCTTACTGCGCTTAAAGTCGGAAACAGGGACACATAAATGCTCTTAGGCAAATGAAAGAGGGGCACATAAATGTGCCTTGGAATAGGCAAATGATATATTTGAATACGGTTAATGAATCATCCTTTCCCGACAATTTACTCCGGACAGGAGTCCAACTTTTTCTGATAGGCGAGTTAGTGTGCACAACTACCTTTATTGGAACAAAACAGACGCGCAAGTACTGAAATGATTAGTACAGTAGTACCAGTAATTATTTACTATCTTGTGCAGAACGCAGCTTCCACCCTCCCAGTTCGATGACGTTCTACGTCACACCTGCGGTAACTCAGGACGTTCTACGTCCGCCGCTTATGAACGTGGGTGGCGCTGATGAACACTCTCAAGGTTAGGTTACTTGTAAACATAAATACCCGCGAAAGCAGAAGGTTTGACAGCCGTCGCCGTAGCTCAGAGGTAGAGCACCGGACGCGTAATTCGGAGGTCGTGGGTTCGGATCCCACCGGCGGCATGTGGTTGTTTTTTCTTCTGCTTTCTATCAATTAGCTTTAAGCGATAACATATTCAGTAATATTCTAAATTGATCAACACCTCAAAATAAATATAATAATTAAAAAAAAATCCCCTGTGCCCCTTGGTTTCTGTGGCTGTTGGCTTCTGTCACATTTGGCAGCAGAGTTATTCGTCCCGTTTTTTTTTACTACACGCTCAGCGGGTATTCTTCAAGGTCGAGTGGGTGGTTTAGACCCTGACATTCTAATGACGCTTCTTCCACCACGATTTTGCGGCATTCTACAGCATTATATCTGTTTATTCTGGTTCGATATGGCCTTTTAAGCACATGCGATCACGCAGTATGGACCAGTGCAAAACCCTTAGGAGGCCGGATACACTCTCGTTCGAATATTTTCAGGACAAATACGTGAAACAGGACTTGTACCAAACGGGTACCACCACGCCAGATTCATGGAAGGAAAGAATTACGTAAGTTTTTCTCAAAATTATTCAAAATGTAATAGGCGGGAGGACGCATTGAAGAGTTGTTAATGCGACATCGCTTCAGAAGGGGAAAATTGCAACACATCTTGTAATTGGCAAAGAATGCAAAACGGGGATGCCTGCAGGGCTCATCTAAAATGAAATGCTCCTGGGCTCTTCACTATTTGTGCTGACTGTTTCATTGTGATCTAGTTGCCTCGGGGAGGCACGTGCAGTTTACCTCGCTCCTACTTTCGCAGTCATGATGTTCTGGTTGGTATCTTCGTTGTAACCTAATCAGGGTAGGAATATCTTTTGTTTGTTTTCATGGAATAGCTATTTCTATGAAAAGCACTGCGGGTTCTCTGCCGGCAATACACCAGTAGTTTCGGCTACAGGTTCGCGGCAACCGCAAACGCAAAGCACTGTAGGAGACAGTCCTCCATAGCGAGCGCATTTCGTTCACTTAGAGTGCGGTCGTCAGCCCTGTACTAGCGTGGCTTCCTCAGATTTTTCGTCGCTGTTTCTAGAGATTTCTTTTAGGACAAAATTCTCAGAAACGAAATGGAGGTGTCGCCATCACCGGCCGATTTCTTAAAGGTGCAGTGAAGAAGAATCTGGACTCGACTTTTTGCCGCGAGAACTCAATCTACACGTTCCGAGAATTCTTAGAAACCTCAATTTATTGCCCTGTGTGGTCGATTTCCCTAATTAAATCGAATTAACGTCCGGCTCCCGCCTTTGTTTGTTTAATTCTCCCCGTACGGGGGGCGGAGTCGACCAGCGCATGAAGTGCCTTTCGCCCGCTCCCGTGGCGGCTTGCCGCTCTGCCATCGGCGGAGTAATACGTAGTAATCCGTAGTAGCAAATAGTCCGCACGTATTTTTATTTCTGCAGGCTTATTTTGCGGCTATATTATCTGCGAATGAAACTATTTATTCACGGAAACCTAAAAAAAAAATAAAGCGAAAGCAAAGCCTCCACGGAGCTAGCTGAAAGGCACTCCACGCGTTGGTCGACTCCGCCCACCGTACGGGGAGAATTCAAAAAATAAAGGCGGGAGCCGAACGTTAATTCGATTTAATTAGGAAAATCGACCACACAGGGCAATAAGTCGAAGTTTCTAAGAATGCTCGGAACATGTAGATCGAGTTCCCGCGGCAAAAAACACGAGTTCAGATTCCTCTTCACAGCACCTTTAAGTAGACTCCGTGCGTCTGCACCAAATTTTTTCGAACTCATCTCAGAGTTTTTCCTATACTGCCATTCACTTCAAAAATGGTAGCAGCGAGTCTTTCTCTGTGTGCACGTCATGAGGGTAAATAACGTGGTGGAAAAACTTTGAAATCTAAGAGAACATCCATTTTGTCACCTCCCCAAATGCCATTAAAGACTATGTCAGAAATGTTCTGCTCAGAACGAACAGGTATTCATAATGAAATTTGATCATTAGCTTTTAATGCCTTTGTCATTACGTCGCTCCGCTATTTCTTTGGCTGCGTTCCTATGTAACACCCTGTTTAGAATGTATTCCATGCATTCGTATTTTTCTTTACCTGCTTAACAGATGCAATGCACCCTTTTGTTCACATCCTATGGTAAACGGATCTAAAGCTGTCCCGAAGTGTTCACTCTACAATACAATTCCTTTAAATTGCTCGCATATTCCTGTAGATGAGCATTTTTGTGTAACATTGATGTATAAAGTGATATTCAGCTCTTGTTTCCTGTTGACTGTGCTTTCCAACTTGTTTTGTGACTTTCATTTTCGAACACGCAGAACGGTGTGCTGCAGAGAGACAGAGCCCTCGTCAGGCAACGCAGCCTTTAGCCTCTGTCCGCGTAGTAGGCATTACATGTCTGGTGATAAATAAAAAATTCTTCAAATGATTTCAGCCATCAGTGCATATTTTGATGCAGGACAAACGTCAACGTGCTTAGAAAGAGACTGTGTATGTTTTTTTTAATGCAAAGCATTATCGGATGGGGTGGTGTTTACTGTCCCTTAAATGCATAGAAATACTTAAAACAGTATGCTTAAGATTGCTTGCTGTAAAGTGAAACGCAAGCATATTGACTGCAAAGTAAAGACTCGACAATGACTGTGCACATTGAAGCTTACTTCCCAACGTAACGACGAAGATCTAAGTCAGTCAGAGGTGAGGTGGTGCTGTTTGAATTCTTCAAATCCAAGAAGACTTTCGTGATGATGGTTGCAGGGCCAAGTAACATGAAGATCAGCTGAACGCAGTCGATCCAAACCACTCCTCGGAGTCCGCCCTTTGTTAGGGAGAAAAATCGGAACCGTAGTGCACATTTGAGTAATTATACACCAATATGTAGTCTTCCTCGCAAAAGTTCTGCTTGTTGACCACGTGTGTTGAGCTATGTTAAAAGGTTGGTTGGTCACTTAACCTTTCCAAGGATTGTGCTGTTGATCAGAAATTAAAGAGCCTTGTTGACAAACACATTATAGACGCTAGGCGAGGCAGAATTAGCTTAGAACGCATTAACAATTCGGTAAACTCACACTGTATGGTACCCATCATGACAAGAATGATATAAAAATTAGCGTGCACCTAATACCTGATAGCAGACCAGGAATGAAAATATACGGGATCAAAACTTCGGGAAGAAAGGGCCATTGTAAAGGGTCACAAAGCGTCCTCCGGCTCTATAGCCTTTGCTTGCATGCCAGGAAAAAATAGTAGTTGTCTAACGTAGTAAAACTCAGTAGACGCGCGAGAGCAGGTGTTCGCTCTTCAATTGCGGGAGCCACTTAATCTTCGCCTTAAGCATATGGCGTGGCATCTTTAGTGGGTTGATGCCCATATACGCAGAACTGGTCATTGTTAGATACCATTCATACACGGCAGCGAGTCCTCATAACACTTCCAGCGCAGTGGCAGAGCAGTTAAGAGATGCGTCACTTAATTGGCACCTGGCTGTTTCTAACGCAGCCACTGCTAGGGCATGCGAGCCCCATGTTGCTCTTCCCGAGCAACCTCTCGCGCAGCCCGAGCGAAGCTCTTCCGCACTTACCCGAGTTTATCTTAGTAACTGGGATAAATGCGGTAAGCAACTAGGATTGTTAGGCAAGGACACAAGATCGTACCTACGTACGCACGATAACAGAATGCTTGGTTGGTGTTGGTAGGCGTATAAGTGCGTTCGCACTCAAAGTTGCTCGATGACCAATGGAATTACCATTATATTCCACAGTCTGTATCGAGAGGTTGACCGGAATGACGAACGGCACAGTCAGGGAGCAACAACTGGCAAGGTTTATTACTGTCCGTGCATATATAGGGCCGTGGGGAGAGAAGGCAGGGTTAAGAAGAGAGGAGAGAGTGCAGTACGTTGCACATGAGCTGGTGATATCAAACAGGCACCGGCACTGATATGATACACAGTCCATATTTAAAACATGAAAGTTTTTTTTAACTGTATTATCGTGGTGACTACACTCGGCGCTGACAGGCGAGCAGGCATTCTTCTAAGCGGTTTGTCTTCAATTAACGATTTCTCAACCTACAGAGATGAGATGAAAAGCAATTTCCACCCGTAATTTCAATTTGCAGTTATTAAACGCTCACAGAAAGCAGGGTCGTCTGTTCTTCAAGCCCATATTCTGAACCTAATAACTTGTGGGTTACAAGCGTCTCATGGACGTCGTATATGTGATTCTGGTGAGGACATTTTGAATTAACGCAATGCCTCTTCGGCTTGTAAACAGATATACTAAAACTTGTGAAGAGTGCATTGAACGCAATTTCCTGGACCTCGAAGAAGTTTTCTTTATACGTGCATTTGCAAATTGCCTCAGGAAAAAAAGCGAACATTGCAAACACTGGCACCAATTGGTTGTTTACTCTCCCAAGTGCATGCGCTACTTATAAAACACAAGACGCTAAGATGTACGACATAACTTCACATTAAGCACGACATTAAGTACGACATTAAGCAAGTACGACATAAACCGCAAAAACTTGAAGCTAAGACCCAAGCTTGAGAAATATCTGTGAGACGCCTTACCTGCTTTCATAAAACGAAGTGAGACCTCAAACGCTCATACCGCAAAGGTGCACTTTGATCTATTGTGAGAGCGCTGCTAATTCTATGTACGGGATGTTTCTTCCTCAAATACGTGCTCTTTCTTTGTCTGCACGTAAAAACAGAATATTCTGAGTTTCCGGCAAGATCCCAAGCGCGTTTTCGAATTGGAACCCGTAAGCAATGCCTCACAATGTTACTCTGGAATTTGATTATTCCTCAACGGTGATGCATTTTTCTGGAAGGTTAATAGAGCTAACTGCGGGGCTAGCTGGTATTTTGACATCATATTCATATTCATTAGTCCAAACAGGACAACAGGTATTCTGTTGGCCTGTCCTTCGAACTGATAAAACATTAATGTGGTTCTGCCAGGTAGGAGTTCAGACCATGTTTCAGATGTGTCGAAGAAATCTTGAGGCAGAAAGACTGTCCATATGCTCGCAGCTTCTGGATGGGATAAAGAGTATTGTTTTTCTTGTTATCCGTCTGGCTTCTGAATGAAGCTGTTGAATGAACTGGTACGTGCGAAAGCTGCGTTGTGGGTTTTTAGGCGCACATTAGTGGAGAGATTACCAATCAATTGGATGACCCGGGGCTTTAAACAAGCATGAAGATGATATGCCATGATATGGAGGCGTAATAAGATATCACATCGAGAACTTTTTTTCTCTTAAACACAACGCTTTTCATATAATACGAAAGCTGCATTAATAACCCTCACCAGTGCTGTGTAGAGCGTCCCACAGAACCCGATGATGATGTTGCACCAAACCAGGCGGGCCCCAAATACTGCGAAAATTGAGAAGTTTCTCGGTTTCAATTTTCAGAAGAGTGAATAGTAAAAACTCCACGCAACGATCATTAGTAAGTGTGCAGCAAGAAGAGGGCTCAACGGTATTTAGTGGTGACCGAAAAGTTATGCGGTGTGATTTTCAACGCTATTTTGACGCTGTTGCCATTCTTAGCGCTTAAAGGTGACTTATTTTTCTGAGTATAATTTCAAACCCCGAAGGCATACGCAAGAAAAGTAAGATTTCTAAGGAACTCATGAACAAAACACTTTTCGCAGCAGCTGGAGCCGGTAGCGTAGTTAAATTCGGCAACGTACGTAAGTGTAAACAGTTGTGAATCCACGGTTCCGAGCATATATCCCACTCACGCTCAATCCAGATGACGTGTCATATGCACCTACTCCTAGCTCTCTCTTCAATTTTTCAACCTTCTTATGCCTTTCTAATTCCTTATTGTCAGTAAAAGGCCTCCACTTCAGCACACTTAAAGTAAGTTTCGATTTTTGTAGTTCGTAAGACCATCGGCCCAATTCTCAAGTTTTTCAACAAGAACAAAAATAGTGCGGTGTGATCGTCTGCACGGTTTACAGAGATTGCAGCTTGCAGCCAGGTGTAGGTCATTTGCCCTTTCTGAATAAAGATGCGCGATGGTATTCGCATCCGAGAAGCCGCCTTCGTGGTAAGAGTACAATAATAAGGCTTTTATATGAGATTTATTACACCTTATGTTTACTCTTCTTACGTCCTTAGCGCACGCAGATGCTTCGCAGGCAGCGAAGACGGCAACAGTGATTGACCGAGTGCTTCGGCACCTAGACCAATCAATGCTAGCGAGTTCAAATATGGGCAAATTTTAAAAAATGATTGAGGAAGTGCCAGTGCACCTAATTAAAAATTATTTGGGGTAGAACGTCAGAAGCACACATTTATGGTAGCAACGACAGGTATCGGGAACTGTAGCAACGTCTAAAGGCGGTGCAAAGCCACCTCTCAACAGTGATTTCTGCCTATTTATTTCGAAGGAATGAAGGAGGCAGCAGAGCAAAAATAAAGGTGCTTCCCTATAGACTTGGCTTCTAGACAGATCCCATCATGATGCCGAGCCTGCACCTCTGATTTCAATTTTGTTTCGTTTGCCTAAACATCATTGCTTATCTTGCTTCCGCATCAAATAGCATGTCCTTGTCTATTTTCCTTCTTGACTTTAAGTAGGATGTCATTACTCGCGTTTGTTACCTCTTCTTCTCCTTTATTGCTGTGCCCGGTGCTCTCTTCGTGTCCCTTAATGTTGGCAGGGCACATTTATTTTTCATTATAATTTTCTTTGCACTCCAATATATGTCCTTTAAAATCAACCAATCGTTTTTCTCTCCATAGCTCGCTATGTTGTCCCCAATTTAAATTGTTTTCACTCCATTAGCCTCCCCGTTTCTATCCCTAGGCGAGTACTCGTAAGATACAGCGGTTAGATATTTCTCTTTATCAGCATCCACAGCTCATAACTTGAGCCAGAACAAAATAACGCTATTTAAAAAGGCCTGTTGCGCAACCTAGTATTCATGATCGTGGGGCTGAGATCCTCCGCTGACAGGCGTTGCATCTTACATTCTCTCCCTGATTTGCATTGAGAAGCAAATGGCTTTAACTTATAGTAAAACTTACCTGTGACAAGTGTCAGGCTGGCCGCGAAAATGCCCAGCGCACCAGCGCTTTGCTGAAATATCAGAGTGATTTTGATCCCACTGTGCTAGTAGCATATTCCTTCTCCGGAGAAACGCCTTGACTTTTTGCGTCCGTGGGTGTATGTGTGTGCGTGTCTGTGAACCCTCCATCCTACAGAAACCTCTCTCGAGGATGGGCACCCTCGGGAGTCCACTGGTAACCCACTGGTTCTCATTAATGTAAGCATAATAAGATTTGGGAGCCAGTCAACTGAATTACAGTAGACGAAATGCAAGAATACAAGAACCAATTTCGAGCAAGAACCAATTTAAGCTGAGAAAGAAAAGTTCTTATGCGGAGGAAAACGGGATACGATGGCCCTATTTTATGGTTATCTCGAAGAAACCCTATTTTCTCAAGCAGAGATTGTAAAATTAGATTTCCATTATGAGGGCTATGGTGTTGCAGAATA
Source organism: Amblyomma mixtum (assembly GCF_055824585.1). NCBI lineage: Eukaryota > Metazoa > Arthropoda > Arachnida > Ixodida > Ixodidae > Amblyomma > Amblyomma mixtum. The sequence goes on along the minus strand of NC_143021.1, from coordinate 25,168,232 downwards.
AAATGAAATAAGTCAAACATTGAGTCAATGTTATATCTTTGCTACACAGTTGACATCATACTACTTGTCACAGTGTGTGCACAGTTTTGTGATAGTACGTGAACTGCCAGGCACAGAGACTCCCCCTGCTTGCACACTCTCTGTTTGCCAAAACATCTCTTTTGGTGCTAAAAACATTGTCGGGCCCGGCGACTCACATCCTGGTGCAGATTGCTCATTACTCAAATAACTCATTACTTATTATTCATTGCTCTGAAAAACAAAGCCACTTGCTTACAATATAACTTCTATAACCTCATAGATGCCTTTTCATAGCCGAGAGTGCTAAATTATCACTTTTTAAACAGAGTACAGCCTTCGTCACCCTTGTGTAGAGCGCTCGAGGAGTGCGTACCAGGCAACCAAAGCTGGAATTATGCAGCAGCCTGACAGTCAGCGGGCAAATTTCTCTTGCCACAGCGCTTGAAAAGACTAAGTGGCTCAACATTTTGAGAACAGCGTTCTTTATAACGTAGCAGATGCGGCGAGGTTTGACATTCTTTGCAGGGCAGCGCACCACCTGAGCGCTGCGGTGGGGTGACGCAGACTGTACAGAGGGAAAAACACGTGTCTAGAACGGCCGAATTGTTTGTTCCACAGCTTCCAATACCACTGTGACCAGGAAGGCAAAAAATGACGATGAAATACTACGAGTTCAATGGCACATGCTTACATCCACACCACTTTAAACCAAATGTTGTTACTAGACAGCGAACATTCAGCCCGAAACACATCCAGAACGTGTTATCGGCAAGCGTTTTGCCCTCTGTACAAAGCAGAAGAAAGGAGAATTGCAACGATCCAGTTTCAGGCTTGCATGGAGGGCTGGAATAGAACAGCGCCGGTGAAAAATGGGCATTTGGCAAATGCAAGCTGCAAAAATCATTTCAGTCAATGCAAGCAGTACAGGAATGTGTTTATATTAAATGTGGTTGTTGACTCAACAGGTTAACGGTTCCATTGATACTATAGGAAATTTAAAAAGGCATCAGCGTCGGCATTGCAGGGCGGACCACTATGCGGCATTTCAAAGATTTCAAGTGAATTTCAATGGATTCAAATAAGCCTAGTTACTGGAGATTGGGACGGGTGTGCAGAAATGGTGCAATATTGAATAGATAGCTGCTCCAGAAAGCCTAGCTAATCACTGAGGCAGATGAAAATATGCATTTGTGTGTGAGCAAATCAATTTAAGCACGTAGAAAACGCAAGGAAGATTAAAGAAATCTGGGAAGTGTTTTATACTGACTATGGCTTATTGTCGGCCGAACATCGCAGTAACTCAGGAGGCAAGTAAGCATGTTTGTGGCAGGCAGTCTCAAGCATTCTCAAGACTTCAAATGTGTATCCTTAACCAAACTGATACAGGTGGCCCAGAGACTGCTGCTGAACAAATGCTTAACGCCAATTGAGCAATGTGCCGATCAGCTCTGGAACAATACCTTTTTGAACATTTGATACAGTTTCGAACTATCGATATTCCGACCTAAAAGGAACCGTCCGAAAAATTATCCACAACTAACAGGAGATCATTAAATTGCTGCAGTTTCAGAGCCGAGAATTACACTGACACAAAGCATGTCATGACCCACGAGGCGCTTCAAGATCACAGCATTTTGCTGATTTTAATAAAAACCAAGGTACCACATCAACTTCATTTTGCGAAGCATTTGTCTAATAGTGACTTAACACTGCTATGCGAAAAAAGAAGCAGAAGGAATTAAGACAATTTTCTACACATTTTTTTTCGTCAGTTGTTATGCAAAACTTGCTTGGCGAACAGTTTCGACCGGGAAGCAGTGTCCATATTAAAATGGCACGAATCTATGTGGGTTAGCCGCCTTCTGAAGCACCAGCTGCTGCCATACGTTCCTTCGGAATAACATCAAATGCAATCCTTCTGGCATACACATGCATGCGTTGACACGTATTAGGAATTTTTACACTATTAAGCAGTGATGATAAAATTGCAGCAATGATTGTTGTTTCTAATCTCCTGATACCTTGTGGTCACAACCTAAACCGATAACTACTGCATTGGCTCAGCCCACCATCATGCAGAGGAAGCTGGCTCAGTCACCAATTCATCACGCAAATATTTTTTGCGTACATAGGTTCACATAGCCGTAAAGAAATAAAAAATGACGCTCTGGAAAGACACTATCTCGGCCGCACAGCCGTCGGACTGTGCGGCCCAGATAGCGTCGCGTCACACATACGCCAGTTATAAAGCTCACACCGACAGGAACCGCCACCAAAATCGACGATGGATACACAGCAGAAACTAAGTGGTGTGCTCGCTTCCGTCGCGGTCACTGCAACCATCACAAAAAAATGTGACTAGCCGCAAACTGCTAAGTTCTTCTCATCGTTCGAAAATACGGCGTGCGTAGTGCGCAGGTGCACATTTCGTGCCTTGGCTGAAAAACACTCGCTCCGATCATAGTTACTTTGATTACGCGGACAGGACTCTTGTCACTGTGCCATTCAGCTTATGCATGCACAGGAAATGTACCCTGCGCAGCTACTACTTGCCGCTGTCCGTGATGATCACGCAATAATTTGGAACGCTTGCAGCAACCACAAACAGCTCTAAACGATTCGTGGCATAGCCACTGCGCAGGTCTTGCGTAAGCGTGGTGACCGTTGACGACGCATATCGAGCATCGAACGCCGCGTCTTGCAAAGGTCCTTTGAATCGACGCACTTCATGCATTCACGATCGCAAGAAGCGATTGGCATAAACCCTTGGAATCACTTGTTTACAACGGAGTGAAGATACCGCGGTCGCCGCCGAAGCGGCCGCACATCAAGCAGCCATTTTTTCTGTCCACCGAAGTAACTTCACCTCACGCGGTCGCACTCCTGGGCGTCGTCTGCTCGAGTGCGCCCACGGGATATTTTTTGGCAATACGTCCCCTTATTTGCGGCTGGACGGTCTGTTTACGCTACTGCGTTCCTATCTTGCACATCGGATGATCCAGTTTTCGGTTATTGTATTGAAACCGACGCTTCCACTTACCGTGAGGAACAAGTAACTGGCACAGGCTGTTAATGAAATGGCCGAGTTGAATCGCAGCCGAATATACTGCAAATATAGAAGAGTGAGGTAAGCATTGAATGAATATAGACGACATGGTGGGATGGCAGTAATATTACCAGGAATCTTTGTACAGTTGGTTCGCTTGCGCTCAAAGCTGCTGGCATGCGGCTTCATCACTTTGTGATGCAAGACGCGACCAGGTTTATCTAGATCGGTCGCATCCAGGTGGAGACGATTCTTCGTTGTAGCAGACTGTTGTGGTTACTTTGCATGCGCATTTCGAAAGTTCGCTATCAGCTTGAAATTCAGGACCGCCGTGTTACGCTTGTTACGCTGCCTCCGAGTGATCCAGTTCCCTGTGGGCGCAGGTGTGCCTAGTAAAAAGCTTATTTTAAGCCCTTTCCACTTTCCGACCACTACGTTACACTATATTCAAACACAATATGTTCCTGCTCGTTTGCCAAATGTAACGGCAGTGCGAAAAATAAAACAAATTTTCGTGCGAAAGCGCAATTCTGATGGGCAAACTCCGAGCAAGATCTCACGACGTTTGCGGGTTTGTGCAGATCTTGCGATATACATGAGTTTGAGCCAAGTGAAATAAACGAATAAATAAGAAATCAAATAAATATTTCAGGCTGGGATTCGAACCCGTTGCGACGCGAACAGACTAGCTTCTGAACACACGATACGACACGATACGATACGAAGCAATACGAACGCGCAATAGCTATAATCGTCACACGAAATCCCTGTTTCTGACATTTAGTCCGCAGCTCAGGTTACAAAAAACCCTCCTGACACGCGTTACCAGCGTCCTTCTCTGTACCGGGGAGCATTTTTTTTACAGCGCATAAAAGTTCGGCGTTTGAGTGTTCGCGCATCATGCCTGTCTAATTGTTCACCCACAGTAAAAGGTTTATGGAACTTAATATCAGCTATAAATCGAATTCCTTCGCTCTTTTTTCACGCCACACAGAAAATTTATAGTTGACCCTATATTAAGTCAAGTTTATAGTGCACCCAGAAATCTCGAATAATGCAGCCTGCATGCCAGTAATTAAATTTTTTCGCGATGTCCTGTTCTCCAAAAGTATGACAGGAGGTGCGCATGGCTGCTTATGGTAAGAGGCATAAGAGAAATCGCATTTCTTGGTGTGATTACGAAGCAGCCGATGCACCTTTAAAAAAAAGATATACATGCACCGTCATAACATCACGTTGATACGCTTCATGTACCACGCCTTACTACTCCCAGTCGAAGAACACACCAAGAGAGTTTCTGTCCTCACAACAAGTTTTCTTCAGCCGCCGCGGTGGCTGAGTGGTTATGGTGCTCGGCTGCTGACCCAAAAGACGCGGGATCGATCCCGGCCGCGGCGGCTGGAATTTCTTTGGAGGAGAAATTCTAGAGGCCCGTGTACTGTGCGATGTCAGTGCACGTTAAAGAACCCCAGGTGGTCGAAATTTCCGGAGCCCTTGACTACGGCGTCTCTCATAGCCTGGGTCGCTTTGGGAAGTTAAACCCCATGAACCAAACCCCAAGTTTTCTGTAATGTTTTTGAACAGTACTTGTGGTTGCAACAGAAATGTTTGTGGTAACAAAAGAATTTTGTGTAGATGACACCGAAATTACTACATACCACCGAAATGTTCTACAGAAAAAACTACAGCACTAATTAAAAGTGCCACAAAAATAGAAATATTTGTCATTGCGACAAAACTGCAAAATATCATTAATTTTTGACACCATTCTTCTGTTTTTTCTGACTGGCCTTCGCTAATGAGAAGGAATTGGAAGCAAATACACATGTCCTAAAACTTTAAAAGCAAGAGCAGAGCATGTGGCACAAGACGAAAATTATGACGCATGCGTTGATCGCGCTACCATGGCATAAGAAGCAAGGGGTAGAGCATCAAGCACTTCTGCGCAAACGGGTAGCTGCTTGAGGTCACGGCTCGCGCCCGCCGGAGCACTCCGTTGCGAGTGCTGGTAGGGGCACCGGGGATGTGCGGACACACGTTTCGCTGCTCTTAGGATTGCACGTGGCGACCGACACTAGACGGAGTGACGACTGCGGGAGCGAAGTGACAAAGTTAAATAGACGAGATTTTTCCTTTACTGTTTTTAAAGTAACATGCATTTAGATTTACGCTAGTTAGGTCGAGCAGGTTTGGTCAGGGACAGCTAGTCCCAGGTGGCTGTTAGAAAGTCTGGAGGCAATAGAGAGGAAGGAACAAGGCAAATTCCAGAAGTCAGGTCACACTCAGTGATAACAGGAAGAAGGGACCAGTAGCTAGCAGAACAGTATCCATGTGCTGATCGCCGGTAACTCAACAATGAGGAGGTGCAAAGGAGCTGTAATGTAGCGAGTAAAGGGTGATAGGCGGGTATCAGTCGGGACTTTCGCTGGCAGGAAATTGAACGCTGTGCTGAGAGAGACGACATGCAAACTGTCCGAGAATGTTGCAGGGCGCAGTGTGGTAATAGTTGCGGCGGGACGGAATGATGTCCTCAAATGGCAACGGAGCACAAATTGAGGAAAGGCTAGGTCTGGGAGTTGGTGATATAAGTGCAATAGCACAGCAAGTACAGATTATGGTGGGCACAGCACCGGAGGTGCTAGGACAGAACAGAGAGGATGACAGGGGCATGGTAACTATAAGTAAACCATGGCGAAATGCATCAAAATGGCAGAAATAAAAACTGTGTGGAGCAGGTGTTGGCAGACAGTTCGGATAATATGGCGTCCATTTTAGTGGAAGGCTGGGAGGAGACATCAGCTGGCGCCCGGTGGGCCATGCAGTAGGCTGTTTTAGTTACCGATGGGAAATATGGGCGAAGTGAATGTGGAAGCGATGAAGAAATTAATAATGGAGTCAAAGCCCATTAAAATGGGGGCAAGAACGGTCAGGAAATAAGCATTAAGAATGATATTTAACCCTAGGATCGTTAAAGGAACATCTAAGGGTGTAAGGGGAATGAGGGGCTCGTTATAAATATGAGAGAAGCCAACAGCCACAGAAATCAAGGAGCACAGGGGATTTTTTAAAATTTATTTTATTTTTTTTGTGGTGTTGATCAAGTAAGAATATTACTGTCGCTTAAAGCTAATTGGTTAGAAAAGCAGAAGAAAAAACAACCACATGCTGCCGGTGGGATCCGAACCCACGACCTCCGAATTACGCGTCCGGAGCTCTACCTCTGAGCTACGGCGACGGCTGTCAAACCTTCTGCTTTCGGGGGTATTTATGTTTACAAATAACCTAACCTTGAGAGTGTTCATCAGCGCCACCCATGTTCCAAAAAAATCCACCCAAAAAAATCCCCTGTGCTCCTTGGTTTCTGTGGCTGTTGGCTTCTCTCATATTTATAACGAGCCGACAGTAATATTCTTACTTGATCAACACCGCAAAAAAATAAAATAAATTTAAAAAAAAATCCCCTCTCCTCCTTGGTTTCTGTGGCTGTTGGCTTCTCTCATATTTATAACGAGCCCCTCATCCCCTCCCCTTGTTTGCTTAATTGCTTAGCGAGGGCCTTGGTTCTGGCAGCCTTGATGCCATAGGAAGCATAAGAGGGTTCTCACACAGCTTCCACCCTCGCCGTTCGATGGCGTTCTACGTCACACCAGCGGTAACCCAGGACGTTCCACGTCCGCCGCTTACGAACATGGGTGGCGCTGATGAACACTCTCAAGGTTAGGTTATTTGTAAACATAAATACCCCCGAAAGCAGAAGGTTTGACAGCCGTCGCCGTAGCTCAGAGGTAGAGCACCGGACGCGTAATTCGGAGGTCGTGGGTTCGGATCCCACCGGCGGCATGTGGTTGTTTTTTCTTCTGCTTTTCTAACCAATTAGCTTTAAGCGACAGTAATATTCTTACTTGATCAACACCACAAAAAAAATAAAAAAAAAAATAAATAAAAAAATCCCCTGTGCTCCTTGGTTTCTGTGGCTGTTGGCTTCTCTCATATCTAAGGGTGTAGGAAGAGAGGAAGATAGTCAGACTTTGATACGGACGTAAAGCACGATGAAACAGGTGCGTACTCTCCGTACTAACACATCTCAGGGATCTAGGTCTCCAGCGGTTTATCGATGGCTATGTCTGAAAAGAGGACAAGACATCAACGGAGACGAAGAAGGAAAGGGTAGCTATGCTGATGCATCAAGTAAACAATTGGCAAAGAGTATAATCAGCTTGAAAATAACATGTCTCGGTATCCGAAACAATGGCCAGTAAAAAGACATGGCTGGGGTAATTATATAGAGACAGGGGAAAAATGAAGGCGAGAAAACAATAATATAGTTAAGTGTCCCACTGACGATATAAAACAGTTTTGAGACAGTGCTGATATTATTCTGGCGGAGGAATGAATGGCCACATCGATGATCTGGATGGATACACAGATTGTAACTGGAAGTTAATGCTACACTTCTGTGAGCGGTGCAACCTGTTTATTGTAAATAGAAAACCTAACTGTGAGGGACAAATCACAACGAAAATCTGGAATGGTCAGACGACCACTAACTACTGTGTAATGTCGCTGGGAATCTTTAGCAACGGACCAAAAATGGAAATGGACAGAGAGGAAAGTACAGCCTGGGAAGTAATAATTAATGTATTATTCTGCACATGGGAGCCGTGATTACAATCAAAATGCAGAAAAGGTAAAAAGGCAGCGCAAAACAAACGACTGACAAGTAGCGCTAATAGCAGCAGGAATCGAGGAATCAACAAAGAAACGCCGCTTGGAAAAATGGGGTTCTAAACAGGTAGAACCACTGGCCATTATGAAAATATAACAAGTAAATGCGGAAAAGTGCTGGAAAGAAGAAGCAAAAAGCTGGTCTAATAAGAAAATTAAGCAGGCCATCTGACAACAACGGGTGGCCTCAAGGGAGCACAGCGTGAAAAAGAAGGCGCAGTTATCGCAGGAGGAAACCAAAAGTGAAAATCTTATCAACACGAGAGAGAAACTACAGGTCCTCGTTCTGAATAAAATAAAGCAGTGCACTGATCGCTATTTGGCGCAAATTCATGAATGAACTAGAAGTGGGCCCAGAAAATACTGGAACCATAAAAGCTGTCTCGGTAAAAAGACTTGAAGAAAGCAGGAACGAATTTAAGGTAATGTCACATAATATTTAGAGGTGGGTGAAAATGTGAATTACACTGCATGAGCGGAGTAAATCTTGAGGGGCAAGGTCGCAATCTCCCATCTGAGGGAGGAACACAGGCCAACATAACAGAAAGCAGCTCAGAATTTGGCAATCTTAAAAAAGAAAAGGTGCACGCAAATATTCCAAAATGCACTTTAGCAGGGAGGCATGAAATTCTAATCAACGGCGGTTAATTAACTTAACCGCTGCACCACTACTCTAGGAGGATTATGAGGACTTGCAGGGACCTGTTCATTTGAAGCATAGAATGACCTTCAAGATATATTGGAATTAATCCAATATCCCATCGTGTGATACCCATGATGCGGTCCCCTCCAAGCATTTTTACAAGTGCATACTGATAATTATTTCCGGGAAGTTTGCAACGTGTGACAAAGAATGATGTCAAGTTTAGCAGCAGCTTCACAAATGATAATTGAATAGTAAAACACTACAAACTAGTCTGTTCTGATGTATTTGTTGTTGTTTCGTTTAAGTCGGTTTGTGACAATTTCCTCTGCCGCTCAACATATGGTCTCATCGTTCTTATCTTCAACACATAAAGAAAACTGGTCCTCAACACCATCGTCGGCGTCTTTCCTGTCTTCTAAATAGACACGTTTAGCATAACGTATAATTTGTTACCGCTGCCTTCACCGGAGTACCGAGTGCTTCCACTCCCCTCCCAGTGCGCACTCGCAGTGCGCACTCGCTGATTGGTCGGCATGCGGCAGCCGAGCGCGCAGCGACATTGTAACTGGCGCTATCTCGTGCCCTGAAGGCGATCTGCGCATGAGCACTGACGGCGCACGTGGTCCTAGATTTCCCTTAACGGTAACATGAAACACATATTGTTAAAGGTGCCTAATGATTTCTTCTCCACACATTAGCATTTGAAACTCATAGCCACAGACTTACCTCAAACACGGATGTAATGCGAAGTCCATAGAACACAGGCAGGAACAAGTGGGCCACGAGGGGCGCAATGGCCAGGACGGTCAGGTTGTTCCAGGCGAGGTGGAATCCATACGCGTAGTAGTGACCCGTGAAGCCCACCAGGCCGGTGGAGGAGACCTTGGTCGCCACGATAGACGCGGCCAGAGGAAGTACCCGTAGGGCCCGGCTTCCCAGAAACACCTCGGCCGTGGAGTTGGCCGAGCGGGCCTTCCGCCGCAGCGAGAAGTACAGGCCCAGTCCTAGGTTCAGGATCATCAGGGTGCCGAACACAGCGTATTCGGCGGCGAGTGTCATGTCTGCTGTTGTTGGTTGACCAGAGTGCTGGCCACGGTAGTGGCGATGCTTTACTGGGACTAAGCTGGCCCCTGTATTTTTTCCTCTTTCCACTTCGGGTAATCCGGGCAAATGTGGTGGGCCTGCGAGTAGAGAAAAATTGCTTGCCACCTTTTCGTAACAGAGAAGGCTCGTTTGTATTGACCAAAGATAGGCAGTACTGGATGTTGTGGCGAGGAATGGACGTAAGCCTTAAGGGTAAACAGCAGCGTAAATTTATTGCTGATACGCACCCCTTCCAAAGAGATACAGAGAAGTAAATCACCGCCTTTTATTTCCGATAGAGTCGTAAAGTACGCCGTTCACAAAACAGAATGGTGAAAGCCAAGTAGATGATATTTGAAAATTCCTCAATGGTAGTAACAAAAAGATTCTGGGCTCAAAGTTTGCTCAGGTAACAATAGCTTAACGAAAGTGAACCTCACGAGGTCTAACAGAGTTTTCGCGAATAATGCTTGTTAAAGAATACTTCATCAAAAATGCAAAGAAATCTACAGTCTTCAACAACCCTTGCCAGCATAAAAAATTATGCGCCGATCCCACGCTTGTGTTCTGCGAAATAATTGTGAGCAAACTGGCGTTACTATTATCCAGGAAACTGATAACGCAATCAGACTACTTCTTAAATCCGTCAATCAGTCAAGCAGGACGCTTTATTTACTAGATAAAATCCCTATGGTTTCCGCAGAATAATTGTTTACAGCATACATCCCGGGCAGCCCTTCCGTTTCGAACAATAATACGCCCGCTGAGAACACGTCAGCATTTCTAGAGACATAAAATGCAGATGTTCCACAACTCCTTCTTTCCTTAGTCTAGGACACGCTGCAATTTCTTGGACCAACTGTATCTCTTATGACGCAGCTACTATACCAGCTGATAGCATACATGCAAACTGGAAGTATTTCTTGCTACTTCAGTTGTAATCACGCTCAACAGTTTTCAGCTCGATTCTTCATTTTACCTTCAGTTATTTGGAACAAGTATTGACACTCCATTTACACCGATCTATGGCAGCATATTGCTGTGGTTACTGGAGCCTATGCTTCCAAATTTAGTTTCTAATTTTAGAGCTATGCGAACACAACACGGAAGACGACAGGACGGAGAGCTGAACTGTCAACTTTTATTGCCAAAAAAGGCGAATGTGTATATAACAGGTGCATGGGAACCGGAAAAATGAAAACAAAACAATAACTACTACTGCAGTACAGAAACCAGTACAGAGAGGAGGGTGACTGAAGTGAAAGAAACTGCATCACGATAAGCCAACCACAATGTTTAGCAAATGATGCTCTCATAAAGAGTAGAGCTAGAGCTCATGTGATATCTCCCGACCTACCACTACACCGAAACAATCCTATGCAGTTGGAAAATTTGTTCTTTAAAAGAAAATTAAGAATACATAAGTAACAACAAGAACATACTCCCAAGGCTTACAAGATCTTATTTGAAGTTTTGTTGCGGAAGCAGCACTACGCTAGGCGTGAGCGATTTCGCGGAGCCGCGGTGAGCCCCAACTACGCATGCGTGAGGAGTGAGTGTGAGACGTTTACTGCGTAATTTCTTTTTCTCAAATTTTCTTCATTACGGCCCTTCTTTCTCTTTCTTCTTTCAGTCCCACTTTCTCCTTTCCTGTACGGTGCGGTTCAGGTGTCCACCGAAATGACAGAGGATTACTGCGCCAAATGCATTCCTCAAAAAGCGTTGCGTTCAAAGGGCAAGGGATTGGATTGGATTGGAGCAAACTTTATTTGTGCCTGCAGTTGGGCGCTCGCGCGCCCCGACGAGGGCCTACGCCGTCTACGAGGCGGCCGTTACTCGGCGCGGGTCTCCGCTCGCCGTTGCCGGCTCGCTGGATCCTGCCTTTCGAGTGCCCCGAGGACATGCTGGACGGCCCATAGCTGTTGGTCATGGTCGTTGCTCTTCGCGGCTGCCTCCAGCCGCGGCGGGATTGTTCCTGATCTTGCTTCCTTTGGATTTCTGATGCAGTCCCACAAGATGTGCGTGTGATCTGCCGGCTCCCTCCGGCAGACTCTACACGTATCGTTCGGGTAGGTCTCTGGGTACATGTGATGCATCAGTCCCGGGCTCGGTAGCGATCCGGTCTGGAGCTGCCTCAGTAGTACCGCCTCCGCTCGACTCAACCTTGGGTGCGGAGGTGGGAGAGTTCTGCGAGCCAGGCGGTAGGCCTTCGTTATTTCGCTGTAGTCGGTCATGCGGTCCTTGGCTCCGAACCACGTCGTACGGTGTGTTGCCGGGGCGCGGTTGGTTAGCGCTCGCGCCGCTGCGTGTGCCGTCTAATTGTGGTTCGCACTGCGTTCCGACGCGTCGCCCGTGTGCGCCGGAAACCACTTGATTCTTACTCTTCTGTCTTGCAGATTAGTCGCTCGTAGTACGCGCTCGGCCTCCCTGCAGACTTGGCCTTTGGCGAAGTTTCGCACCGCCTGTCTCGAGTCACTCAGAACCGTGTAGCAGTCTGCGTCGGCGATGGCCAGGGCGATGGCCACCTCCTCCGCTTGTTCCGCTCCGGCGCTTCTCACGCTCGCTGCCGTCCTCGTGGCGCCGGTCGACGCCTCTATGACGACAGCTGCGAAGGCGTTCCGATGGTATTCGGCCGCGTCCACGTACCGCGCGTGCTCGTCGTTGGCGTGCAGGTCGATGAGAGCCTTGGCCCTCACCGCTCTTCTTCCCTTGTTATACTCGGGGTTCATGTTCTTGGGTATGGGGTCTTCTCTTCGGGGATGGGAGGCTTCGTCTCCGGCTCGTTCTAGTGTCCTATTCCCAGGTCGTCCAGTATCTTCCTCCCGGCTTTGGTCGTGGACAGCCGCTCCAGTTGAGAGGTCCGTTGCGCTTCGGCCATTTTTTCGAGCGTGTTGTGCATCCCGAGTTGTAAGAGGCGGGTCGTGCTCGTGGACTCGAACTGGCCCAGCGCCGCCTTGTACGCTCTCCTGATGATTACATTAATTTTGTTGCGTTTGTGTTGCAGCCATCTGTGGTAGGCTGCAACGAACGCGACGTGGCTGATGATGAAGGATTGGACGAGCCTGATTAGGCTCTCCTCTCTCATGCCAGCCTTCCGGGAAGTGACTCTTTTGAGGAGTCGCATAGCGTTGGCCGCTTTTGCCGTGAGACGGGCGATGGTTTCGCCGTTTCTTCCATGCTTTTCGAGGACCATACCTAGGATCCTGATTTTGCTGACCTCGGGGATCACGTTGCCGGATTTGGTTACGATTCTGATTTTTTCGCATTCGCGTTGTCTGGTCTTGCATCTGCCATTGTTGGTAGGTGGGAGTATGAGGAGCTCCGATTTCCTCGGCGAACATCTCAAGCCGGTGCCTTCCAGGTGGTCTTCTATCGCGTCGACGGCGGCTTGCAGAGCGCCCTCGATGTCGGCGTCGCTGCCGCCGCTCACCCACAGTGTGATATCGTCCGCGTAGGTGGTGTGCCTGACGTCTTCGATGTCCGCGAGCTTCTCGGCCACTCCGATCATTACCAGTTTGAACAGCATCGGCGAAATGACCGATCCCTGCGGTGTTCCGGTGCTCCCGAGCTTCTTGTCTTGCGTTTGTAGTTCGCCTGCTCGTAGCTCTGCGGTCCTGTCCGTGAGGAAGTCCTTGATGTAGTTGTAGGATCTTTCGTCCATGTTGAGCTTAGAGACTTGGGACAGAATCGCCAAGTGTTTCACATTATCAA